>NC_140032.1:28411975-29047391 GCF_963513975.1 Fringilla coelebs | reverse complement strand
CAAAAGAGTTGTATTAGGTTTTGAATTAGTTTTCCATTGTTACTAACAGTACATTAGGAAAATTGTCCTCTTTGTTTTAAAACTATGAGAAATGGGAAAGACCAGCACCTGTGGTTTCACTGTGACAGATTCCATAATTTTCCATGGTTTCACAATGATAGGCAACTTTTTTTTCATATGCATATGTGTAACTCTGGCTTTAGTTCAACTGTATTTGTGTTAAGTTACTGAGTATGTTGTTCTGAATGCAGTCATCTAAGGGGCTCCAGGGCAGTCAGAAGGAAACAGTCACTTCCCAAGATGATTCACACTTTTTTGAAAGAAGTGGTGTTTATCTTCCCACATGGGCTATCAGAGATCTTAAAGCAACCCAGTAAGTTATCTGTACCTAGAGAAGACAAACCCACACGAGGAGGAGATCCTGTCTTGGAAAATCCTCTATTTGAGAAAAAGTCTTTCCCAAGGATGAGACAGATGTGCTGATGGGAAGACAAAACACTCTGCACCATTTTGCTTGGGACATCATGGTGCTCATCTCTCCGCCTCTGGAAAGAGAAAGAGTTGTGATAGTTATCTAGTACTGAAACTACTGTACCTGTTTAAAAAAGCATGAGTGCTTGCTGAAAAGCTATGCTTTCTCACTGCTCCCTGCACAGATTTGAACTGCACTTGCTCAGTGTTTGGATGTACCACAGGAGGAGTTGGCTGCAATCTCTACATTAGCTTGCTAACACCTTATGATTATAAAAATGCTTTTGCATATTTAGGAAAATATGCTCTCCTGCTGTTTGCATGCAGTCTTAAATTACTGCAGAATTTTATTCTTTTAGGTTTGGGAGGGAACTTCTCCTTATTGGATAAAATGCTGCTCTGATCTGAGTGACCATTGTGAAGTCCTCCATATGTTCTGTATCCTGCCCTTACATTTCAGAATCAGCTCTACTAAAAAAATGTACAATGCAAATCAGGAGGAAAAAAGTCTTTCTAGACTAATTAAAAGGAAAAAATACCAGTCTAGAAGACTAACACAAAAAAATAACTGACACTTAACCTTAACCTAACCTTAACCTTAGTCTAGTTCTCCAAAGTTAAGCACTCAGTTTTTAAGGATGCTTATTCTGCAAGGACTCTCCTGCCATACACCCTTTAATTATATCCAGACAACACAATCTTTAATTATATTTGATTTATAATATTTAATTATGCTTACCAGAAATGCCTTCCTTACCAGAAAGGCTGGGGGACAGGAACGACATAGGACTAGGCAGTGAATGACATTTTCACAGTGATTTATTAGCAGGAAAAACCCCCCAAAACCAGAAAAATTATCAGATGAATGCAGGAATAGAAGTGAAATAGTAGCTAAGGTACTGGATTTACACAAAATAATGTAATTCCTTCACTAGTCTACCACATGTTGACCTGCTGAACCAAGGGTCAAAGTCACTGCTTGGTGAGTTTGCAGACTGCTGCTTTCTTTGAGTTTTTATTTCCAGACACTCATCTGCACCAGGTTCAGCCGTCATTTTCAGAGCTCAGGTTCTGATCTGCTTAAAGATTTTCTGGCTCCTTTTAGGATCTAGCCTTTGGTTTGGTTACAGTTTTTCCCTATAAGTTTGCAAAATTTTGTTTTGATACATGCTGAAAATGGTTTTTAACAGTGATATGAAACAGAAAGCATTCTGTAATGAAAATAATAATTTTAATGAAAATGATAATTCCACACCATGTGCAACAACTAAGACACAGGCCATGCTTGAATAAGGACCATGAAAATGCCAGCCCTGTCTTATGAATTAGAGCCCTGCCACGAGAAAAGAAATGCCTTACAGATTATACACAAGATAAAAAACTAAGATCTCTGAAGGAACTGGAAGTTTGGTATTAACTGAGTTTGGCATGCCTGCCTTAGCAGCAATAAACCCGAACTCTTAAAGTCACTCGTTAGGCTATATTAACTATGAGGAGTAAATCATATTTTAAAGTATTATTCAAGGAACTGTCAAAATCAATTTCTTTTGTCTTGTTTACTAAGGAAGTTAGGCTTATATGAGTGCCTTGTCAATTTTCCTTGTCTCTTCACTGAACTGCTGACTGGCATCAGCCAAATTCAGCAGAGGATTCTCAAATATATCACATTGCCACAGATTTTGTGCCAATATCAAAACAAATTGAGGAGTTATAGATCCAAGAAATTCCATATTGTAGGAGCAACAAGTCAGCAGAAGATCAAGGTACTGCAGGTCTTTGGTCTTCTGTTTTTATCAAGTTGCATTTTGTGCAGTTACTAGTTGATTTGTTAAGTGCCATGCAAACAGGCATGGATTTAGGGAGAGGCTCAGCAGTCCCTGGTTACCCAGTGGCACCAGCCAGGGCACCAAGGTACTGTCATGATGCGTCCCCTGGTTAGTTTCACACAGTGAGACAGTCCTTTCCTTTACCCATCCTGCTTATTGACACATTCTGAGACTTTCAAGAGTCTTCTGAGAGATCGTCTTTCTCCAGCATGGTCTCTTTACAGAGGTCTCTCCAGCTTTCTAATATTTAGGGAGTGAGTGGATATAGTGGTATTTTTCTTTTAGGTGAAAACACTCTTACATTTATATAGGCCCTACAGCTGCTTTAGTGTCTCCTTTGGAAATCTTTTATTTGGACATGAGCATTTTGGTTTACATGGGAATGCCAGACCAAGTGTTCAATCTTTACAAACTGCAATTCTGGATGAACGATAATAATGATACTTCCAATGTGTTCACAATGAACATGGAAGACATGTATGATTTGTGCAAAAAAGAGGAATGTCATTTGCCTGCATCTGCCTTGCATCTGTAGTTGTCCAGAAAATGAGGGCTATATCCAGTTTTCAGAAACAGGGCTTCACCCAGGGCTTAAGCTTATACTAACCTTGAAGTGGTGGAAGCTGCAAACAAATCTATATGGAACTGGAAACAGAGCGTACACTTTAAGCTATTAAGTTAGCTTACTTAAGTCAAATTATCAGGAGTGTTAATCCTATTTAAAGCAGTGTATAAAGCAGGGGATAGTACTAGAAAGTGATAATTCTGAACTTGCCATTAATGGAGTTCATAAATAAGGTCCCCAAAAGACTGATAGCAGGAAGCCAAAAATCACAAAAATCTTTTCCAAAACGGCAAGTGACAGATTTATGAAAAAGGATGGTGATAAAATCTTGGCGGGGAGGAATATGAATTTTAAAATCTAATTTTGGTTCTCTTTAGAGTGATCTGAGAACGAGAAGACAGCGAATCCTATGGAAAAGGGGATTAGTAAAAGTAACACCGTGAGAGTGTCTCAGACTTAATCCACGTGCTATCAGAAAGGCTGCTCCATCACAGCTGCAGCCCATCGATGATACACTCAACAGCTGCACAAAACTGCACGCTACAAGCCAAAGACTGAGAAGTTCCACACCACATAATTAATTTAGACACACCTGCAGCAGATACAAATACATATATATGCATTTTTATACGGAACGATACATGAGTATCACACAAAGCAATTAAAAAACAGATACAAAGCAGTACTGGTTTTTAAACTGACCACTGTGTCTGCTGTTCAAACCCCCGGGGACCAGCGAGAGGAGCCCTTGGGACGGTGCGGCAGCGGCCGGGGGAGGCGGAGGGGCCGCGGGCAGCGGGGAGGGCGGCGCTGAGAGCCGGGGCTGCTCGGGGAGGAAACGCTGCTGCTCCAGAGCTGGAGAAATCCCCCCGCGCCAGCCGAGAGGAGGGAAGTCAGTCACCTGCCGGTGAAGGACAGTAAAACAGGGACGGAGAGGGAAATCTCTGCCTCTCTCTCCCTTCTCTTCTGCAAGAGATCCACCTCCTGTTTTCCTCCCAACTCTTCCAGCGTAACCTTCAAAGAAGACCATACCGTACAGACTTTCTTTTATTATCTATATGTGTGTGTGTATATACGTTACTATTATTATTACTATAGACTATCTTTAGCTGCAAAACAATTTTTGAGCCTATGCAGGACTTGGGGGATTTTGTTATCTTGCCAGCGAAATTGTTCATCGCTAATGTCTTGCGCTCACAGGGTGCTAAATTAGCTACCAGACTACTCTGGTAGCATGACGGAGAAAGGCTTTTATCATAGACTGTTCTCTTCAGTTTGAACACATTTGCTTGAAATTTGCTGCATGATGCTGTCCAGGGAAGAAGGATTTTTTTTTCTCGGGATACAGCGATTCGCCGGTTTCTGAGCTTATTGCAGAAGAAAAAAAATAATCTTTAAACTGAGTGGATTTTTTTTTTTTTTTCTGTCTCCTTTCATTGCCAGAGGACGCGAATCTCTTTCACCAGGGAAGGATCACCTGTCGCTTTAATCCTTAAGGGAGTTATTTTTTAAAAAAAGTGAAATATTTTATTTATTTATTTATTTATTTATTTAAACCGGTGGAGGCGTGATCGCGGAGAATGAGACTGAGGGGAGCTGCCACGGTTTGGAGGACAAGGCTGAGTTTAGGCTGGAAACTGACAGACTAGATTTTATTCCCCCCCCGCCCCCCCCCCCCCCTTTGTTCCCTTTCATTTTTTTGGCACAACTTCCGTAGTTTCCAGTCCGCTCCGTTCAGTTTCTCTCTATGGACAGATCAGCTAACCTGGACACGGAGGAGCTCAAGGTAGGCGACCCGCCGGGTGCCGTGGCTGTGGCCGGGGTTGGATCCCCCCTGCCCTCCCGGCCGCTGGGCCGCACGGGGCGCTGTGCGGGGCTCCCGCAGCCCGGGCGGGGGGCGCCGAGCCGGGCGCAGCCGCCCCGCGGCGGGGGAAGCACGGGAGGGGCGGCTGCCCCAGCCGAGCGCGGCTTCTCTTCTGCCGGCGCGGCCCGCAGCATCGTCATGGCAGTATTAATAATAATGATGATGGTACTGCCCGTGTGCTCTCGGCTTTGCGTGAGCACTGGGGGCAGCGCCGGGAGGAAGCGGCAACTGACCCGCGCCTTTCCCGGCAGAAGTTGGCTCTGAAGCCATTCTGGCCTGGGCATCTCCTCTCCTTCCTCTTTCTCCTCCCCTCGCCGCCGGGAGCGGCGGGGAAAGCCTTCCCCACCCCTCCACACCCCCTCTCGGCTCGCCCCCCGCGCGGCGTCCGGTTCCCCCAGCCGAGCGAAGCTGAGGCAGCGGCGGTGGGATGCCGAGCCGCTGGGCCGCGGCCCGGGGGCTGCTGGTACAATCAAACTTTGCATTAGGACGGTGCGAGCTGGGAGGATTCTGCTCCCCCCGCGCCCCCCGGCCCAGCTCTGGCTCCCTCCCCGCTGAAGGAGCATGCCTGAGAGCGCTGAGCATGCTCCTTTGCGGAGACAGAGCCTTCCTACACCTGCTGCCGACCCCCCCGGCCCTGAGCGGAATTTGGCTCAAATCATCATCATCATTTCATCATCATACTAATGATAATAATGTAAATCTCTCTATCAATCTATACGCGGTAAAGAGGGTGTCTGGCTCAGGAAGGCAGCAGAAAGGGGCGCGTGGGGCGAGCTCCGCGGGGCCGCTGAGCCGGAGTGGAACGCCGGCCGTGCCGGTGGGGCGGGACACACACACACCTCGCCGCGGTGGCGGCGGACGTAGCGCTGAAGCGGCGATGAGAGGGGCAGGGGCAGTTTTCCTTCGCCGCCTCATGCACGGCCGTCCGGGGGACACCCCGTCTGGGCGCCGGCTTCTCCGGGGCCGCGGAGAAGGGCTCGCCTCTGGGAAGGTAAACTGGCGAACGCTCAAGTGCTGCTGGGGGCTCCTTTCCTTTTCCTGTAAACCAGATCTGAAAGTACTGAATAAATATATTCATCCCCCTACCAGTCTTGCTCGGAACTCCTACTAATCTCCCCAGGGAAAGGCACCCCAGGACTGCAGCGCTGTTTGAGTAATTGAGGTGAGGAAGCGCAGGAGAGGAAAGCCCATAAAACGATTTGCTTGGGAACCGCTGATCCTCACAGCGCTTCCAGCGCTTCCGGGGCTTCCCCGCCGCAAACGCGGCTTGCCTGGGCTGCCCGGGAATCCTCTCCGTGCTGCCTCAGCCTTCACAGGATTGATTCACAGGAGACGGCTGTGGATCCTGTGAAATTCACAGCTGCGTGAAAGGCAATAGACGAGTGTTCCGATTAAGCGTGCGAAAAGTTTTATTGTACCGGATTATTTTTAAGTGGTCTTTAAAGAAGATATGTTTATGCTACAAGAGGGCAGCACTTCGCATGAATTGTCGGTAAAGCCTGAGGCAGGTCCCGCTGTGAGCAGGGCATCCAGCCTAGGCTCAAGAGCAGGGGGTTTCCAGTTATCCCATAGTTATCTGCGCTGCAATCAGGACTCGTATTGCAGCGTGTAGAGGCCGAGCGACTTTGAGCAAGGAAGCAGCTGAGAAGTAAGCATCGGTACTCCCGCTCATAAGGATGAGAGGAGCTTCCAAAGGAGGCATTTCTGTTAGGGTCTGGGCAGCTCTCTGGGACCAGCCGCTTTGGCACGATGCACTTCCTGGCTTTCCCGGGTGTTTTATTGATGTGCGGCCGCTGGGAGCGATCCCAGGCGCCGGCAGGACGCCGCCGGAGCGGGAGGCGGCCCCTGCGGCCGGCAGGGGGTGGTGCGGAACCGGCCGCCAGCCCCGCGCCGCCGGGAGCCGCTCCGCCAGCAGCGATGGGCGTGCCGAGCCGGGCTCCGCACCTCCCTCCGCCGAGCTGGGCTTTCCTTTGCCGGGCTTTCCTCTCAGTGCGAGCCGTCCAGCCGCTCTGCCAGCAGCAGGAGTACAAGGTGCGGGGCAAAGCTCTTGGGGATCTAGGATGTTCCCAGCTGGTGACCTTGCTGCAGTTGGGCGCAGTAAAGAGCGTCTCCCATACTGCTCCGAGTCGTGAAAGCTTTCATCAGTTTCTGGGTAGTTTCAGGAGGGGTGAAGTAAGTGCTCCACTCCTTTTCTCCTGGGCCGACACAGTTCCTTGCCAGGCCAAAGAGACAGTCAGGGCACACAGATAGGAGGCAGACTGAGGTCCTGAGATGCCGAGGGGACTCTCTCCCATACCACCCTGCCTGGAGGGCTCATGTCAAGAGTGTCAAATATGGTAGCAGCTTGTCTCAGCAGAGCTTGCCAAGAATTTTGGAAACAGGCTGGACGCTCTCTTCCTTGATATTGTATTTCCTCCACTATGACAAATATATGCCAGTAAGCATAAAAAAGATACAACTTCCCTACTAATAAAAAACAAATATGGTGTCTCTAAAGAAAATAGTAATAATGGCGCTGAAAACCTTTACTATGTTATATATAAAGCTTCTATACACCTCAAATCATTCAAAATTTCTGTTATTTATTACACTGATTATAATGAGTTCTGAATGATTTGTGTTGATAATAGACATTTTGAAAGGTGATTTTGTGGAAAGCTCAACAAGTATCATGTGTGCAACACCTGCTGATGAAGATGGGTGTGCTTTCCCTTACTAGTCTGCGCATAAAACCCTGAAGAAAGTAATCAGTATGGAAAACAGAGACTGCTCTTCCAGTGGTTTTGAGCTGTTCTGGTTTTCCTTTGATCTGTCTCATCTCTCTCAGATGCATACAAGAGCTTCCCTCTGACTTTTTAACTCACAAGCCTGTGGGGTTTTTGTTTTAAAGGAGTAGTACACAAACTAAATAATTATGTTATAGTTGCCTTGTCGTGTTGGGTTTAGTGTTGTGAAGGGCTTCTGTTACCTAATGTATATGCAAGTCTTTACTTACATTTTGAACGTACATTAAACTGTGTGGTTGTGTGAGTATTATGAATTTTAAAGGACCCTGTAGTTTGCATATGTATATAAAAGATGATAAATTAACTTGTTTTGCATTTAGTGTATTTAAAAATTATGTTGAGGCATGTAATTGCTTGAAATTGAGCATCATTTGCAAGGAAGAGTTAGGAGGTATTTGTGTTTGCTGGACCCTGTTGACTTGTGATTTGCATTGACATCGGGTGGATTATTACAGATTTAGTCCTTCACATTTGCTTGTTCATTTGACGTATAATTCCTCTAATGTGTATCATGACGGTTCCTCTTCTGTTTGTTTAGCAACCACAATTTGTATAGTCTTAGAGGGAGTTAGTATTCCTTGTAGTGTGTAAACCACTGATATTTCTCTGGAAGAAAGTTGGTTTGTAATTGAATGTATGATAACAGTGAGATTATTAATATGATGGATTAAAAAACATCCTGGAAGCCATTTATTACTTGAAGGCACTGGTTCAGTGAGAATTCTTCGTTACAATCCCAAAATGTTTGATTAATAGTGTGCTTAAGTGTCTTGAAATTGCCACTTTTGATATGCAAAAGAATTAAACACTTTATTACTGAATGATCTTGTAAATATTAGCTGAAATTTTTTTGTTCGGCTCATGAGAGAATATTTATACTCTGTTTGCAGTTTTACATTTCCTGGGATATAAAACTACTGACATAAAATAGCATGAAACTGGTAATGGAAGAGGTTTTTGTGACAATAGTCTTCCAATATAATTTATGTAATTTGTAAAACACCTGATAAAGAAATTCAAACAAGGAAACCATAAAAATTTAAGCAAGGGATACTTTTATGGTCTTAAACATGTAAATCACTTCAGTATTTTAGTTAACAGGAGGACTAATACCCTGAGGAATTCTGTATTTTAAAATTTATTTATGTTTTAAAAGAAGGAGCCACAGAAGTTAATGTGCTTGGTGTGATGTGGGAGGACTTTTGATGAGTTCAGGTAGGTGGTTTTATTTCTGTTTAAAGTCAGTCACTCCATAATAGAAAGTGTAGTACTCTATAACACTCAACAGCCTCTTATGAAAGTCTGTTTCATTTATTAAAGTCTTCTGCTTGGGACATGGACATATTAATGTGGATATTAAGGGGTTTGTCCTTTTAATGCAAAACTTTCTCTCTCCTATCCATCTTTAGTACTTCCCTCCAAGAAACCTTCATGGTTTACTAGGGTTCTTTCAGCAATACTCAGTAAGGACAATTAACCTTTGCATTCACAGTCAAAGCATTCATCCTTTAAACCATTCTTCCTGGAAGGTCAAGCTGAAATGGTTTTTAAGTAATATACATGCAAATTTCTTTTCTCTGTGTTCCTATTGTGGGATTTCCTCTCCATCTCTCAATAGATATAAAGACTAGACGTAGTTCAGGAAACTGGAGAGAATTCTATGCATAAAATATAGTTGTTCAGCAGACATAGAAAAAGGTCAAGACAATGGCAGTGCTCTCACTATACACTTTAGAAATCATTCCTGTACTCTCACTGCAGAGAATCCATATAATCTGTGACCGAGCTTTTTGACATTGTACATTACAGCTTTGCTAAGCTCAACACTCTTTAAAAGGAAAGTACATCAAAATCTGAATGCTTGGGTAAAGGGAAAAAGCAACTTTGCCTTCCTGTTTTTCATGGGTTTGGGAAAAATATTGTGTTTTCCTCTGCCACTGTATTTTGCACTTAAAAAAATAGATGAAATAGATTTACATAAAGGTTAGCAACACATTTCTTTCTTCCTGAACTGAAGAGGTTACTGTGTGATTCTGCTGTAACTTGGGTTGTTTCTATAGGTCTGAATGTAAGATTTGAAGACAAAGTATAACTCATGCTAGAGCCTTTCAAAGATAAATCTGTAATGTGAAGACACATTTGTGAGTCCCAGTCATGCTTTTGTACTACATTCCTTAACCTTTTGAAGGTTGATACTCCTGATAAGGCCAGGAGTAAGATTGCTTTAGTTAAAGTGTTGTGGCAAAAATGTTACAAGAGACATTTCCTGTGAAATCATTTCACCTTGTGGTATTTTATATAAATTTTGTAAGTCCATATCTAACATAGTTGTTCTATGTCCTCTAAAGATACAGCATTCCAAAGGACAAAGATAAGGATTCAAATAGTAATAATACAAGAGGCACTCTGGGTTACAAATAGACATTTTTCTTACTTTGACATGGAAGTTCCCCATAGGGAAAGTACTGTCATTTTCTTCTCTCCTTCAAAGAAACCTGGAGAACACGGCTTAGAAGCTGTACTATTTCCTTTATTTTGAAACACTTTGTACATTTAAAGAGCTTACAGCAATGTTCTTAACGCCCTGTTGTACTTTTGACTGCAGCCATGTATAATGCATTGTAAAGCCAGAATTACTTAGTCCAAGAAGGAAGACACATTTATCTACTAAGCCATCTGATCCTTTGCTAATTCTTAGATATTACAGGTTAACTCTTTGATCCACAACAAAACCCTTCTTTGTGAAGAAAGATATTGTGAGGTTGCTACCCACGAGCACTGTGTTTTGTTCCTTGTCACAGGAAGGAATGACTGTTGGCTAAACCACAACAGTGAGACACAAAATGTGAGGCTCTATTCTCAGCAGTATTACTGCAGCTAATCACACATGGCCAGATTTACAGAGGTACTGAGTAAGTCAAAGCAGGCTTCTGGCGTTCAGCAACTTTAATAAAAAAAAGTGTTCTTTTTGTACCTACCTTCTTATACCTCTAGCTAACACATTAAGGAGGATTGGCAGTTGAAAAGTAATAAATGAGGACAGAGTATCTTTTTCTGCAATTTAAAATTAGCAGTACTTTGTTGAATCACATCAGCAGAAGCACATCGGTGATATGCCTGAAAATTGGTGCCATAAGCAGTAGAGAGCCTCAGCCATAAAAATCTGGCCTTCAGCCATATATCTCTGTTTTAGCAGTTCTCTTCAGTTCATGTGGGCAGCATGGTCTGGAATTTATAGGTTATACCTTCCTGCTCCTACAACTCTTGAACAAATTATGTTAGTAAACAGAGGCTGCCTCTACCGAAAAAACACATCCCTTCCAGTTTGTATTAAGGTAATAGTGTACATTTAATAGTAGCACATAAATTGAAAACAGAATTAATTTTAATTTGTGCTTTCTAAATGTAATTGTTCTTTATACCATTATCAGGGTGGAGAGTACAAACTGTTGGATCAGATCCACAAAGGCATTTTTGTTACTTTTTCTCTTCAAGATGGGGATTGATGATACTTCAGTTTCTCAGTTGTGTAGATTGTCTTCTATACAAAATTGTTCATTAGTTGAGTGGGATTCAAAAAAGGGGCAAAACTTCCTCACTTCCTATTGAACACAAGCAGTGCAATCGCCCAGGTATGCTGGGACCTGTAGTTGAGAAAGTAATGCTGTAAGCCACTGAAATTACAGAAGACATTCTTTCCAAATGAAGTTAATTAGTATTACTGAATTTTATTATTTTTAGTTAAAGCTAGTCCACATGCACAAAGCACTCTGTAAAGCTCTGCCCTTTAAGTGAAGACAAGTAAATGAACTGTGTCGAGAAAGGTTTCATGTTTGCTCAACTTAGGCTTCCATTTAAGAAATTTCCAGCATATGTGAAACAAATGTAAAAGTAAAGAATCAATAGAACCTTTGCTACCTTTATAAGCTAGTAACTTTCTAAACATAGATCAACAGATGACAAAGATTGAAAGGCAGTCTAAAACTTCACAAGCTACTTATAAAAAAGGGGAAAAGAGCTTGTTGAATTAAGCCTCAGAATCTGGGTTTTACATCACTTTCAATTTAAAGCCTTACATTGGAAAAGGTGTGGAACCTGAACCCAGAAAGGTGCTCAGCTGTCACACGTCCAGCCCGCCTGCTCTGTGCTGAGAGGGTCAGGGCTGGGCAGCCCCCTCTCCACTCTGTCTCTCCTGATTGCAGTTGAGGCTTGAGCAAAAAACTTGGTTTGGTTGCAGGTAGCTTTGTAAGTAGTGAAGCTATTAGTAGGTTCACTATGAGAGCTCCAAGTCCTGTTTGCCAGGAACATTCATTATTTCTCTTAGGAACTGCTGCAGGGAAGGTGCCTGCAGTGCAACAGAGACTCTCTGCTGTAAAGGAATCCACAGAGACCCCACTTCACACACAAGACATGAAGCACTTCAGTTTTCCCTGGTCATGCTGCTTCGGCAGATCACACTAATTTGCTTGCATATTTACCATCTGGACTAAGAGGAATATTTTATGATTTATCCTGCTTTAGTGCCATTATATCCATCCCCCAGATATACTGAATTCTCCTGGGGTCCCCAGTGAGGATGCTCAAAGGTGATTTAATTGCAAACCTGTGTTTAGCACTCAAGAGTGACCCCAATGGTTTTCAAAGAGGTACCTGTGTCTTCCTTTTAATGTAATTTTTTTTTTTTTACTATTAGCTTAAACTACATATATCTTAAACAATAAAAAGATACTGTACAATAAAAAGAAATTGTAACTTGGAGGGGTTGTTTCTATTTTGAAGAAAAGATTGAGCCAGTTTTCTGTATTCAAAGTGATTACTTGGTCATCCCAGTCCTCTGGAACTTTTAAGGATGTGAATTGCATTCCATACAGAAAATTCTGACAAGGTTTTAAGGCTTCAGGAGATACATGAGGAGGATTCAGTCTGTGCTTTTTTTTTTTTTTTTTTTTTTTTTGGTAATTTGTCTTGGCTAATTCAGGAGTCTCCCTGCTGAGCAGGCTGGCTGTTGTAAATCCCATTCACCACATAATATATGTGTGGGGAAGGAAGTTGAATAATCTATGCCTCAATAAATAGCAGAGAGAATTTCAGAATGCATTACAAACAGACTGGAAGTTTTTCCAAGAAGATTACTTAGCCTTAAAGCTGAAACTCATGACATCATTTATTACTATAAATAGTTTGAGAATTATCTCTGAATAAGTACAAAATAGGAGACACTCCCTTTAAAAATCTATTCTTCCAAAATGACACAAAATCTTAATCCTCTCAGAAGTTTAGAACAGTTCAGGAAAAAAAGAACCCCAAAACCCAAAAAGACCCAAAAAAGCCCCCAAAAAAACACAAAGCAAAACAAACAAAAAAACAAACAAACAAAAAAAAACCCGCAAAAATTTGGATCAAGATCCATCTGTGTTTTTTTTTAGCTTGAGTCATCACCAACAGATGGTAAATAACTATGTAGAGATCACTCAGCTGAGTTACTCCAGTTTATGGAATTCCTAAGGCATTTACCCTTACTCCTGAAGTCTGATACTCTTTGTTAGAACCTCAGTTCCCTCTGAAGGTTCTGACAAGTGCCAGCACACAAGCTTGTGTGTAATTATGCATTTTGATACAGCTTGGTAATAATTGTCTTCCCTTAATGGGATCTAGTCATAGCACAAGCCTAGTCTAGCTGTGTCAAGCTTTATGGGTTGTTGCAGAAATAGCTGGCAACCAGCTGGTATTGGCTGTCACTTCCTGTAGGACTGGAGTTGACATCTACTATTTCAGGTACCCATCAGTTTAGAAATATTCTATGTGCCATTTCCCAATGATTCCTGCAGTTCCTGAGCAGATGTGGATGAATGCAAAAACTGTCCCTCATATAGACTCATGTTCCCACTTAATCTTCATGCAGAGAAAATTATTCTGTTTCATCAATGTTTTATTATATTTTCCTGAAAAAGCTGGCAGAAGAACATAATTCTTCAGTGACTAACAAGTTACTTTGAGTTTGCTGTTTCACCAATACTGGCACTGACATTGTAATTTCTGTAAGTATATCTTGTTTTCAGGAGAGTGAGTTACTATTTCTAGAATTGATCTCATACCTTTCTTCATGTCTCCCCCAACCCACTAGGTGCAAGTGAGTATGTGATTGGAAAATGATCTGTTTGTACAGAAGAGCCCTCTCTGTGGTTAAACTCCCTGTTTTGTTCAGTATTTTAGATGAGGTAGATAACATTCACTGTTCATGCAAATATGTCATCTACTCAGTCTAGCGAGACCACTTGCATTATTGCTTAATGAAATTATGAGATTGCAAGTAGTCTCTGTGTCTCATGATAGAATTTCATCATACTGTTGACAGGCATAAAACAGTCTTTGCTGAGGTCCTGTCTATCCTATTGAACTCAGACTTTTGCAGGCCTTGATCAATCAATGAATGTACCTAGTAGGCAGAAAATTGCAGCATGATGAGCAGAGCAGAGAGGGAGCACTAGGGGAGCTGTGCTGAAGCCTATCACTTGATATGTCAAGAGTTATAGATTATATTGAGTAAAATTTATTTTGGTTTTGGGTGTATGCTGCTGCAACAGAATACAGTGTTGTTATTTTTTAATAGACATGCAGAGCTTGCCAATGCAGTTTTAGAACAGCCAAGTAGAATGTAAAGATTTGAAGGTGAAAGAGAAGGCTGAGGGGTGCAATAACTAATGACAGCACAGTGGCAGAGTGCTGAGGTGCTGACAAACTAAATCAAAAGGGCTGTGTTGTGCAGCTCTCTGCACTGTTGCTGATGCTGATACCTCACGGACATATCTTAGTTATTTACATACTATTACTATATTTAGAAATTTTTAATTCAAAGCAGAACCTTGTGTTCTGTGCTAATATTACTATTTAGTAAGTAATGTGTCCGTGGCATATGCAACATTTGAAGCATGTGGAAAAAAAATGAGTGAAATTTATTTGTTGAGGTGCTAGAAAAATCAAACTACTTACTCAGGTGCAGAGGAGGCGATTGGGCCAGAAAAATCTCAGAACCTGTGAAAGCAGATGAAATTGCTGTCCCAGTGGAATGTTAGCACTGAATTGGTATGTAAATTGTTTTATGCTTTACTTGCAGTTAACAAGGCATCTTTGAGCATGGACTCATATTTTAAATTTTGGATTTCTGTAATAATTGATAACAATGCCAAAATATCTTGTTGCGTTGATACGCACTTAATGCATCTTGTGAATCCTCCCAGATAAAGCCAGTAGCATGAAGAAGGAAACAGGAGAGATAACAAGATGCCAGTCTGCTGGAAGAAGCCAATAGCACCATGTGAGCCAAATGAAGGTGCCTTCCATTGTCCTACCAAAGTCAGTTTGACACAGTTTTGTGCTCTTCTCTCAGCCTTGTTTGACCTGCCAGCCAGTTGCACAGATCAACTGTGCAATTTTTCTAGCAGAAACAAAGTGCCATAAATTTTAATTTTAGGGGATCCAAACACTTTCAAACAAAACCCAAAATAAAATACAGCTGACTCAGCAGTGGTGCAGAGGTACTAAGCTCTTTTGGGGGGGCTGGCAGTGGCAGCTGGTAGCTGGAGCATCGTAAGTTGGATCATCCCTCACAAAGCAGAATGGTTGTAATAGTGTTAGGTGCCCATTCTGTGTGTGATATTTTCCAGACTTGTGTATGCTGAGTTGCCACTATTGATATTATTCCAAAATGTGGCTCAATAATCAAGAACTAAGTATTCCCAAGAATGTGCCCCAGATATTTGGATCACAATACACAAAGTGCCTGCTTGCTGCAGATGGTTATGATGGCAGTTTTATTTCTTGCTTTTATTTTATTATTTGCCTTATTTTTTTTCTTCTGATCTTATAAACTGAAAATAAATTTTGAAAGTTTCACTATGAAAATACTGTTTTCTAAATGAGGAAGGTAAATACTTACTTCCAGTTCAAATAAACCCCATTTCCCCTTACCTTGCAATGATTTGGTGCTCACTCACATGTATTTTTACCCCAGTAACATACAAAGAATTGTTTTTTACAAAATGATTATCTGAAAAAGATTTAAATGTAACCTTAGCACATAAAACATGAAACAAGAAAACAGAGTTAAACTTTCAAACCAATCAATTTTATTCTGAACACAGCAATTGCTTCTGCTGTCAGCAGGAATAAACTTTACTGCTGTTGGAAACTTGTAAAAAGTCTGGTGTGTTCCTGTAAAATGCCTTGTCAACTGGAAGCCAACCAGACCACACATTTCAGGAACCAAATGTCTCCTTATTTTAGTGTCTGTAAGGTTTGTGTTCTAAACACCTGCTCAGAAGTAGTTACAACAATGTGAATTGAACAAAGAGAAGGAAATGCTATATTTCTTAATGACAAAGAAATCCTGCTTATTGACCTTCTGAACTGCCTCAGCCAGAATTCACAGGATTCAGTTCTTTATCTCATGGGGAGCCAAGGCCTGCCTATATCCCATGTTGAACTAAGATTAATATGGATGGCTTTGTAATTATTACATCTGAGTAAAACTAATCCTTATATCAATACAAGTTATATTACAAATAAATTTTAATGGCAGATACAATCCCAGCTTTTTATTGAAAAAAAATATGTTCTGTGACCTTTCAAGGGAGTTGAAGACAGAAGAAGGAATAATTATTTTGTCTGCTCAATTTGTTCTATTTGAATCTAGAACCAATTAAAATAACTAATGTTTTAAAAATCTACCTTTAAAACCATACCTTTTAAAAGAAAGGTAAAAATTTTACCTTTGCAACCCTCATGCAACAGTCTGTATCCATATCAGTTTGATGGATAGTTTGCTTCTATTGGCACCTTCTGAAAAGACAAAACAAATGAAAATCTCAAAGCGGTAAACTTTCACAGTCCAGGGCTAAGGATGAAATAGTAGTGCTGTTTACTGGGATAAATCAGGTGCTACTAACAAAATTTCAATACCAAAGGTTAATAATATCATCATCAGTAGTTCTTGAAAGAGACTTGGCTGCCTAAAGGCAGCCTAATTTTAAACACTGAGACAAGTCAATCAGTGTACGCCTAAAAATATGCATTGAGGGATGCAGTTTGCATACATTAGAAGCTAGGTTTTGCTTTCTAACCTGTGAGATCTTGAATTCTTTTGTTTGCTTATTCAGGAATGTAGGCCCAGATGCATTACCCTATAGGGTGTGGGTCTGCTTGTTGGTGGTTATTGGGTAGAGGCAGACTTTCCAGGGGAAGCCCAGGATATTGAGAAATAGCCTCCTACTCAACATTCCATGCTTTCTGTCCTAGTGTTAGAACATTTTTCTCACCAGACTGTTTGTCTGGGGATAGGGGGATGTTGATGATCTGGAGATGTAAATGTCAGCTCAGCCAGTGTCCATTGCCTGCAACATCAGTACTGGTAGCCTGTAGCATTTTAAGTGGCTAAGGGCACAATGGAAAGCAAAATACTGAGATGTCAGTGAAGCTATCTCAGTGCTTTTGGGAACACTACCCTGGATCATGACTAAATGAATGTTTCTGATTCTGACCAAATGGCAACAATTTTGGCTATATCAAGGACAAAAAAGATCCATCGAATTTAGCCTTTTTTTATGCCCTTTATGAGCTCCAGGTGTACTTTTGTGTTTCATGGTGCTAGTAGGAACCCATTTTCACTTGACACTGTTACACCTCGTGCTTTGAATATGCTCTGATTAGATTTATTGTATCCACATAGGCTGGTAGAAAAGGATTTGTTCATGATCACATTCATGAGGGTAAGTTACAAAAAGTATTATTTCATAGCCATCCATTTTGATTGTCAACCTCAGAAAATTACTTGTCCTTTTAAATCATATGAAAGGATATGATTTATGGATGATAGTATAGTTACCCATTGACTCTTTGAAAGAAATACAGCAAACCCGATTTTAGATGTTATTTAGAACAGAATGAATATAGGGAAATTACAGTTTTATAAAGGGCATTGGTCTCTAAACTTTTCTGAACAGTTATTTTGAAAGGTTGTCACTAGCTAGGCCAAATAATTATTACAGCAGCAAAATATCAATGGAAAAAAAAAGTTGTGGACAGAATATCACATCAAAGAATCGTAGATTAGTCTGGATTTTAAAGGGCCCTTTTAAAGTCATCTAGTCCAACACCTCTGCAAAGAGTAAGAATATCTTCAACTGGACTAGGCTGTTCTGGGCCCCATTGAAACTGACCTTGAGTGTTTCCAGGGATGGGGCAACTACCGCCTCTCTGGACAACCTGTCCCAGTGTTTCACCATTCTCTTTGTAAAAGACTTTTTCATTGTACCTAATCTGAATCTTTATCACTCATCCATCCTTCTTATAAGCCCCCTTTAAATACTGAAAGATGACAATAAGGCTTTTCCAGAGCCTTCTCTTCTCCAGGCTGAACAAACCCAGCCGTCTCAGCCTGTACTCATCGGAGAGGTGCTCCAGCCCTTTGATCATTTCCATGACCTGCTCCAACAGGTCTGTGTCCTTCCTGTGCCAAAGGATGCAGATCTGGATGCAGTGCTCCAGGTGGGGTCTCATGAGAGGGGAGTAAAGGCTCTGCTGGCCATGCTGCTCCTGATGCAGCCCAGGATGCTGTTGGTACTCTAGGCTGGGAGCACACATGGCCAGTCATATCCATGAGATGCCTGTTGTAGGTCTTCATCCAGTTCTTTCATCTGTGGGATATGTGTACACACACCTGTGTCACTTCCTGAAGAAGCAGTATGGGATAGGCAGACTCATCTGAAGTGATCATCAAGTGGACCATGCCTCAGCTGTGAAAGATGTTACAGTAAAGAGATGCATCAGGGACTGCCTTGCCTGCTTTCTGCCTAAGTCCTTCCACCACTGACATTTCTTTGGTACAGAAATTGATGGTAAAATTGATATATTGCATCATGTTTTTAAGAAATTTAAAATTTGCTTCTGGGAAAGATTTTCGTTTCCTCTCTTCTCTTCTCTTCTTTAAAAAGAATTGTGCTTTATCTGCACAATTAAAGGGAAGACCATATTCTGTTTTCCACATACCTAAGTGGGAAAATACTTATCTTCAGTAGTTCGCAGTTGATATGGATAAAGAGGAAAAAGCATATGCTACAGGCTTTTAATTCTGTTTGTTTTTATTTTCCATTGCTTTTTTTTTTTTACCTTATCTCTTCTGATTTAGCTTTTTGGCCCTTCAGTAGTTTTCTGAAAAACTTCCCTAAATAAAAGATTTTTGCTGGGCAGCCTGATGATTTAAGGTACTATATTAGCTGAACCAAAGTCATTGTTCTCTTTGAATTCTGCTTTCCTCTATGTATAGTAGCTCAGTCCTCTTCTGAGTAGTGTATGTATTAAAAAGTGTCTATATGTACTTATACAGCCATATGTGTGTACAGCTTTTTATAGGACTGTATTTTTCACTTACTCTCATGTCAAATTTTAAAGCTTTTTGCCAATAGTACTGTAAGAGGTGTGCTACTGTAGGTATAGACTCTTGGGCTCTCACCTGAACACTCATTAATTTCAGTAAAAAGAGGAAATAGTTGCTGAGATTTTCAAGACTGAAAAAGTTGTGCCCTGTATAGTGATATGTTTTTAATAGCAGAAATAATCACAGAAACAGGTGGGAAAAATTTTCCTACGTTATGATCGGTGAGATTGGTACCAGATTTATGCTCGTGAGCCTTGTTGCTGTCTAGAGGCTTTCTTGTGTACTCCCTCACTGATGGCAGCAGCAGTTCCACCAGCTGATAGTACCAGGTCAGTGTGCGGGTCTGATTACTGCAGCACTGTGTGTGTATGTGACAATGGGCATTTTGTAGCCCAGAGGAAAACAACAAAGACAGTAGGCATCAAGATTCAAAGGTCTTGAAAGCAGTGGGCAAGGGCACTCAGTTTTAGTAACTGCTATAGCCAAGAATCACAGTGAGCATATTTTGATTTAATCTTTTCTCAGCCAGTATCTTCCTGAAGAGGCAGGGGGCTTGGTTACCAACCCACCTCCTGCTCTGCAGCGTGCCAGGGACGGACTGACCCATGCTCCGGGGGAGGTGTTGGAGGGCAGTTCTGGCTCTGCTGCAGCCCTCTCTCTCTGTGCTGCAGTGCTAGTGTTTCTTCAGCTGCCTGTGCTAGGAGACACTTCCCTTCTACATTGTAAAAGTATCTCTGCTGAAAAGACAGTGAGATCTCAGGCCATATTAGTTTCCCTTATGATATCTGTAAAGAAAGGCAGTCCCTGTTGCTGCATTTCATTTGGCTTGGGTCCCACAAAGCATTTGCTTTCTCAGAAGACTAACCTTCAGCTCAGCTTCAACTCAGAAGATCAAGCCCAGGCATATATTTTACACCTCGTAAGTAGTTATAGTGGATGTAAGAAAATGTAGGCTAGCTATCAAAACAAGGGGCAGTGTTACAGCTTTTGCAGCCATGTAATCAAAAATATTCTTTCCTTTTTTGCACTGAGCCACTTGCAGTCTGTAATAGACCAAAAAGAGATTTTATGTTTCCTTTTCCACCCTCAGTTTCCAGCAAGGAAAACAAGAGCTCTGCTTCAGCAAGTGAATCCACCCATGCTTGTGATACACATACAGGCTGTGTGTGAGAATTATACCAATAATTACTGTTTAGAAGTGCTCTGCATGCAGATGCCACAATAGGGCATTGAGAATGCATCACATAGTTATGGGAAACACAATAGGAATCTTTCTGTGAGTGAAATAATTATATTTTAACCACGTTGGAACCAAATAATCTAGCTAGCTCTAAGTCTTTATTCGCATGTAAAAAGATCATTTAAGCATTGTAATGCACCCTTGTTCAAATAATTGTTCTGGAATATTCTATGAAAGTTTTTGAGCAGCTCTGTAATAGCCATACTGTTGGGTGACAGCAGTATCATTAGTAGCCTACATAAGTATTTCTAACCATGTGCAAGTTCATCTATTCCATTGTAATTTAGCACAGTGTTTTCACCTCCTATGTATTTAAAGAGAAATTATCTTCACTTGAAATGCTTCCCCAGCCCAAGCCAGCCCCATGCCTAGGTTAGATGATGCTGTGTTGGTGCAGGAGAGAAGACATTGTTTGCTGTACAAGGTCCCACAGCCCCATGCATAGGTTAGATGATGCTGTGTTGGTGCAGGAGAGAAGACATTGTTTGCTGTACAAGGTCCCACATTTGCAGGAGAGTGCTGGAAGGCTGGCTGGTTTGGAGGAGAGCCTCAGCGCCAGGTGGATTGCGGCTCAAGGTCTGTTTGTCTGGAGGGGCACAGTGCTGGGTAAGGCAACCACAGGCAGCTCTCAAAGATCTCCTCCCCATTTGAAATACTTTTAATGAGGTCCTTTAGCAAAGGTTCTTAAAACCTTTAAGCATAAAAATCCTCTCTTAAGCAGTAACTGAATAAAAGAGAGGACATGTATTCTTCTCCAGAAATGGAAATAGATGGAAATATCCATCCAATATAATAATATTAAGGGAAATACTTATCCTGTCTTTATATGATGTCTCCAAGTATCTTCCGTTATTTGTCTGATCTACTGCAGCTGTTCTTGTGGTCATAAATAAACAAACAACATTGCTTCTAGTGACTTCATGAGTATCTTGAAACAGTAACATCATCAAAAATACCTCCCCCCCAGCCAGTGAAAATCTGAATAAGCTTGGCCTTTTTAATTTAACTAACAAACAAACAAATAAGACTTGATAGAATGCAGGACAACTTCAGCATATTAAAGGACTTCATTGTAGTGGAGAAGGAAATAAGAATAGGTGCACAGGGCATGTGCACATCCCCATCAGGCAAACAAATGAATAAAAGGGAGCATGATTAGCTGCTGGAGTAAATTTACCAGGAAAGAGATGAATTGTCAGTCTGTTGATGTTTATAGGTTGAGACTGAATGCCTTTCAAGATGATGTGCCTAAGGCAGTCATAAATTATGCTTTAGTCTAATTTATGTTAGCAGCTTAATGTAGATAAGGTAAATGGGTGAAATAAACCTGTGACATTGAGAATAGTCCATTTGTTTCTTAAGACATTAAATATCTGGAAAAATGGAGTAGTATCAAAGTCTATGACTAAATCATTAACAAAATGAAGCAATGTTTGCAAGTGCCATCAACACATTTTCAGATGGGCTGCAGAGTTTTTAGTATGTACATGCAGAGATTAATTTTCTCGCTTTTTATTTTGACCTAGGTTTTGTGGAAAATATAGACTTCATTTCTGAAGGTAGTGTAGCCATGCCAAAATGAGTTTCATGTATGTGCTGCAGCACCTTTGAGAGGTGCATATGTGTAGTATCCAAATAATAGTCATGGCTTGAATTTGATTGAGTTTGTTGTGAGGATCAACTTCTTCCTGACTTTTTCAGAAGAATTTTAGCTGTACAAAGATATAAAAAATATATTTGTAGGATATTACCTAGTCAAAAAGGCTTAGCATCATCTTTTGTTTGGAAAATCAGCCCTCCTGTCCTTCTAGAATCTAATAGAAAGTGTTTTCAAATGGTAATAGTATTCTAGGCAGAAATCCAGAGCATTATATTTGCTGCCTGAGACTATAATGTAGGACTTGTAATAAATTCCCTAATTAAAAATATCATGCACAGTAGTGATTTTATTATTCATTTATTATCTGGATCATTGAACTAATCTGAAGAAAAACAGCATTCTCAGGGGCACAAGTGAAGAGGTTCCCTTTCTGTTTTTCCAGCAAAAGGGACAATATTTTTTGCTTGAAAAATAAGGACTTCTCATAACTTGCTACACAATTATTGTTATGCTTCAAATAAATAAAGGTTATATTTCTTGTCTGAAAGAACATTCAGGATTACTTTTGTGACATTTATGTTTTGTGTATATGGGTAAGACTTCATAAATGTAAATACATAGGAGATTGAGAAGGAAAAAGAAATAGGAGATTGGAAAATAATGTATAAAATTTAGCAATCCTTAACTGTGAGACTAAAGATAATTTTCAATCATTTTGAAGAAACTGAAGGGCAGAAATCCTAAAATTCAGAATCACTTGCTCTCCAGTTATTTTCTTGTTGCACCAAGCTTACAAGTATAGGCTTTTAGCTCACATATATTGTAATTTTTTGTGCATGTCAGCGACAAGTGGAGTCAAGCTGTTGCAGATTCAGGCTGCAGAGATTTGGCTGTGAAGCAGTAGATCCAGGTGGAGTCTGCAGGTCCCCAATTCAGTCCCAAAGTCATAAATTGACACAATCTTCTAAATGACAGCATACGCTAGTGAATACTATACAGTATAGAATAGATAGTGTTTGAAATCCACTGTATACTTTGTAACAATTTGTCCTCCTTTTCAGTTGTTTTATGTAGGATGCATGATGTTGGTCAGTTTTTTTTCTAAAGCATCTACGCCTACCAATGCTGCTGCTTCTGCTCTTCTGAACTTTCAGATGCTATCTATATTTCAGTAACATTAAGCTAGAAAGAACAAAGGTTTGTTTCTTCTAAATTTTATTAGAACCTGCTTTACATTTTTCAGCTTTCAACCTGATCATGGGTTTTGAATTTTTGTGGCTTTTTGACTACACATCATCTAAATCTTTCCTACCTCTGCTCTCCAAAACCTTGAAATCAAGAAGGAAAAAATCACTTGATGGTAAAAAATGCAGTCCATTTTTAGTTTCTTAGTAAATATGTACAGAGTAGCACTGGACATTCAGGACAAATAGTTCGGAAAACTAAAGCCTGAGCCCTAGAACTGAGCAATGCTGCATTAACAACTGAGTGGTCACTTTTCCTTTTTTAGATTTTCAGATGCAGAACCTCCTTTACTGGAATTAAGATAAAACATCAAGCATGTATGTATTCTCACACCTCTTTATTTTGGAATATTGCATTATTTGTATTGCAAAAATTTCTGCTCAGTTAATTTTACTGTATGTTTTTGTTGTACCATAGGTAATTGTATTTGCTTTATACTACTACTTCATTAGTCTATACTTGAAAAACAAATATCCTTTTTTTTACAATAATATAACCAAATTACTAATGATGTGCATGTAGCTGAGTTCTAATTTTGATTTTGTCTATCTGAAACTAATTCATGTTCCAAACTAATTCTTACAGACTGTTTACCTCATGGCATGGCATTTTATTCAACAAATGCAGCATAAAATGTAAGGATTATGTAGACAAAGCTCAAAGGTAAACTCAGTGTTCCACTCTGTTGACAAAACTTCCTTACTTATCGTAAAATTCTGAGCTGTTATACTTCAATAATTCTCTTTTACGCCACAGAATCAATCTAGAGTATTACACAGCATTTCTAAATTTTCTATTGAACACAACACAGAAATTGCATTGCCTTTTGATTTGCTGAGTGCTGTCTCACAAAGGAATAATATGATACAGAGAGAAGATTGCCTGGAGCCCAGTGTATGGTTATGGCCACTAAGCACTTTGGTTTTTCTCAGCTCATGCACATTGATTCATACTGATATTCAATAATTCATATTGATTGGTGTTCACATATCATCACTTTGCCATTAGGAATCCATTACTCCATTCAAGCACAATTTTAGGAAGATTATCTCACCATACTTTCAGTTGGCACAGAGTACTTTTTCTTTCCTTGGGGAAAAAAAAAAAAAGTAAGCCCATGCAATACTGGAATGCTAGTTGTAAAAGGTTACACAGGTACATGTGTACCAAAACTGTTTACATTTTGTGTGCTAATAAAATTAAATAAGAAAATTGTGTATATATATCTCTTAAATCCATTACTGCATACAGCTTTACCCTCGGAGAAAACCAGATTAAGCCATTTACTGTTGTCTAACACTAGGTCACAAACAGCAATTTTTCCCCTTCATGATAAAGGATCTTAATCCATTAATCCTTATGAAAAATGTAAATGTTTATATTAGTCAATTAGAACAAGGCTTTGTTGTGCTCTTGTTCTCTTTCTCTTTCAATATATATATGATTTATTATTCAATACATTTTGTCTTTTACATATTTTATTTCTACACTGTAACTTTGCTGCTTGAAAATACAGATGTATGTTTTAATTGATACTAGAAAAAAACAACTTTTATTTTGGCCGTAAATTTTAAGCAAGTGGTATTGCTTTCAAATCTGAATTTCTGTCTGTTTTGGATTTTTTTAATGGAACAGCTAATAGTTATTGATCACAGGTTTGATGTTGTTCCTTACCCTAGCTGCCAAAACACACAAAATAATTGCAATGTCATGTGCATTAAGCTCCCCAAAATGCAAAACTGTGATGGAAACTAAAGTCTTGGTGTGGTGAGGTGAAGAATTCTTGCAGAATTCTAATTAAACAAAGGGAAGCCAGAGAGAATCATCTCAAAATGGTTTAAGATGATTTATTCTTTTATATCAAGTGAAAATAGAGGGAGGCATGTCTGCAAGTACTTTGGAGGAGATGTTTAAGATCTAAAACAATCTTGTTAATTGTTGATTTGGTCTGTAAAGCAGGGTGCAGTTCAAGCAGGACAAATGGAAATTATCACACTTCAGTAAAAATAATCAGCTGAGGAATGAAAGATAGAAACTACCTAGCAAGCCAAAAAGTGCAAAGAAATTTTGAAATGTTTTATTAAGGGCATCACCAGTTGTCAAATTTATATTGTTTTAGGGGTAAAAAAACCCAACCAAACCCATCACCTGGTATCCTGGTTTGGTTATTACACTTCAAATAAAACACTGGCCAGCTGAAAAGATTGCAGAGAAAAGCATGGTGAATGATCATGTCCAGAAAACATGAGGAGGAAGGAAATAATCTGCTTCCTTCATCCAGTGACATGAAGGAATGGGCTAATATTGGAACAAGGGATTTACAGACATTAAGACACATTTTCAAAGATCTGGGGCAGAGTGAAGACAGCTGTTGTGGAGTATTCAACAACTGATATTTTTATTGAATGGCCTACACAAAAGCCTGTGCGGGTGATTTTGTCGCAGTTGATTCTGACTTAGGAGGAAGAAACAGACAAAGATCTTATGAGATATACTTCCAGTTCGATTTTTTGTGGTTAGTAAATGTGGGTATTCCAGCATGGAATTACATAAAAGAAAGAGTAATCTTGGAGATTTGAAAAAAAAAAAAAGCAGCAAAACAAAACTTGTTACACTGAATTATTTACATGTTTTTTAATTTAGGATGTTTTAGTTTTATTTTTTTTACTTATGACCCTCCTTGAATAGCTTCACTTCACCTTTCATATACTCTAATTCAGCTTATGCTTTGCCAATAAAACTGACATAAAAAGTTACTGCACATTGTACCTACACATTCCCTTCTGCATGATAGGAACTAACCAAATAAATCTATAAAATATTATTTTATGTTTCCCTGCATCTCTGCTTAAAACTTATCAGGCTCTGAAACTTACCTGGTCTTCAGTGAGTTACAGCCTTGAATCTTGTTAGAAAAATTATTTTGTTGTTTCCATAGAGAGAACCCTTCTCCCCGTCCCTTGCCCCTTCTGCATTTATTACTTGCAGTGCAACAGTATGTCTTAAGATGCATCAAGGATCTGAAAAATCTCTCAAAATACTCTCTCAGGCCAAATGCCAATGTTCCAGCAGGAATGCCCACTAGCTTTTATCAATATTGCTATAAAATCCAAGTCTCAGCTTACTTGAGTTTGTGTCTGTCAGCTGATTTATGTTTCTAGTCAAAATGTATTGAAAGCATAAAACGAAGCTGAATGGCCTTCCACATAAGTGGCGTAAAATTGAAACTCTGAACATAGGAAAAGGCTTTGAATCTTACAGTCTCTTCTACACTGCATTATTTCTACATTTTATTCTTCATTGGCCATGTTTTTAACCTTCTTAGTGGGTTTTTTTGCCACTTAAAAAGAAAACTGTTTCCTTTGCTATTTTCTTTGCAAGATTACCTTGGGAAATTAAATTTTCATATACTTTACTACAATTTACTCAAATAGTGCTTAGAGTTTAGATTGCCTATAATTTTCTGTTGGGAAAATTCTAGAGAAATGGGAAACCAATGAAAGGAATTTCCATTTGTCAACCTTTCTGATTCAGTACTGGCATCTAAATAACCCTCTCTGGTTCTTTACCTCAATCTGTTCTCCCAAGGTCATTGTAGTTTTTTCCTTACACTGCACGCCAAAGTCTTTGAAACAGGAATTGCAGCCCAGTTCTGTGGCTGCCATTTAAAGCCACACCCACCTCACATTTGCCTTATTTTGTACACCATCTCTGTCCCCATGTGCTCAGGTAGGAAAGGAGGTCCTACAACTAAGTCCAAAAACTGCCTTTCATGCATCTCAGCATTTCCCATGCTTGCTCCTCACACATTTTGTCCCAGGGATAACTTCTTCTTAGCTATGATAAATCTGTAGGCAGAGGAAATACACTTATCCAGTAAGCCTGTATAGAACATGGGCTTTAGAAGCACATATCTGGAAGAGAAGGTGGAGAGGAGTAATGAAGAAATGGGTCACAGGGTTGCTGATGCAACCCTATAGGACTTGTGTGCTATATCGCACATGCTTTATGTCTTTGGCAACAGAAGCAAAAATGTTTTGCTTCCCAAGGCAGTGGGAGCATGGTATCAAGGAAAGAAAGGGAGAGGAACCTTTTTGTAACACAGTTCCTTTTTTATGGACGTCATGAACAGAAATATTCCACAAAACTGAATTTCTCATTCATGGCCTCTGTTTTCCACAGATGAATGAAAAGTGGATAATTATAAGTGAGGAAGACAGAAGGCCTGGTGCTGTAAGAACCATTGCTGTGAGTCATGAGCCTGGAGCACATTTCTTTATGACAACTTTGTATATCTTACTCAGTCCATGAGGTTATTATTCCACAGCAGTTATCAGCAGCACATTGGGTCAGTGGTGTTCCAAATGTATTCTTTCGTAGTGCAGAAGAAGATGATGTCATCATGGACATACCTTTCTTTGACTTTGGAGAATGCTTTAACTGATAATGAATATTGAACTTCCATTTCAGACATACAGAAAGAATAAGAGATGGGAGAATATTTCTTATATAACATCAAGCTTTACTTACTCAGTTCTTTCTGCAAAGGGGAACTAATCAGCAGGCCCATTATCACAAACGATCTTTCCCCTTTCACTAAGGGGAAAAATAGGTAGAAAATTCAGGAGTGAAGTTAAGCCCAAGAAAAAGGAAGGGGTGGGGGAAAGCTCTTTTAAAATGTAGGTTTTATTTCTCATTACCCTGCTCTTTATTTTGGTTCATGATAAATTAAACCAATTTCCCTGTGTCTGTTTTGCCCATGATGGTAGTTGCTGAGTGATCTCTCCCTGAATTTATCCTGACCTGTGAACCTTTCATTCTATCTTTTCCCCTGTCCAGCTGTGGAGGGGAGTTATAGAGTAGCTTTGATAGGGACCTGGCATGCAGGTGGCCCAGCACACCCCAGACCCATGAATTCGAGTGAGGCATCAATACTGACTCTGCAGTATTAATCAATAGAAGAACTTTCTTAAGGCGATAACAAGCCTTTGTTTCACTCCGTTCAATCTCTATTATTCAGTTGTAAATTCAAAAATAACTTGCAAGATATAATTTTGGCAAATACTTTGTTGAAACAATTTAAGAATCAGAATATTTGATAGTGTTGCTGTTTCTGGAACAAGATGAATCAAAACCAAGCAAACTCTAAAGTGCATTGCAGTCTTCTGCCAAGGATTTTTAAAACCCAAGTGTAATTCCTTGCATGCAACAATGCAACAGACACATTTCTCACCATGAACCTATGTCAAAGTTTCTGAAACTATTCACACAGTTTACCATATTTTTTATGTTTCGAGTATTTTCATGTAATTCAGTAACTCTAGACAAATGGCAGTGACAAAGAGCACATGAAATAGCAAGAGCTATTTTCTGTTTTGCTGTTTCCCCCATTTTTAGACCCTAGACTGGTTCTTGAGAAAGACCCATTGAAAGAGCTACACTTTTGAAGTTATTTTTCTCTATAGAAGAATACATAAATCTTTTTGCTAAGGCAGATCTATTGACTGACATTCACTCTTGGTTTATTGGTATATCTGGAGCAGCAGAAGCTGCACACGACCTGGCAGCTGCAGGGCAGGCACACTTGAGCAACAGTGAGCAGGTTGACTTCAGTGTCAAACAGTTCATTGACTGTATAACTCAAGAAAGCAAGTGGAATGTATGCCTGAGTAACCACGGAGTCAAAACTTTGTAAAAGTGTAAAATTCACATTTATTGGAATAAATGTGAAAAGACAGCAAATTTTAGAGTTAAAATAACTTCCAGAATAAAATAGCTTCTAGAGATTACTCTACACATTGCATTTGAAGAAATTGATTTTGCCAAACTTAGAAGAAAAATCAGCTTTTTTTTAGTTGTATAGTCAAATATTAATTAATGTATAATTGATAGGAAAAAGAAGAAAAGAGATAAAATTAAATAGGTTGAAATATATACATAATATTTTTCTTGTGGAAAGAGATGAAAAAGGCTGTTTTCCTACTCTTGGTGGTAGAATAATCTTAGCCAGAAGAAAAATGTAGTCAATGATATTTGCATTACAATTAGCAAAAAAAATTGCAAGGAATGAAATTATTCAACCAGCTTGCTTGGCATTAGATTCTTCAATGATAAGATAAAATTAGGAAGCTACAGAGTAGTGTGAATTCCTTAGTATCCATCTTTTCATGCTTAGCATATATTAAATGGCAAGATAATCAAAATTGTCTACTCTCCTGTGTGCTTTTAGTTCATCAGCTTATTTTAAGCCTGTAAGCGTACTTGGAAAAATGACTAGAAACCTTTTAGCTAAACTACTTGCATGTTTTACATTACTGTTGATTGGCAATTGACTTCAATTATTATTCTTGTTACAATTTTCAGTGTAGAATATAATCTGTTAATATTGCCTGCCTAATGTTACTGAAAGCTCGACTGTGTTTTGTTCAGTTTGTTCAGTCACTGGTGAGACATTTCATTATGATGTCTTTTGTTAGATTCAGAACTAAAAATGACTGACATGAAATGGCGCAGATTTTTTATAAAAGGTGTTAAGAGCTTGTACTTCTGTTTTTGAAAGTGAGTCCAAAAACTTACTGTATGTTCACTTAGAACTAAAAATTCTATGACTGTAATGCCTCAAGTCCTAAGGCACTCGGCATTTGAGGCTTTAACTTGTTCTCAGTGAACTTCTTTCTTTGGGAGAAATGCTGAGAAATTGGTTGACTCCTTTGAACTATAGTATGTGTGGTGAAATTTATGTAAGTTTGTATTTTACCAAGTTCTAGTTCTTCTGTCACAGGGAGAAGAAAAGGGCATTTCTCCTCCCTGTCCCTTTTATCCTAGCTGGCAATTCATTTTATATAATCAGTTGTTACATTTTAATCTGAAGAGAAGCAGCAGGAAGTGTGTTTAAAACTTCACAAAATTGTTTCTTTTCAGATTACAAAAGAGCTCTTCAAAAGGCTTCAACAGGAAAAGAATTTATAAATGTACTTTTTAATTGGTTGTGGTAGAAATTAGTGCCTAATTTCTAATTGTAATATGTGTCACTTTAGCTTCTAACCTTTGCTTCTTATTTCATTTTCTCAGCTAGATTAAAGAACTCTTTACTACCTAGCTTTTTTCCCTCTGTGAAGATACTTTCATAGAGTAATCAAGTTATTCCTCATACCTTTTGTTAAAAGAAACAGCTTGAGCTCTTTAAATCTTTAATTGTAAAATAGATTTTTAGGTAGTAAAATTTTATTTGTGTTTTTCTTTCCAACATATTTCCTAATCCTTCAGAATCCATTTTGAGAGAGGAGCACTCAACTGTTGAGGTCTCTCTGATGAGCTGCAAAGACACAGCAAGGTCTATCTCAGAGTATATATTAACATGATTTTGGTTTATATATATATGCATACATATATTTTATATGTAGATGTGTTTCTATGTTCAGTCAAAGATTTTATTGGTCCTTTTTGTGTTGGCATTTAATGGACGACTTGACTTCCTGAGAATATTTTCATTGTTGGCCAGAGTCCATTCTTTTCTCTGTTTAGTCTGTATTTGTACTTTTGTTCCTAGGTGTGTATGTGAATTCTGCATTAGTTAAATTCACACAGTCCATGGGGGCTCTGTCCCTTGTAGACAGCTCTGGAGGTGACACACTGCAGCTGTGTGGTGCAATGTGCACCATTTATCCCTGGGCAGCATTTATTTCCATGGTCCAGGCGGCTGACATGGCATCTTCAACTGTGGCACCAAGTCTTGACAACAGGGAGCATGGAAAGTAAAAATGCCATGGCTTCTCTAATAATTAATATAAACCTATAGTTTTTCCAGTTTTTACTTCCACGGGGCGCTTCTTAATCCCTAATCTCAGTACATTCTGGATTTTTACTAGAAGATGGTATAAAAGATCTTAGAGAATCCAAATGTTTATGAGTGCTTCAGTAAAATGACAAAAGCAGCAAGAAAACTGCTACTATTTTGGAATCTGGCCCTCAGCAAAGTGATGCACTAAAGCAAATGGGAACGCACAGTAAATATGAGTTTCAGCTACTGAGTGGTGCACATATCATTGATCTGATTTTTAAGTGCCTCTATATATTTTATAGTATTCCTAAAATTATGAATAAATTATGAAAACTATGACTGTGCATAATGCATTCACATCATAAATGTAAATCCTTAAACCATAACACCACAGTTATCATCTATCTTGTCACATTTACTGTGATATATTCACCTTGGGTTGTGATTATATGTAGGCTCTGTGGAGACCTTTTGGAATTATGAAGTGAAAATGTAGCTACTGAAATATTTTGTAATATGTAAAGTTCAAATATTGAGGGTTCTCTGTTTTCTTGCCTTGTACAGATTTCAGCAATAATATGACATATTTAATAATAGCATTTAATAACTCTACAATATGCTCCCTGCAGTACTGTGTGGCTCTTTATGAGCTGAGAAAATATGTAAGGCATTAAGTGGGTGAATCTTTCCTAACTGTATACCATTGCTGCAGGGCTAACATATTAAAACACATTAAACACACTGAAATTAATGAAGTACTGTCTGTCCATGTCCAGTGGGTGCTGTATTAAGATTTTTTTAGGGACTTTTAGAGGTAGATTTAAAAAAACTGTGAAAGAACAATCAACTTAGATTACTTGGATTAAATACCAGATGGATAGCTACAGGCTTAATTCTTGTGCTTTTCACCATGTCAGAAGGACTCTATGTTCCTGCTACTTCAATTTCAGTATTACAGTCTGCCTCCTGATTTTTGGCATAAAGCAGGTAAACAGATTTCCTCCAAAGGAATTGGTCTAATTTTGTCAGGACAACACAGGAATTGTGAAATATGTTGCATACTCTAGTATCTGTGATGATGATACCTGTGGCTGAGCTGTAAACGGTGTTTCCCTTCACTCCCAAGAGGGCTGAAAAAAGAAATATATTAACTTTACATTGAAGTTTTGGTGGAAATGAACAGGTGGAGACTGTCCTCAAAGTAAAAAAAGGTTTTTTTTAATATCAAATTAGATAGGCTTTGGCTGTTGTTTCATTGTTTCTCAGTGTGTGTTGCTCAGTCCATATATTTAAAACTCTTTTCAGGTATTGTTTGTCAGAAAGGGGTAGGTAAGAATACAGTTAATGTCAGAATTGAGAGTCCTGGGACTTCAGTATATAGGACATTCTTCTACAAATCCTTCTGGTTAAATTTCACAAGTCTCCTGAGTAATGAGGTTTCCCGTGGCAGAAGTAGCAGAAGTAAAGCCTTTAGTGTGTTGTGAATAACTTTTTCAAAACTTGGCTAGAATTTGGAAATGGTTTTTGACACAAATCGGTATGTTTAAAGAATTCCTTCTTGTGTGTCACATGTAGAAAAGCTTCAGACAAAAATCCCCAGATCTTCTCTAATGAAATTGTCCAGCTGCATTGGAGATAGTGTCATGTGTTTGTTGCATAGATGAGCTTTGTTAGTGACTGAACTTGAAAATTACTATTGAAGCACGCAAGAAAAACTGGAGCTTGGAAATAAAATGGATAATTGATAAGGATATACAATGTCAATTCACTACAATAAACATTATTGTATATTGAATATTAAAAACATTAATACATAGTAGACGATATGCACGAATTGGCTGTATTTTTGTAAACTAGGGCTATCTATTTTCTATTTTATTCAAAAAGCTACTAGCCTGGTCAGTGTGGTGTGCTACCTTTGCAGTGCACTGCTACACTACTTGGAACATGGTAGGTGATAATCTTAAGTCAGAGTAGGAGCTAACAAAGCATGGTTTCCTGCAAAATGCCTGCACAGTGTGTACAAGCTGCAGTTCACCTATGGGCCTCAGAAACCATGTGCAAACAATTCAGTGAGTAGGTGCACTGACCATCTGATTCAAACATTGACTGATTTAATGGTTTTGCTTGTTTCAGCTTTCATAGGCCTAATTATGGGCATTATGCATAGCTGCATTTCCATCCTAATTATATGCTGGCTCAGTGGTTTCTGATGGCTTAACTGCCAAATTCTAACCAGTGGCATAGGATTGCTCATTAAATAAAGCATTCTCAAACGGCTTGTTCTTTTAACTTTTCATTTGAAATTTAAGAATTCCAGAATCAATACTATAATCCAAGTTTTTCTCTGTTACTTGCTATCTGGATCTTATTTAAATCACAAACAAATCTAAAGGACAATTTGCTTAGTATATTGTGCTGGTGTGAAAGAGTGCAATTTTCAGTGTTAAGCCCAGTGACAGAACCTGTTTTTCTAGAAATGTTCTGACTCAACCTAATTTCAATTAGTATTTAATATGTGGTTTTATGTCTGTGACATAGTGCAATTACTACACATTAGAATTCATGACCTACAGAATTCGTCAGGATATCTGAGTGATCGAAGCAAAATCTCCTATGCACACACAAGTAGAATTAGTGAATTTAAGGTACCACCTTCCCTTATGAATCAATGAATATTTAATGGACCTTTCTTAGCTTTAATTTCATATCCAACCACAACATTTGGGCTTCATCCTTTTAGGCTTTCGAGGCATCTTCTTGGAAGACATAAAAACACTTGGCTTTTTTCACTTTAGCACTCTGTTTTGTACTCTGACTTTCCAAGGGTCTGACTGCAAGAGTTTTGTTTCACCAGCTCTAAAGGAGCACTTGAGCTTGACTATTTCTACCAGACATCTGGACCTGAAATTTCTGCTGGATTTAGTACTTAGAACTAAAATAGTTTAATGAGTTTGAATATGTATAGATCCCAGTAAGTGAATAAAACTGTTTGCCAGAATAACCAGCAATCTGCAGGATTGGGTACTGACATAGAATTTCCTGTTTTCCACTTTTAATGACTTCAGATGCAAACAGATAGTGAGTGGTTCTGTACTCTGTAGTTCCAAAAGCCACTGCTGCTGAAGTGGATTCAACTTAGTGTCTATAAGCAAAAATACCTTCTAAGAGATTGACCATAGATAAGAAATCAAAAGTTTACCATGAAATATTTAATTATTTAATAGAGCCTTGGTTTTGTTATTGTTTTTCTTGTTTGGTTGATTTTAACAGAACCAAAAGTGAATACCCTTAGCAAGAGTTGAGTACTGAAAACAATAAAGGACATATTTGTGACCTGAAAAACTGGGATATATTGATGACTTGGACAAAATTTGATTGTTTATGATTTTTTCCCCCAATAAGAGACCAGAATTTTTATCTAAATATAATTTTTGTATATTGCTCTTCACTAGGTTGGCAGTTGTTATCCCTTTGAAAATACTTCTTTCTGAGAAAGCACCGCAGTTCAATATCACAAGTGTAGACACTGATTTTCTTTCTTTTGAAAGAAAAACCTCGTCAGCTTCAGTTACTTCACAGTCCTAAATATGATGTCCCTAAAAGTCAGGAATAGCTGTGACTGACTTTTTGTAGGTGTATAGTCATGTCAGTAAACAGGGTGCACTCTTTCCTTCAATCCTTCCAGGTTATTCAGTGAAAAATGTGTTGGGAGGTGGGGTGTTTTCTTTAGGTTTTTATTCCTTGTAGTAAGTAAATTCTGACATTCTACTTTGAAGTACTGTATATTATCTTAGTTAACAGACTGCCCAACAAGTATGCATTTACATTATTAATTATTGCATTTTCATTCTCCTAACAAAAGAATAGAATTTCTTGGGATAAAAGGTAAAACAAATTACAGTGTAAGAGGGCCCAGCTGAGTCACAGCAATTGACCATCCAGCCTAATGTTCTCCAGCTGAGAATAATAAGGAGAAGTGCTATTTGGGGAATAGCATAATAGCATTAATTTTTTGTTTGTTTGTTTTTGTTTTGTTGGTTTTTTTTTTTTGTGTTTTTTTTTTGTTTTATTTTGGGTTTTTTTTGTTTTTTTCTTTTTTTTTTTTTGGTCCATGAACTGTATTTTCAGAGACATTGGCAGGCATTGGCAGGTAAGATCTTTCTTGTCTTTTAACTTTTCTTTCTGTGCCTTGTGAGGGTTGGGTTTTTGGGTTATTCTTTTGTTTTGATTTGATGTGGATTATTTTGGTGTTTTGTTTCATTTTTTTGTAGTGTATTTTTAAATTTTATTTTACAGTTTACCTCCACAATCTTGAGATACCACCACAAGCTATAAAGAGTACTATTGCCTCTTCATGATATTTTATTTTATCTCCTTTAATGTAATCCCTTGCTAGCTTTTTTGAGTGTTTCTTAGTTCTAGCATTATTTATTTAGTGAGTAATAGTTTTGCAGTCAATCACTAGACTCAGAAAATTTCAAAGTGTAAATGTGATGTACCTTTTGTGTTGTTCTCTCTAAATTAAGGAGTCTCAGCCTCTTAATCTCTCATTGTAGGGCAGTTGCTGCAAACCCTTTATATTTGTAATTGCCCTTGTCTGTACTTCATTGAGTCCCCTGTGCTTTGGAGTCTAACACAACTGAGATGTGGAGTTGCATGTGCTGCTCTGGATAAGATATTGTTAAGGTAGGTTTTTTTGGGGGCAGTGGGTGGTTTAAACTATATTCTTCTGACTTATTTTTAATACCTTTCCTGAGGGATACCCAGTGCTGAAGTTGTTTCACTTGGAGTCCTGCTGTATGTTGAGCTGGTGGCACCAGAGAAACATCAGTGATGACTCTAGGAAGTGTTCCTTATGTTGTTACTTCCAGTTCTGGACTTTTTATGCAGGTTTTAGATTATTGTTTCTATGCACTCAGGAGCTTGACAGTTCATCTGTTGTCTTTTAGCATGCTCAGTTTCACAGAATTCCTTAGCTTGTTTTTGACTTCAAGTTTTAGGTCTTTTCATGCAGTCTTTTGTTTGAAATCTTGTCTCTGCAAATACAGGTGACTGCTTTTACATGATACTGATTGTCCTGATGCAAACCTTATTGAGTGTGAGAAATGCTTTTAGACTGATGATGACGCTCATAATGATGCTCTGTGTCTGTGTATAAATAAAATACAAATAGGCAGCATACATCTTGCTTTCCAGTTTTTTAATACTTCAGTGTGTGTGCAGCCAAGACATGTCTGTCAGTTTTTAAGTTAAATATTTTGGCAGAACATTGGTGGATGATAGTGAAGTGCTAATGTTGTATGAGTGATCTGATTCTGGTAGAGCAGATAAGAGAAAACAGTCTAAATTATTACTCTTGTCATTATTAGTGCTTATTTTGGCAGCTCCCACAATACTCATGGTTGTGCTTGTAAAGATGGGAATACTTGTTCCTTTCTCCAAAGAGATCACAAGAAGTGCAAATAACAGATGAAAGTTAGAGGTATACTTAAAATACTTAAATAGTTAGAGGCATACTTAAATACTTAGAGGTATACTTAATAATAATTAAGTATATAATATGTAATATAATACTTAAGTATATATAATATAATACTTAAACACTTAGAGGTACACTTAAAATATACTTAAAACAGCTTAAAATGAAAATCAGCTGCATGTCAAATTGTGATCATAAGGAAAGCAAAACATTGGGGAAAAGAATTTAATAAAAACAGAAAAAGGAATTTGGAAATGTAAATAGATAAAAATTTATATTCCAACAATCTAATGGTAGCTACTCATTTATAAGCTTCCCTGCGGAGAAGAAGTTCTTTAATAAAAATATTCATTCAAAGAGATAATTTTTTTTGATGCTTTAAAATGATCATTAAATTCAACCTAAATTTCTAAATCCATACTGGCCTCAAAGCACCCTAAAAACAGACTTCCATGCAACAACCGCCAACACTTCATGCAAGTTTTTACAGACCTTCACGTTGAAAATTACATTCCCACTATTTCTGCATCTGTCTTCAAACTTATGCTAAGTTCCTCTTCTGCTTTGCTTATATGAAGTAATATACATGGAATTAAATTACTTTCACCTGTCTGTAGCCATCTGAAGCAAAGGCATCTAATTTGATCTCACCCTCTGTTATCTGCTTGTGATGCATAAAGGTCTGTTGCCATTCTCATGTGCTGGAGCTCCTGGGATGGCTCTGCACAGGAGAGTACAGGCTTTTCTGGTGTCCCCTGTCCTGTGTGACAGCTTTTTACAAAGAGCTGAAAAGGCAGCTTGCATTTCGGCACCTGTCATAATGCTCTCCACCAGACAGCTAAGAATTATTTTCACTAAACCATAAAGTTAGCCAAATAAAATTATTTTGAAAATTATTCTTGTAGTTTCAGGCTTTTTTCTTGTTTTGGTGTTTTTTGCTGTATACAGGAAACAAAATATCTTTGTTTTTTGCTCTTGTAGGTACAATACCTTTAATCAGTGAATTTTTGTTTTGTTTGGATGTGTTTTAAATCCTACAGTAAGCAGCAGTTTATGAATTACTAAATGCTAATTATAATCCATGAAAAGATATGAATTCTTTTAAACATAATGTGTGCCAGATAGCTAGATATATAAAACACATAATTCTTTCCTGAGTTTTGCTTTTCAAAGGCATATTTACTACAAATTTTCTTGCATATCCTATGGTGTCAGGAACTTAATAGTATTCCCTGAAAGCTCATAAATAAAATTAGACCCGGATATAATTAGTTTTTACTGAAGGATGTATATAGTCTTTGTTGCACAAAAATTGCTTTTCCCTCACACCAAAAATTTAATCGCTCTGACCAATTCCAAAATAAAAAATAATGCAAGCTTGGTATCAAAGTATTGGTTATCTACTTGATAATTATTAGAAAGTTTAATAAGAGCAATATTTCTTTCCTAATATATTCAATTAAGATTTCTTAAAAGATTTATTAAAAAGCTCTAGTTATAAAGAAACTTTTTTAGAAATGTTCTAGCCTTTGTTTTACAGATGGACCAGACAAAAGCCTTCTCTTCAGAGTTGCGCCGTGTGATTTGTGCTGGGTATCAGTGGATTTTAAAATGATGTTTAAGCAGGCGTATATAAATCCAGTATTATTTTTTCTGTAGAAAGGAAGGAAATTTATTACTATTCCTATTAAATTCAGCATAAAAACAGTGAAAGAAAAAAAAAAAGCAGGAAGGAAAGGGCTTAGTATATTCCAGTATAAGTAAATAGTATTGCGTTTTTGTCTAAGGCAGATTGTAGCAAGGAGGCAAGTTAGAACTTGCTATTAAAAAAAAATATTATGGGGGTAGGACCAGAAGGTTGGGAGGAAAAGCATAGATTGGCTATTCTGAGCATATGCATCCCAGGATGTAAAAGGGTGGTAACCACACCACCTGTAATGACTTAGGAAAGTCATGGAGAACTGAGAAGCTGCCACTGAGATGGGATAAATATATTGCTGATAGAAAGCATGATCCGAAAAATTATAGCAAGAGTCTTAACTTTAAATCTTAGTGGTGTATGGAAATAGATGCTGCTTTTGCAAGCTCTCAAAGCTTACTGAGTGATAGAATAAGGAAAGAATGAAGAATATCAGGCTAAAGTAACTTCTACATCATCTAGTAAATAACAGACAAAAAAATTAGTGATACAGGAAACTTAATGTATGGAAAATCTAATGAAGTATTTGTGATAGTAAAAATTAATAACAGTGATTTGCAAAGTCTCATTGAAAAAATATTGTAAATTGACTCAAATAACACAGAGGCTGAAAACTGTCCAAAAGACTGAACGTAAATAAACGATAATGATAAGCAGCAGTGTGTTGAGCTGGGATGTGAAGGGCAAGAGGTGTGTAGTGAGATGTCACAGAGATCAATTTTATGTCTGATCTAATTTAACATTTTCATTAGTGATTAGCAAATGATATAGCCTGCATGTTAATGTGTTTCTTCAGATAAAGATGTACTAGAAAGCAGCACAAAGCAATGAAGTTAGTTCAGAGATCTAGAGAGGTTAAAAAATATGAGGAAGCTATTTGATCCAAGAGGCCACAGAATTGAATATAATGTGAAAAATCTTTGAGACATAGATAATTGAGGGCTTTTTTTTTCCTATTATAAGCACACCTGTGCTGGGATAACAAGAAAATAACTGTGTGCAAATCCTGATCAATAGGTGCCATACATCTGCAAGTAGATCTGTGTGCCAGGCAAGAGGAAGATGGCAAATGCCTTGGTTTCCCCTCGTTAGTGTTGACTCGTGAAGTAGGTTGGCATTTCCACAGCTGCTACCACGTCCACAATGGCTAGTTCTTCTTTGTTTTCTGGCATCATCTACACTTCATATTTTCCAATCACCTACAGACAGCAACTGGTATAACCAATATAAGCAGAACAAAATAAAATAAAAGAATGATCTATTATTTGAACTCATTTGCATGGACTTTCAGGCTTAAGACCTTTGTCAATTTTGCTTCAATTTTGTAATAACTTTCCAAATGATGCTGGTTGTAGAACAAATCCATGTCTACAGTTCCTTTCAGTAGCTGTGTAATCATTTAATATGTAAATTGTGTTGCCATGCACAGGATTCATTTTAATCTTTAATGTATGTGAATGTGTATGCCTGGATTGTCAAATGCAGGAAATATAATAAATAGGGAACATATTAAATCTCTGTTTAGGCACATATTGATTTATGGATGTGGCTTGGTGCATTTCAGACCTATGAGCACTCCCAGCACAGATGGGAATTGAGAAATTTTATCTACCTCACTGAGGCTCGATAGCTAGGTATAAGATATACTAATGTTTGAGCTTTGACATTCTAATGTTTTCCTTCATATATAGATTATCCTTATTGATATTATAAAACCAAAAAATAGAAAAAAAAAGTCAGAATTTGAGGAAAAAGGAGGACCATTCTTAATCTAAATGATGCTTGAAAATGATAGGATTAAAGATCCATTTTCTGTACTCGATTAAGAAACACATTGACAGAGACGTTGCCCATAAATGATGGGGAAATAAGCTTTCCTAAATTACACAGCTAGGTATTTTCTTATTAAGCTATTTGGCTGATGCTCTTTAGTCTGTGTAGCTTGCACTAAAAAGCTTACAATTCAAGAGATCTTTTCTTTTTCAGACAAGGGATACAGAATGAAAACACTTGAGCAGAGAGTGTTTGAGACATCTGGCCATGGATCTGTCCTCAGTGCTGGTCCATGGATAAATGGGAGTAGCACTGGATATCCAGGAGAGGGCACTTGCGGCTCTCCAGTCCGTTTGCTCAACCCAAACCACTCTGCACTACAAACCTTGTGATTGCGGGGGAAAGGCTGGAGACACGCTTATCTGAAATGAGCCAAAGTACTAATAAGCAATTATGGGTTTTGTGTGGCATCAGTTGGAAGATTTGCTTGCAGGTTTCTTCTATCAATGGGCATATTTATCACACAAGCTGCTATCTAAAAAGGACAGCACCTTTCAAGTGCTTTCAGAGCTGCAGCTGATGGCTGCAGAAAGCCACCCTTGTACCAAAAGGACTAGAAGCATTTTCTGCTAAAAGTTCAGCTCAACCTATTGGACTTGATAAGTATTTAGGCAGTGACACTGGGCGTTTAGGGGCAAGAAAAAATATGTTTTATTATTTGTTGTACAGGAAAGAAAAAGAAGAAAAAGTTGATGGAATGTTGTACTTGATGAAATATAATTCAGTATTTGAGGTTTAACATGGAAAATAAGATACAAAAAAATTTGACTGCTAAAGTTTTAGAACTCCAAATAATTATGCCTTTGAAACCAAAGTAGGTGTTGGAGTATGATAAACAGAGGTGATGTTTATTGATCACATAGCATTGAAACCATGACACCTAAGTTCTAGTATGTGAACTGAGCAGTCAAATTTACTTTTGAAGAGTCAAATCAGGAAGTCTGAGATGCTTTAACTTCTATGCCTAATAAGTGAGACATAAAATATGGTAATTTTGGGGGGTGTTTGTGTGAAGTTAGAGGAATAAAACCTAATCTGAACTTTTCCCTCATATAAGCACATTTGGTAGCAGAACAAATATTTTGCAATAAATCATAATATTTAGAAGACAAAATAAATTTTTTTAAAAAGAAATTTCCAGTTAAATATATATTTCTTTAATTGGGAAAGTTCCCATGAAAAGTTACAACTGAACTGAATGTGTTACTGTGCAAAAGCCTGACCTCCAGTAAACCCCTCTTCCAAGGGGCGCTGAACCTTTCCAACTATATTTTCCTCCACTGTCTTCCTGGAATTAACAGGACTGACTTCTGACATATGTAAAATTGTGTCATATGCCATGTGCAGCATTCTGAAGGCTGGAGTTTAATGGTGCCCTGGGCTTGAGAAAAACATTTTTTAAAACTAATTGCAATGCCAAAAATGTGTTTGTGTTAGATACTTTGTTAAACTTTAGTGCACTGTCGTGGCAAATCTTGAGAGGCAGAAAACAACCATTCCAACATGTATTGACACCATTTAGTTTCCAAAAAATGAATGCCTTTTACAATTACATCAGCTACAGCTTCTCTTTTTTGCGAATGGTGAAGAGCGCCAAGTGAGTGAGAATGTGTGGGTGTGTGCTCTCTCTGTTGGGAGGATGTGGAGGGGTGTGTAGTAGTGGCATCTCTTTGGTTGTTTTTTATTAGCTACTTTTTGCAAATTAGTCTTGCTGAATGATTGAATTGTATACATTTTTAGCAACTCTCCCTCCAGTTGCTATAGCAATGGTGCGGCTATCGTGATGTGTGAGTCTGGGCTTTTGGGAAAAGATTGCGAGGCCAGCTGATGTGGTTTGAATGAAAGAGAGAAGCTATCTGACATAATTCTTTTGACAGGAATGTTTGTTTTTTTTTTTTTTATTGATCAATATTAGTTGAGAGAAATCCCTTTTTCCTGTAAATCTTGCCTTGTTTAGTTTTTCCGCTGAGATTTCAACACATCAAACTAATTGAATAGTACTAGACACAATTTGTAAAGCAGTATCATCAAATTCATTTCAGTTATCCCTCTACACTGTATTTCTCACCAGTGCCCTCTTGAGTTCTTATTAAGTGAAATTTGATGAGCTGTGATGATTGCAGGATCACCTTCTTGATTCACAAAGAAGCTGCTGAGCAACAATATTCTACAAAGGATTGCAAAAGTAATCCCCTAATTTCTGCCCCTCCAAAGACTGTGTTGCATATCTGTTCAGGTTGGCATGAATGAAAAAAGAAAAATGGCATTTTTTATTAACATATCTGTACAGCACCTGTGGCTGAGATGATCCTAAATTTAGATTGTCATATTCTTACTGCTGACTGAAAAATAGGTAATGAAAAGAAAATAGCTGTATGCATTCTCAGGAAATGAGAGACCTGGAAGTCATATGGCTGATGTAAGTGTTTAATCCATTTAAGGGGGCAGAATTGTGATGTAGTACATCAGATGAGGTTTGTTATTCCCAAATTAAAATTTTGTATTGAAAAGTACACACCAGAATTGCAAAAAAAGGCTGTATGAAATATCATGAGTGCACCTCTTATATGAGATGGTAAGGATGAGGAATCAAGAAGTTTGAGGGGGTGGGGAGGATGTCTGTGCATATTAGTAATGTTTTACAGTTGTGAAAACTCATAAAGGTCCAGACTTCTACCAACTTTAAAAAAACAAAACAACCAAACAAAAAACTAATGCCTTTAAAAGTGCCATGTAGATGCCCATTATCATGCACTTAGTTTTTTAATTTTCTTGTGTAAAAGCCAACAGGGTTGCTCATGATTACTGTCTATCGCTCCAGTAACACATTATAAAAAACAGGGGATTATTACAGTATTGGTTATGCATTCTTTCTTGTTGTAGGCAGAAAGGTATCAAATGGTTCCACTACATGTCAAATACAAAGACTCCAGTTGTAACTGGTATAAATGTTTCAAGTTCTTCTGTCATTACAAGAAAGAAAACAAGAGAAATAGAAAATGTTAGCATACTTTTGGATAGGAAGTATGGTTCTAACCAAAGCATAATTTATTTTTCTCCATGTTTTCAGAGGTGTTAATTATTGGTGGACTCCTGACTGAATCTGGAGTCAGCATGAATCTATCCTTGGTCTATAATGTTTATGATGAACACAGCTGGCATTAATTAATATGTCTCACAGCTATATTTTCTTCAGCTTGTGAGAACTATTTTTTCTGCTGGAATGTTGTCTGAATTTTTTCCAGCACAGACACTTGTAATCGTTGTTGCTAAATATAGAAAAATTAAGTATTTGCGTTTTTTGAGGGCTCTGTATGAGCATTTTTAAATATTGTAAGGACAGCAGAAACATGCTTAATGAAGGGTCTAATACACAACACATGGATTCATTTGAAGTCACATGTAGTACTAAGGAACACAGAAAATTACTTCAGGCTATAGGAGCCTGATGAGAGAGCAGATAATTTCACTAATTAAACCCTGTTATTGGTAGAAGTGACTATGTTCAGAAAGCATACCTCATGATTATAAGGAGGCTAGATAGAGGCTGCCATAAGCACTGATACCACACATCTGACTTCTGTTATGCAAAACATGCACACATAACATGTCACCTAGGTCATTGTCAATTGCTCAAATATACAGATTATCATTTTTTGGTATAATGACCTGTTCATTCTCTAAAACTTTTTCAGATTCTCCTGTCAACTGATAGGCATTTAATTCTACTAGAAGGTGCTGGGAGATATGGGATGGCTAGAGGAATTTTCTTCGCCAGCTGAGTCATTATCTCTAAAGTATGTTGAAAATGCTTCATTCACAAAACAAGTATCCAGGTACTCCAAGATGCAGAGAAAGAATTTTATTATACAGCTATAATAACATACTATAACCTATTCAGTTAAGTAAATGTTTTCTTAACTGGTGCAAACTGTATCCTCTCAACTCTAACGAATTTTATTTATTCTTTAGTATCCCTTTGGCATATTGATTCAATGAATATGATCTACTGTAGCAGCAAAACTGATGTGCATAAGGAGATCTTTGTTGGTTTTATCTCTTTTGCACTATACACTGCCATCTCCAATGAATTTATTCTTCCATCACGTATGCACCTCAGGCACTCACTGTAGGTTTCCTTCTTCCACCAGTACCATACTGCTTCCTCTCTGAATTTGACTTCAGGCTCTTTCCACTAGCTTTGTTCTCTCTGCTTGTCTCTCTTAATACAAAACACATCATGATTTCCTATAATCTGAGAACTTTGAATCTTAATTACTCCATATGTCTCTCCCTATATTTATTCCCTTTCAGTGCTGCTTGCTTTGCTTCTGTGAATTTCATTATTTGCCTTTCAATCTGGCTTTAGACTCAATTCTAACAAGAGTGTAGTAGTAAGTGCTGACTAGAAATACTACTGAATAAACAGCCCAATTTGCTGTCAGGACTTCTCTTCTGGTGCTTCTCGTTCTGATAATAATTCAGCAATTACCTCTGAGCAACCAGTTCATTCCTCCTGTGCTTCTCTTCTCGATTCTTCAATTATTTTGTCTATCTTCTCTTAATAGAGTGATTTGGAGAGAATTACTTGTATAGAGTTAGCAAAAATGGAATCATGCAAGTGCCGAATGTTAGAGGTTGCAAGGGGCCTCCGAAGCTCTCTTATTCCCACACCCTGCTTAAATCTGGCTCAATCATCTCAGTTTGTTCACTGAATTTTGAATATATCCAAGGACACAAATTGTATATCCTCTCTGGGCAACCAGTCTCATTGTTTGAGTGTTTCTCTAGGTGTTTTTACCTCTGAGGAGGTAAAAGCACCGAGAGTTTGTGCTGTTCTCTTGTCCAGGGATCTTCTCCTTGGAATCCGATATTCTTCATTGCTAGAAAGAAACTTTATATTTGAACTGAATTTGCTACTCAAGAAAATTCTTTTTGTCTGACAAATTAAATTAAAATTGTTCTTAGGTTAAGAAAGAAGTTTCCATATGAAAAATTTCTAAGCCCATCATTAACAAGTTAAAAGTAAAATAATAAAAAAATGTCCTGATTGTTTTGTCCGCTGGATAATAATTCAATGTGTTTTTTCACAAACACACCAGGAAAGCTGAACCATGTTATTGCTTTTGTATCAAGTATGTGTATGGTTTTGAGCATTCAGCAATTGTTTTTGTTGACACCAAAGTTAATAATATGACAGCTGCATTTTTAAATGTTGAATCACAAATTCTCTGATTTCTAAATGTGTATTACACAGGTAACTCTTGAAGTCAGTACTGATTAAGGTGCCAAAGTACCTCTCAGAGTAAGAATAAAATCAAGATCCCAGAGCAATATGGAAGAATACTATATGCTTGAATATGATAGCATTTTAACATAGCTGATAAAAATGCCTGTAAATTTACCAATCATAACTGAAATAACATATGCAATCTACAACTGCAGCCATTCACAATGGCATATGCTCAGTGCAAGTGCTATGCAACTCCCAGTTCTGTAACCCTGGGGAAATAGATGGACACTGCCATTGTGTTCTTATTGTTGTGTGACTAAATTCTGTTTCCTATCTATGCCTGTTTAAATACAGCCTTCAGAACTGAAAACTGAGTTCTGTTCAAGAGTTTCTTAGGGCTGATCTGTAGACAAATGCAGTTTAGAAATATGAAGGAGGAAAGATAATCTGCTTGAATAGTAAAATTATGTAGGCCAGGATATCCCCATATCTCCCTCTTTCAGTCTGAAATGGTATTAGTTTTAAACTCAAAATAGAGCTAGAAATTTTCTTTGGATTAATTATTTTCTTCCCAGTATCTCTTAATCCTACTTAGTCTTTCTCCTTGATCAGTTTTTAAAGATTTGAGTGATTAATCCTACCTGTCCTAAGAACAGAGCTAAGAAGAGAGACTTTATTTTTCATGTTTGCCACACTTCCCAGAAGTAAGACAATTTGGAAGCAATTTGTGGAGAGGTAGTGGTTTTCTCCACTTCATTTTTTTTTATTTGTGTCTTGAGGCAAATCTGAGCATTAAGAGTTACTTCCATCCCATTTGTCTATTCCATGCTTCTCTTTTTGATTTGAGTGATGATCTTGGTGAATATTCAGAGCATTCAGCTGTATGTCTGCCATCTGTTTCTCGACACAGAGTTGCTTGTCTGTGCCTGTCACACAGGAAGGGCTTTTCCTCAAAATCTATCACTTGATGCTGACATTTTAAATTTAAAAGAAGCTTACCGCAATACCTTGGTCTTTCAAATCAGTCTTGGGTTGATATACACAGAGTTTAATAAAATTTACAAAGTTATAAAAGAATCTTCTCTATCCTTATTAGTTAGCTTTATCTGGAGCCACTTTTAAAACTAGGCAAGACTAATGTTGCAACTCAACAAATTTCTAACAAAATTAAAGAAAACTTTGATTAGAGAGGTGGCAGGTAGAAAATATTGTCAACAAAAGTAATCACAAAGCAGCATAACAACTCCAAATTATATTTAATAGCAGTTCATTTTCATCTTAGCATTTCTCTTCCAAGTATCTCAAGGAAGGTTTTGGTTTTAAAGCTAGAGAAAATAACATGCCTATTTCTCTTAGGCTGTCTGACACTGTTATGTCAAAGTAGTATGAATACCTAAGCATGTTGCCCCTTTGTTTCACAGTTCTGAGTATCTTTTATCCCTTTTTGCTCCAGATAAAATGTGCTCTGCCTTTTCTTCTGAACTTAAGAAATGTAAGTGATTTTTTCTTATGAATGTTCTTGATTTATATACTTTTATGAAAGTTGTTTTGTTAACTCCTGTTTTCACCAGTTATCTTCTGAGTTACTTCCATTGCCAATAAAGGCCCTTTGCCTTTAGGAAATAGTTGTGGAATAACTGAAGACCACTGAGGTTTTATAAAGAATGAATTTGAAGATAGTACTTAAATTTGGTTTTGTGTTGCCCCAGAGAAAACAATAAATTTTAATAAATCTCCTTTAGGCCAAATAAGTATGGTTAATAAATTACTTCCAGGCCATACCCTGGGCTTTGGAGATCATCCAAAGGAGATCTTCCAGTCTCCTTTGACTCTCTCCATTTGATGTGCCCAAGCTGTTAAGGCATCAGGTCAATATAGCTGCAGGCAGCTGCTGCAGGAGGAGATAAATGCTTGGACTGTGCTTATAGTAGTGGTGATACCAATGAATATATGGCAGTAGGTTGGGCCATGGCTTCAGCTTTGCTGTATATTTTCTACTGGGATCTTCTGTGTCCGTACTCCTTTGAAAACAAAGGAGACCATGTTGCTGATTACATCAATACCAGAGCTGGAAAATCTTGAACTGTCAGTAGAGCATTTTGGTTTCAATCGCCCATGCCTCTTTTTCTCTATAGAGCTTATAGGCATAAATATTCAGAATTTCTAACCTGATTGTGTCAAAGATACTTTAACTAACATAAAAACAGGAAGAAGATGAGATGCAGTTGAGCCAGGAGAAAACTTAAACCATAAAAAACCACCCCATCTCCTTCATTAAAATGATACCTGCCTCCTTAAAACATTCTTTTAAAATAGTAACAGAATCCCTTCTATATTCCCTTCCACAACAGATGGGATGGAAGGAAAGCCAGGGTTAGGACCCCAAATCCTGCAGATTCCTGAACAAGTGATGCAATATGCAGTTGACAGTCTGGTTTAAAGAAGCAAAGTATAATTATTTTTTCTTATTCTCATCTTTGTCCAAGAAAGAGAACCAGGAAAAAAGGATCCCAAAAGAACATACTTCTTTGGATGTGAGCTGTGTATATAATAAATTTGAAGTAGCATTTTTATGCCTTGCCTAATTACTTACTTGAGTTATGCTTCAGTAACTTTAGAACAGCTATTTAACTGTTTTTAGTTTAATTGCTGAGAGTAGCATTTAAATCTCACTCACTTCAGTACCAGCATTCATCACAGTCAAATTATATAGAATTATTATTTGTGAAAGAACAAACATCTTATTCCCATCTTTTTTCCTCATGCAGTTCTTTTAGGTAGCTTGGATAGCACTGATCTGGTGTTTCTTGAAAAACTGTTAATTATCACAGTTTTATTATTCTAGTTACTATCTTATTTTGAATGCAGTAAGATTTAAAAATTAGGCAGATCTAGAAATAGTTAATTATTTCTTTGACTCTAAAGTACTGGAGTGTATAAGTTCTGTTTATCTGTATGAGTACTGAGATAGCCACTGCAATAAATCTAAAAGTTTAGCTGTTACTTTGCCTCCTGACTCTTGGATGTGTGACCATATAACTTTGAAGTTATCTTTAAGTACTTCTTAGTGGAATTGCAATGTGGGGTTTTTTGTTTTAAATGCATGGGAAAAAGTTGGAATAAAGGTGTGAGTGTGTGTATGTGTACATGTGAGTATATAGATGTATATGTAGAAATACAGAGGAACTGAGCAGCAGTGAAGCAGCCTCTTTTAAAATCTTCTGGAGGAGAGAGATATGTTTTATCCGCAAAATTTAGCCAAAAAATGTGGGTTTGTACTCTTAAGCTCTCATCCAACATTCTTGTCAACAATCCTTAGCAGTCTGAGGATAAGAACAGGAAGAACAGGCCAAATCCTTAGATAGCTGTATCTAGTTTCAGGGGTTTTTTTGTTGTTTGGTTTTTTTTTGGTTGGTTGGTTTTTTTTTGTTGTTGTTTTTTTTTTGATGTGGGGGTGCTTGTTTGTTTTTTCCCATTTGAACTCATTTTACTTGACTCTCAAAAACTTGAATTGATAAGTTGCCCAAATTTCAAAATAGGAAATGGATTTTTTTTTTTATTCTCTGGAAGATCTATAAATAAATGTGCTAGCCTTTATGAAATGCACAAATAACGTATTTTACATGAAAATTAGCAGAATCATTTACTTAAAATTATATTTCTGCAACCCTGGATGAAAGGGCCTCATCTTCTTTACAGCTGTTTCAAGTTGACAGAAACATCTCTTCCAAACTTCTAGCTTCCTGGGAATCAATAGTGCATGTGTAATGCATGATTTGTTTATTTACAGTTATATTAAAAAAAACAAGACCATGGTAGTAAGTGCTCACTAGAAATACTAGCTGTGTAGGAAATAGGAAAAGACCATTTTGAGAAAATTAGTATAATTTTCAGATTTTCTTCTTGAAAACACAATGATTTTGGAGCGATGTAGCAGGTGTATAACCACTGGATGTCTTAAGATATGATGGACAGAGCATTCAAGCATATAAGTCCATTCAGGTACTTCTGCAGATGTGCTGATTTTTAGGAGAAAAATTTATATTTAGTAAACAAAATACAGCATCAGTCTTATTTCACTCTTGTTAGGCTTATAGTCTAAACATTTTGAAAAATCAATAGTTTTATTTAGAATAAATAATGCAAAGCCTTACAGATGCTTGAACATATCAGGCTTCAAATTATACACATATCAAATGATATATGAAAATTACAATCCAGACTATCTCAAAACTTTGCATATGACTGTCTTCCATGATGCAGTGAGGTGGAGATGTGAGATTTGTGCTTTCTTTATTATAAATGTTCTTAAGCATAGCATTCAGGGATAACAGTGGTAACAACCTTAATCTATAATGGGCTTATTTTTCTTCATAATCTTTTGTTGGGGACCTTGCATAGGAAAGGAAAGAACGGTATTGTTGTGGGGATATGAAGGCTACCAAAGAGTGAGCAAGGAGATTGAAGCAGACAGGAAGGAAAAAATGATTAAATTGAAGAGTGGGAAAAGAGGTGGGTTTTTATTGTTGTTGTTTGGTTGGTTTTTGTGGGTTTCATTTCTATAAGGCTGAAGTGGGAGAGGTCTGACAGGGACACAAAAGGAGACCCATGTTACCAGTGACAGACATTTAAGAATGAAACTGAGCTGGAATCATAAGCTAATACTGACCTACTTTTTTTTTTTTTCTGTGTGTAAATATTCTGTGTGAAAATAAAGTGGCATTTTCTCTGTACACCACTTCTAAAAACATTTACTGTTTATTTTAAAAATTATTACCTTAGACCTGTTTCCCACATAAAAAAGCTCATAAAGTCCCAACTGGTGTTTTTCTGAGGCAGTTTTTAACTTTGGGAGTAGCAAACATCTTAATGTGCTTCTAAGAAATAGTCTCCCACCTGCCCCCCCCACCCAAGACAGTAAAATACATTTTAGATAGAATGAAATAGGGCACCATTTCAGTGTAACTTTCTAGTGGTGTGCTCTCTAGCCAAAAGCACTTCATAGTAAGTTATTGCTTCACAGTATAGAAAACCAAAGAGAAGATGACAGATTTCACATCAGAAGGTGCCTGACTTACTTTGGAGTTGCAGCAGTGAAACTAGCTATGGAATTTGCAAAAAAACATGGTCTTTCAGGTCTGATTCACCCTATGAATCTTCTGCTTTCTCATGTACACGTAACTTCAGGGAACTGAGGCAAGCAAGGGCAAAGAAAAGCCTTGTGAGACAAATCTGGATGATGGCAAGAAGAAATAATATGACAGAACTAGAGACAGAGATGAGATGAGATAGAGAAATGGTGGCAGTCTTCCTTAGAAAAGCTGAAGTACATTGAGAGAACTGTGAGGAGATCTTGTGAACAGTGGGAGAGCTCTGAGGTCTTGAGCCCAGCCTAGGAAAAAATGAGGATAAAATGGGGAGACTGATTCTGACTGCTCTGGAGAGCACTGCCAACAGGTAGTTTGACAGCTAATACTTTTCTATTCTTTGGAGGCTATTTTTGAAGTCTGTGAATGTATGTTTGTTCCACCTCCTGTGCTAGTCTGTGATGATATCTTGATGTTTCTAGAGAATCTTTTCTGTACTCATACAACAGTTTTGAAATAGATTTTAATGCTTCAGTTCTGGTGCCAAGCTCTGCAGGCATCTCACAAAATGCTATAGATGGAATGTTACTTTAATTTCAGAAATGCACACTGTGCAAATTTGACTCTGATTACGTTATTTATGGCATCTTTCACATCTAAAGCAGCTGGTAATCCAGGTTTACCCTTGTCAAAGGTTTTGTGTGGTAGCCTGTGTCAATATGAATGTGTGAAACTCTTGCTTGGTTGAAGTTAATGGAAGTTTGCTGGAATTTCATTTGGACTCTCATGTTGCTCCAAGTGTTTTATGTCTTTCAAAAATAAATACATTTTAAAAAAAACCAAAACACCTAAGGCATCATATCCACCCAGTAAGCAACTTCATGTTTTGGGTTTATTCATTGTCATGGGCTCTCACCAAAGTGACAAGTTATATCAAAATTTTAAGCTAGTAGTTCAGGAAACTTCCATATGAGGCCTCTGGCACTATAAGAACATGCCTGTGCATGGATCTGCCAGCATGAATCTACACTGCACATGAAAAACTCTATTTAAAGGGCAAAATGAGCCACCTAATAGCCTTCTGGATTAATTCCACTGTTATCGGTGGAGATTTTCTGCAACCATTGAAACTTTTTAACCATCAAAATGGGAAAATTTGTAATTTTTTTTTTCTCTCTGGGTTCTTCTCTATGACAGCAATGAAAGACTTTCTATTACTACTTGTTAAGCATATCACATGTTTTCTATCTAACTGATATGGATATTAGACAAAATGTTACACTAATAGCTCTGCAGAAATATTCAGGTTCAGGTCTTTAGTTTTCAGGTTAAACTTTCTGCAGTTGTACTTTTTAACTATATTTGTCTTGCTTTTTGGTACAAATATTAATTACATCTTTCCAAATTCATTTGACTTTGAAAACAATACAAGCAATCTGACTCCCTCTAGACTGCAAATCTAACCTAAGATTAAGATGTCTAAAGCAAATCCAGAATAATGAAAAGTTATTTTGCATTATGTTTCTTTTAGCAGTTAAGCATGGCTTTAGCATGGCATTAATTGCAGAAAAAAATGCACCTGTATGTTGTATTTTCCATCTTAAGTGTCAATTGGTTAGTTTACATTCAAATATGTGCTCTCTGCATATATGCATGTATAAATGAATTTATAGATTCCATCATTACAGCATCTTCCAAAATATTAAATTATAAGTAAGAGATTTTTCTTTAGCTTTTAATTGCAAAAAGGCTGATTTTTGTGATCAATTAGGAGAGAGTCACCTGGCAGCAGAATAAGTCATATTCTCCTGGGACATTATGAGACTGTTCATTCCTGTTTTCAGGTCCAAGTTTTCAAACCCAGAGACTGGAAGTTCAGTTTACTCTGTGGCTGGAAAGAAGCCCTACTCTGTCCTGTGAGTAGACAAGTGTTTCATCTTTCTGTGGGACACTTTCATTATAAGAGAGAGCTTGTATCTTTTTAAAGAGCTTTAGCAGTTATGAGGTCACTTGGTTTGTAAAGGTCATGCTCTCTCCTTTGTGTTATACCTGGTAGAAGTGGAAAAGGAAAAAAAAAAAAGGGAATTTTTCAGAGACTTAAGCTCTTGTCAACTTCAGTAGTTTTTTTATGTGGGTCATCACATCTTCCTCCTGCTCCTTTTTTAGTCCTCTCAGGGTATGTGTTAGCATCTTTTTTGTTGAGGGAAGAGACAGATGAGACCATAAAGATATCACTTAAAAGTAGCATGAATCAGGTAAAGAGAAACTTCATTACAGTCCTTTTTAGGAAGAGAAGTGAATATATTCTGTTTGAATGCATTATTTTTTGTAGTACCTTCTAATCTATACTGTTTATATAGGCAGAATCTGGATGCACTAAAAACCTGAAAATATTTCCTCCAATTTCATGATGTCTTCACATTTTGACATAATTGTTTGCAGGCTTCTACATGCAGGTTCAATAAATGTGACAGTTTCTTCTTCTTAAAAGAAATAATCTATCAGCTTTGTATAATTGCAATTTTTCACAGTTCTGTCAACTGGGAAAAGTCTTTTACTAATAATTAGTGCTCAGATTTAACTCAAGATATATTCACCACTAAAACTGGAAACTCTTATCTGAATGAAGAAAATAAACAGATTATACAAGAACGCCCTGTGGTGCTTTAATTCATTAATTAGTTAAAGGAGATAGTCCTGGTTTTGGTGGTTATAGAGTTAATTTCTTCACAGTAGCTGATACAGTGCTGCATTTTGCATTCCTTATGAGAATAATGTTGACAACACATGAATGTTTTGGTTGTGGCTAAGGAGTATTTGCCCTAAGCCAATGACTTTTTATTTTTTTATTTTAGTCTCATGTTTTGCCACTGAGGATTTGCACAAAAAAGCTGAGGGGGGAGCATAGCAAGGACAGGTGACCTGAACTGGCCAAAGGGATATTCCATAGCATACAACATCATGCCCAGTGTGTAAACAGGGGAGTTACCTGGAAGAGGGATGAGCTTTGGCATAGGTCAGTGAGTGATTAGCAATTGTAGTGTGCATCACTTTCTTTCTTGGGTTTCATTTATTATTATTATTGTTACTACTATTACTGTTATGTACTATTATTATAATATTTTACTTTCTTGCAACTATTAAACTTTTCTTTACTTACAGGCTTTAATTCTGTTTTTCCTCCCCATTTACCCCACCTGATGGGGGGGGGTGAGGGAGGGCTCCATGGTGCTTAGTTGACGTTTGGGCTTAAATCATGACATAAGCAAAAGAAGGACAGTCTTTGCTTTTGCAGTGACCAGTCTGACAACATTGCAACAACTTTAGATTTTCAGCTTCTGCTTATTACATTGTTATTGCTGAAAGATAGCTACATAGTTTGCATTTTGTTGGAATAATACTCCTTTCTTTGCAGAAGAGAAAAATGAAAATACAAATTCCATCTATAAATAGACTATGAAAACTGGAAAATCTTCCCTCCAATGTGTGCCTGTGGGAAAATGAAAGATTAGTCTTTTGAGAAGCTGACATTATATATCTCAAAAGAATAAATGTCTCATTATCATTTTTATATAGCTGCAATATATTGATTTTTTTTTTCTCTAATCAAACTTGAACAATAGATGCTTCCTGGAGGTTAAAGATGAAAATTTGTTTTTGTGGGACAAATACTGATACTTGCCTCTGACTGAAGTCATAGGCAAGTATCCTAAGAGTGTAAGGTCTGAATTTTGCTTTCCTGTTTTTTTTTTTTATCCTGAGGGTCATAATCCCAACTTCTTAAGGAGAAATTTCCTATCCACATTTAGGTCACATACCAGTGTGCTTGATGCTCTCTAAATGACTGTTGCTATGACTTCTGGTCAAAGAGAAGCAATATAATTGCTGGTGGTGTAGATGCCAGTTACAGCCTCCTGCAGAGAGGTCTGAGGAGGGGAACCACTGCAATACCCAGATGAAGTGGAAATAGTGAAATCAAAGAATGCCATAATCGCCTAAGGAAAGACTGACAAACTGGACAACTATTTCAGAACTGACAGTGTTCTCTGTAATTGATTTATTGAAGCTGATCAGCCTCAATAAAATATGGGAAAATACGTAGGTCAAATCAAATCTGCATGGTCCTTTGATGTTTGAATAAATGATAGGGCTACTGCGGTTATCTTTGTCAAAGAAAAGCAGACGTGGCAGTGTGTGCTAACTGCCTCCTGTGTTAGGGACCAGCCTTAGCATGACCAAGGTCATGTGCTGGACAGAGAATTGTGCTCACTTACAACTGTTGTGTCCTGATTACAATTGCTTCTCAGTCAGGGCAAAACCAGTGCTGAACATAAGTGGCTACGGTCACACTCCTGCAGTTGAGAGTACTCAGGATGATTCATGTGATTCTTCCAGAATTAGCTACATAAAATATAAACAGGTTTTAGCTAGACATTACTTGGAGATAAGTTAAGCTAGAAAAATTTTCATTGTGAGAAAAAAATTGTGATAGGAAGTTGAAATTTTCTGAAACTGGGTTGAGAAGAACAACAACTATTTATGGTAATGTAAAAAATACATTTTTTGCTTTAGCAAATTCCCTGAACTGGTTGGGTTGTAGTATATGTGCTCATACGAGCTGATTTTAGAATTCAGAAGCTCTTTTGTGAAATCAGTTCTCATGAGTTTAGAATATTATGTACTGTAACTGGCTACTCCACAGATCACAAAAGCAAAAGATGTCTGTGGACTGCCTTGTGTATTAAGATTTTAAGCAGACCTATGATATAAATTCTTCCAGAATTATTTTTGTTTTCTAGCAATTTTGACTACTTATTTTCAATATCTTCAATATGTTGGGTCTCATTTAACTTAATCAGGTAGTGTGTGCATTCATCTTCAAATAGTGAAGTAAGCCACCAAGGGGAAGAGAGGTGCTTGAACTTGTTTATTCAGAGAAATATAACATGTATGTTTCTGAATACACTGGGCTCAGTTACCTAATGCACAGAAATATACCATATATTTCACAATTGCAATTTTCCCATTAAATTACCACTGAAATGGACTTGATGATGATTCTCAGAAGTCTAGAAATGGACCATATATTTAAACATATGCCATTATAAGCAATTTTCTCTTTTATTTAATTTATGAAATATGTTGGATTTGTTTATTAAAATCATAGAATGGTTTGGATTGGAAGAAATCTTTAATGGTCATCTAATCCAATCCCCCTGCAATGAGCAGGGACATCTTGAATTAAATCAGGTTGCTAGGAGTCTCATCCAACCTGAGCTTGAGTGCTTCCATAGATTGAGCATCTACCACTACTCTGGGCAACCTGCTCCTGTGTCTCTCTGCCATCACAGTAAGCAATTTCTTCCTTACAATCTGATTCTACCTCATTTTAGTTTAAAGCCATAACTCCATGTCCTAGTGCAACAAAGCTTACTAAAAATTCTGTTTCCATGTTTTGTATGAGCCCCCTTTAAGTACTGAAAGGCCTCAGTAAGGTCTCCTCAGTAAGGTCACCCTTCTCTTTTCCAGGGTGGACAAACCCAAATCAGTCAGGCTTTCCTCATAGCAGAGGTGCTCCATCCCTCTGATTGTCACTGTGGCCTGCTCTGGACTTGCTCCAACAGGTCTGTGTCCTTCCTTGTCCTTCCTCATGTTCCTCAGAGCTGGATGCAGCTCTCCAGGTGCACCTCACTAGAGCAGAGGGGCAGAATCCCCTCCCTCCCCTGCTGCCCACAGGGCTCTGGATGCAGCCCAGGACACGTTTGGCTTTCTGGGCTGTGAGTGCACATGGCTGGATCATGTCCAGCCTCTCACCCACCAGCACCCCCAGGTCCCTCTCAGCAGGGCTGTTCTGGATCTGTTCATCCCCAGCCTGTGTTCATACTGGGGCTGCCCCAACCCAGGTGCAGCACCTTGTCCTTGGTCTTGTTAAACATCTGGAGATTCCCATATGCCCACTTCTAATGCTTGTTCATGTCCCTCTGGACGGAATCCCATCCTCCAGGTGTGTCAACCCCACCATTCAGCTCAGAAATATACAGAGATAAAAATGGGAGTGGATTATTTTATCAATAATCTTAAGGTTCAAACAGCTTCTTTGGTGAAATAGAACAGAAAATATTTCCTGCATTTATTTCTCCTGCATTTATTTCCTTTGGAATGATTTTTTCATTATTTCTGAATTTCACAGAGAAACTTTATATGTAAAATGGTTATTCCACAGCTCCCATACCCCTTATTGAATACTGAAATACCAGCATTAAGAGCTCTTTAAAATGATAATTACTTCGCTGTGTTAAAGTGCATGAAATTCATATCCTTTTCCAGGGTATGGGAAAATAATCCTGTTTAAAATAATGCATGATATTACATTTTTCCAAGCATCTGCTGATACTGAATTGTATAAGCAATAAATGTTTATATACTTAGAACCTTAACTGTCAATGTTGCTTGAAGATAGTTGCAAGTTGTTAAATTAGGATATGCTAAAGATAATGTTCTTCTCCCAACTTTATTTCCTGTCCAGAGACATTTTTTCTCCAAGTTCTCTATCCTTCATTGAGGGCAGAAACTCTTTTCTGTCTGATGCAGTACATATGCAAAAGGGATTCCAACATTTTTCCAAACTACTGGGTATTAAAGACAAAACAATTATTAAAAATAAACTTTTGAAAATATTTGCTGCTTGATTTTCTCAAAATTACTTTTTCTTATGAAGCTGAAAGGTTATGTTCAAAGCAGAGTTTTGGAGTAGATAAAGGGGACATTCATTTTTTTTTTTTTAATATTATCCAAACTGGAGTGGTGTATTTCTGCACTTGTAACATATTCTGAACCTCTCTTCTGAGGTGAAGTTGGACTAAAAAAACTTTTTCTATACCAAAATATTTTTTATTTTAAACTGTATAGTACATAAAAATGAGGGCATGCAATAAATGAATGACAACGTATATTATCTCTTGAAACTTCATCCTGTTATTTTATAGGTAGTATTTCTACAACAATGTTGTGTCACTGGTTTAACCTCACATTTAACTGATAGATCTAAGTGGTGATCAAGAAGAATTTATTAACTTTTTGCATTCATGTGTATGTCCTTTGGATTTTGGAACTGACAAGAATATGGACCCAAGAAAGAATAAAAATTCTTTAGCGAGCCAGAGATAGTCTCTGTTTACCAGTTATAAACCACACATTGCCATAAATTACAAATTCAATATCACTTTCATGAGTGTGGACACCATAATTGTGTTGCCTGGCTGAATTATTTTTAAAGCACATTACTACTTAAATGGCAGATAAATGCAACGTTTCCCTGTTACGCTAGTGAATTTCAGCAAATAATTTCTTTAAGTATTTTCACTTGAAAAAGCCACAGATTGATTAGGGAAGACTGAGAAAAAAAGTTGTTCTTTTCCATGCAGCTCTTTCCTTGTGTGAAATAGTTTTGCTCTCTTACTGAGCCTTAATGATGGTTGAAAAAGGCACAGGAGCAAATTAACTAAAAATAGTAGGACAGAAGAGTGCAGGAAGAAATAAAAGGGAATAAAGAGACTGAGGGAGGAAAAGGTAACTAAAGAAACACAAAAAGACAGGAAGACTATTCTGAAAACATAAATGTCAAGAGGAAAAGAGAAAACAAACAGCTAACACAGGAAAGAGTAAAATCAAATGATACTTCATTAGATTTCCTTAACTGCTGTTACATTTCATTTGAAATATTTTCTTAGAACAATTATTCTCTTGTACGTCTTAATTTTGTATAATACACAATAAAAATAAATGTAAAACATTAATCAATTAGAAAAAATATCATTAAATACAGCATTTATAAAAAATATTCCACTTTTCAGGTAAAGTAATTTATTTAAACTTGATGTCATTGTATCACTGGGATTCAGATATGTACGATGGTTGCATTTCCATAGCAAACCAAAGATAAAAAATGTTGTTGTATCAATTAAAATATAGTTCAAGTTAAATGAAAAAACCCCACCTTTTAAAAGGAAGAGGATATGTCGAATCTGGCTGCATGGGAGGAAATAGGTATTTGCATTATGCATCAGGTGACTGGAACTGTCTTGTTCCTCAGACTCTGATAAATTTATGTCTGCAAAATTATACTGATGAGCTAATTCTATTTTTCACAAAATGATATGGGCATAGGACCTTGTTCTTCTTGTTGGACTGAAAGTCACTTTCTGATTTCTGTGCCTCCTCTGTTTATCTTATATGTGTGCTGTGAAATACTCTGCAAATATTTGCTCTGCAAGTCTTTTCCTTCATTGTGAATTTATTTATGCTGTCCTGGTTTAACCTCAGGCTGCAACTAAGCACCACAGATCCACTTGCTCAATCCCCCTGATGGTATGGAGGGAAGAATTAGAATGGAAAAATAAGAAAACTCATAGGTTGAGATAAAGACAGTCTAATTGAGAAGGCAAAAGTGTTTACACAAGCAAAGGAAAATAAGGAATTCAATTACCCCTTCCAATGGGCAGTCAGGTGTTCAGCCATCCCCAGGGAAGCAGGGCTCCATTGCACAGAAGGGTGGCTTGGGAAGACAAATGATATGGCTCCAAATGCCCTCCTCACCTTGGTCCTTCTTCCCCCCACATCATATACTCAGTGTGGTATCATATGGTCTGAAATATCCCCTGGGGCAGTTGGGGTCAGCTGTCCTGGTTGTTTTCCCTCCCAACTCATTGTGCACCCCCAGGCCCCTCACAGGAGGGGTGGGCTAAGGAACAGAAAAGGCATTTACTCTGTGTAAGCCCTGCTCAGAAATAACAGAAATTATCTCTGAATTATCAGCACTGCTTTCAGCACAAAACATCACTGCATACCAACTACTGTCAAAAAAAATTAGCTCTATCCTAGCAAAGACTAGCAGAGGTGTAGAACTTAAAATCAAGTACATCAATTCAGCAGCTTTCCCTGACTGTGCTCCCTGCAACAAACTATGTACTGAGGATAAACAAAATGGAAGGTCATCAGCTGATATGAAAATACACAAATGTATTTTTGAATTCTTAATTTAGGAAGATGCAATCTATGCTATAAATTCTGAAATATCTAGTAAAGCTGACAGGCTTATCAGTTGGCAAGGAAATCATTCTGGTTGTCATTGGTTTCAGCACACTTTCCTGTGAGCTGAGAGAGTGATGAGATTTTCTCCAAGGACATGAAAGGCAAGCTTGAAAGTGGGACAGTGCTATGGTTAAAATTTGAAGAGTTGTAGATAAGAATATAAGGGTGAAAAGAAGGATACCAGTATCACATATTTCTACAGCTCAACCTATTCATTTTTCTTCTTTTCTTTTTCTTTCTTCATTTTCAGAAAAGGAAACAGTTTGGTTAAGAGCAGTAGTTTCTAAATAGCTGATTACACAAGTTGCTTAGGATTCTGTAAACTAACTAATGTTTTGACAGATTTTTCTCACAAAAGTTTTCCATTTGCTAAGCAAGTGCAGTGGGAGAGCAGGGTAGTCTACATAGTGATGTATTGCATTCATTCCACTTCCATCATATCATGTTTTAGCATGCAATCTGGCTGCACCTGCCCTTTTGGAATACTGTTTTAGTGTGCCTAGTTATAGGAATATGATTCTAATTCACCAGCTGTGCAGTGGAGACACCAGTTGTTCCATCTGCAGCATTCATGCTGCACCGAATGGGTAAAAGGTAAAATCCTTTCTGCATGGGAAGTTGTGAGACGGTTTCTGGGGCACAGCTGAAGTGGCTGCTGATTCTTTTACAAGTTGGCTCCAAGAAGCTCCAGCAACTGCCTCTGAAGGAACTACTTTGAAGCTAAACCTGACCCACAACCACGTTTCCTCCCTCTTGGATCAAAGAGAAGAGGAAACACAACTCAACAACGTTATGCAATTTATCCTGCAGGTATTACTGAGGTACCAAGTTGTCTTTGTGAGGACATGAAAAATGGACACTGCAGAAGGAAGGGGAATTTTCAAAAATATTAGGAGTCCATTTACATAGAGATCCCACCTTTTTTTGGCATTGAGGCTCAGGAGTGTTGTGGGAAGCCTGCTTGAAGGGCAAAATGAGAGAGGCAAATGTAGCCTTTTACTCCAGCAGTTGTAAGAGCTCTACTGAACAGAGAGAACTGTGGGCTTGCTATAAGCAGCTCTAAGTCTTACTGAAAAACTAAAGTGCTTCCCTTTTTCTTCCATTTTTGGGGTATTTTTTTTCTTCTTTGTTTTACCTCTCTGTTTACTACTAAGAAGGCATCTTGCTCCTCTTCTTACCGTGATAAAAAGGTGTGGGTCAAATAAGAACCTGATGGAGAAGACCTAGCACAAGAGTACCCAGTGTTCTGGCCTTTGCATGTGTTAGAACAGCTTAACATTTCGATGTGTAATTGGAAAATGCTTATGCAACCATTTTGGCAGAGATGCTTAAGAGAAACAAAGATTGCTAGAACTGCACAATTTGCAGAAAATAACTTTATGCCCTTGTTATTGCCTGGAAACATGGATTTTCAAAGCAAAAGCTACAAGGATGAAAGAGAATAGAAAATGAAAGGAGCATGCATTCCTCTAGCAAAAAACATCCCTTAAATTTCTGTAGTGATTATTTACACACTTTGGCATTTGAAAACTTGAATATTTTTTTACTCATGTTGTTGAAAAATGGATTTTGCATTTAAATTAGGATAGAAGGCAACAATAATGTTATAAGATGAAAGCAATAAAACAAAGAAAACCATGAAAGGTCGGCTATGCTTGGCATAAAATAATTGTCTCTAGTGGCAAGAGAAATAGCATGTACAGCTAGTAGAAAGCTCTTCAGTATTATTGAAAAGACAGGAATTACATATAAATCAAGAAATACCATCTAAAATAAAAAAATACCATGCTGGTGCTTGAGTGCCAAGTATGTTACTTAGTGGTAGCGGTGCAATTTTATTTAAAATAAATAATAAATATTATGCCTGCATGAGTTCATATTTTTGATGGAAAATAAAAGTAATAGATTCTTAAAAAAACAGAAGTCAGTTTTAAAAGGAAGGTAACCTGAACTTAAATCTTATGAGATTTTATTACTTTTCAGAAAGTATGAATGTTATAATTGCCTTTCAAGACTTTAAGTACAATATGCCCTGTCATAACATACTTTGAAATAATTTATAGGAAATAGTCCTCACTGCTGTATTTGAATATAAAATAAGAATCATTTCTTGTATTTTTTTTCTTGATCTCACAATATGGAACAACATGTAAACTGGTAGTGAAAAAGCTTTTTTTGCAAAAATGTAGTGATCAAAAGAGATATTTCCTCCATTTTATTTCAAGTCTTAAAATAAAGCTAATGAAATAATGAAAGAACCAAACAACTATGAGTTGAAATAATTAAACTAGAATTCTATCAATTTCATTTTCTTATATTGCCAAAAGAGATAGCTGATGGGGTTTTTTTTTAAGTGTTAGGAAAATGTATTATAAAAAGGTGTTTTATTATGGAAGTCGCACAATACAGGATCAAATTCTTCCTTAGCATCTTTTTTTTTATTTAATCAGTCTGGTTCTAGGTGCTTAAATTAATCTGGATTAAAGCAATGTGAGTTAAATGAAAAGCTAAACGACTTTTACTTTCAATTGTCTACAAATACTATGAAAAATGTGACTATATGTAGATTTTGGAGATTACTTTATATTGCATTATATTGCAATTAAGAGTATGGACATGATAGTTTATGTTTAACTTTCATTTGATGCACAATATAATGACTTCTTTTCAGAATGCAACTTTGTTATTAACCTAAGTTTACAGTTTTGATTTTCCTACATTTCATTCAGTAGGATTAGGTGTACTTTCTGCTTTATTGCTTATTTGAAAATATTGCACAGAGAGTACTTGGTGAATAATTAAAATCAGCCTCAAAACTTAAAACAGATCCTTTAAAATAGGCATGTTTCCAATCAGATCAGGCTGTAAGGAGTTGATTTAATTCTGATGAATTAAATAAATTAAACTAATGTCTGAAACTGCAAACCCTAGGAAAAAACACCCATTTGCTTTCAAACTGGGTCCTTAACCCTTTTAGGCTTTTGCATCCAAGTATTGTTTCAGTGAACAAATAAGGAAAGAAACAGTACTTGCTGCATTTGGTCATCTGACAATTTACACTTAGCAAATTTTCTGTGTGGGGTTGAGGACATCTGGTAACCAGAGATTATTTTCTTTCAATTTTGGGGACATCTAATTTTGATAACACTGAATGTTTATGCTTATGGGCATATATGATGTACCCTCTGCATTTACCTTCTGCTCCAGCCCACTGCCTGCTATTGACACCCATTCAGAGTTTAGGAGTTTGTCTGAGTAGTTATAACAAACTTTCCACTCCTCCTGACTTCGTGCTGAAAGACACACAGTGGAGTAAATGGATGAGTAGCAACATCCTTCCATCCCCCAAGAGGCTGTCACTGCAGTAAGGCTTTAGGTGTTTGCAGAGCAGTGCCACAGAATCTGCGGGCTGGGCACATCTCCACTCGCAGCAGAGAAACAAAGGTATGAGACAGATATGAAGGTCGTGTTTTCTCCCATTCACCATTTCAAACTAATAAAGAGTCACAGTTTTGTCTTCTGAAACCTATGAATGAGACCAATTTCTTTTCTACTGTGCCAGATTTTCAAGACAATCATAGGAACAATGCTGAAAGTTTATGAAGGTTCAAGTTAACAATATAAGCCTTTTTATAAAGAAATTGATTCCATTAAAGCAAAAACAGAGTTTCAAAATATGGCAGAAAATTTCTTAAAATTATGGACTTAAGTTCATTGATTTTGTGCATACAAGCACTCAAATGATTTGAGTTATTTCAATTGTAACAGAGAGAGATCTATGGAACAGGTAAAGGGTAATGCCAATTTAAAAGAAAATCTTGGAGGTTATGGAGCAAATATGTTCTTCAACCACAAGAAAAGAGAAACAATATCTCCTGTGTTTAACACAGGAAATGTTCACCAAGGGAAACCAGGTTTTGACCCCATTCCTCTTGCTCTGCTCTCTGGAGCTATTCCTACAGCTTGCTTGCAGAAGAATAGGAATTCCTACCTTGAAGGACCCTGCAAACCTTTCTGCCCCTTGCCCTGCCTCATCCTTGTTTCCTCCCCCTTTAACAAGAACAGTGTGATTGTTAACAGCAAACATAGGTCTTAGCTACATACAGCTCATTATTTAGAAGAAAATCTCTAGAAATATGCTCTGGGCTGCAAAATGTATAAAGACCACTCCCTTCATTGGCTGTATGCCATATTCTTATGAAACAAGAGTTAATTGAAAAAATAAATTATTTTTGCTATTATATTTCCTCAAAGATGCCACGTCCCTCTTTTAGGACATTCTATAAAAAGACAGTGATACTGATATTACTGACTGGTATATCTACTTCTGTTATTATTGTTCCTGTTTATACAACAACAACAACAGCAACAATAATAACAAAATAATGTGACAACCTGTCGTATCAGGTAATTGATTTCTATAGAGAATTAAATAAAATAATGTTGACATATATTATGACATATTAGCATTTCCACCAATCTATCTGGCTTTGGAAATAATGTGCATTATTAATAATTTTTGAGCATATAAATTTGTTAATTTAATTTCAAAGTCTGTCCTCAAAGCAAAGACTAGTCTGAGGAAAGAAAAATAATGAAATATAGTTTTCAGTAATGGTTCAGTTTCTTGAGAATTGTTTTTGCAGAACTTCTACGAGAAAACATTAGGATAAATGTAATGCAGTTTTCACTTTGCCAGTTTTTGAAACTGGTCTATGTGCTAGTTGTTGCTCAGACATTATACATAATTAAGAATAATTCAGGATTAGTTGCCAAATTAATAAAGGCATTAGGTCTACATTCACTTAAATTTTTGAATTTATGCTTTTCCTTACAGCTTTAAATAAACTGCAGTGCAGATAACTAGTGATACAAATTCTTATGTTCAATGGAACTAACAAGCAGAAGAATATTTGTACAACACTGACAGTAGTTTGGATTTTTTTTTTTTGCAAAAAGAATATTCATTAACACAATATATTTATCAAATTTATGGTTGTTTCAGTAAGTTGCTTGGTTTCATATAAACGCCTCAAGAACTCTGGAAAAAAAATATTTTGGCTTCTAGATATCTCGGAAATTTTTTTTGTCTGGAAAGTCTGCTTCTCTGATGAGCAAGTGATTCATGTTTTAAAAAAATTTTTGGCCCTACTTAATGAATCCTTTTTTTTTCCAAACTTTGTTTTCAACATACAATGACCATCTTCTTGATTCTTTCAGTCATCAGTTGTTTAAAATCTTTTCTAAAGGCCCCCCAAGCTATTAAGGGAGTATAATGCACTCCCACATATCGCTGTGAAATTAATTAAATTTCTGTTTCTTTATCAGATAGTAAACAAAGGGATATTTGGCCTTTTAATTTAACAGCTATTCTTTTACACTTCAGCATGCTGATAAATTGTTCAGAATTAAGCTAAATTTCATAAGTTACAAGGAATCTAATAACAATAACAAAGAAAGAGTTTCGAAAGCTTGAATTAAATCTTTTGCCTTTTAATCTTCTGAGAGTTTCCTGCACGAGGTTTATTCTGTCAAAGCAAAACAAAGGTTGCTGAAAGGAGGAATGAAGTAGAGGGGGAGAAAGGAAAGAAATTGAGAAAATTCAGAAAATCATACCATGATGTATTTTCATGGCAATCTAAAGATTTAAACCAAATATATGAACTTCTTTATGAAGAAGATTGTCTTAAAATTTAGTTTGAATTTTCTAACTTTGGGACTTTAAAAAAATACGATATAAGGTAGGTAGCTGGAAAGAGGGAAAAAAAAAAGATTTTTCACAGTTCAGTTTTTGTACTAACAGATATAGTTACTATATCTATTTAATGCTAATGCATGCTAATCACAGGTACAAGCATACCTGTTAGAATTCTGGCCTGGTGCTGTCTTCTACAAGGTATAAACTATGCTTACAAACTTGCCAAATATAAACTGCAGTAAACATAAATATTTTCTATTAAATTGTCTCTTACTGTTGTTCAGTACATCTACCCAAAGCAACTAACCAATTGTTCATTAAGTAAGTTTCACACAACCATATTTTAAAAACTTGAATTGCAACAGGCCTCAAATTATTATTTTTTTTTTTTGTATGGAATGGGCAAATTTGGAAGTAACTGACCTTTAAATGGTAAGACAATTTGTGCTTTAGATGATATTGTTAATGAAATTTCATTGTAATGAGGATAACATAACAACTGTACTAATTGGATTGCAATAAGAAAATTTTGGCCTTTAAAGGTTTAAAAGCTAATTACTGAATGCCATAATGAAACAAATGAAACTCTTTATTTCTATTGTGGTAACATCTGAATTGCTACTAAGCACTTCCTCAGCAAAGATACTTTCCAAGTGATGATAAGCCTAAATATTCCTATTTGAACTCCAAAGAAGTTTTTGCTGCCACCTTTATTCTTACTGGCTCAGTTGCCTGGTGCTCATCTGTAAAACAGCTGCCATGAAGAGAAGGTGAAGTATTTTTTGGTCAGGATGGGTGATGAAGAAATCAGCCTCTTTCACACCACTGATAGGAATCAGCTGGAGACCTGTCCTGACAGAAAGTTCTCTTGAGTCATGTCTGCCTTGTGCAGGTACAGCCTACTCTGCAACATCATGGATCTCTTGCAGGGTTCTCTCTTGATTAGGGTAGTCCCTTTTCCCCCCCACAAAACACCTTTTAGAAGGCTATTAAGAGTAAAACCTTTATACAATAACGCTTCCAAGAAGTGCATGAACAAATTTTGGCGTTGCTGTGATATACAACACAGGAAAGAACCTTATGTGTAATTTTAATTTTTTTTGTTTGACCCTCCATATTTGAATTCTACAGAAGAGGAAAAAAAAAAAAGAAACAAATAACAGAGTTTGAATTTTGTTTCTCCCTTAGTAATTTAAATTTTCAAAATAATCTCAAAAATTATCTTCAGGGACATAACTCACTACCTAAAATTCTATGTTATTTTCTCAAATCAAAGAAGCAAACAGAGGTGTTGCCAGTTAATGCATTTTGTGTTTATGCCCTTCTTTAAACAGTGAGTATAAGTATTTACCAGGGTACTTTCACAAGCTCGTATATGCAGACTTTCATTGGCATTTCAACATAAACGATTGATGTGGAAAGCAGTGTAAAACCCTAGAGCACATGTGTCTGCTTTGGTTGTAAATGCCTCATAGCAGTTTATGATGCTGGCATTGTGTCAGGCTCCTAGGTTTTGTGAAGCTGTTGGACTAACAGCACTAGAAGGAAGCATTTTATCTTCCTGGATAGAAACAAACATCAGAAATGTTAGTGGAACATGGGCTTCACAGCCTCCCAAAAGAACAAACTGCAGTGCCTCAGTAACTATAAAACCAGGATTGCAATTAGTTGAGCCACTGTCTGCTATCTCACCATGCACAGCAATGTTTTTGGGAGGGTGTCTGTGGGAAGGTAATGTACACAACATCATGGCAGCAGGGTTATTGTGCAGCGTGAATGTAATTAGAGGCGGAATGCAAGTGCTATTTATTTGGAGATGGCTAATTTCTTTTGAAAAGGGAAAGAAGAGAGACATCAGACGCCTCCTCCAAATGTTTGAATCTCGGACTGTGTGCCTGTGAGGTGTCTTTCTGGCAGTCAGGCTTTGAAGAAGACTGGCTTCCACAGAAAAGGGACATTGAAAAACACCGGGTTTCAGAGAGAAATGAACAACAGCGCGTCTCGCTGTGTGTTCTTGATGCAACTCCTTTGGTCTCTTTGCACAGTGATCCACATTGCTTTATTGTTAAGAATAACTCTCATCCTCAGAGACCCACAGTGACACTCCCTCCCTTCATTGAAGGTAATGGGAAATTTGCCAGCCTCAGTAGAGACAGGAATAAATCATTTATTCTCTGCTGCTGAAACACATGAAAGCTTGACGAATCTATGAATGGGTAGATTCATCCTCTTCTTTATTTTAGTCTATTTTTAAATATTCAGAATGTATCTTCAATGAGAAAACTTAACTAGACTGTTACATAGAGTCTTGGCCGCTATGAATTGCTCTCTCCTGTTGTAAACTATATTTTCAGACAACAATATTCAAAAGCAATGGTAGTACAAGGTGCATTATTTATATATTTTTGAAAAGACACAGCTTCCCAAGATGGTCATACTTTTTATGGATACCATGAAGTGAAAACCAGAATAACTTCAATCACACCTCATAATCTCTACAATCTAGCTGTAACATTGAACACGATTGTTTCTTAAAATCTTTCCTTTTTCTCTGGTTAAACGTGCAGCTGGCTGACATTATACCCTCTGTAATCAACACAATTGGGTTATACAGAATATAGGATACAGAAGAGAGTGGAACCCAACCCCAGAAGTTCCTTGGGAGAACCCTTCAGAGGAATATTTAGGAATATTTGCATTGCAAGTTTAAATGAATTTTCACATTGGATAATCCTTGCAGAGTTGAATTTTATGAAAGAGTAAACTTGTTCGCAACACTCAAAGAAGATTATTAGTTAAACAGCTTTATTTCATTATGTGACTGCTAATTTAATATTCCCTTACAAGCTTGAAAATAGACATTTTTCTGTCATTTCCTTTAAAATCATGCTTGTTTGACTTCTCTACCTTAAAAGGTACAAAAATACTTCAAAGAACAATTCTCTGTATGCAGAAATATTTTTTTTTTCTGGCAGCTATAAAGATTTGTTATATTTGGAATATTTCACGTTAATGAATGTTCTTGCAGAGGAGTTTTTTCATTGTTACCATACCACATTACAGAGTTATCACAAAACACGGGAGGTTGGCCAAGACCTCATGACATCATCTAATGGAACTTCCCTGGCTCAAAGAAGGGTCAATTAGAATAGGTTAGGACACATGTCTAGCTAGGGTTTGAATATCCAAAATTCCCTGGTAACCTGTGCTGGTATTTGACCACCCTCACAGGAAAAAATACTTTATTATGTTTAAAATTAATTTTCTCTATTTTAATTTGTGCCTGTCATCTCTTGTCCTGTCAGTGGGAAATACTGATAAGAGTCCAGCTTAAACTTTTCCTACTTTTCCCCATCAGATCTTTTTATACATAATGAGATCTTCCTGAGCTTTCTCTTCTCCAGGCTGAGCATTTTAAGCTTCCTCAGCTTGAGCCTCATGTGAGAGATCCTTCAGTCCCTTAGTCATCTTTTGTTGGATTTTTCTCCAACATGTCCCATTACTCATAGTATCAAGGAGTCCAGCACTAGACACAGCACTCCAGATGTGTCTTACCAGGGCTAAGTAGAGAGCAAGGGCCCCCAGTTTGACCTATTAGCAATGCCCAGCAACCCAGAAGGCTGTTGGCCATGTTTGCCAGAGGGGCATCTTGCTGGCTTGTGGTCAACTTCTTATCCAGCAGGGCCATTTTTATCCAAGCTTTTTTATTTTCAAGCTTTCCCTGATTTAGTTATATATGGGTAGAGGAAACATTAGAGGAGACACTGATAAGACCAAATTTTCTTTACAAATATGACTTCACTCTTACATTCTTGTGATGACAGAAACAAGCCCAAGGAAGAAATTTCTGATTCTAATTAACCTCCTTGAGTCTAATTAATTTCACCAGTTTCAAATGAAGGTGAAATGGGGAGTTGGTGTGTTATTTAAAAGCTGTTTAGGGGAGAGAGGTTTTGGAGAGCAGAGCAAGGAGCTAATTTAATAGGTAAGATCAAATTACTGCATTAAAAAGAGCTAAGGCTTTAATGAGTTTTTGTGGTCTGGGTTTGTTTGTTTGTTTTTGTGTTTTTATTTTTTTGTTTGTTTTTTAATGAGAGGTAGTTCAACAGTTTCATAAGCTATGAAATGCAAACTTCTGGTAAGCAAGTTAAAGTGCTCTTAATTTGTGTATGGGATCTAAATATGTTAAGTGATATAAGGACTGGTGGGTAACCTGTCCTCTTTCCCAACCTAAATCTATGTTATAGTTATGTCCCTGAAATTAGAATATCTATTTACCAACACAACCCTGGCCTTTCTTATACTTGAGATATTTTTCTTTTCAGTATTACATGTGTATGTTTCCCCCTTCCCCCAGCCAGCTCTGTGGCACTCAGCCACTATCTGTACAACTTGTGTATAATTGAGCTATGCAGATGCAGCAGCTGAGTCTTTCTTAGAATCGCTGCCTATGTGATTGAGCTGAAATACTGGAGTTGTAGTGATTATGCAGATGAATGATGCTTATTGATGCAGGACTCTCCAGTACAAGTGAGGTTGCAAATACCCAAAAATCTCTTTACATCCCCATTGCAAGAAACGTGTCGGCTTTAGACTCCTGCCCAAAGCAGCTGCAGTGATAGTAACATCTTTCTCTCTAGTGATCTTCAGAGTATCTGAGTGTACCTTGCAGCTGCCTCCAGCCTTTTGAGGATTAAACAGCTGGGTAAGATATGGGCATTAGACTTCTACTGAGAGCTGTGAAAGACTAAGTGTTTGTAACTTCTGGTATTTTAGTACTGTTTGAATCTGCCTGAAGGTAAAGCTTTAGTATGGGAGGGATATTAGATTGTTGGCTGCCAATATTAAAATGCACAAGCTTCTGTTAGAGCATCTACTGTGTATAGGCTTGTTTGGTAAGCTGTCAGCTACTGGTCTTCAAACAAGCAAAATTCCCTATAAAGCATCAGTTGTTGCTTTTAATTTTTCCATAATTGTGTCAGCACTTGATGGTGAAGAAAATGCAAATTTTTACTAATAGTGGAGGTGGTTTGTGTTTTATCACTTGTTTTAGTTACTTTCTTTTTCTGAGGATGACTTTCTGTGTCACTCTGAATAATTTTGTGGTTAACATTTTGTTGCTTCTAGATTTAGGTCTTAACTTTTAGGGGAAAAGTTAGGATATCAAAGAGCCTTGAACAACATAAAGAAAATGCTTAGTTCTCTCTGTTGGTTTCCTTATGTAAATGTCTGTATTTAAAGAAAGGCATGACCTGGTTTAATCTGCAAAACTCACAGAGAGATGAGTAACATCCCTAACTTGAAGCTCTTGTCTGCTGGAATGATTTCTTTGAATCCCAGGTGGTCTGGAGTGGCTGCTCAATGCGATCGATTGGAGGCATTTGTTCTCTGCTGTGAGATTATTCAGGCAGCTGTTATACAAACTGCTCTCATTTTTGTTTTGCCTCCACTCTGCAACCTTAGGGTGTATTAGAAAGTTGGGGGCAAAACAAAAAAATTCATTTGCCTGATAAACTGCCTTTTTCTTTAAGCCTAGGTCCTGACAAAACAGTATCAGTTTTCTCTGATGCTTTTTACTTCTGCTTTTATTCAGTGTCTTTAGGAGAAAAAAAAAAGGCTGTAGCTCAATAAGGTTATATGGGAATTGCAGCAGTCAGTGGAGTCTAAACTCTGCCTGTTTGGGTGGATTTTCTTCCTGTTGTTTTTGGGTAAGAAATCTGTGTGTGTGAGGTGAACTAATTAAGGTTTTACTTCAGTAGCTTTAGATGCAAGCAGCCGTTTAGGAAGTCTTTTATCTTCAGGGTGTTTTAGCAGTTCAGTGAAAAGCAGACATAACTGTCAAATCAGATTTTTTTTTATTATATTACTTGAGAGTAAGTGTCTTCACCCATGAACATCCCCTCCAATTCACTGTGACCACGGGTGTTTCATTGTTATCTTGATTTGATAAGGGCTATCTGCACTCTTGTGTAGCACTTATTGGAGCAGTTGCTGAAAAGCTGATGTTTATTTTTAAGTCTTGGATCAGAGAGTGTCAGCATATTTAAGGCAAGAAACCACTTTGCTCTGACAGATGACAGGGCTTTACTCTCACTTGCTTTGCCCACAGGACTGCTATGGCTCTATTTGAGCCCGGCACTCCTGGAGGAGTAACAACAGCAGGAGAAAGTTGAGGAGGAGGTGTGTAAGAAATAAGAGTGGGAGAAAGCACAAATGGCCCCTTAGTGGTCAAAATGAAATCACCCTAATCCTAAAGTGCTGCAGGCACTTGCCATGCATTCAGCCATGTGTGACAGAAAAGTGGGTTCTAATTTTATGTTTGTGTAAGCCTGTACCCTAAACAGGGAGTTTAGTAAATTGTAGCTAAATGTGTGATCTTGAAAGAAAAAACATGGGGTTTTTGTGTGAAATAATAATGAGACCTATTTTTTTTTTTAAGGAAGTGACTATTTGGCCAGCATTCTTCCCTAGAATAGTAATTTCCAACATAAGGAACTGGTGACATGACAGGAGGCACTAAATGAATTCTAAGTGCTATATTTAGAGACTGTTGTTTGGATCCAGCTAGCAGCAGTACTTGACTCCTGGCCTTCTGACTTTATGCTTTTTAGACACTCTTATGTGAAATTTTTAATTTAATATTAATGTGAATATTAATAGTGAGACATTGGAAACTGTTTTAAATACTAATTCAAATAATGTCTTTGTAAGGAAGGTTCTTTTCTATACTCAGTGTAAGATCCCAACTTTCTGAATTGTGGAGTACTTGTTTTTGACATGACAGAATTCTTAACTGCTTATTGTCAAATGGTATGGATAAGGAAGTCATCAAGAGATGCATTAGAGTGCAGGAAGGTTGGGATGATATTTCAGTTAAAATATGTAATGTTTTTATATAACCATTTTGAGCTGTATGATGTTATTAATTCCAAGCACCTAACAGGAAAAAGAGTTTTGACTAGTCACTTTTCCAAGAGCTGTTCATGAACTGTTATATTTTTAAAAGATCCATGTATTTTATAAGAATGAGATTTCGTAATATGCTGGTAATTGTGACATGGAGTATTAGAGCTATTTAACTGCTCTTTTCACAATAAAAGCTTGATGCAAATCTGCTAAAATTTGTGGTTTCATTGGTAAACCTAGAATCAAACAAAAGTGACCAAATCCAGGACACCAGGGCAAACCTACCTGTAATGGCAAATTAACAGAGGAGTCTTAAGCAATAGCTCCTTTTGATAATTGCCTGCTCTATCCCCCCAGTTAGGAACAGGAAGAAAATTTTGTCAGGCATTTGAGTTATAAAAATAGCTACTTGTTTAAATTCAAAACTCTTTATGAGTTTTACAGAACAAATTGAATGATGATATTAGACCTTCATATAAGGGCAAACAGCTTAGCTGCTCTTTACTGAAATCTGAAAGAAAACAAAGGTTTACAAAAAGGATTAACTTGTGCTGTAGGACACTGGGATAGGAGCAGATGCTGATGGTCTGTGCAGCAGGCCATGCTGGTGCCCAGGCAGCTTTGGTGCCCAGGCTCATCAGCTTCTTGGACGAAATAAAAATGACACCTGATACTGTATTTGAATAGAAACAAAATATAGTAACAGTGCTTAATGCCAAGCACAATGGCAAGTTAGAGCACTCCACCAAGTTTTGCATGATCAATGTGCTGCAACGTGACAATTAAAGATCATTTGGATCAAGTAGTAACTGTCATATCCAGCCAGTAGGGAGTGTTTGAGTACCAATTTGGCATATGAGCATATGGCTGGAGTCCATAATGGCTGATGCACTGGTAGATCCCTCTGAATTTGCAGCTGTACCTCATCTGATGATAAAGCAATTCTAGAACCGTGACCTAAAAATGTCAAAATATTTCAAGTTGCCACAACAAACTGTTTAGGCATTCAAAAGTGCTGTATTTCTTTCAATTTAAATTGATAATCCATTCAGCAAAATTAGACCATGCTTTTTTTTTATTTCTGTAAGATTTGTACTCCTCTAAAATGAATCCCAGCCTATTTGAAAGCTGCTTTTTGATTATCTGCAAGAAATTACTTCTATGCATACATTACACTTGTTGGCAGGGTGTCAATACATTTATATAGGCACTAATTCAGTAATGTATTTAATTTTTTTCTTAGCAGAATCACAGATAGGCTTCTTTTATTGTGGGAATAGTGTCTTGAAGAAAGTGGACTAATATACCATAAAGGCTTCTCTGCCTTTATGGCAAATATTCCAAAAAATTTAATTTGAAAACTATACCCTAGAATAAAATTTTGTTGTTGGAGAGTCCAGAAAAGAACCTCTGTGTGCCCAAACTTAGTAAAATTATTTGGGGGATAAAGAGACTCTTTTCCAGGAAAACAAAATACTGATCCAGAATTCAGAGGCTGACTAAATCACACAGGTTCTATTTTTACTTAAACACTGTTTTCAGAGTAGGAGGGAAGGGACAGGTGAGTGTTTTAGTCCAGATGCAAAATGTCTGCATAAAACATGTTTACCAAAATGTGTAAATGGTACCTCTAGAAAGTTAAAGAAACAGTGAGATATACTTTCACTGAAGTAACGTCTTCTCTGCTCATTTAAATCAACAGTTACCACCAATACTAAATACAGTTGAGTGAAGATAACATTAGCAGCTCATTCTGCTGAAAATTTTACTTAAACACTCTACTATCTGAGATATTTAATGACAAACTCAATTTCTGAAGTAACAGACGTGATTCCAAATGTTCTTGAGTTTTCCCTTAAGAAGGGCTTCATAAGAAGGAACCTTGGGGTTTTTTTTCATAAATGTTGTACTGTTTTATTTTGTTTGAAGTTTTGTCCTCTGTTGAATTTCAAAAGATGCCATTTTGCTGAATTGTCTGCATTGGTTTGTCTTTTGGAGGCTAAGCTATCAGAGGCCTTTCTGGTTTAGCTGCTATTTGGGCGTATGTGTTGCCATTAATTCTCTTTCATTAAGCTTTGCCAGCCCTTTTAAGAGTTCAGGTATCTCCAGTTCTGACAGGTCTGCTTACAGCCTGTTCACAAGATGCAGGTTTGTTTAATGAAACATATGGGAGCAACAAATACTATAATTATCCAAATAATTGCGCTACATATTGCCAGCATCTGAGATCAGATGGCCAGTGTGTGCTTGAATAATCAAGGCTCCCTTCTCACAGGCTATAGTTGCTGTAGTTAATTTTGTCTTCCTTGGAGGTCAGTGAGTGGTTTGTATAGTGGAATTATAGCTATTCAATTGCTGTTCTATTAGTGCTATTGTAAAATTTATTCTTAATCTTAAAATCTTATCTAAAAGACAGCTATCTCATTGCAAACCTCAAGTGTAATTACTATGGGGTGTTAGTTTACATTTTAATGGAAAAAGGTACACCTATTCTACTTCCTTATTTTATGGATGAAGGGATCTTACTGCAGCAGCCTTTTTTTCCCCCCAGTCATTGTTATGGGATCTTTTTGCTAATGGGACTAAAGTCCTTTCTCCTACAGCTGCTAGTTTTATTGCCCACTTGAGCAAATAAATCATTCACTTCAGGGAAGAAATTTATCAGAAGAATTTTAAGAAGGTACTTGAAAAATACTACCAAACTACCTTTTTTTAGACTCATGAGCAGATCAACATTTTGAACAAAAGATGCAGATTATCTGATTGTGAAATACCTTCATACCAGGATCATCAGACAAAGAGTGAGCACAAAATTCTCTCATAAATATTTTCTATCAAAGTATAAACTCCAATGTGCTCTTATCTATATGCATACTACACAACACATATGCTCTGTATAAACCAAGTATTTTAAATTAATGTGGCTGTCTTAGACTCTATCTACAGTGAGGGAAATCTCAGTTCTAGCCATCAGTATAACCTCAAATCTGCCTCCAGTTGTGCATAGTACTGCACATTGCGGTGATGTCTACTCCAGACCTGATTTGTGCAATGATATATACATGAAGGTTAGAATGAAGCCAGCTCTCTTTTGCTCCCGTGGGTTTGTTTACTTAGATATATTCTAGGCTATAAACTATTGTGATGCAGTCTGGCCAGTGATTTTTCTGGTATTTCTTCTCATATAAAGCATCATATGCCATGAGTGAAATGTGACTTAGTATGTTGAATACAGCTGGTAATGAGCCAGTTGAGCCCTTTGTGTGATGAGCACTGTGCATGTGAAGCATAAAATGTGTGGTGCAGGGTAATTTTTGTTTTAACCACATGTAAGGCCTCTGTGTATGACAGTGCATTCAGGTCAAAACATCCACCTGGCATCCAGCAGTAGGTGTGGAATGCAAGCTATTCTTGGAACCTTAAAGGCAGAATTTCCTCCCAGCAACTGCCTGGCTTTGTGCTTATACCTGTTACACACTACAGTTCAATAGTAATATTTTGAAATCTGGGAAGTTGCTAATGATTGCTTTGATGCCCTGGGGCCTCGTCAGAAAGAGTCCTATAATTGCTTGCCGTAGAGTATCCTGGAGTGTCATTAAAATGGATGGTTTATTGTCTCAGGCTCCTGGGACAAGCTAACAAAACAGCCTATCCAACTGACAGGCAACACTTCCCATTTCGAAATACCTTGTTTGGTGATATAACCATGTACTAAAGCTGTGGACTCACATTTCATGCAAGCACTTGAGTGACTGTGTTACTAAGAAGAAAACTATGAGTAGCCTCTGAAAAGGACTTGGAAAGGCTTTCAGATATGCAATTTTGTTAAAAATTGTGATAATGGATCTATTAATATGATATTGGAAACATTACTAATTTTTTCTTCTAGGAACAAGTAGGGAAATAGTGAGCTCATATTCACTTTGGTTTAGAATGGGTTGTCATCTAACTTCTCATTTGAAAATAAACATTTAATGCAACAAGGCAAGCACTTTGTACAGGTGTTATTATTGAGAAAAACCCAACAACCTAACCAGCAACAATAAATGTTCCCCCCACAAAAAACAAACAAAAAAACAATGAAAACCCAGCCAACCAAACAAAAAACAAAACCCAAACCAAAATGTGTTAACAAGGTTTCATTCATATGCCAAACAACATTTGCCCAATTTCATTGTCTGTTTTGGAGATAAGGAACGAGCTAACTGGAGCATGCTAGTGAGCTTGCATTGACTGAGTGAGTGTACAAAACATTTTTGTTATTGATTCCTAAGATGGGCCACTCTGGAATGTCACCATGCAAATACTGCAATAAGACTAAAACTCCTAAGTTAGAGAATGCAAAAACTTAAAACCCTCTACAAATGAAATGAAAATTTACCCTTGATCAGGATACATAAATATGTGTCTCTGTGTCCATAAATATATGTATACATAGATTTCTATGTATTTATGTCTCTATATATATGCATCTGGAATGGATGTATGGAAATATGCCACTAGTGATTGAAAGACAAGGGGGATTTCATGATGAAGATCTAACCTGTTCTTTTTTCCTGAGGATGTAATTTATAGTGGGTTAATGGAATAGATAGTAGTTTGTCAGACTGGAGGCTACAGTGTCTTCACAGTCACATGTATTCTCATGTTAATTGCCATAATTAAGTTATGTCATAATTAAATGAGTTCTAAGACTTCTGTTTTTTAGGTATAGAAAGAGGAGTAAAGAAGACTCTCATAAAGATGACAGTCATCTTAGCAATTATAGGTGGGGCTGACAGCACTGTGCTTCTTCCAGGGGGTGATTTATTTATCTTTTTAACAGTGCTTTGACATTAAACATTCAGGTTCTGAAAACACAAAATGTCACCCCCGATCAAAGAAATACTGAAAATAGATTGTATCTAGTACTACTGCTCAATCCATGTTCATTATTGATCTTCTCCAAGAAATCTGCACATGTTCAAATGCATAATGGGGAAGGCAGTTAGTTATTAGGCTGATTGTCTGCTTCTCTTTCCTTACATTCCTTTTACTGTCTCATTCAAAAAATAAATTTACACTGATTTTGAAATGTACATTTTATAATTTCATTCAAAGCCATTTAATTTTCATTCATTCAAAGTTGGTTTCTATTTTAACTTAAAACTTTTTTTTCTTTACTCTTTCTTTATTTTTTTTCTTTTTTAATTTCTTTTAATTATAATAATTCCTCTCATTATGCAGTTGTCTTATAAGGAAGATGAGGAGAAATATTTCCTGAATGTGGTACACAATAATATCTTCCCTTTAATTAGTTACTTAAAAAAATTAGCTGTTTGATACTGAACAATAATTGGATTCACATCAACCTGAAGCTCTGAGGTCATTTCCAAGGAAGTCTTCCTTCCCCCACTCCTTTTCCTCCCATGCTTTCTGATCTCCCACATATCTTAAGAGAGTATTTGGTCAGGAGCTTTGAATCCTTTTAGAAATGAAGGAAGCATAGATGTTTGTTATGACAGCCATACTTATTGAATAGCTCATAATTTTTAAAAGTGATTAAGCCAGAGACTTATTCAACATGATTTGAAGAAAATGTTTTCAAGTTTGTCTCCTTGTGGTTTTTTTGCACTAAGGGAAACTTTTGCTTTGTGTAACTCAGTTAAAGAATAGGTATCTTTTCCAAAAGGTGTTAATTGAAAGCAAATACAAACACTCCTTTTAATTTGAAGTACTATTGCAACAGCTACTCTGGCTGCTTCTTTTTTTTTTTTTTTTCACTTATCAAGTACTTTTTACTTTCACTTATCAAGTACTTTTATGCCACGCCATCTACTTCCAGGACCATGTGCATTGAGAGGTCATGCCTGTCATTAAATGTCCTTTTACTACTGGCTTTGTTCTGACTGATACAGTCCATGGCATCATAAAATAATTAGCAAGGGAAATAAGAAAATGCTTTTTCTTCTGTAAGTTTTAAAACAAAAATGAAATCTCGTAACTCTTAAAAGCAGGCAGTAAGGAAGTATAAAGAGCACTTTAAAAATCCAGCAGGCCTTATAATACAAGTCCTTTTCTGAATGTCTGGCTCATGAATTCCTTTTTCAGGGATGTAACTCATTAACAACCTCTGTCATGCACTGTAGATGCTATTCCATCTCTAACGAGTAATTGGCTGCTAAGACATCTTGAGTCAACTCATCTATAGACAGTTCATCTCTCTAGAATTAATAAAAGAACATTTTTTATAAGTACAATCAAACTTTCAATAAAGAACTAGTACTTTATCTTTGAGTTTTATTTCTTTATGGAACAGTTTTTGCACATCCAGGTGATGTGGAGGTGAAAGAGGATGAGGGCCACCTTTTCTTGACATCTGCACCTTTAATTACATACTGCCATTTGAGTGTATCTCTCTGGCTGAAGAAACCTTTGTGCAGCAGTGATTGAATTATGGGGCCTGCTAAGATGCACATTTGTTTCAACTTTTTTTTTTTTTTTTAAATGTTTGTGTCAGTAGCTTTTGATCAAACCTGAGGATACCAAATAATGATTTTTAGGCACAAATTGTTTACCTGACATTCTTACCCTTCTCTGAGCCCCTGGAGAGCCTTACTGTTAAGTGTACTGTTTCAGGATACCAGCCTCACTGCCATTCTTACTGAAAATCCACTGCTGACCTTTCACATGCTGCCTGCACTGTCCAGAGCAGGGTTGCTGTGACTGTAACTCCATGTGAATGCCAAAACCAGCTTAAAAGCCTTCTGGGTAAACACAGATGATTTGAGTGTCTCAGTATGTGCAAACTGGTGGGAGCCTCAGTGGATTCCTCTGTCAAATTACATTTACTTAATAGCTGTGTTTTTATACCACAGAGAAATGTGCAGCAGCTGTTCACCTGTAAGAGGGGTGTTTTCTACTGAATGCTGAACTGACACTCTGCGGTTTTGGGAGGCTTTTCATTTCCTTACAGTTCTGAGTTTCATACCTTGCAGTTTTCCTCTATTTCTCAGTGTGATGTCAGGGACATGGCTCAACTGTTTTGTGTCAATAACACTTAATACAACTATCTAGCTGAAGTGTTTTCCTGCCCACACAGGTTCTGTTTGGGGGGTTCCAACATGCTTCTTGAGGAGGCTTATGCACTTTCTTAAATCCTTTTCAGAGTCTTATGGGTACTAGCTTGTAGAGTAGATCAGATTCAGTAATCAAGCACCTTTTCCCCTTTGAGTATGTACCTTTTCTACTATAGTTTCAGCTGCTGAATAAATTCCTGCAAGCTAAAAATATCTGTTCTATATCAGGCTGTTTAATCCTTTAACCACTGCTCTGGACCTGTGTCATACCCTGGGCCCAGCCTGGTATCTCAGGGTATTAATGTACTTAAGCAAACAGGTCACCTATAGTTCTCAATAGACTTTGACTTGGGCTATAAAATATGTCCAAGTTTTAATATAGCTTCAAGGCAAAGAGGAAGCAAAAAATGGATCTATTATTTTCATTAAAACTTGATCTTATACTTTAGTCATAAGGTATTAGCCAGCAAAACAAAAGCTGAAAATAAAGGAAATTAGGCTAAGTAATTGCCATTTCCCTGCGCCTTTCTTTTATTTTACTGAACATGTCATGTCCCCTCTACAATTTTCTTTTTGTTTTCCCCTAGCAGCAGTAGATATTCAAGGACAATTTCCTTAAAATTAGCTGGGGAAAGCGAATGCTATCTAGTTGCTAAGAGGTATGTGTTTGTCTCTCTAATGAAAAATCACTTTGGCTGCTCCATCTAAAAGGCCCCACTTATGGATCTTTGCAGTCACATTTTTACCTACAGATAGGTTAACACAAGCTTTTATACAATAGTACATATCAGTAGAATTAAACTAAAAGCAATTCTACCAAAGCAAAAACTCTAATGTTGTCATTCAGACTTGTGCATTGTTGTAGAAAACAATGAGTTGGGAATGTTGAAAGAAACAAAGGAGAAAAAAGGCTTCCAGTTAGAAATTTCTGTATGAGCAGACTCATGGATCTGAAATGTGTTTATATTGTGTGCTATGGTGCAATTTTATTGTCAAAAAGCAGTATAATGCATGTGGCAGGTTCAGGAAAGGGGAAAAAACACAGCTGAAAGAATTTGTTCAAATGAGATCCTCTGCTGCTCGTATTTGAGGGCTGCTGTGAAAGTCAATTTTTGTTAAAAGTGTTTTTTTGTAATAGGCTTTAGTTTTAATTGAAAGGATGAAGAAAAAAAAACCCCACCTCTTCTGTGGAAGACAGGATATGAACTCCCCCATCATTTTTTCACTCAGGAAATAGAAAACTGTTTTCAAGCAGCATAAATTAATTGTATGCCACCATATGTATATGTTTGACCTTCTCCTGATGCTGTATATTGCACAATTGCAGTAGTTCACCTGTTTGGCCTGGCTTGTATTCTGAAACTGCAGATTTAAGTTGATCTAGCAAAAAAAAAAAAAAAAAGAAAGTAAATTTAAAAATCACTTTTTTAATATACTTAGTACAAGAATGGTCACACTAATATCTCAGTAACTGAGAAAATAATACAGACCCGATGTTGTTGACTAGAAGTTCTCTATTATTGATGCAAGTAATTTTAACTGGAAACCTTTCAACTGGCTTCTGTACTCTCTGTATAGATGTCTGCATTGTAGAACGCCTCTTGAATCCTAATGTGCCCTTTACTTTCTCAGCAGTAGCACATTGGCCAAGATGCATGCTTGCTTTCTATAATGTTCTGATAACATAATGTAAGCAATGTTAACAGATGATTTAACAGTAAAGTAAACATTTTGTGTTTTACAGAGGTCAGCTCTGTGATATTTTGAGGCTGAGGGTTCATGCAGACCAGTGCAATGTTAAAAATATCTGAAGTAGAATGGGTTTTGTTCTTTTTTAAATTTGATAGTCAATCTGAATTTTCTGAAAACAAAACTGAATAGTCTAGAACTTGGTATAGTTTCATTATATAGCACCCTCACCTAAATGACCCATCCCATTTTGTCTCTTATTTAGTGGTCTCTTGTTGTAAAACACTAATTTTAGCAGCGCAGTTCAGCTACTTAGGAGTTATGCTGCAGATTTAGGAAATAATATCGATTGTGTGTGATTTCTGTTTCCCACACCTTGGAACACAAGAGCCATAAACAGGCTTGCTTTTGATATTTTTGTAGTGTGTCCTGAAGATGTTTCTGCCAGATAGTGTGTCTTATGAAATAACTGAGACACTGTAAAAGTCAATGTGCCCCCTGAATACTTGTGAGCTGTAGTTGTAATAGAAATTGTTACAGATAGAACTGCTAGCACAGTGTACGGTGAGCCAATCTGTCAAACTCCACCCTGAAACTTCTTGGTATGTTAAAACTATTGGATTTGGAATTGGCCCCCATTTGTCTTGATGGAGGTAATTCTGGTTTTCTCCCCTATAATTTCAAGTTGGAATTTTTCTCAATCTTCTAGGGATAAAATGAAAAACCTTATCCTTAGGCAAGAATAACACTGTGCTGTTGAGGGAATATTTTAGGATGCTTTTTTCATTCTTGTGTCTTTTAATTTTTTTTTTCTCTTAAGGTTTTCAAGGTGGTCAAATCAATGATTGCAATATAGTACCACTTTACTATAGTAACATGTTTTTTGAGTTCTTATAGGGAGCATTTTAAAGATGAAGAAAAGCACAGAATAGATGATGAAAATTTCAAAAAAGTAAGGTTTAGATAGAAAGGGTATGTGGGAGGGAAAAAGGTCATCAGAGGTTTTTTGAAGAAAAAATGACAGAAATAAAATATACAATTTTTCTCAGATGCTGAAATCATGAAACTATAACCTTTGATCTGTGCAGTAGATGAAAAAGAAAGTCAACATGTTCCTTCCCCTACCTTCCAAGGTATCACCAAGGAATCACCCCTCCTGGGACAGGGGGAACCCTGAATTTATTGTCTTAACTGGTATGAAGTTCACTTGCAATAGCCTGCTTAATGACTGTAGTGTTAGCCAGGCTCCTCTATAAGTCCTGTCTCTAGTACTGGAAACTTGTGGAAGTCCAAGTGTCATAAATGTGGAGGTGTTGGTTTGTACTGGCAGTGCCAAGAGCATGCATGAGAATGGTAGGAGTGCAGTTATCACCTACACTTGCAGGCAAGACATGGTTGGTAGGAGCATTAGTAACTGGGAAAAGTAAATACTGCTTATGTGCAGGTAAATACTGCTTATACTGCAGCTCTCTACTCAGCTGAGGAGGCTCCTAGTTCATCTGTCATTCAGAATTATGGCTATTGGTATTCTAACAACTCTTTGGATTACAAAGCTGTAATAAAACAGTAGGATTGTATTTGTTGGAGATTGCCTTCTAAGGGGAACAGAGGGCCCAGTATGCTAACTGTGTAGGTTTAGATTAGATATTAAGGAATTCTTTGCTGTGAGAGTGGGGACGCACTGGAACATGTTACCTAAAGTTGTTGTGGATACCACGTCGCTGGAAGTGCTCAAGGCCAGGTTGAACGGTGCTCTGAGCAGCCTGGTTGAGTGACCAGGTGTCCCTGTCAACAGCAGGGGAATTGGAACAAGCTGATCTTTAGAGTTCCTTCCAATCCAAGCCATTCTGTGATAGTTTCCTACAGTTCTGTACTTGTTAGTGTCATGGACTTCAGAGTGTTCCCATTGGTCATACCCTTCAACAACATTGATTTTTGATGACTTCTCTAGATTTTATTGTCATGGCAAGGATTGGTTTATATGCATCTTTATTTTATGTAGTAGTCATTTATCAATACAAGATTTGCTGGTTCCTCTTTCTGTGCTGCTTCTGTGTTTCCCCAGCCCTGTCACAGTTTAGACTGGAGAATGTGCAGTCTTATGGGGTGAAAAATGAAAGCAACATCAGGATAAAACAACTGTTATCAGAGTACTTTCTTATAAGATCAATGCTGCCCTTTTATGATGTAATAGATTCCAGCCTTGCCTGCAGTGTCACAGCTTTCTCTTGATGCTACCTACTATGCCTGTCTTTATCCACAAGACTTGGGTAAAATAACATATTTCATAAAGAGGCAGCATGAGGAAAAATATGAGCTCAAAGCTTTGGCCTAGGCCCAGGGATCTGACATCACTGGCAAAAGTGAAACCTGGTGGGGACTGGAGTGGCCTGTTGGATGGTTGCAGGCTCTTTGGGAGGGATTGGAAGGGCAGAAGAGGCAGAGGAATGGCACTGAATGCAATGAAAGGGTTAGAATGTATGGAAGTCAGTTGTTAATGGCACAGCTGAGAGCCTCTGGATAAGAATCAAGGGGAAAAAAGGTGCTGCTGATGCCATAGGTGAGTGTGCTATAGGTCTCCTAGCCAGGACAATGACACTGACAAATCATCCTTTGAGGAACTAAGGGACACTCCAAGTAGCCTGCCCTTGTCCTTATGGCAGACTTCAGCTTACCGGTAATCAGCTGGTAGCATCACACAGCAGGTAAAACTGGGGCCAGAAGATTCCTAAAAAACCTGGATGACAACTTTGTGGAACATGTCACAAGGGAGGCACCTTGAAAAGGTGTCCTTCTTGATCTGCTGCCTGTCAACAGAGAGGATTTGTGAGCGAAGTGGAGATCAATGGCTGTCTTGACCACAGCAACCATGAAGTGATGGAGTTAAAAATCTATTGGTGGGAGGAAAAGTGCCAGCAAAACCTCAGCTCTGGACATGAGGAGAGAAGATTTTTGGCTGCTCAGGGAATGAGTGAGTAAAGTCCCCTGGGAAAATGTTTTTGCAGATGCTGGGGTCCATCACTGCTGGTCAAATTTTAAACATCACCTAAGAACATAGGAACAGGCAATTCCCAAAAGTCTCAAGTCAGAGGCAGAAGGCTGAACAGGATTGTTCTTGTAGAAATAAGGCAAAAAACAGAATGTATGTGTCTATTGGAGGCAGGGTCAGGAGACACTGGAAGAATAAGAGATGCTGCTTGCCACTTTAGGGAGAAAATTCCCAAAGCTCGACAGGAATCAACTGTCAAGAAATGTGGGGGACAATAAAGAGAGATTTTTGAAATATATTAGTGGCAAAGGCCACGTATAAATAACACAGTATAAGTATTGTAAGTATTTATTGTATAAATATAATAAAATTGTATAAATACTATTGACCTATTACAGGATGTGGATGGTCACCTCACAAACAGGGACAAGGCAGGGGTGTTTGATGTGTTCTATGCCTCCATCTTCAATGTGAATGATGAAGCAAGGGGGTCTCAGTGCCCTGAACTGGAAGACCATGTCTGCAAGAATAATCAACTTGCAGCTGACCCTGAAACTATGTGGGTTTTGCCATTGCAGCTGGATCCCTGCAAATCTATGGGTTCTGATGGGATTCACCTGAGGATCTTCCAGGAGGTAGCTGATGTCATTGCAAAACCTCTCGATAATTTCTGAGCACTCTTGGAAATCTGGAGAAATCCCAGCTGACTGGAAGCTGGTGAATGTTGTCCGGATTTTACAGAAGGACAAGAAGGAGGACCCCAGAAACTGCAGGCCTGTCAGTCTCACTTCAAAGTTATGGAAAAGATTATTCTGAGAGGTATTGAAAAATACTTGATAGACAATGCAGTCAGTGGTCACAATCAGCACGGCTTCATGACAGCAAAGTCCTATTTGTCAAACCTGATTTCCTTTTAGGATGAGGTAACTAACAAGCTGATCAAGGGAAACCTGTTGATGTAATCTTTCTGGATTTTAGTCTCTTTCTGAAGAAGATGTCCAGCACACAGCTGGACAAATACATCATGTGTTGTGTGAGCAGCTGGCTCATGGGTTGGGCCCAGAGTGAATGGGGTGACATCAGACTGGGGACCTGTCACTAGTGGAGTTCAGCAAGGCTCCACCTTAGAACCTGTGCTCTTCAACATCTTCATAAACGACTTGACACAGGACTGGAAGGGATACTGAGTGAGTTTGCAGACAATACAAAGCTGGGAGGAGTTGTTAATTCCTTTGAAGGCAGAGAGGCCCTGCAGAGAGACTGAAACAAATTAGAGGGCTGGGCAGTCGCCAGCCATATGAAGTTCAACAAGGACAAGTGCCAAATTCTGCCCTGATCTTTTACTGATTACCCCACCCATCTGGGGTGGGTAATCCTGGACACACAGACTGGGGGATGAAATGCTGAAGAGCAGAGCTGCAGAAAGGCACCTGGGGGTCCTGGTTGATGGCAAGTTGGACATGGGTCAGCAGTGCCCTGGCAGCCAGGAGGGCCAGCCCTGTCCTGGGGTGCATCAGGCACAGCATCACCAGCCAGGCAAGGGAGGGATTGTCCTGCTCTGCTCTGAGCTGGGGCTGCCTCTTCTCGCAGGTTTGGGTGCCACAGTACCAGAAAACAGCCCAAAGAGAGGCCCCCAGGATGGTGAAAGGCCTTGAGGAGAAGCCTTATGAGCAGTGGCTTTGAGGTAACGTGGTTTACTCAGTCTAGAGGAGACTGAGGGAGACCCCATTCCATCTTCACAAGAAGTGAGAGGGCCCAGTACCAATCTCTTCACCCTGACCAGTGGCAGGATTCACTGGAATGGCATGAAGCTGAGTCAGGGGAGGTTTAGGTTGGGTATCAGGAAAAGGTTTCCACCCAGAGGGTGATTGGGCACTGGAACAGGCTCCCCAGAGAAGAGGTTACAGCACCAAGGCTGACAGAGCTCAAGAAGCGTTTGGACAACAGTCTCAGGCACATGGTGTGATTCTTTGGGTGTCCTGTGCAGGGCCAGGACATGGCCTTAATGATCCTGATGGGTCCCTTTCAACTCAGCTTATTCTATGAAATTAATTTTTGAAAACCCATATCAAGGCATTTGCAATCCTGAAATTCTTAACTAATGTATGCTAACTGTGTAATGATAATGGATATAACTGTAGTAATTTTTCAATTGCACTGGCTTTATCAACTGTAAAATGTCCTTGAGATATAGCTGATTTTTAACAAGCCACTTATAAAGACAAACAAGGCAAAGTACTGTAGCACTATTCAAATTTTATCAGTGTTAATTCATGGTCTGTATTTAATTTATTTTACCTGATAACTCAATACTTTTATAGTATATTTAATTGAATTTAATTGAGATTCTGTGCAAGTAAAGTAATTCTAATTCTCAATACAAAAATTAATTAGAATAAAAATTAATATTTGCTTTCATAATTATTTATGAACATAGGCTATTTGACAAAATACTCCATGGGTATTCTGGGTTCATTGATATCTTAATTCATTGCAACACCTTCGCTTCATTATGTTTCATTTGGACATTTCAATGGACAAGCATAAGAAGCTGAGGCACCAGGAGATACATTTAGGTATGCTCAGAAAGGGCACTGTGGTAACATTCATCTCTGAGCAGCCCTTGGAGCTATAAATATTGCGTGAGCAGTTAGACTGGCCTGCCTACAGCTGTGTAACCACTAGTGGATAACACCAGGAATTTTGTGTAACTGAGCAGAGGAAATCTTTCAAGATCAGAGTAAAGGTACAGACTACAAAACAATGTAGGGGTGTTGATTGTGTACATACACCTACATACTTCTTTTTACTATTTCTGTGTTGGATTTCTGTCCTGGTACTGGTTGGGATGGAGTTAACTCTTCCTAAGAGATGGTATAGTGCTGTGTTTAAAATTTAGAATAAGAATGATGTTTATAACACAGAGAATCATAAAATCATCAAGGTTGGAAAAGACCTCTAAGGTCATTGAGTCCAAGCTTTGACATTTTGGCTGTTGCTGAGCAGTGCTTTCACTAAGTCATGGACTTTGCTGGTGCTCACCCCACCTGTGAGGATGCTGGGTGTGCACCAGGGGTTGGGAGGGGACACAGCCAGGACCCCAGCCGGCCCAATGGATATTCCACTCCATGTGGCATCATGCTCAGCCTATAGCAGGAAAGCTGCCTGGGACCTGCCTGGGCATTGGCTGGGGGGTAGTGAGCAATTGTATTGTGCATCACTTGTTTTTTATATTCTAATTATTTTATCTTTATTATCATTGTCTTCTCACTTTCTGTCTTATTAAACTGTCTTTATCTCAACTCACACATTTGAATTATTTTCCTCCAATTTCCTCCCCCATCCTGATGGGGGGGAGGGAGTGAGCAAGTGGCTGTTTGATTTTTATTTACCTAGTGGGTTAAACCACAACATTTTCACAGGCATATGAATTACTCTGAGAGTAACTAGATATAACTTTTTTTATGGTTTCTGTGTACCCCATAGGATATTAGCATATAGTAATTTGACATATTTAGATAAAGAAAAATATTAGATAGTATAATTCAATAATATGTTTTAAATAAATTTCTATTAACCATTTCTCAAGTCTGAAGAAAACCCCTAAGGATTTAAAATATGTGATACTTTCAAGATTTTTCAGATAATGTCTCTGAATTTGCATTATTCTGTACTGATCTCTGCATCAAATATTTAGGCACTTTTTTCTAGACTTGTTAGCAGACTTCAGATTAAATGATCAGTTTAGGTAAATGAAAATGCTGATTTTGTCAGTAAAGTGATTTCTTAACTGATATATTTTTATGGAGCTATGACTGAGTTTGATTTACTGAACAAACTAAAAGGATTCATTATGCTCTTCTCCCCATATAATGAGTTTATGTAAACCAGATTATTTATGCTGATTGGTGTTCTTGCTGAAAAATTTGTGTCCTGTGGCTTTGCTTAAAAGTGCAACAAAGGGGAGCTCAAGTTGTCATAAAGCTCTAAACTGTAATAAAAATTTCAATAGTCATCTGAAACTGAAGAAAAAGAATCACAAATTCTCAGTCATTATAAGCACCAAGAACTTGTGTTTTATGCATGAACTAGTGTTATGTTATTAATATCAGTATTCTTGCTATATGTTTATTTGACTTTTTACCTAATTTATTTCTCAAAGTTGTCTTGCAGTAATCTCAAAACTTGAATATTTTGAAGGCTTGAAAAATATTCAACTAGCTGAAGTACTTACAGTAAATAACAGAAGGACTGATCATTTTCATTAGTAGCTGTCACAATACTTCATCAATGATTCTTTTACACTGTGAATTGTACACACCAAGTAGAGTGCTCTAATTTAATCAATGGGCACATTGAACTCTATCTCAATGTTCGAAAGTGTTGTATAAATTGAGGAATAAAAATGGTTTTGGTGCTTATAATTGAAAGAGAACTAATGTACACAAAGGGAATATAGCAGGTGCCACTTTTTTAAAATGGAAGTGCTAGAGAATCAATTTACTACAGACATTTGTATGTACACTCTGAACTTGTTGCTTTAATTTCATAAATCTTATAAATAACAAATGCAGTTTCTACATCTCCTCGTGGAGTGTAAATAGCAACTGTTGTTTACATGCTTGCTGCCTGGAGACTCAACATGGAGCTACAGAAAGAAAAATCACTGCTGAATAATATCCATCCTATGGTGAGAGTTCTCCTTTCTAAAAAGCTTTTTGTAAGCTTTATGCACAGACTATTTATGTCTCTCAGGTTCAGAATGAATGAAAAATCTTACAGAAAGGTTGAACAGCTTGCTTTCTGGAATAAGCATTCAACAAAACAAATCTGGAAGTGTAGATCTGGTTATCAATGAAAATGGCAACATCTTTGCTGGCTTTTGAGCAGCATGAATGTTTGAATCCCATTGCACAAAACTAAATTACTGGTTTCCACGACTGCTGATATGCACACATTTCCTCCTCTCTGCCCCTGCTCTGATTTTATATGGTGTTATACTATGAATATTGTGTGTATAAACAAAGCTAAAATTGATTTATTTAAAATACATATTATCCACAAGGATGCTATATCATCTGTGTTGTCCAAGTTTGCACAGCCAATAGGGCTGGTAGATGTCTGTAGAGGAAGAGAGACTGGAGGTAGAGAATCTGTGAATTAGTGCCCTAAATATTGCTGTTTTATCTGAATAAATAACAGAAAGAAGTTGGGGTGGGAGGCAGCAAATGTTCTGGGACAAGCTTTGAGTATGACCTTCCTGGTTTTCATCAAAAGGGCTTTACAATTTGGTTTTTACTGAACGAATTCCATCTAAAACATAAAAATCCTGACCCTCAAACTATAACAGAAAACCTCATGGCAAAATGAATCAAGCAAAACCCCCAAGCTTTTAAAATCAGTAAACAAAAATATTTTAGTCTGTTCATGATAAGGGATGTACTCAGTGTTCTAAGCTTGAAATATATTGTGTATAAATTATTAGTGTAAGACTTTTCTCTTGAGTTGACAAATTTGTGCTTTTCTTAAAAAAAAAAACAAAAACAAAAAAACCCCAACCCCCAAGTAATTTTTCCAATTAATTTTCAAAGATTGTTTGTAAATATCAAGATGATGGATTTATGGGAATGAACTCATGAATATTCCAAGTATGAAACATTCTATCTTCTACAGCATTTGCACTTGTTTGACTTGTGGATATCAATGTAGTCTATTGGGAAACCACTCTTCTGTGACATGTTTTCATAAGTAGCTTTCACTGGAGCTGCTTTTCATACTTTTTCTTGTCTGACTATTTACATACAGTTACACAGAAGCAGCCAATAAAGCTTTCAAACAGTAATGTGTAAATCTTTTTTTGCATTCATTAATGTTTCAGAGAATGCAAAATATTTAAAGGAAGTCAGACCTTTATCTAAATCCTCCTTGCAATGAGTAGTAAAGACCCCACAGCATTTCCAGTAGGCCTGCTTATCTTTGGTGGATGGACTTCTTCAATGTTTGGTCCTCCTAAGTGCATTGTATCCAATGCTTTAGCATGGGATGGATTTTCTTGAGGCTTTCAGTTCCAAGCAGGTGTCTCTGTGCATACTTATGTGATGCTCCGCTAGCATCCTTTCAATAATGCATCCTTTGTGAGGAATGCACCCTAAAAATTGTATCTCCTATGGACAGGAGATGAGGTGTATATCTCCTGTTTTCTGCTTGTAATTAAAAATTGGTGTCTCAGTTCAGTGGGTGTGGCTGGTGTAATTAGTACAGACTTTCCCTTTGTATGCTCTTTACTCAGTAGAGGAAAGGATAACTACAGGTAGATATGCTTAGCACACTTGCCACATGCAAGTAAGCTTCTTGTTTAAGAATGGATGCTTTAAGATTGACTGTGAACTGACCATCTTCATCAATAAACACCTCCTGCTGTGAGAGGAGATGAGTAGAAAAGACAACAGTAGTGGGAAGAGTTGCTCTTTGCAGCATTGTGTGAATAAGAGGTATGAACAAAAAACTGATGGAAAGCAGACCATAGCATCTAAATTAGGTTTAGGAAAAACTTAGAGTGTGAAGATCAGTCATGTTTATTTAAGATGTGATCTTTAGGAGCTAGTGGGCAGAGGGAACAACTGTTACTTGAAAGCTATTGATGTACAGATTGATGTACAAAAAAAGTATTTCTTTCATCTTGTCATCTAGTGGTTATTGGAATGGAAAGAGACAAATTCTGTGATCAAGAAATTGAAATAGTAGAGATTTTTCATTTAAGTTTGATTTTGACTCCTACTAGGATTGAGCTGACTGTTTTCTTTTGCAATACTAGACCCATAGTTGCTCTTCTTTAAAGTGAAAAAATAATGCTGGGAGGGGATGGAAAGGGAAACTGAAAAAATGATGAATTTATGTATTTTCATTTGTGTGTTACTCATAATTATTTAATAGAGCAAAGCAGAGCAGCAGGAAGAGTAAGGGGTAGGGAGAATGTAAATATAAAGCAAAATAGGAACGGATATCTACACAATTACATTGCAGGTGTCAGTGAGAACACTAGTTAGATAAAAGATCTTCCTCAGTTTTGTTGTGCTAAACATAAAATAGAATTTTTCATTGCTGATACTGTGTACTCATCAATTCTACATTCCATCTGCAGTGTACTTCCACTAAAAAGGAACTCATTTATTGCTTGCGTATTTACTTTCATATCTATTTGGTGGTAAGTGGAAAAAAGAGCTTTGACATGTTTCATATATAACACTGAATACAAAGCTTCAAAATGCAAATTTAATCATAGCTCATTAAAAAAAAAAAAATCACCCACACAAAAAATCATCCAAAGAAACAAAAAACTAACCAAAACCTAAAGAAACTGAAGGATATTTGAGAGGCTCGGTGAAATGTGACTAGTGAAAGCTTGTCAAAAGATGAAAGTGCATTCTAGGCACTTGAACTACGGAAATTGGAAACAGGAGCTAGATGCAAGGGTTTTTCCTAAACATCACTGGCCTTACTTGCACTGGACTCTGTTAAAACTAACTTCTGTTCAGAGTAAAAGATGTGGAGAGGGAGATTTACCTCCTATAGAAGTTTGACACAGGTAGCAGTTTCCCCATCCCTTAATTTTTTTTTTCAGCTTTGTAAAACTTCAGTTTGATTCTGTTGTGAGGCCCTTAAATTTTTTGTATATATGACACCTAAGATCACATTTTGTTAAATGTCTTGGTGACTGTCAACATGCATTCACGACTGAGGAGAAAAAAGAAAAAAATACTTGCTAGTTTATTGAGGTAAGGGATTTGGGCCTCAGTCTCCCCTATACTGCAGATTTTTTATCATAAACAGTCTTTACTAAATGTCTGTCCATGATTTTGTGAAATTTGGTCATTATAGTAGAGGAAAGATCAGCATGTTGCACATTACTTGAACATTAACAAGCGATGGAGGTGGTGTTGGATAACTTAGGCACAAATATAATTTTCTGTGATTCCCACAGCCTAGATAAAATGGCTGCAGAGGGACATGAATATAATCATGTGAAGAAGCATGTGAAGAAGCAAACTTGCACAGTAGGGTTTTCACTGGACACTGTGGCTCTTCTTGGAAAGGCTTTAGAATGATGAATGGCTATTCTTTAAATTTTTTCTACAAATCTGCTAATAAACATACGTGACACTCATGTCCATGACTGTCTGTAAAACCACTGGAGGACAGGATTGTCCCAAGATATTATCTTTCCTTGTCTCTGATCGTTATTTTTTATTTTATAAAATGTCTGTTAAAGGAGAGGTCAGCTAGATAGTAAAGCTATATGAAGAGATTCTAAAGGACAGACAATTAATCAAATTAATATTTGGTAAAAGAGATAAAATATGTCAAATCATCAAACTACTGAAAGATAAATAGCCATATTAGGAGTACACCTGAAATTTCCTACCTTCTGAATGAAGCTGAGGAAAAGTTACTTTAGGAGACACTATCAAGGTGACTCAATAGGGATGTTCAACAAAATTTTTTCTTTGTTAAAGATTTATTTGAGCTTTTTGATCACATATGTTAGTAATTGTAATTTTGGTTTTCCTCTTAGGTTCCCAAATCAGTATGAATCAATTATTTTATAAATTATGTATAATTTTGTAGATTGTATATTTAAAAATATTTAATGTGCTTTCTGAACCTGTTGTGATCTTGTTCAAAATCATTTGGAAAGTGACTTAGAAACTGAAGCTCATTGTGCTGGATTACTACCTTCATGTTACCCTGAGCAACCATAGGAAGGACCTGAAAATGCTGTTCATGTACTGCAAACAACTATGTAATGATGCATACTCAGGAACATGATGTCAGTGTGTGGAACACCATGTTAGCTAAATAATTTGTACCATTACCATTTCAAAAGCACTTTGGCATAGGAAAAAGTTTGACTGATGTGTTTTCTGTGGGACCTGAGTGTTCTTACACTCCTTCTTTAGCACTCTTCCTGCTACATTTTGAAACAAAAATCAGAAACAAGATTTCTGGTAAACAAGACTTTTTCTCATATCCCCCAGCTGGGAGATGTTGAAATCATCAAATTGATGGCAAATGAATATGAAAACCTGTTGATTTTTTAAGTAAAATACTAGCAGGATAACCTTATCATAAAAACAAACCAACTCTTCTCTATATTTATATATCACAATATGACAAACTATGTCAGATGTGTCACACTGGGAAGACCCATCTTCTCACTGTCACCTTGGCTGCCATGTGATGTTTCTGTCCAACTACATATAGTGGCTGTAACTGCCTTGTGGTTACTTGGTCAAGTTAGTCTTGAATTTTCCTTCCACAAAAGCAGAGACAAGTCTGTTCACCTGTATGTCTCACCAGTAATTTATAAACATGGCTGTGAAAGGAAGGACTTGTCCAATTTGTACTTGATAAGCTCAATACCTAAGGACATTTTTAATGTAACCAAAGCACATGATGACCAAGTTGTTAGGTACTTGCTGGTCATTGTGATGGTAATTAATGAAATTTTTTTATTAGAATGTGTCTCTTGCAAGGATTTAATATACTGAAGATAAATAAGGTCAAGAATAAGATAATGTCCTATCTAGTACTAAAGACTATAGTAAAATAATACCATTCATTATAAAACATTTTCTTCCACTCTGTTCAGTATTTTTCAACAGTGGTTAAATAGTTGCTAAATGAGATGAAAATGGAAGAAATATTCTTAGATTCTGCAAAGAGATAAGCAGCTGATAGAGCTTGTGAAACTTATTTTTTTCTCTCTCCTTGAAGCAGGGTATTTTCCTCTGGTCAGAATATAAGACAAATCACTCTGTTTTACTTGTAATTCCACACTGAATGGCCTTTGAGTTGATCACTAAGAGCTTCATTTCTTCTAGCCTATGAGCAAAATAGTATTCCTGTGAAGTCCTCAAAAAATGTTTTAGTAACACACTTCACATTCCTTCCATACTTATGAGACTGTGGTTTGGTGGCTCAGAATGACACATTTGAGTGTTTCAGTATATTAATTCAAGCCTCTATGAAGTTCTGGTGCTAATATGGACTTAAATGAGCCAGTGGCTTTTTTCCCACTATGCCTAGAATGCTACAGATACATTTCTGTCTAGCCAGTAGAACTGCAAGTCTACTGAAGCATTTATCTCTGGGCAGTTTGTTGGCTCAATAGCATATTCTGTTTTTGTATGTCCATATCAGTGGAAGTCTTATTCCTGTGCAGCAGGGGAACTTGCCATTCAAGGCACTCTAAACTGGGGGAAACTGCCACATACACACCAGGTGCCATGTCAGGCTGGCTACTGATTCCTGATGGGATTCTGCAGATCTCCATATTCAGCCCAGTTCACGTTGACAACTTCATACATCTTCAAGTGCTGCATTCTGCACTGAGGACAGGGCAACTGTGGTTGTGTGTATAGATCAGGGAATAAAAGGCTGGAGAGCAGAGCTGAGGAAAGAGACCTGGGGGTCCTGGTCAATGGCAAGCTGAATATGAATCAGCAGTGCCCTGGCAGCCAGGAGAGCCACCTGTGTCCTGGGTGCATCAGGCACAGCATCCCTAGGTGGGCAAGGGAGGGGCTTGTCCTGCTTGCACTGGGATGCAGAGCACCCCATCTCAAGTGCTGCATGAAATTTTGGGCACCATAATATCAGAAAGATATTAAGGTATTGGAGACTGTCCCAAGGAGGGCCACGATGATGTGACTGTTTGGAGTGGAAGCTGTACGATGAGTGGCTGAGGCCACTTGGTCTGTTCAAACTGGAGAAGAGGAGACTGAGGGGAAACCTCATTGTAGTTACAACTTCCTTGTGAGGGGAAGGGGAGGAACAGGTACTGATCTCTTCACTCTTGTGACCAGTGGCAGGACTCATGGAAAGGGCATGAAGCTGAGTTAGGGAATGTTTAGGCTAGATACCAGCAAGAGATTCTTCACCCAGTGAGTGCTTGGAACAGGCTCCCCAGGGAAGTGGTCACAGCACTAATCCTGACAGTTCCAGAAGCATTTGGACAAGGCTTTCAGGCAAATGGTAGGATTTTTAGGGGTGTCCTGCTCGTGCCTAGTACTGGATGCAATGATCCATATGGGTCCCTTCCAACTCAACATCTACTATGATATTTTGATGATATTTTGAATTCATAGATGTGTGTAGCTAATCCAAAGCTCCATTACTCCATTACTCAGGGCAGGAGTAATCAGCATATTACTCTTAACTGCTCAAATTGTGTATTTGACTTCTTCTAATTTACATGCATTGTCATCTAGACTCTTGCAGATTCTTGCAGATATCTTTGGATCTGAATCAGCAAATCTATGCAAATTTATTTTAACATTGATTGTTGCTTAGCTAATCTTGCTTTTTATTAATACTTTTCCAACAGAAAAAAAATACAATATGTTTTTCTCAGAAAGCCCTTTTCCTCCCAATATTACTAGATGATGAGTATAATTATGTTGCCATATTCATAGGTGCAAAATAAAAGTCATTCTGGAAGTAAGAACAACTAACAACTTGAGGAAATATTGGTGGAACTTGATGTGAGGGAAGCAACACATGAGTGTAATTGAATCCTTTAGTGTGAGCACAGGCACCAGCTTTATAGTAGAAAAAGTGTACAGAACATCATATTTCTGTGTCAACTTCCTGAAAACACTGATAAATCATCCTCTTGAGATTCATGGCTTCATAGATAGAATAGTACACTTTCACACATGAGATGCACTTAATATTAGCCAGTGCCTTGGAAGACAGAGAACTCTGACCTGCCAGCATTTTTCACTGTTCTTGTCTGATCTAGTCATGGATCTATCTGTATGTGAGCCCTGTTACTCAAGTATTCACTGGTCTTTCTGTTGAGGTTAAAAATCTGCAGTCTGTTACCAATATCAATGTTCTGATGAGGGTAACGGAGTACATTTTAACATCAAAAAGACTGCTTTGTGCTGCCCTCCAAACAACACCTGGAAAATAACAGCAGTGTGCTACTGCATTATAGCAGGGGCTTTGGATAAATCTTAGGAGTACACACAGATGCTGAGCACCACTATTCTTGGCACTAAGTGAAAGTAGAGGTTCATTTGCAACCAGGGTAAACTGATGTAGGTGTGCTGTCACAGCTGCAAAAGAAAGCAAAATGCAGCAAAATATCTGGTGTTCTGAAAACCCTCAAGCTTTTTTTTTTTTCCCAAGCATTAAAGCAGGACATGTGATGTGTTGTTCTCAGAGTGGCAAAACCAAAAAGCACTCTTGGCTGCACTCATACTCATCCTGTCTGGGTAGGTTCCCTCTTGTGGCTCCTTAGTATTCATTCTTGTAGTGTTGCATATAAACAGGCAGTATAGACACGGGAAACAGGAAAAGAGGGCAATCATTATTTCTCAAGGCAGAATATGGACAGGAGTTCTGATAAAAAAAATAAATTCTTTAATTAAAACAATTTGTTAAATAGCTTATCTGCATATAAGAAAATAATTTTTTAAGAAGTGTTAAAATGACTGTGTACTCCTCAGAGTGTTTATTAATATAAAGCATAAAACTGTAATGTGTCTCTAGCAGAGACTACTGCAGGGTCCAGACATGAGCAATATCATATTAAGGAACTTCAGACAAGTTCAGAAACATTTTACATTCTGGTAACAAGCTCAATTGTTTTCTGTATGTTTTGTTGAGTTCATAGGTCTGATATTTGAATTGAGGCTGAACTTTTTTAAAATGAGGCACTGAAGCTGCAGTGTGTCTGTGATGAGGAACCACTTTTTGTAAATGATGTGGAAATACACAGACACTGACCACAAACATTTAAGCCCAAAAATGCATTGAACTTTTCCCTTTCTTGACTTCCTGTAACATGTCTTTTTCGAGAAAGGCCAATTTTGAAACCTCTTGTCAGGACAGTTTTCTGGTAAAGCTCTGCATCTTCAACTTGAAGACAAGTTTAGTCTTCAGTAATCAGTGCTTAACAAAGACAGCACCTGGGAGCAGTCAGACATTCTCAGTGGTTGTCTAAACATACTTGACCAGAGATGAGAGATCTAGTGAACTAGATCTCTAAGAAACTTGTAAATGTTGGCTTGGAGCAAGTTACTTGGCTGTTGATGCTAATCAGTGCATGCAGCTGCTGAAGGAAGCTGATCCCAGGAGGAATTTCTTGCTCCAAGGAGTGGTAGAATGATCAGGATTTGCTGCTGTGCTGGGCAGTCTTGGGAGGGGAGCAGGGAAAAATGGGCTGTAAATACAGGACTTTTCTTCAACATATCTGAGGCCAGACTGACAATGAGCCAGACTAATAGATAATGAGCCACTAATAGATATAACTCCTTATATTCTGCTTGATCTAACTGTATGCCTTTCTCTTGGGTCTTTAGCTTCTACTCAATAGATATTTGCACGGATTTTGAATGGTATGAATTTTTTTTCAATTTCTTCATGCTGTAATCCACCACTAACATGTAATCTCTGGGTAAGATAGTTTCACAATTCAATGTGTTAATTTTCTGAATAGACAAGAAGTACTCAAACACATTTTTATTTGAAAAGTAGTCTAGAATGTGTTGTACAAGAATAAAGCTTTTCAGAAGCCTGAAGACTTGATTACAGTTTCTACATAGTAGGATTTAAGGGCTTGCAAAGGTGTAATTTTTGATCTTTGTAACAAATAAAAATTAAAAGTATTGCATTTGACAAGAAATAAAATGAAATTAATTAAATTAGAGACATGAGTTCTATACATGTCAGTCTGGGTTGCCTCATGGCTACAATTTTGTTAATCAGCCAGTTGGTTATAGGCAATGTTTCCTTGAAGGTATATGGGGCAATCAATTGCTGTCCTGCTATGAGCTTCATTTTTTCCTGCCTAAAACCATTCTATTATGGAATTGTGTGCCATTCTATTATAGAATAACAGTGCTGTGACAGAAGAAAACTTCAAAGTCCTGCTGCTAGTGGAAGGGGGTAGAAGGGAACGAGGGAGAATTGTGTTTTATGACTGTGAAATGACAGCCTGTGTCTGAGATGAGAATGACAAGGGGAAGTGGGTGTGTATGGAATCTTCTGGTATGACTCAGAGTGCCCTTATGGGCATGTGGTTGTGAACTCTGTGATATTTCAGAAATTTCTGCATGTCTACACTTTGAAAAGTAGTATCTTATAGCAACTCCAGAAATTCTTTTAAATAAATTAGGTGTTCTCTAAAAGTTTACTGCATGTGTCCAATTTTGATGCAACTGCATTTGAATATCTGCTTTATCGTTGTCCAGACCTTGTGCATAAGTATTCAAAATAATCAAAGTTGGGCGTTAAACACAATTCACATTTAATCATACTTTGTTTTGCATTTGGTTTAAATTTATATAAACAACTTCAGAAAATGGCAGAAATTACAAACTGTTTGCTAAAGGAAGGGTTTGCTAAAAGGAAGGGTTGCAATTTTCGTTGTCCTCTATCAGTTAAAGCACTCTGTAGCCATTTATTCCTATGGGAGAATAATGTATTCATTCTTATTACAAAGTATTTGATGAAGTAGAAATGGTGATCACTGCAGCTGTGTTACAAACACCCCCCCACCCCATGTACCACTACCCCACTCAAAAAAAACCCCAACAAAACAAAACAGATGACATTACCATTAAAAAAAGGAAATAAAAATAGTGCACTGACCTAAAAAAGAGATATAACTTCAGCTTTTTTCTTTTTAAAATATAGCTTCTTTTTTCATGGAGCAGGGAGTGAAGAACAAATAAAGACCCCATAAGTTGTCAACTCCTTAACTTAGAGTTAAAACCAGCATAATACAAATTATTAAGAAATGTCTTTTGTTGTTGATCCAGGCAGGGGAGGAAAAAACCTCCCATGAAACCTTAAGCCTTGTAGCTATACTCAGTTTAGATGTAGATAGTGTCTCTAATGAGCATTCTAATCATTAGAGATTTTTCTTCTTTTCATGAATATGCTTTTACTTCTAGGAGAAAACATTTGCATGACTGTATTTGTGTTTCTACAGACTGTTGTTAGTACAGACAAGATGAAATTATTTATCATGGGAAATATTGGCAATTTTTTTTTCCCTCATCAAATCACTCCCTCAAGTTCTTGTTTCTGTAAGCACTCTGGTACTATGATGCATTTAGCTGTCATCTCTGTCTTCTTGAGAAAGTCCCTGACAGCTGGGACAGGTCAGCCCACTGCAGTTCTAGGCTGCAGTTCTGAGTTCAGATATGACCTATCATGTACCTAGACCCTTCTGATGGGGGAAGTAGGCACCAGGTGATGTTTAAAATGTCAGGTACCTGCTTTTCATCATCTAGGATCTTGGAACAGGGTACTCAGGCGCTCCTAAAGAAGATGGGCCCAGCTCAAGCTGCCTTGCCTCCCTGGAGGAGTGCACTGTGCACCCCTGCTGGAGAAATCCAGATACCAGCTGGAAAGGCTACTGTTCATCTAACTTGCATTTTCTTGCTGTTTATGAGGAGGTGGAATATGTTGGCACTGATAAAAATTAAATTTGTGGGTTTTTTTAGCTCATGTACCTTGCTAAGTTTAGTCCATATATGAAAAGTAATTAACTGCTATTACCTTACTTAATTTTTCTCTGGGCATTTGAAAAATTACCATCTGCATTGTTTGATACAGTCAAAACTGGATACTTTTGGTAGCATGTAACATTCTATGGAATCCCTACTGTATCAAGTACTGCAAAAGAAAAAAATAGAAAATTGGTTATCAAATTATGCAGAGTATAAAAATGATGCCTACCCATGCTGAGAGAAGGAAAAGGTGTTTCTTAGGAATCTACTGTTCTAAGTAGAAAAAGGGGGCATACACAAATTGTTAATCCATCTTGCAGCTTGACAGACTTTCAAGACAGTTTTCTTTACAACAGAAAGTATAACAAAAAAGAAGGTTTAAATTATTCAAAATCAAGTATGAAACTGGACATTAATCTCTTAAATGTAGAAGTTTCAAATACGTTTTCTGTTCTAAGGAATCATGGTGCATTTTTATATCTATTAAAATTTATTTCTTTCAAAAAAGGCAATGATTTTGACAGAAGATAAAGAAACAGTAGGCAATTTTTTTCATGTAAAGTTTGAGCAGACTCTTTAACTAAATTGATTCCTATTAGAAGATGGATTCAAGTTTACAATTCTTACAGTCTTCCTTTCCTATCAGGAGTAACATAAAATGGCATTCATGTATTTTACCTAAAATTACTTGAAGATCAAAGAGGTATGGAAAAGATTTTCCCATTAAGGACAAGAAACTCATTAAAGAGCTTTAAGTAGATCAGGAATGGAATATAGTAAGGAAATATACTATCATCTTATGAGAAGGCTAATAAATACTTCTCAAGGCTACTCAACAGAATGCAATTTTTTCTTGACATTTATCAGCTTAATAAGGGCTTCTTGATCAGAAGTTTTCTAGGTAGAGATGAAGTGTGTTGACCTTATTTTTCTGAGGTTTTGAGGATCCTCACATGGGGATCTAACAGTAAATATATTTGAAGATTAGAATCATATACCTTGGTCTGCACCTTGTTATTGCTCACAAGAGCAGCAGTGCTTGAGCAGATTAGAGGAGATAATTAGTTGCTCAGGTGGTATTTACTTTCCAAAGTTTAGAATCCCTCTCCCCTTTTTTTTTTTTAATGAAATATTATTTTTAAAATAATTTTCCCAGAGTATCATTAGAAATGCCATCACTCTTAGCAGGAAATGTCTACCTGAGTACCCCCAGAAAATCTTACAGCCCTAGTGACTGTGCCAGATGTATTCTAAGTGTGAATTTAGGAATTGCTTTTTGGGTCCTCATGTAAGCTGGGGAAATGTCTCCAGTATGCAAATTTTTGCTGCAGTTTTGGGTGATGGTTATCTGCCCTAGCAAATAACCTCTGCGTGTTTCTGTGCTGGAGTGACAAGAAATTTAGCAAACAGAATGGCACACATCTCCACACCCCATCTCCACTGTTGACTGAGGTTCAACTTGTGGGTTTTTGTTTTGGTTTGATTTTGGTTGTTTGGTTTGGGGGATTTTAATCTTTCTTAATCATCTCTAATTTTTCAGAGACACTGGTGAACTAGCCAATTCTGTAGTTTTGTATAGGCTGATCTATCACAGGTGAAGGACTTTCTGTCTTTAAACTCAATAAAGTTCATGTTTTTTCCACTCTCTCCCTTTGCTGCCTGTACTCGATTTCACAAGTCAATAAGTTAGATAAGGCAAGGAGAGGGAGAAGGCATTAGTGACAGCCCTGATGTTTCTCCCTCTTGCTATCAAGTGTAGGAAAAGCAGTAATGACAGAAACTTAAACCCTCTATCCTTTCAGAAGCTTTTCATTTATTCCCTAAAATATATCCTACTATCCAAGCTCCTTTCTCTTATCCCTTTGATTAAATGTTGCCTCCTAATCTCTACCACAAAACACCTTATGAGGTGGAGTCAGTCATTGGTAGGTACAAAACTCATTTGAGAATGTCATTGTTGTTTAATTTCACAGATAATTTGCTGTATTTGCAAAGTCAATCAGCCTAGAACTTGGATTGCCACAGAAATACATGGATATGCCACAGGAAGCATAAACTCAGATTCTCTGCAAACTCTTCAATGTCTGTCACATCAATGTTCTTTTTTTTCTCAGCTTTAGAATTTTCCTAAATGAAAATCAGTCTCTTGATTTCTCTAATTAGAAATATAATCAAGAAGAGGATCTGGCCAGTATACACATTATACTTAGTTTGATTTCCTATTCAATAACAACCACGGAGTTTCTGCCACCAGCCAATATCTCTACTCTTATTATAAGCAAATGGAATCCATCAATTATTATTTTTCTGTTAAACCAAAAGCTCTTATTTGCTTTACACCTTTGTCAAAATCTTTGGATGGATGATGCCTCACTGCTTCAGTTTATTGTTCAGAGGTATTTTCCTCTTTCTAGCAATAGTGCCCTGTTTTATTCCCCTGCACACCTAAAACTTTGTTCTCCTTATGTGATCCTTCCATGCAAGATGATGCAAACATTCAATAATCTTTCAAATCACTATAAAAATCTGATAGCAGGCTCTTCACATGCGTTTGCTTCTTTATGAATGCATTATTTCACATCTCTCTCTTTTCTGTAACTATCGGAGGTGGTTTCATACACAATAATATCACAAATCTATTTTCTCTGACAATGTGGCATTCTATTACTGATTTATTCTCTAGCTACTTTAAAGTAAAATATAAATTATTGGTTTGATTTATTTTGGAGTACATATTAGAGAGTTTTGAAGAAAATGCAATAGGTTTTATTACTTGTCATCTTTTAATTTCCATTTAAGTCTCTTTCTTATGTCACTTTCAACTATAATCTTAGATGTAGTTTCTGTGAAGAATACATCAAACTTTATATTCACTGAGTCTTTTTAATTATTGTTTTCTCCCTAGTTTATATCCCTTTGTTCAATATTGTCCTCTTTGCATTTGCAAAGAAGTGGTTCTTAATTACAATTTTTGAACACATTTCTTTTGTCAGATGTCTCAAGTCTTAGACAATATAGAAATGTAGGTGTTTGATGTCTTTAATTGGTTTCCAAATGATTGCTATTATTGTAATCGGCTGAATGACTAATTTTCATTCCACTTGAAGACAAATCTAAACAATCCACCTAATTGCTTCAATTCTAACTGATTTCTGAACAAGGTGAGATGGATACTTGTTTTGTAGACAAACACTTATTGAGTAAATTAATCCAGATCATAACAACTAAACAATTTTTGAAGTTTCCTATGATACCAGAAAAGATAATGCAGAGCTTATCTTCTTGCATTTTCATATTTCATGCTGATTGGAATGATGAAAAATAAGAATTAAAAAGATTTTCATGGAACTTTTAACTGTTTGGTTTTTGTAGATTGAGAGAAATATTTATGATTGTGCCTACTTAAACAATCTAAGTAGCTATCATGTTATTCTTCAAAACAATGTAAAGGAATTAATAGTGGATTTTCCAGTGGCTAGGCAAGTATCCAGCTCATTACCTAATATTAGTTGCAAGTGCATAGCTCCCTGTTTGTTTGGTTTTTTTTCATTCTGTGAAACTGAGCTTACTGAGCAAAATACCCACAGCTCCACATATACCCTGTAACTGAAAATGTGTAAATGTATTGATTTTGCTGCAGAAGGAATTAATTTAAAAATGTTGCGTCAACTGGACAATTATCTTGCATTTATTTTGAGATGTGTTGAATGAACTTGCAAAATATACTAATAAAAAAAAAGTGAACATGAATACCTTTACCAAGAAGGATTAATTGAATCCATAGGGAAACTGTAATTTCACAATCTCTTCTCCCTTAATATCTATATATATATCTATTCCATATGATTTGAAATGAGCAACTGTACAGACAAGATGGCAGTAATTGCTGGTTATTACTGCAGTATTGCCTAATTATGAGGTGAGTCATTTTGTGCTTTAGTAAAATCCTAATTTATCTGGAAGAGGGATCTGTGCAAAGAATAATACTATTGTGAGAACTTGTAAAATGATCACTTTGCATGTTTATGCATAGTGATAGATGTTTTAAAGTTCTCCAAGGATACACTGGGGGATATGACACTTCATGTACTTTGTTCTATTGCAGAAGAAACAAAATACAAACTTCTGATTCTGCCAGAAAAAGTGTCATTTAAAAGATGCCATCTTGAGTCAAAGCTGTCAGGAGATTTGCTGGTATTGTAGATTATTCATTTTATTTCCTTTTTTTTTGGCAGCTCATGAGAAAATTCTTTTTTTATTATTTTTCTTTTTTTTTTTTTTTAATTAAGTCCAGCAGTCTTTCAATAATAATTTCCATTAAACTTTGCAAAAGAATTTTAGGGAGTATAAATGGTACATAGTGATAGGTCTTACAACAAATGGTGCATATTGACAGGCATTATATGTTATTGTCATTGGCAGGACTGTGTAAATAATTCCATTTTTGATACAAAAGGAAGGTGGGTGAAGGAGACTTATTAGTTTTTCATGTAGGACATGAAGTGTTTTTACTAAGAAAAGCAAAAAAAAAGTCTGTTGAGTGTCTCCAAACAATATGGGACAACTTTACTTAGATGGAAAATATGACCTCAGCTATAAAGCTTGATTCAGTCTTTGATATTTCACTCTTCAAAAACTGCCCACACAACAAATAGCTATCAGTAAAAAAAATTATTATTGTAATGTACTATTATTACTACTGCTACTCAAAAATACCAAAGTCAAAAGTCCTTATTTTAATATTATCTTCCCTTAGTCTTGATTGAAAAGTTTTTCGAGAATAGTGATCCTGAAATTCCTCTCCTTTCACATTAATTTCTCTGTCCTAAAGAAATAATTATTACTACTAGGTAGTCCAAGGAAGGGGTTCCATGTGTTCATCCTGTCTTCTTTTTTTTTTTTTTTTTTCTGATTTATTTTTCAAGGGCTAAGGGAAAGAATTTATCATAAGTGGACACTGGGTCCAGATTTTTGAAAATTCCACAAGTGATGGGGCTGGGTGGCACATGGAAGGAGCAAGCAGTTAGCTGAGTGTGGCTGTGGCATCAGCTGGGGAGCAAGCAGGGGATGTCTTTCATATGGAAGGGTTTGTTCAAGGAAGAATGTGGCCACCCCTTTTTGCAGATACTGACTGGAATCATTGCCTGGTTCCCATGGCTGATCCCCAATATCCCTCTCTCCCCACCTCACCTGTGTGCAGTGCAGGTCTGTCTCCTCTAATCTGTTCTGTGACCAGAAAAACAATTACTGTACATGTGAAACGAGCTAAGCTTCATCCTGACTCTCTTGTGGTATATAGATTATGGGTGATAATAAGCCTCATGGTATTTCAATTTTCTTGGAGTGCTTAGTTGTATAAATTTATGATACTGCTGTTAATGAGTACAATGTCATTCTGGTGAGCTAGTTACCACTCAGGAACAGCAATCACACATTTGAAGATGGCTCTTTATTTATTGTTGTATTCTGCTCCTTCTTTCTTCTGGGAGGGTGACTGTGCCATCTGGAGGGTTGCTGGAAAGGGAGAAGCTGGAAGTGGAGGTACTAGGCACTCCTGGGGACCTGTAGCCATTAAAATGGGGGTCCCAGGTGGCAGGTGTGCTGCAAACTCCATTTTCAAGGTGGCTTTCTAAATAGGAAATTTTCCTGTTAGGGCAGGGGCTCAGGAAGGCAATTTTCCCCCCTACTCTGCATTAAAGAATGAAGGTATTAAAGCTTGATTCTCTGCACCTAGACTACTTCTAAAAACTCCAAGTGAGATATTAGAATACATCTCAATTTAAAAACTGGTCTTAAAAGGCACCCCAGTTATAACATACATATCTATTTATGATTTAATTTGAATGTATTAATTGATAGTTTTGACTAATGTTCATTCATATGAGAAATGTAAATGAATTTAAATATATTTTCAGGTTAATAGCAAAATGTCTTGGCACCATACCCAGATTAGCCATTAGTAGTCAATTAACTTTTTGTTTCCTGTGGAAAAACTAAATAAAAAGCAAAAAACTCATATATTTTTAGAAATAATCACTGTAAATTAATTCAATGATGGAAGAATATAAACTCTAGTTTAAAACCTCAGAGGGATGTCCTGATTTTCTCTGCCATTAAAAAGTTCTATTTTTTAATTAATACTTGTGAGGATCTATGATGTATTTTCATACCACACAGTGTTACAGCTAAAATATTTTAATTTCTAATTCTGCCCTGATATTCCCTTCTACTTGAGGAGTAGAAGAATGCAGTGAGTAGATTCTGATTCATTCTTAGTTTTTTGTAGTTGAATTTTATTTATTATCTGTGCTTCATGCTGATCAGATAAAAGCTGACCTGAGAAGCAAGCCCAGTGATAGGTTGATTCCAATATGCAATGGAAGATGTACAAAAAGAAGGTACAAGTACCTCACAGAGGTTATTATAGAATGACTTGATGACAGAGAAAGTTTGTTACTACACATTTTTTTAAGATTTACTCATTCCCCCTGGGTTTCTAGAGCCTCTGTCACTCATATCCTCAGTTATTTACTTTTTGTGTGTTTTTTTTTTTTAATCTCTGAAAGTATTGCAATCTGATAGATTTCTTCCTTGTAAGACATTGCATTTAACAGCTTAAATATTACTAATGAGCCAGCTGCAGTGTATTATATATTCTGAACTCCACCCTAAACTTTCCTGTTGAAACCTACACAAAAGTTGTTTTCTCACTTCTAAAGTCTTGTTCTGTGACATTACAGTGTTTCATTTTGGCAGCTGATATTCGTGATCCCCAGTCTTGAAGCCCAGCTACTGCTGAGAATTGGGAAGGGTTTGTCTCTGCAACTTTTTTAAAAAGCCAAGTGGAAAGTTCATGAGAAAAGTCTCATTCCTTATTCACATGTATCTGTCAGTATTGATAATCTGGAATTGGCAAAAAATCCAAATCCAAGGCTTGTGGTAATGCTTGAGTTGGAATGGAGGGTAGAAGACAAGTTTTCCCTTCTGGGGAGTACACAGGCAAGGATTGAGGGGCTGCTTTTTCATTTGAAGCTCTTACTGCATACAGTTGAGTTGAATACTGAAGTGCAAAAATCATAGTTGGTCTAAATGGACACTGATTTATTCCTAGAAACTTCTTTAAGGTATGTTCCAAGGTGCATTTGTTATTTCTGAAAATATCATAGAAGATACACAGATCTATATGAAAAGTTCCTTTTGATTTAATCAGTTTCTCTTTCTTTGTTCAGAAGAACATGATTAAGATTATTCTGTAAGTAATTTCTTGCTGTTTTCTGAAAAGTTCTGTTCTCCTTTACCTGTACCTCAGGCTTAGTAACTCTGACCTCAGCATGAAAGAAAGAGAAAGATCTTAAGATGTGTGAACAACAATAGCTCATCAAGCACAGTAATGATGCAGTAATGATGTTTATGTAATCTGTCTGTGCCAAACCAGGGCCTGATTCAGCACCTCTCTAAGTTAGTGGCTGGTAGTTTAATGCAGTATCCAACTTAAAGTTTTCTTACACAATTAAACTGAGGAATTACTTAGCTTATAATAATAACTTGGAGGCCGAATTATTATTTAGTTTACAACTTTTTGCTCTGTTCCATTATTGCGTCTGTGGAAGACCATTTGGTCCTTTCAATCAAGCAGCCTCCCCTCAAATAATTAGTCCTTAACAGATCTATCAGATAAGTACCTGCATACATTTGATAGGCATCCATGAGAAAATTTTATCTTTTCCTCTCAGATAGTGTTATATACTTACAATAAATCGAGGTAAAACATGCATTGATATGATGTAAAAATTATTTTTTTTCTATAGCTGTAAGATATAAAAGTATCATTTGGGAAATAACAGAATTCATTACAACAGTAAGAAATATTAAAAGAGCCTAATTGTTTTCTCTTGCAAAACATTGCTTTAAAAAGTGGAAGTTTAGAGAGGCAAAAGCTTTTCCCCCATCCCACTTTGCTTTGTTGAAATCAGAAGCCTGCAAGGGCACTCAGGTTTGCAGTTTTGAAGGATGTTTTGGTACTGTGTTGTCCACCCCTCCCTCACCACTCATCTCTTTGGCACCCCATCTTGATTTCAAGAGCTTTCATTGCTCTTGCCTTATGCTAGTCTGTACCTTTCCTGACAAAGTCTTTGGCAATGCCTGCGGAATTTATTAATCCGCTCCTGCATTCCGTGTCTGTTTCCTCTATCCATAATCAGAATCATCTACTCTAACTGTAAACTTGTGGAGATAAGTGCTGTTTTTCCACAGGGCACTATCACAGTCTTGGTTTGGTCCACAGCACTGCTGCAGGGCTGTGTGATAATGATGATTAATGACTCCATGAAAATCCCATTACTACAGCTGGCTGGAAATGTTCCGGTGAACATTTCATCTCTGGATGCTGATTCACAGAGCTCAAAATGTGTCTCCAGGACCATCTTCAAAATGGAACCCCTGAGCTCCTGCCTGGACTCTGACACTCTGCTCCATCTCTTTCCCTGCCACCTTCCCTAGCCTCAGTTTCCTTTCCCCACCAGTGTGATGCTGCCATGCACTCAGCTATTTGGCCCTTACAATGGCACGTGTCACCTCAGATGCTTCACTGCACCCTTCTGGTTTTGCTCAAAAGGTAATGCAATGTTTTCTCTCCACAGTATTGAGTAGAGAATAGGTCTCTCAGTATAAAGTGTCTTCTGTGATGCTTTCTGCTTTGTGTCAACCTGTATGCAATAAACACACCTGGTCCGAACTTCTGCCCGAGATAAATATGTAATGTTTATTTCCCAAGGGACAAGTGAGTTTGTGCTGATTCCAGTGTACTGTAAAGTCTGGTGTTGAATCATTCATCTACATTCATAGAAACAGGTCAAGAACTGGCTTAGGACAGACTGCAGAGCATTCCCAGGAGCCTGGGCTGGAGGTTGAATTAATCCAGACCCAAGTTCCCAGCAGTTCAGTTGGGCCAAATGGAGTGGGGAAGGTAAAGAATTTCAGAGTGTGACGTAGTGGTCATAAAATGTTACTGGATATGAACTCCACTTACAGGCAGTGTGGTAACACATCAATCCTAAGCAAAAAACGGAGGTACAGGTGAAAGACATGGAAGTCACAGAGCTCTTCTGTGAAAATTTGCTTTTGATATTGTCTTTACCATAAAAGTTAGTTAACAGAGCCCGAGGAGCTCTGGAAGACCTAAAGTGACCTGCTTTGAAACCCATGGCAGAAGATCTGAACTGGTAGGTAATATGTATGTAAAAAATATGGGTAGAATTTCTGTGCCTTCCCCTGTGACTTTATTCTAGAATGAAAGTTTTGAATTCTTCCAGCACCAGCCTTTCTTTTGCTTGGAAAGGCAGTATTTCCAGATCACAGGATATTCTGAGATAGAAGGATAATGGAGGTATTGCAATTAGGAGTCCAGCTCAAGTGGAAGGCCTGTCCAGGGGTTGAACCAATGATCTTGGTGTTTTCAGCATCATGTTCTAAACAACTGAGCCAAACTCAGCGTCCACAAGAACTATTCTCTGGTGACAATTGGTGTTGTACCTGACATCTAGGTGCTGAAATATGCTCCACAGTCACATGTCTTCAAAGTTAAATTTGTTCATGAAATATCTGCTGTAAGTAGTGAGTTGAGCAATAAGGAGTTTCTTTTGGTAAAACTGTTCTGAGAGGTGAAACACACTATTTATTCCTAGTACTTAAAATTCTTTCTGAATTAAGTTTAGGAATCAGATTTCAAAGCTAACTTCTGCTGTGAAGTTGTGCAATTAAATTTTAAATGTATGTTTGCTCGTGTGGATTTGTCCATTCATTCAGTTACAAAGGAGAAATATTATCAAAGCTTTCTGCTGAATAAAATATTCCTCTAAAATCTCCTGTAGGGAATCACTAGAAGAGAAATACTGCCTGCTGTATCACAAATCATTTCTGCAATATAAAAACTAATAATAACATATTGAATCATTTTAGATTTAGATGTTAAAATATCTTTGATATTTAAAGTGTAGGAGAAACTCTGAATATGCTAAGTTTTTCTTATAATTACTCCTTTGTAAAAATGCTTTACCATAGATTCATTCAGAAATCAGTGCACTTTTGTTCCAAAAGATTAAATCTATATGGACAAAATTGTGTCAGAATTTAAAAAGAAACTTAGGAAGATACACAAACCATGCTAAGAATGGCATTACCTGTACTCAGTTTAGGTTCTGATTGACTTCTGGCCAGGAAGGCATTGATATATTAGGATATTTATTTTATATATAATTCATAACATGATGTTAGCTGGTTAGTTAAAGGTATCTCCAATTTAGATGCTGAAGGAAACCTACAAGAGAAAACTTCTTAAAGAGTAATCAGCTTGATGACTCGTTGGGTTTCACTTAATTTGGAAGTGTTCTCTGTGATAAGTAAACCTCTTCCAGAGTAATGGAATAGAAGATTTTCAAGGAGAGTTTAAATCCACAGGAAACTTTTATCAATACTAAGCTCAATGAGGCCCTGCAAAATTTTTTGAAAAAATTCTGTTCAAGCTCTTCCATAAGGAATAGTAAATCAGATAAAAGATGTTAAATGCACCTGAGAGGGGAAAAGATTTTTTTTTTCAGGTAAGGTACTGTTGTGTTTTGGCCTGCAGGCAACTGAACACCACACAGCCATTCAGTCACTCACTCACTTCCCTGAGGGATGGGTGAAAGACTTGGAAAAAAAGGTAAAAATTTGTGGGCTAAGATAAAGACAGTTAAAATGGAGAGAAAATAAATAATAAATAATAGAGTATTCAAAGGAAGTGATGCACAATGCAGTTGCTCACTATCTGCTGACCAATTCCCAGCCTGTCCTCAAGCCCCAGGCTCACATCCCTTGGCCAACTCCTCCCAGTTTTATTGTTCAGCACAATGACATAGGGTATGGAATTTTCCTGGGGTCAGTGAGGGTCACCTGTCCCAGCTCGTGCATACTCAGCCTCCTCACCAGTGGGGTGGGGTCGGCTGAGGAGCTGAAATGTCTTTTATTTAGCAGTACATCAGTGTGTTTTTGACATTGTTCTCATCCTAAATCCAAAACATAGCACCAGCTAGTACAAGAAAATAAGAATATTAGCTCTATCCCAGACAAAACCAGGAAAGGCATCTAAGGTGTTTTTTTTTCTCAGCACTTCTGAATTTATTATTTAGAGAATGAAAATCAAAGTAATATTTTGCCATTCAGCAATAACTCAGACTTTTTCCTCATTTGCAATGCAAGTGAATAAGTGATCTCTTACTAGTACTGCTCCTCTCAGACATGTATGATATATTCAGAAGCAGTACAAAAGGATATCAGAACTTCCTGAATAAGAGACAAGAATATTTTTATTATTATGGCTTAGATATTGTATTTTTAAACTAATACAAACTTTTAGTCTAATTACATATTTTCTACAGCAACCATTTCTTTAGTTTTTAGTCTTTATAACAAGCTGATTTGACATTGGTTTTGTTTTCTTTGATATAAAGGAATCCTGTAGGAAAGTGCTTCTGCTGTTAAGGTGCAAGAATTGCAACATGGCCACTGCCCAATTAAAAAAAAAATCTCAATCCTAAATTATTTGAAAAATCTGGTTATAATAGGAAAAAAAGTTTAAAATTGCATTTTGAATTAAAAATCAGTTTACTTAAGCAAGGACTGTAACATTTTCTACACCAAATCTCATTAATTACTGTGAAATGGGTCCAACTTTCTGAAAACTGTCACATTTCTTTTAAAAGATGCTACACAAAAATCATGCACATACACAAGTGTGGATGAGAAATAGTCATAATGGAGACTTATTTTTATCTTCCATATGAGCAAATTTGTTTCTTATTTACAGATTAATCTGGTAACCTTTGACACACATATTTTTAATGTATTAACAAGACCTAAATATATTTGGCATAAAATTGCATTTCCGTTTTTGCATGGATCCATAATATTCAGTAACCTCTTTTAGTGTCAATGCAAATGTCTTTGAGAAGCTACAACTTATTATTCAGGAAGCATCCTTAACTGTACCAAAAGGCAAAACAGATGACTGCAGTATATAGAAACAAGGTAGCCTTTATTTGCAGCACTTATTTAGAAACCCTTTATGAATTAAGAATTGTGGAGCGATATAGAATAAAGAATTCAGAATCAAGAATCATTGAAGGCCTCAGCAATTTCTACTCTGTCCTCAGCAATTTATTAAGTTATCTTAAATTGAATAATTGGGAAAATCTACTTTTAATAAAAAGTAAAACAAAAAATTATTTTCATGTTACTGTTTACTACAGTGCTATTATAATTTTTTTTGCATAAAATGTTTAACTAAAGACTAATGTAAGCATCTGCAAAGGGGGCATGTAAGAAACATTACAAAAGGCCATAAGAAACAGAACAGTTTTCTTTTGTTATATCAAATATGTTTTGTCTGTGATGTATGAATGCACAGGCACACCTACAAGAAATAGTTGAGAAGATAAAGGAGAGGAGCTTTGGGGAATTGGAAGCGAGACTTGGGGATTAGCTGTAGTATGAATTAGATGAAGTGACTGTACACTATGATATTTGGAAAAGTAAGAAATAAATCAGGAGTTTAAATGAAAATTTGTTTAAGGAGAAGAAAATCCCTTATCTTCCTTCAATTTCCACTATGATATAGCGTTAAGGAGCTTGTCCTTGTCCAGATTTTTACCAAGATTAATTTAGTATTATTTGTTGTGGTCTACATCTGGCTTCAAGACAAATAATATCTTTTAAACATACTTAGGAATATGGGACACATATCTAAAGTGAAGGCTTTATTAGTCTACTAATTAATGGACTTGACAGCTGAATGTTGTAAAGGTTATGAGATATTTGCATAGAAATCATAGGTGCAGTGCTGGTGAAAAGTACAGAGGGAAGAGAGGGAGACATGTTTTCACTATCTGCAATGCTATTATGAAAAGAGTTGCTCCCCTGTTTCTCTGGAATTATTAATTCTGATTGGACTAAAATGTAGCTATGCACATTTTATTACTAGCTATTACCAGCAAAAGAACACTCCTGGGAAAAGGTTTGGATCGATTTACCCATGCTAAATGCTTCAAATTATGAGCAAGGAGTACATTAGCTTTCTCTGTACAAATTATCACTGTATTTTCTTCTGCCTTAAGGGACAGAATGTAGTAGTTCCTCTTGGTTGTTGCAGCTATCCTGGTGCTATGAGGTCCCCTTTCTGTGACACCCTTCACAGTGTTTTATAGTGGTTTTTTGGGGTCCGTGTCCTTCTGCTGTTATGAGAGATGGCCTGAAATAGGAAATTTCTTCTCCATGACCGACCCTGTACAATACCAACTTTACTCTGCAGTATTTGATACAAACTGAACTTTTCTTCTTTTTGCAAGACATGCAGAAGGCTGTAGTTAATGATGGTCTTGTCATTTTGCCACCCAACTGTGACAACCATGGTTTTGCTATAGGCTAAATCAGAGCCCAGAGGGACATGGTCTTTGGCTTCAGAAATTCTCTAATCTTGCTGTGCCTGTTATTGATAGCTTAGTTGTTTCAGCAGTTTCTGGTTTCTGACAAATCCCCAATAAGTTATTGAACTTTTGAATGTGTCATATCCTTCATAAAAGGAAAAAGGTCTTCTGCAGCATGTGTTGCCTGCTGGGATGTCATGGAGTGGTTTTGGTCAAACTAATTGTCCATGCTTGTGAGGCTTTGGCTGCAGAATCAAAGGAATAAAATAAGAAAAAGGAAAAAACCACCTTCTGCTCAAAACTTTTCCCTTCATTCTCTTTTTAAAAGTGTGGGGGATTTAACAGAACTTTCAAGTAGCCCAGATTACTTTCCACTATGATCCCTGCCACATAGGTTTTTACACTTAATGAATTGTCCACATTACAGCATCTACTGGGAAGAAAAGGCATCTGAATCACAGCATAAAATTCCAGCCTTTTTGGAGTTGAATATGTAGCTAGGCTAGTTAATGGAATACTTGGTGGTCTAGCCATGATGATCTTCCTTAGAAAGGTTAAAAGGTATTAGAAAAATTGCAGCCTGTGTTAGTGTTTAACATCAGTATGATTGAGAGTTAGAGAAAAAAGGGATGAAAAGGAAATAGCCTAGTTCATATTTCTGTCTGTGATTAAGGGATACTAAAGGAAGTACAAATCTGGTCCTAATGCTGGACATCTCCATAGCTCAAATAAGATGATAAGATACATCTGAAGAAGCATTGATCAGACTCCAGGTTCTTTAGGCATTGTCCTTAATGTGGAAGGCATGTGTTGGTTTCAAAAAAGGAATCAAATATCTACTGCAAACCTCTTGGGAATATTCGTTACCAAATAAGTTGTAAACTGACTTTCTCTCAGGTCTAAATCTGCAGACTGAATGCTGGCTAGCTATTTATTACTCGAAGTACATACACACCTTTTGAAGACTCAATTGTATGCATCATAGTTTTAGTAATGGATGATAATCCTAAGAATAGGAAGGCATTAAAGAATGCCAAACATATTATGCTACCTTTTTTTTTGCAGTAGGTGAAACTGTAACCAGTCATTATCAGTTTTACATTTTAGTACTGGACAACAATAGATCTTTTTTGAAAACTCCATAGTAATTATCTGTATGACTAAAAGTATTCTTTTGAGAAATGATATAGTAGTCTATATTTCTTTAGAATAAATAGGGAGAGTCTTTATTCCAAGAGATTTCTCTAGCCAAAGATATGCATTATAAAGTTATTTAATTAAGATCTACAAACGCTCCACAGATCTTGTCTCCTTTTGCATTTTTCATGGTGAATTTCAAGTACAGCATATCTTCTGGTTTTGTAAACATTAAGTAATTGCATTGAATAACATTACTAAGCAAATCCATGGTAGGAAGAGAATGAGTACCTAGAGTTCAGTGCATAGACCTGTTAAAATAGTTTCTCTTGCTGAATTTACAAAAGACTGGATTGCTGGCACTGTTCTGTCTGCTAATGATCATCCATCTAAGTTTCATATGGGAGTCACTCCTGAAATACCCTGAAAGTTGAATTTTTAGATTTGTTTGTTCTCAATAAACCATCAATTTTGGCTGATTTTTTTTTCAGATGAAAATATCAATTAGGCTCTAAAGCACAATATTCGCTTACAAATTTAAAATATGAAAGCAACTGTTTTAATGATAACATTGCATGGGAACAGTGGAGGTTCTATAATCTACACACACAAAACTAATAGTCTTGGTTTATTCTGCTAAAGGGGAATATGTTGAAGGACTAGCAGCCTTTTAATTTCAATGGTGTTCCCTGGTGAGGATCTGCTTATCTCTAGCTTAGCAAGTTCCCAAAAGTCTGAAGCCAAGCAGAGTTCTATTTGAATTAAAGCTGAAAAAAGATTAAGAAGACTGCAGGATTTTTCTTTTTTAGCTTGGTTTCATTTTGAAGTGACAAGCTGATAGGTAAAAGGAGAGAGAGAAAAACAAGCCTATAGATACAAACAACATTTTAGTAAATACAAATGTAAATATTAGAAAGTCACATCAAACTGGTGGCATTAAGCAAAATGTGTGTTTCTGGGATGTTCCTGACTTATATGCTGTACCTTGCAAAGAATATATGCCTGTTTATGTATTTTTATAAAGAGTGCTGTAAACATCCTGTACTTGGGAGGAAATTATCTAATTAGACCTTGCAGGACATAGAGAAGTCAAATGGAATAACATAGTTTTGTAGATTCAGTGGAGGGAGAGTCTGCTCTACTCAAGGATTTGGAATTCTGCTTTTACCTCTGATTCATTGTTCACACCTTCTAAGACCAGGATATACACAATTTCTTAGGATACGTGCACCTTTCCACTGACACAGAGCTAGTATATCTCTGCAGATCAAGTTTTTGTACTTTGGGAGAGCAGAGAAAATGGTACTTGGTAAGAAAATGAATAATCTGGAGAAAACCTAACTTTCTGAGATAGCAATCTTTAACTTAACAATTGTTTCTCTAGAGTGAAAAAGAAAAGATAAAACCAGAATGTACTGTCAAAATAGATTATAGCTTTCACACTGTTTCCCTGTTGTTTAATCCTGACCCTGAACCCAGAGAACCAGAAGTGTGCTGAATGGCTCATCAGTTTTTGGAAATTAGGTGGCCCTCTTTTGTATGTTCAAACACAGACCCTTTCTAATTTGCTACTAGGAAAAACTCATTGAAATCCAAATAGTTCTAATCACAGATGTTAACTACAAAGACAAGACTATGACTGGTTATAATGTAACATAAATGATATTTTCAAGTGAAATTGCTTCTGGTAGGAAATTTTATTGTATTTAGGGTTAGTTCTAGGCTTTAATCCAAACACACTGTGATCTGCTACAAGCTACCAGATGTTTTATGTCACCTTTCTGTGCTTAAGGTGCATGTCTGTGTGTTAACTTTGCTTCTAAACTGCTGAGATCACCAGACTCTAATTGTCACCTATTGATGATGAAGGAAATTGATAACCTGATTGATAATGGCCACTTGTAAAGGGACTTGCAGAGTGAGGGAAAATAACTACAAAAAACAGTTGCTGTTTCTTGGGTATCTCAGCGAAGTTGTACTTATCAGCAAGAATTCTACCCCCTAAGATGAAACCCTCTGCTGTGTGCTGGCTGTTTGTTTTTTGGCTGTTGCATTTGCTGTAATTCTAAGATGATAGCTGGAAAATGAAGCAAGGAAGTTCTCCTGCTTTCTGCTAATCTCAAAGACAGCTGATCTCCAAGATGATGTTTTAGAAATCAGAAAAAATGGGTATGTTTCTGTGAAGCCATTACCTTATTGTTAATTTTCATTTCATGTCTCTTGTCTCTTCACTGGCTGTAGTAGATACTGTTTTACCTGAGTATCAGGATGTGCACCATGCTGAGGAAACACAAATGCTGCTCTTTGACTATTCCTTTTCCTTTTGATGTCTCTTGATTTCAAGAAACAAACCAAGAAGCTGTTGAGTTTTTCTTGGATTTTATGTAGTTTCTCCAGCTGGCTTGCTGTTTCTCAGGGTATATTTCAAGACAGATGGCTTTTGGAAAAATAAAGGTGTGGAAAGAAAGTTGTCAGAGATTTCAGTGTTTTAATTTACGGTGATTTTTGCTTTCTTTTTTTTTAATTTATAGGTATGGTTTTTGCATCATGTGACTAGATTATGGCAGCTGAAGTGTCTAGTTGTTTTTTTGTAGTTGTTACACAAGCATATGTGTTATACAACACCTATAGAAAGAATTGTATGTAGTGATGGAGGTTCCCTAAAGTCAACAATTCAGTCAGGGTGTCTCTGCTGTTTTTGTACTGACAGGGTGTAGTGCCTGGCTGACACAGCAAGAACATCTGGGCAGATCTTGGGCTTACTGTCTGTTGCTTAAGCAACCTATTCTTGTTGCTTAATCTTGAGAACTCATCTGTGTATTGTGTTTAAGTATATCTGTCTTAGAAATCAGATACCTCTGGTGGCTTTTTTGTTTATTTGTTTGTTTTTAAGTGTTAGGGCCTAAAACTTCTTATAAGATAAACCAGGTATGTTTAGAAAGGAAAGCTACATTTATAAATATCATCTTTTTTTTTTTTTTTTTCTGGAAAAACATCTTGACACTCCAATGGAAGTCAAGCTTTGTATTTGAATGTCTTAATAATGATAAAATACTCAGGCACTGAGGAATCTTGGATAAAAGAATGCCTGTGCTTTTAACACTATATTAATATAAGATGATCAGAATGAGAAAATATTGAAGAGTATTCCTAGAGAAATGTGTGAACCTTGTCTTTAGTGGCTGATATCAGCACTATCATTAACTGGTGTCATTGACTTTATTTCAGACTGTAAAGGAAAAAAAACAACCGTCGTTCTGTGCAGAGAATGCTGGTACAGAAGAACTACATTTTTTATTTATTTCTTTGTTTCCCAAAGAGAATTTCTTGTGTTTTTCTTTACATATACTCCTTTCATTTTTCATCTTTCATCTCTTGCCCTGAGATAATGTATATTTGTTACAAGCGCTCATTCTGACACATATGCAGCTGATTTTACTAGATCCCTTATTTCAGCTGTCACCAGCTGTCACTATTTATGGGAAATTTATCAGTCATTAAAGGTAAAAACTAATGTTTTCAGTACTCTTAGTGATAAAGGTAATGAGTTACAGAAGAAGAAAATATAAACCACTCATGAAGTGGATAGCCCTCAAACTTTTGTCTTGAGATAGAAAAGTTTAATTATTCCTTATCAGCTGCACATTATGTCAGTGACTTTGTGCTGATGTGCAAAAACCTGCCATCCTAAGTAGTCTCAGAGCTAAGTCTCATAAATCAAAATAGAGAATGTTGGGATGAAATCACAATGATCAAAATTGAGTGTTGGCACGTAGCAAAATTGCTGTGGCATCATAATTGTGGTCACATAGGTCTACATGTGTGGCCAGACCTTGGTACTTCTCTGATTCTCTGCAACACTCACAAGACACAGTAGGGGCAGCAAGTTAGAGTAATTAAGATTCTAGCGACAATAACCATGACACCACAGAGAAAGTCAGATTAGGGAAGTCAATAGCTCATGAAAGTGGATGATAACCAGTACCTCCAAACAGTAACATTGCAAACAATTTCTAAGTAATCTTGTGTTCTAGTTTGCCTATACATCTTTTTGCTTTTCCCATCAAGCTGATGAATGATGATTTGGAAGAAGCAAGATTTGCTTGGTAGCATTCTTGATTGGCTAATTTTTTCTCCTGTCAGTCTGGAATAAACCAGCACATCTCTTAACTAATGGATCTGATAGACATTCTGACAGTCCAATCAAGGAAGATCAACTGCTAAGACTGATTTGCAATTCAGCTTAATAACTACTGGTTCAAATACCAAACTTATAAGAGAATTTTTTTAAAATTTAAATTAACAAATAGTTAATAGTTGTGAACTTCTGTATGAAATAATAACACAGAAATGTGGAAACTCACATATTTAAGTGACATACTGTTCATTCCTTAAACTGTTCTAATTTCCTTGAGTTTGAGTTACTCAACCACCAGCTTGTACTACTGTATCTGCAGATAATCCTGCATCAATCCAATCTTTTGTGGTCTTCAGACCATGAAATTTCATTATACTGTAAAAAGAGTCTGTTTTTAGAATATAGGCTAATGAGTTGTTACATGTTTTAGCACTCCTTCCAGATGATTGCAGCTCAGAATTGAAGGCTTGCAGCAGTCAGGCAGCCCATGCAGTCTTGGATGCCTTCAGTGTTTCTAACAAGTTTTACCTCTCATGCTTTTTTCTTTCCCATCCTTCTTTCAGCTGTAGTTGCCTTTCTCTTCTCCTTTTCAACATGCTCATTTTTACTGTCTGACTAGCATCAGTTTTCTTTCTGGTCTGTTCCTTCTCTCTAACCCAGCTCTGTACAGCAGCATTGCTACTTTTGGAGGTAGAGACAGATATTCTCCTAAAGGCTGTAACACCTGCAAGTCTGACCTTTCAAAAATCTATACTGTGTTCTGTTTCTTGCCTCCTCACACCTGTGCTGCAATATTGAATAGTTGCTTTCTTTCTGTGTGCTCTCTGTGGCAGTACAACAGTGCAGAAAAGTTGAATGATAGCCATGTATAGGTCTTCTAAGAGGCTTATTTGTTTATAAAACTCAAAGTACAATATATGTGTATACTTTGAACAATATATTATTTACCTATGTGCAAGCCTTTTTTACAATTGTATGTGTTACAATTTCATCTGATAAATATACATTTCTATGGGATTTGCACTGGTAGGAAAAAAGAATTAAACTGTGAAATATTGGGAACTGTTTGCAGAGCAATAGAGAACATGTTTGGCTGACACTGCAGAAAGATAACTAGAAAGAATAATAGGGGAGTTGTGTACATGTGTTCACACAAAGATTTGGTTTTCGTTTAATGCTTTTTGGCTGATTTTTTCCTTTTTTTCACTCAGAAATGCTTTCTAAGTACTCAGTTCAGGCATTTTTCTAGCGCAGTATAATACCTCATTCAGTGATTGTGCTGGCAAAAGCTTTTAAGGACTTGAAAATTTAGTAATATATCTCCATAGTTAAACCTTCCATTGCAAGCATTTTTGTAAAGCTTTTCCTTTAGGACTACTTCATAGCAGAAACTGGTTAAGTAGGATTTTTATCATTCTATAGCTAGAGATAGATTCTTGTATGTTGTAAGAAATACTTTTGGGGGCTTTTTTGGGGTATGAAACTGTCCATTTTAAAGGTATGTGTACTTATGGTTCTCTATTTTCCTTCATAAATGGCTGTGAAAACTGCAGGGGCAAGAATGGAGAAGTAGCAACACTTTCCTGAAGTTAAATATCTCATTAGTGAAGAACAATGCTTTTAGCTGTCATATTCTTGGCTGGTGTAATATGTGTACAGTTTCAGTCTCCAGTTTTCTCTGTGGAGTTTATGAATTTCATTTTTAGTCCTTTTTTTTTTTTTTTTTTCATTGTAGCCAGGGAAATTTGAATTTCAGCCCCATGCAGCTTGGATCTCTTTCTGTAGGGATTTAAATACCTCCATGCAATACATTAATCAGGATGATGTTGGTTCTTGAAATCTCAGTTACGCTGTCAGAACCAAGCAGTATTTTTTGTAATATTTCAACGTTTACTCAAAGTATATCTAATAGGTTAGTAGAAATTAAGCCTAGTAGTACAATTTAAAACTAGAGGACTTTTTTCCTTCCTAACTTGTCCTAGTTCAGAAAAATAATGCCTTTTTGTATATAGACTTCATTTACCATCTCCAGCCCAACTTTTCTCACAGTGTATGTCATTTTCCTAGATTTTTTTTCCTCTAGGTTTCTCTTGGGATAGAGCTTTTCTTGTCTTCTTTTCATTCCTGCTGGAAACTTGATCTTGCAGCTGACAGAGTTTACAGTGAATCAAAATGCTATGTGCAAACTTGTGAATCCTAAATTCAGATATTTATCACTGTATTTTAGTTTATATAATTGTAAATGCCTGAGCAGCCCAGGTATCCCACCAGGATTTGAATATCTTCTGATGTTTCTGTGGTGGGTATTGCTGTTTTGATTCACAGATGGTGAAGCTGGTTTTATCTGCTTTTTAGCCCAAGTTCAAAATAAATAAATATAAAAACCACCACCAAACCATTGAATTTGATAATTTGTATTTTGATTAAGAATTGGAATGCACAGGACAAGTTTTCTCCTAATTCCTATCTCAGTAACAACTGATGGTTATGCCAAACAGGTTTCACATGGCAAAATACTTACGAACAGAAAAGGATTAAAACACACTCTGTTAAAAAAAAGGAAAAAAAGAAAAAAAAGGTCTACCAATCAAAAATTAGCCCTCCACTTTAAATAAATTTTGCAACAAAATAAAGCTGTATGGAAAGGGCTATTCTTCTGCCACTTACTGGTTTTTCTTGGGTTTGGTTTTTTTTTTTTTTGTGGTCACAAGTTTTAAAGCTAATTTTCATTATCATTTGTGTTTGTAAAGCTCATAGTGGGTAAATTTGCCCCGTGAGTTAAAAGGAAGATGTGAAGGAAGTGAAAAGGTTCCTACTTAAAATGAAGACTGACAGTGTTTTGTGGGATTTTTTAGCAACAAAATACTCAGTTCTTCTCTTGCTTTTATTTTCCATTTCTCACAACTTACTGTGTCAAGTGTTTAAAGAGATATCAGCTAAAACAATATTAGTTTAAAAATAAGGAAGGTGAAGACCATAAACTTTAGAATTGTGTTTGCAAATTGGGTTAAACTACCATGGTAAAATCTTCTGCCGTGGTCCTAGTTTCTGAGGAGGCTGACAAAAAGTGAGAATAGGTTTTGTGGGTTTTTTTTTTTTTTTTTTTTTTTGTTTTTGTTTTTTTTTTTTTTTGTTGTTTTTTTTTTTTGCTGTCTATGTATTAGTAAAGTATTAAAATAGCAAACCACAGAGGAGCAAGTTTTCATTGTAAAAATAGTTTGCTCTTGCATTTTACTCTTTATTCTTAAAAAGGTTAGGAATGGAGTTTTGACTGTTTCTAAAGAAATTTCTCTTAAAAGTAATTTTACTCTTTCAATACAGAAAGATATATTCAGATCCCTATCATAGTAAATTCAAACTCCATGTGCAGAATTTTTACACAGGAATTATAAATATTCTTTTTCTTTTACTACTGCATTCACTTGTTTGTCTAGTTCAAGTTTCCTTTTTAATGTTATATTGGTGCTTGGTTTCATCTCGCAGAGATTTCAGTAAAATAAAGAATTAGAAATGAAAGTGCCTTAAAAATCACTGAAATACTTTCATTGCCATCACTGTGGCAAATCTGCCAAATTATTTTCAGCTAGTATGAGTTTACTCCACTAGACAGTAAGCACTAGAATCTGAGAAAGAAACAATAGCACTTAAAACAGTGATGTATTGAATTAATTTCACTTACTGCAGCTTCTACCCAACATGATAACAGGATTAAAAAAAAAAAAAATTAATTGAATTACCAAAAGAAAGAGCATGCTGACTGTAACTTTTTTTGTTTCTTCTCACAGCATGGTCTTGGTTTCTGTTTGGAAAGATGCAGTCTGAAACTCCCTGTGAAACAGATCTGTCTGCCTGAGATATCTTAAATCCATTAAAAATATTCATGCAGGGAACTGGTTTTGCTCAGCAGGATTTAAAGGGCATTGACAAGAAAATAGAAATTTCTAAATTTATCTAATTTTCTATTGAAGTGAAGCCATATCTCACAAAGGGGAAAACATGCCACATTTACCAATGTCAGAGCTTTTCCTTTTGCCCTGAGTTAGCTTTATATAGGGATATTTGATCAATTAATCTGCAGAGATGATAATTCACTTGTTATCCTTTATTTAAATTGGGAGCAGGATGATTTCCATAGGTACAAAATATCCATTGATGCTAATAAAGTCAGCACAAATTATTGGTGTTTCCTAGTTCTGATAATACAGCCACAACAGTTTAGAGGAAAATATATACAACCCTTTTAAAAAAAATACAGCATGAGGCAGTGTTGTCAGATTCTGACAGAGACAGCTAGACAAAAGTTCTTTCCATCTATTATAATTCTGAGGCCCAGAAAAATTGCTACATAAATTACTTTGGTCTGCTTGCTTTGCATCTTTGCAAAAAGCATTTTAAAAATCCAGAAAAAAGAATATTCCACAGCTATGAATTTAGAAACAAATGGCTTAAGAATTTTTTCTGGCTGCTTGCCAAGAAAAATCCTTAAGCTTTCCTATTTGATGTCTGTTGCTAGCAGATGAGATTCAGTTCTTGTTTGAATTGTGTTCTCTGCTCTGAAATTCTCTGAAATTCTTGGCACTTCCAAAAATAGTACTTAGTCTTTCCTGAGCTGTGAATCCTCTGTTGCCTGCAGTTCTGATGATGTACTTCACTCCTGGATATTTCTGTGACTGTGGAAATCTGACAATCCCTTTTAAAGTGAGATCATCTCTGGTTACAGACAAAGTATGTAACCTTTGCCTCCCTACCTTTGCTAGGGATGGGCAAAACCAAAGTTAGGTTACATTTATCTTCTATCTCTGTATCAAGTTGAATGCAGTTATTCTGTTCCTTGTAAGATTTGTCAGAAAGAAGGAAACAGAGCTTCATAGCCTTCTCCAAAGAGATTAAAACAATTTCATAGAGTTTCACAATTCTGTGTGTATCCAGAGGAGTAATCAATACCATTAAACAGTGAAAAATATTTTTACAGTACTTTTTTTAAATTAGCATTTTTAGTTCTGAAAATTTTGTGAAGCACCCCTAAGCTCTTTCTATGAACTTGCTATTTTGCTGTTACTGCGTATTTCAAATATTCAACATTGACAAAGTAACTGCATATGTAGATTTAGGGACAAAATTTCAGCATTTGAAAATCAGACAAGGAAGTTAATAATATTTTATATTTGAACACCTGCCCAAATAAGGATCGGCTTTGTATTTTTCTGAGATAGCTACCCCTTACTTAGGAAACAAAACACCAAAAAAACAACCAAAGACAAACCCTGCAAAGACAGAGATTCCACAATCCATCTGTGCAGTCTATTCTCTTAGTTTCTTATCTCTTCTTAAAAAATATTCCCCTAATGCCTAAGTTCAAACATGATCCCTTTCTTTTATGGTCAAGCATTGACAAAATTTGGTTTCTCCTGGGAGGTTTCTCTGTATTTGAAGACTGGAGTGTGATTTCCTTGTCAGACTTCCCTTCACTCCAAGCTGTCCAGACAGGGACTCTCATCCTAGTGCTGTCCTCATAGCCCAGTCAGTTCTTGAATCCTGTGAGCTGTAACAAGGTGCAGAAGGAACACTCCATATGCCATTGTTCCATCCTCCTGGACTCCTAATGCCCTGCTAGGTAGTGTCTGAGCTGAATGTATTAGTTCTGCTTGTAGTTTTAAAGAGCAATGGAGTGAAAATTGAAGATGAGACTCTTGCTTTTTCTCATAAATATCAACTTCTTATTTTCCATGTATTTATTGTACCAAAAGGTTTGCACAGAAGTTCTGAGTTAGTTATGAGCTGACAGCAAGATGTTATGGTGCATTTCTTCTACAGTGCTGATCTTCTCAGATTGTTACCTAGAGATATTTTGAAAATCCTCTGTGGTTATGCCTAAAGATGGGAAAAAAAAATATCTTCAATTTCCTGGCATAAATCAATCTGATGGGAATGTTATTGCAAATAACCATATCATAACAGAACATGTGCTGATGTATCTGCAGAACTCATACCTTTCTATCAAGCACAACCTCCTTAGTTTTTTGCAAGATAAAAATTATATTAACAGACTTATGTATGCTGGTCAGGGTCTGGCAAAAGTAATATTTGTGAATTTGCCTTAGGAGGGAATTTACCAATTTCATGGAAATATATTCTTATCATGGTGGAAAGAGTTCCTTTTACTGGGAAGGGAAAAAGGAAAAAATATTATAGAATTTTCTGTGATATTATAATAACAGGCTTTTCTCTGTTTTCTATTTATGGTTATTATTTTTCAGTCCTTGAATATAAATTTAATGCTCCTTTTTCTTCTTATATGGGTTGAAACTTAATATTCTTGACACTTCTCTGGAAATTTAATTCTGTGTGCATTTGTAATTTGACTTTGTACTTATTCGAAAAGGCCAATACATTAATTTGATATCTGTGGGTGGTTACTAAAAAAACCCACACCCAAACAAGTGAAGAAGATGAGCTTGTGTTTGACCAGGTTATTTTGTTCCTTGCTAACTCTCTCTAAGTCCACTGATAACTGCTGCACAACTGTCCAGCAGATGCAACATCCATCTGGTTAATCAGTTGAAAGTTAACAAAGAAGGAAAGCTGTCGTTTGCCATTCTGCAGAGTGGACAGCATACCTCTTCCTATATCTGTCTGACTTAGCAGCAGCTCTCTAAATGCATGCTTGTAGGAAACACAAGGTGTTTGCCTCATGAAGATACAATTTCCCTAGTGGCTTCTTCTCCTAGGTTTTCATTGTGCTCTTTAGTCTTCAGGATTCTGGTTGCTTCTATCTTCTGATTTACTTATTTTTAAATAAAAATCACACTGCTACCACAGCAATAGGAAGTTACGTGACCCGACTAGCGTATGGTATGAAAAGGAAATGCTAGAAATACCACTTGTTCTCTCTCATTTTCTGTTTCCAAAATCATGTTTTCTGTCCTGTATCCTCTCAGGTCTACCATGATAATCTGTTGGGGTGCTGGGAAAATCCATATATTAGCAAAACAATGGTCAGAAAAAGAGGCAAGTGCTGCTTTGAGGGAGTACTCTCTGAAGGTAGCCTTGTGCCCTGTTATCTCACTGAGGTAGTCAGCCCTGGATGGATGCCAGGTGCCCACCAAAGCCATTGTAAGACTCCACTCCTCGGCTGGACAGGGAGACAATATAGAGCAAAAGAAAGATGGCAATTGCAGGATTGTTTCTTCCTCTGGGGAAGTTTTGCTTCTCTCTCCACTTGCTGCTACTGTGAAAGTTGTTTGGGTTTTTTTTTTTTTTTTTCCCTTTTATTATCCCAGAAGTGCTACCACCATTGCTGATGGGCCTGGCCTTGTCCAGTGTCAGGTCCATCTTGCAGCTTGCTGGCATTGACTCAGTTAGACATGGAGGAAACTTGTCACAGAAGACACCCCTGTAGTCTCTATTCCATCCCAGCCCCTCTAAAATCCCTGCCACACAAGCCAGCACCACATACCTGTGCCTGGGTTCTCCATGGGCTTTGCAGCTGTCAGACTGGAAGAGGTTTAGCAGGCTGCCTAGGGTGGCAGCTGTGATAATGCCAAAACAGAATCAAATGCTGTTATTTCCTTCTGTGTTGTTACCAGAGGCATTGGTACAGCCCCAAAGATCTTTCAAATGAAATTGAGCGGAGGCTTCTTGTTTAAGAGCAATGATATTTCTTCCATTTCCATGCAACAAATTTCCCTTTTGACTGGAACAAATTATGTAGTTCTCACAGCAAAGAGAAATGAAAGAAATGTCAGGGCTATTATCCAAGGTGGAATTCAATTCTTACCTTTTCTATTACAGAAATTGGTATCAGAACTACTGTCTTTTCTGTGGAGGCCCTGCTTACTGAACACAAAGTGATGCAGCTCAAGTGAAATTGCTAATGATTTTATGTGGAAAGACTGGTTGGGAAAATACCACTGACTAAGAAATGATTCTCCTTTATTCAGAAGTAGTTACTCTTATTCCATACTAAAAAACATACATCTATATCCTTTTTCCTTAGAGTATTCAATGTTAAACTCAATTGTTCACATTTATCTAGGGGATCTGCATCTGTCCTGTAGAATCTTTCTTGGAAAGCCAAAGCTGCTTTGCTACATTCACATGTATGAATGGTTCACTGTATCACAAGGGCTTTTTAGAGGGAAGCCACAAGTAGTTAAATGTATTTCTTATTGTTTTTCTTATGATTTGGATTTACTGTGCCCCTAACTAGAGCAATGTATCTGCTATACACTAAAGCATTCACTGTATGCACCTAAATATTTACAAGCAGAAAAAAAACTCCAGACCATATTTGTACCAAATCTACTCATTTGTATTTGTCAGGCATAATATGCAAATTTCCAAAATGTTTCATTAAATTTTGAGTGCTTACACAATTTTTCTTTTTGGTGGAGTGAGTGTGGGATGGAGAGGTTTTCTAATAACCTCTCTCCCAATATTTTTCCTTTATTCTGACATAATCTTCACACTGAACCAGCAGGGTGACTCTATATTGAATTTAACTGGCAGGTTATTCTATTTAATCAACTGTCAGAAGTTAGGCATTTCATTTTCTGTAAACCTGAGTTAGTTATTTTATAGCTATCAATAAGCTCTTGTCATCTTTTTCATATCTATCAATCTGTCTATAGCTAGCTAGTGAGATATGTATAGATATATATATATACACGTGTGTGTATGGATATGTGTATATATGTATATATCTATAGATATATATATTCCTCTGAAAAAATTAAAAACATGCTAGTACAAACAGCAATGGACATCAATTGATTCTGGAAAGGAATGGAATTATTTTGGGACAGACCCTTGTGATGGAAAGCAATTAAGAAAAAATTTATATGCCTCTCCTGACGCTACCTCTTCTGTTGACTACATTACTTTGTAAATGCTGCTGTGTCATTAATCTTCCTGCACACAATCTTCCTGTAGATAATTAAGAAACTATGCATTTTTTCCACAGCCTAAACCACATTAACAATAAATATATAAATGCACAAATAGCATGGAAGGTTAGATAACGCTGGTGTACTTCAGACCTTCTGCTTTATCCTTCTTCAAATCTACTCATTGATTCATTCACATGCACATGTAGTCCTCCAGTCTGAGCAAGCCAAGGCTCTGGGTGAGTGCACCTTCACAAATTACTACCCATTTCTTTCTGAAGCTAACTAGAAGGACAAAATCTGTTGTTGTTGTTTTGTTGTGGGTTTTTTTTTTTCTTTTCTGTGTAATGAAAAATGAGAATCTGATTCTTCCTTTGAGGCAAAAGCATTGACAGTCAGTATTTTCTTTTCAGAATTGGGATTAGTTTTAAGAAAATGAAAGCATATACTTAAATATGTGCTTCAAAAATGTCTCATGAAAATGATGAGAGGAATTAAATTCATTGTAGTAGTCAATACTTTTTTAATGAATAAACTCCTGCAGTTATTTCCCTTTGAAACTGAAGTATATCTGAACTTTTTGAGGAGTGGAGGAAGAGGGTTGAAACAAAATCATGAGTATGTGATGAACAGTGTGAATTTCTCACATCTCCTTTTTATGAGCATAAATGGCTCCTTTCTTCTAATAACTTTGATTCTATTAATTTAAGAAATTTTCACTACCTCAAAGCAAACTTCATTTCTTTTCAAATTACTTCTCTTAAAAAAAACCAACTCAACAAACTGGTATCTCCCTAACTTTGTTAGTTTCCCTTTGCAAATATCTATTTCTCTAAAATGTTAAATACAAAACAACCCCGAAATTTGTTTCATATTTACCTCATGCACAGAGGTGCACACTTATCCAAAGTATGCTATTGGTCCCTGCTTTATATGAAGCTATGCATAATGTTACAGTCTTCACAAGTACAGCACCTTAGAGATATAGACCCAAAAAAATAAACATAGCCTGCAGTCACAGACAGTAAGCCCACAATGGGTACCAAAATGCACAGTGTTGGGTTGACCTTGGGTGAATGCTAGTGCCCACCAAGCTGTTCTACTGCTCCCCTTCCCAGCTAGAGAGAGGAGAGAAAATAATCTGGAAAATGACAGTTTATTAAAGCAAAAGCTTGCATTTCCACAAGCAAATAGAAAAATATAGGTTTATTCTCACTTCCCATCAGTGAGTGACATTCAGCCACTTTCCAGGAAGCAGGGCATCAGCATGCAGAGTGTTTGCTCCAGAAGACATTGTGAATAAAGATGCTCCTGTTTTCTCCCCCTGCAGAGATGTTCTGCCACAATGCAGCAGCCCAGACGAGTTTAGCCCATGATGCCAATTGCTGTGCTTCCACTGCCACAGCCTCCCCCGTAGGGCATTAGCCACCGTCCAGCAGTCAGCATAAAATACAGGCCACTTTTCTCCTTCAGCAGTCTCTAGGGCTACTTAGTTGGCTTTCAGTTGTGCAGGTTGGCTTGACTCACCTTCTGCTTCAGCAGTCTCAATGACTTGTCCTGTCGACTCCCCACTCATGGTTTCTGATGGTTTCCCACCACAGCATGATCCATCAGTAAATACAGCGGAGCTTCTTGCATCTTCTGATAACTCATTACATGGTGGTGCATTTTGGGCATGAGTCACCTTCTCAGGCAATGCTCCAAAATCCCTGCCTTTGGCCAGTTCTTAATCTCTTCTAGGATTCTTGGGCAATCTGGTTTCCCTAATTGATTGTGTGATGTGTTGAGGGGTGTTTCCTTTGAACATCCAGCGTAGCGCAGGCATTTGCAGTGCCCAAGTTCCCTCCCTCACCTCTGTGAATCACACATTTAACAATTATCATTGAAATCCATATTCATCACACAGAGGTTACAGTATAACATGATTTATTAATAAACATACTAATGATAGAAAATTGTGACAGATTAAGTTTTGAAGATTGCTGATGATGGTAACTGCTCAAGCAAATTTGAAGCAATAAACAGGGAAGCTCTAATCACCAATGAAAGCCAGCTTGGGTAAATCATTTAGTGCTCATGGAAGAATGTTCTTACCCAATAGATGTCCCTATGGAAGAGAAGACAGGTTCAGCCAGTCAGCTGATCCCAGAAGGTACTATGGAGTCTTTCCTAACTTCTCCCTATTCTTAACTCACTTTTATACTCTTTCATTAGGTGGGGCTCTCACCATATACCCTTTTGTAGCTGATTGGTATAAAATTCTCTCGCTTTGCTCTTAGAAGACATAGTCAATAAAATATAGAGTGCATACTTGGTGAGAGGTGGTCACACCATGGGGACAGGTGATTTTGGGATGGATGTGTGAGTTAGTATTACATTTAGATAACAATTAACTGAGTTCATCTGAAGAGACCGATATCCCCACAGTTGCTGGCTCAGCAGCAAGACCTGCCCTGGGCTGACAGCTGCTGTGTGCTGCACCAGACACAGGGAACCATCACGGCCCCAGCCCTGCAAGGATTACAGCAGAGCCTGGCTGTGGTGGTTCTGCTCTGCTCCATCCTCTGTTTCATCCCTCAGCGTGTGCTTATGATTGCAGGCTGTGGGGAATGTATGTGGGGAACCATCATGGAATAGATTTTGTGCATGTCAGCTGCATTCCATTCAGGAAGTAGCAGCTGTACTTCACCCTATCATTTGCATACTATTATAACTTCTGTTAGAATGGGAGTATAATTTCCCAATTTTCTAGTTTTACCTGCAGTCATCTTCCCACAGACACGTTGTATGCATTCAAAAAAGGCTCTGTGATAATCCTTATATCATTTCACAGGACCATTTTAAGTCTGTATGTACTAAAGTATGTGATTGTTTATTTGGTAATATTGAAGAGAGTATGACAAATACCAGACCTGGAAGAAAAAAAATGAAAGAGATTAAGGTAATTTATTTAAATGAAAATTAAATATATTCAAATGTTTTTCCTCTTGTTCAGAGAATGGGGTTTATCTAACCTGCTTCTAATGCATGTGATCTACTGAAAAATTTACTAATGGAAAGAATGTACAAGCATCAGATGGCCAGTTCACCTATGCATACCATCTTAAAAATGATTTTGGGGGCTCTTAGCATAAAGAAAAGGATTACAGAAACATAAGAACAAATCTAGACAGAATCACTGAAATATACCTGATCAGTGTTTCTGTGCAAAATTCTTCTTCTTTCATTTGATAATTACTTATGCAAGGTAAACCCATGGCTGTTTGGAATAAAATATATGAAGATGAAGTTTTACCAATCTAATTTATCCTTTGCTTTAATCTTGAGTGGTAAAGCCATGTGCTTCCCTTTGCCTGAAGCACTGTAACATTTTAGTGTTGTTCCATACCTCTGTGGTTCATGTAATAGAAAAACTTAATTAAACTGCATCTGGCTTCAGGTGGTCACACAGGCTACATCTAAGAGATTTGGCATTTCAGCTTCGTTAAATATCTCCATGTACAGATTTCTTCTTTATATTGATAGATAAAATGTAGCATGGTCTTCAAGAGCCATCTAGCAGGACTGAAAAATACATGATGTGTTTTTGGATGTTAAGTAGGTAGGGCGTTCATGAGGTGTGTGCATCACAAAACTTCCTTTGGCTTAAGTAATTAAATCAGGTTTGGAATTTCTCATTCAAGTATATGACTACTCTCCTCTCAAGTATTGTTGTAGGAATTTTTAAAACCTTATGTGTTTCTGGAGAAACAGTTGAGAGAGTTGTAAATCTAATTAGCATGCCAGCTTCAGGAATGTTATCTTGTTAACTCTCTATAACATCCCTCTGGCTGTGTGTTCATACAGGAGATTGGACATGTAAAGAATTTTCCATGTATGTTTAGAAAATGTGGTAATATTGTTATAATGCCAAAGCTCTGAAATTGTTCTATATTTTTAAAAATACAATATTTGCCCTTGAAATGAAAGTCATTGCTTTTCCACTTAAAACATTATCTGCAAACAAATCAAAGGATATTTTGATTTTCATTTCGTGTCCAACTCATGTAGTGATTTCTTATGTAGGATTCTTCTTTGGCAAGAGTATTTTAGGCAAAAAAAAAAAAGTATATTTTGACAAGCTTGTTTGATTTTCTTTTAGTAAAAAGCCAATTTTGATAAATGAGATGTTTCTGGGTCTGTGAAGAGCCACGCAGACTCTTTTAGGTAGGTAGAATAAGGATTACAGACTAGACAGCCACATCCTAGAGGAACTTCTCACCATTTGATTCTCCTCTTTTCCTTCTCTGTTTACTTCTGGTTTTAATTTCTTTGAAGGAAACCTAGACAGATCTGATCTCTTGATTCTTTTGTACTATTCACCTAAAGGAGCAAGCAGAAGCTTACCACAGCAGGTTTTGATTTGTCTAGGTTGTTCACATCACTTTTAAGAATATGAAACTCCCTATGCTTTCACTTACCATTTAATTTCAAGCGGTGTTATATTTAATTCTACCTCTGAAATAAGAGGAAATATTTGCTACTATATTACATGTGGGAGGAAGCAAGGAGAAATTTTCTTTTCATCTGCGAGTTCACAGGAAGACTGGAGAAACATGAAACATAAAATGAACAGTGTATTTTCTTCCCAGAGATCCTTTTCAGTTTAAAGCATCTGTGTTTGCCAGTACATATAAATAGGAATTCTCATCTGTCATGAGATTCACAGAAATTATTTCATTTCAAAATTTCAGTCAATCTCAATGCTTTAGTTTGTTTCCACCTAGTTTTACAAAATGTAACCTCAGTAGCTGAGGTAACCAGGAATGCTACCGTTTCACAGACACTATTCCCTTAGAGCTTTTTGGGCCAGCCAGCAAAGACAACCCAGAGGCCACATAAATGTTTTAAGAATTGAGGAAACCAGTTAATTCTGACTGTATGATGCAGAACATAATGTTTTTCCTGCATATGAAGTACAGACATTGTGCTTCTGTACATTTGCAGCTCCCCAAGGGGACTGTGGTCAAATAGCAAAGCAAAGATCTGCACTGATTAATTGACAAGTTTAAACAAAATATTTAATTTCAAATTTGTGTGTCTCAAACCAAACCAATAAAAGGAAATGGTAATTTTACACAGTGCTGTAAAAATGCATTTTGCAATGAACTTCTTAGCAGATATTCTACTGATCACAGAAGTCTAGTAAGAATAAATCTTTTCTGGAGCACAAAAAATATTTCTTCAGATTTAAGAACCACAAAATATGACCATGGGAAAAAATATCACCATCTTTCTTGTGTTCATTGGTATTAACAGAAAAAGTAAGAAAATACAGGAAAAACCTCAAACAGTGTGCAACCAAAGATATTGTCAGAATTGGGTAAGAAATAAATGAGCAACAGTGACAGGAAAAAGGGGTAATTGCTGAGGGAGGATATTGTCATGCATTTATATGTGCATGTTTCCATATGTACATTCTTGAGTCTAATAACAAAAATACTGGATTATAAAATACAAGTTTTGGCACAGTCTGTCTTAAAAATTGCCATGGATTTTCAAGAACCTTTGAAATGAAGCTCTTCAGTTTTCCTCAATACCTCCAGTTCAAGAGAATCAGACTCTTCAATGTATGCCACAGTAGAATATGAAATAAAAAATTGTTCATGCCTTGAAAATGATAATGTCTTGTCCTTCATTTTTGTGTTATAAAATCATGCGACATCACTTTCATACCCTTCTACAACAAGGATGTGCAATGAGAAAATCCTTATAAATTTCCATGTATAGAGCCAGAAAAATCTGACTATCCAAATTAGAAAGAATTTAGGTTTGTTTTATATTTATTCATAAGTTAAATATATAAAATAATTATCATTAAAGGATATCCCATCTTTGCACCTATAAAATTACTGTGCTTTTTAAGTAAAATTTTTTGTTCAAAATTATAATCTATCATATATAAAACCCCCTATAAATATACACACACATTCATATAGATAATACAGAAGTATCAGGTACCAGTTCTATGAAATTATCTATCCTCAGTAGACAAATTTGTTGATGTTTTCATAATTTACTTCTCAAATTCTCAACTTTTTTTATGCCTGCATATTGACTCTTATAAAGGAAGGAGATTTTTTTTATTACTTCTTAAAATATTCATATTGTGTGATATTGTTCTGGCTAAGGTGAAATATGACATTTACTTTCTATTTGTGTACTTTCTGTTTTTATTCTACTTAATTGTGGGAATTCCAACTTTTCAATGAAAAGCAGCTTAGTCTAGAAAACCTGCACTAGTGAAACTTCCAAGGGCTGTTATGATCATCTGCTGTTTTGTTTTGGTTGGGTCAAAGCCACATTTTCATAAAAGAATTACTTAAAAATTGTCATATATTAGTAAAAATTCAGAATAAAACTTTGGCAACTCTTAGCTCATTAACAAGCCACACTGCAGTGGTGAGCTTGTTAAATAGCTTAAATGGCTTAATATGAGCTTGAGTGTTCACTCCATTAGAACTGATGTGGGAATAGCTTGTGCTTTCTTTGTGATCTTCAACTTTCCCTTGAAAATGGATGCTTTTAGTTATGGGATTTTGGATTTGGGTTGGTTTGAAGAGAGATTATTGCAGTTCTGATGTATGAGGTTGTTCTAAAGCCATTTCTATATATTAATATTAACATTTTCTCTCATACCATGCTAACTATGCTGCAGTGCTCCAGATCTGTTCCATCAGGATTTATTTAATCTCTTTTCCTGAATTACATTCTTGCAGAGTATTTTTTTTCTTGCTCAATACTTCCAACCATAATTTCATTATTGATCTGTCCTTTGGAGAAATAAATTCTAATCAGGGAAAGATACTGGGGACAGAAGATTAGGAATATGAACATGCACACTTGTTTTTGCCAATTATTTAATGCAATTTTTGTCCATAAGTTAAACGAGCTTACTCATACTAGAGTGTGAAAAATACTTCTATGAAACCTTTCTGTTATAAGGCAAAATATATTTGGTGAGGTGGCTTCTGAACTTCCAGAACCGAGTAAATCTTGGCATTCAGTTAAACAATAACATATGGCAACAGGGATGCTGCTTTGAGACTGTCTTCACAGCTGGGCTGCAGAGCTATGCATGTAAGCATTTCTATAGCAACTGATTAAAAATTCCACAGAAAACTCTGGTGCCAGTAAATAAAGAAAATTACCTTGAAAGTTTGAATGGCCAGGTTACATACTTCAACTGAAGCTTAGAGCTTTCACACTAAGCCTACCAATTACCCTTCAGAAAGCTTAGTCATATTGCTCTCATTTTTACCAAGCTGTTCTCCACAGCAATTTTGTTAAATACATCAGACAATGGCATGACTATATTCTACAACCAAACACAGAAATCTGAAGGTCTTTCATATCTCTGTTTAACTCTGTTTCCCATGACATGGATTTACAGATAATGAAACAATTAGTGTTTCTAACCTTCTCATGACCTGCAGTTTTTAAAGAGTCAGAGTGGTTAGGGAGAGGGGCTATTCCAGAGAGCAGGGAGAAGAACCAGAGACTGGATTCCCTGTTCCCTAAAACAGTGGGCTAACAGCTAGATTGCAATCATATTTCTCTCTTATTTAGTAACAGGATAGCTTTTCTTTTTCCTCAAAGTTGCCTACAGGCGTATTGTCCCAAAAATGGGTTTTTTCTCCTGGTGTCCAAGAAGCTGTCAACAGAAAGAGTTGAGATATTTGTTGATTATTTCATGTCTGTGCAGAGATAGGTGCTAGGAGGTAAATGCACAAAGCTAACACACCCAGTTACAGCCAAGCAGCATATTTATAGCTTCAAAATACATCAGTACAGGCTTATCTAATTTCTAAATACATACCTACTCCATGGCTATTGGACAATCTTTTCTCACTTTGATTTAAAGGTACAATTCATCTTAAATTTAGTCTGCGTGCTCAATGGGTAGAGACCTCTAATTGGAGGTGGGTAGCATAAGATTTAGAGGTGTGTTTTTCACATCATAATGAGCAAAGTTCATTCAAAGGACAAGTTTTTAGCTGATTTTGCCAACTTGAATAAAACTTACGATGTATTGCCAAATTAATCGTCTAGTATCTAATTCAAGGTCCCTCTGTTCATGTTATATCTTTATCTTTACTTGTTTCAAAACTATGTTGCCACTTCCCATTTAATTGGTTCTCTATAGTATTTATTGTTCCCTATGATTCACTCTGCAAAATCTTTTCTTAAACCACTCAGCTTTCATCCCCATGACTAGGGTTGTTTGAGGTGAAGGAAAAGTATACTGGAGTTTCTTCTGAAAAGCAAGGCACTGGTCTCCCAGTTACTGAATAATTTAACCACTTGGTTTCAAAGCAGAAGGAGTGGTGACTTCTTCATTCACCCTGAATCTTCAAAAGTAAAAGTTGGTTGTGCTGGACTTAAGACACAGTTAGACATATAGATGATTCATTCATTTTATCACGGGTGTCTAGCTTTTGAGTCAGGTGCTTAAACTGGGTGGAATGAATTTCAGAAACAGCAGTAGTTTTTCCCAAATGGTAGGTACAGGATGTACCTACTGTGAGGCCTTCCCTGAGAGGCATTTTTTTGCCATTCAATAACAGTGAAAGAAAAGTGTATAAATTTGACTTTATTTAACTTCAGCAGCTAACTTTTAGGCACTTCAATATCATTTGTGTCAGCATCTGTGTGCTTTTGGAAACAGCAGCATGCTACTGCCAGTCAAATATTTAACACTGTATAACTCAGCAGAAATGTAATTCATACGCTACAAAAATGATCATGGTGTAAAATTTTTAGTGTCCAGTTCTGTATTCATTATCAGCTTGTATTTGGACAAATAAATGCTCAGTAAATGGACATTTTACCCTGAGAAAGTTTTTCTCTAATTGCAATAGAGAAATTTATATTCTTTCTTTTGATGGTGCAGGTAATATTTATTATTTATTTAGAAATATAGAAATTAGTGGTGAATTTCTTCTTGCTAGATGGTCACCTCTGTCCATCTCCTTCACCTAGCCTCAGTGAAGACAATGTGATTTCATACGCTGAATCTTACTCATTTCAGTTGTTACATTGAGGGTAATATAGCAAAGGTTTGCATTTAATTAAAGTTCATAATTCAACCTGAAAAAAGCTGGACTTTGAGGAAAATTTAAAATACCCCAAAACATTAAAAAGTCCTGTTTTTAAAAAAACAGATTTATAAAGTTTGAATTGCTAGCTTATTTTTTAAGCTTTTCTGCATCTTACTGTGCTTTCATGACTTGCTGTTATTTCAAGGGCTTTTTTTTCCCCATAAACACTCTATTACCATAATTATTTCCACACTTGGTAATTTTCCAGCACTTTAAATTGCTATGAAGGGATATTGCTGTTATACATTCCATGTGATTGCACATATTTCTGCATTCCAAATTGCTACTACCCCTGAGAAACTGGCCTCCTTGTCATGTATATCAAGGACTCTGTTAATTTGGCCAGCCTCTTTATCTGATTAATTTCTTATTCAGTGTTTTATTACTGGATGGATGGATGGATGGATGGATGGATGGATGGATGGATGGATAGATAGATAGATAGATAGATAGATAGATAGATAGATAGATAGATAGATATAGATATTCTGATCTCAAAAGGCTGAGAAAAGTTCCTGAGCTGCCCCTACAACCTCAACCCGAACCATGTATTTCCTTTTAGTATTTTTGATCATAATTCAGCACCTAAGAGGAAGAGAAATATGTACTGATTAAAATAGTAATTAATAAATCTCAGAAGAAGGTAATTATTCCTTAGTTTGATTATATCAATCTGGAATATGATCTTACAATGTAGACTCATGAAAAAAAAGGCAAAAAGCTAAATTTATTCAGTATAAGCAGCTAAATTTATTCAGTATTTCTGTCAATATTTTTATAGCGAATGCTAAACAGAGTATGGTAGCTGCTCTCTAATGATATCTATTTTTTTTAAGAGTATATAAGTCAGTATCTTGTGTCTTAGAACAGAAACAAGGCTGTCATTCTTTGCTATTTTAATAAAAGGTTTTTAGAAACATCCTAACTTTATGGTTTGGTTTAATCTTGTATGTTACAATGTACTGGATTTTGTAAAATAAAGAAGTTGCTTTAATAGAAATGTGCAAAGGTAAGATTGCACGTTATTAATGTTTAAACATATACCAGGATGCCTGACCAAAATGTGAATTTTTGTTTGTTAACTTTGTTTCAGCAGCAGGCAGTGCCTATATGTTTGAAACAGACATTTGCACAATACCTATTTGTAGGTCTGCTCTTATTAGCTCAGGACAGATTTTTCATACTCTGAAGCACAAGATTAATTTGAGCTGTTGGACTTTGAGGCTTGGATGCCTATTAGGAAAGGAAATCAGCCCTTTACCACTGACTACAATTACTCTAAGTGTTTCTGCAGATTTATCTTTCTTATTTAGCACTGGAGCAGAGATAACCTTAAAGATCCAGCACTGTCATATTATAATCCATTTATGATAGATGATGATGCATTGGACCAATTCTCAAAAGGGCAAAGTAAACTGCCTGGGTTACTAGGATCTGCTTAATCTTTTTTACCCTACCTTTTCATGACTGTCTCTGCATAGCAATCAGGACGGAAGAGAGTTGCCAAGTCACCTGCTCCTCAGATCAGAAGGTGATTGTGGCTTTGAGTAAATATTAAGAGCCACAGCACTGCCTGGTCAGAAAGAGCAAGTGTACTAGCCTTTTACATCTTGAAGATCTTGGTCCTCATGATGTTTGACATCTAGAAGACAATGCTGTTGCTTTCCTGTGGACACCACGTAGCAAACTGCCTTCCCATATAATCTGTATCATGTATCATAAGCTCTCTTCAGAAGAATCCTGGAGCAGAGTATTGATAATACAGGTGAGAGATAAAATGCCAGCCTCTGTGACAGCTGGCATTGCTTGTACTTTACCCTATGACAGAAAATTATTTTCTTGAAGTTATACCTTTAATCACTTTTGCAATTAAAAACAAAGATGTGCTCAGTGGGGAATACTGTAAGGTAGTTTCTTCTTAAATGTGAACAAATTAAGCTTTTATGGAGCTGAAATCTATTTAATTTCTCTTACAGAAATAAAGAATTATGTGGATGCTTTGAAACACTAAGAATGAACACAGTGCTTTGGAAGAGCAATACTATAATCTCAATGGAATAAAAATGTATACCATATTTGCTTCAGACTGTAATTAGATCCTAAAGATCATTGCAATTGCTCTGCATGAAAATACTCTGTTCTTCAAGAGTATCTGAGGGCAGTAAGACTGTCAACAAATAGATTTAGAAAATGATAAAATTGTATGGCCTCTCTTGGCCATAAGGCTATTTTTTGCATCATCAGCCAACAACAGTTGAAAAAAGTAGTCTTAATTAAATATCTCACAAAATTCTCTGCCTGCTTAATCCATTGAGTTACCTTCTTTTGTGATGCAGGTGTGTCACTCTGCTGTCAAGCAGCAGTGAAACAGTGTACTTTGTAAAGGAAGCAAGTTCAGTTCATCAGTAACACTGTAAATATGTTCAAATAATTACCTGTTATACTTGATCAAGCTACATGTCGCAATACTGTGAAGCACAGACATTCTGGAGAAAACAGAGCTCCCTCTGAATAAACAAACCAAAAAATGAAGCGTTAAGATCCCGCCGTGGTTAATATGTTGGTTCTTCTCTGCAAGAATGATGTGATGTCCAGTAACTGTTGTCTCTGCTTTAGATTTTCCTTCAGTGGGAGTAATAACAGAATAACAGGATCATTAGAATCTGTCTTACTGCTGTCCTAATTAAATAAGTGACAATTCATTGAGTCTAAAGTTTCTTACCAAGGTTAAATTTGGTTGGATATGGACAATGACTTTAAAAATGATAGGATATTCTTTTTCCTTGAAAACAGCCAAAAAAGCAGCTAGAGAAAGGTCTTGGCATATCACTTTCTTAGGAAACCAAGCTAAGAAATATACTTGTTTGTTCTAAACACAAGCAGTAGCAAGCTCCAGGAAAAAGTGAAGACAAGTTCTTAATCAGTAATTCGTGGCTAGTATTTCTTGGAGAAAGCACAGGATATGTGCAGCAACACACTAACCAGGAAAAGAATTCTTTTCAAATAACTGCAGTAAAAGAGAAAATCAGAATAAAATAAAATGTAGTCCTAAATGTGCATTTACTCTGTGTCTGTGCAGTTTGATTATGCACCTATGCATAATCAAAGCTGCTCTCACACACTAACTCCAAGTGTGTAGCAAGGACCTGTATTCTTAAATACTTTATTTCTTTTTGTATAAGAGTTTTGGAAGAGTTGCCCATGACAATGCATGGTATGAATTAATATTTTTAAAATGTTTAGTTTAACTGAAAATACCATAACCATTTGGGTTTTCTTTAAAACACAATGCAAGCAAAGAATTTTTTCTGTTATTTCTGCATTGCATTGCGTCAATTTTTGCTTGCTAATGTTGATTTGTGTTTTAACTTCACTTTTTCTACAATATCAATCCATAATTTATACTAGACTTCTGTAGGTATGATAATAACTTTGTAGAGATCATCTTACGTATTTGACTAGATTTACAGTACTAACTTCAATGTGCTCACATGTAAGCTAAAACTTGTTCACCATGAAGATGTATGTGGAAATATATGACAAAAACCTGATTTCAGTGTCATTAATTGGACAAATCAGGATAAAAAGAAATATCAGTGGGTTTGATTTTTGAATACTTTTGCAATTATTGCATGCTATAAGGTTGGGGATTTCAGTGGGTCTTACAAAGTCTTAGAATGACATAAGAATTATTATAAACAGTCATTAAGGAAATGCTGAAAAGTTGAGAAATATTTAGTGAAAATAACTATTCAAAGTTAATGTGCATGAAGAATTCAGCTTTTATGGATATTAAGATACTTAAAATGTATATTAATATTTGATTAAAAGTATTTTTATTGGTTAGAATAATGTTTCAAATCACCTTTTCGCTACTATAAGCATATGATCTAGATACTCCTAAGCCTGTGACAAGTACCGGCTGCTTGCTCATACAAATGTTTAAAATACATTTAAGAGAAATTTTAAACAGTACAGAAATAGAAAAGACATGAAATAATTTTCCAAACTCACTACTTTATTATTTGAAAGTCCTTTATATGTATCTAGAAAGATGGGTAGATGTGTTGCTTTCATAGAAGAGAAGTAAAAAGAAGATACTGACCTACAAAATTATTCATAGTGTTTGCAAATTCTAAATATTAGAAGAGTAAAAACCTGGGAACTACTCGTTATAACTTCCCTTTGGTCTTCATTAACATTGCCTTCACCCAAGCAAGCTGTGTCTTTTAGTCCTCAAAAAACTCCTCATTAAAAAGGAGTAATCTCAAACTTCTGAAGCTGCATTTGTTGTACTTTGCTCTGGTAAGGTTTGTTCCACTGTGACTCAAGCTGACACATTTTCCCATCTAATTTCTCCTCCTAAATCAAGAACTTGAAATATTTTACACAAAGTATATATTGTGATTAGCAGAAACCTCTATTTATCCTTGTTTAGGGATACATTTGCTCTCAAGACATTACCAGTGCATGTTTGCGTGAGTAACTGAAACTGATCTTGAGATGGAGTGATACTTTTATGTCTTTGTAATTTTATTCTGAAGAATGTGGATACATTGCTTTACTTTTGCAGACTTAACTTTACCTAGCTCAGGTTCTACCAGTCTAATGCAATCTTAATGAAAGAGCTCTGTCTACTGAGAGCTACTTTAGATTTTACAGCCCATGCTAAAATTACTGTTTGTTGCCACAAGGATCTGAGCCAAGAAATTAGAGGTAGCCTGAATGTGTGTGTCAGATTCACTCCATTAATCTTGTATTTGTCATACTTGTTACAGCATAGCCTGGTATCCAAGATAATTTAATTTTTACTGGTGGGATATTTTTGATAGCAGAAACCTTTAGTATCATCCTTGGTAACTACAGAATTTACTTTGCACTTTTCCTGTTGTTTACAGAAAATAGACTCCTCTTGTCTCATTTAGAAAGATCAAATATACATTTTTAATTTCTGAACAAAGAGAGGGGAAAGATGAGTTCTGATCACAGTGCTTTGGGGGAAAAGTGGCTGCCTTATTTATGTTCTTATGCTTCAGTTTAAGTAACTTGTCTTTCATTGTTTCTTATTCACATTATTAAAGTGTACTTTTCAAAGTAGACTTTTCTATGCTGTATATTGAATAATAGCCCAACTGGCCATTTGTAGGGCTTCCAAATACTTGTGTATGTCATATATTACTGGTTCTATGCATTTGCCAGTGCCAAGAATGGATTCTCTGAGACAGAGTGCCATACAGATTTTAGAAATCTTCAGAATGTATTCAGTGACCATCTGTCACTACATGCACAGCAAGCTTGACTTCAGTGCTGTTGAGATTCTGCCCAGGAGTACTGGAAATTGTGGTCTGGCTGTAGAACTAAACTGCCTGGCTGGTGCAGAGGATGGTGACGTGAATGGGCACCAAACTGTTCAAAGCTCAGGCTCTGATGGCTTGTGGTGGAGAGAGTTGGTGTTTTGTGATGACTCTGACCAGATAAAAGTGTGGTGGGGTTGCCTGGTTGTTTTCTCTTCTTTTTCCTGCTGATATGACAAATTAAACTAACTTTCTGATGGTTCTGTGTCCAGTCTGTATGCTTCTTTGGTAGCAGAACTACAACAGGGGTACCTACACCCAAGACTGTTATAAGATTAAAATATAAACCTAGTCTCAAATTAAAAATGCATGAATGTTCCATGTGGGACTTCTATGAAAAAAAAACCAACAAAACAAAACAGCTAAAATAGCAAAACATCATCTGCTAAAAATTCGTGGGGTTTTAATATTTTAAGCAGCATAATAAGGACAATTTGAAGTCAACTTTTTTATGGTGGTCAACTTTTATCTCTTACTTAGAATTGCATTCTGAGGGGTTTTGTTGTCCTTTTTTAAAAGGAAAGACACTATTGTAAGGACAAGGAAGGGAATTCTATTCCTTTTTTATTTAGGTCAGCTATTCACAGCAAATAATTGATCAAATATATTTTCAAGTAATTTGATTCCATATTTTAGAGACTAGAATTTTATGAAAACATAAGTCTATGTCAGTTGCTGTGAAGTGAGGACTTTGACATAGGATGTTTAAGCAGAATTTCATTTTTAGTCACTCCAAACAAAAATTTTGAAGAAAGGAACATTTCCTGTATTGTCTGAGACAGGGAGATACAGAGACTGATGTTACTAATATTCTGGTAGATATATATGGCCCTGGAGAATGTCCCATATTGGTAATCTTCTTCCTAGCTAGTTCCAACAGTAATATCTTAAGAGTAGTGATGTTACAAACTATGGGGTACATGTGAAAAACATGTAAAAAGTTGTGCATCACCTTCTGGAACCCAAGTGCTTGTGTGAATCTGTCGGACCTCTGACTGGAAATGATTGTGCCTGCAAATTACACTCATTTGATGTCTTAGCCCATTTGTATTTAGCTGAATTGCGCTTGAAGAGAGTTTAAAACCAAGAATGTAATTGGAAGTTTAGGAAGCAAGTGAGAATCCAATGAAGGATTCCCTTCATTACCTTCCACCAATCTTTTAGAACTTCTTATATGTATTTCATGGTATAGGCATCAACTGTTTTATACTATGTTTTTTCAGACATGAAAACAATGATACTGCTGACTGCACTACTTTCCAAGGTCATTAGTCTACTACTGCCATGTCTGTTTGAGGACCTTTACTCTAGGATTTAAAATGCACAGATTTTTTAAAAAAATATTATTGCTTAATAGATGTATTGTTTTAAATATTGCTGTTGTGTTTCCAGTCTTCTGCATACACATTAATTACAGATGCGAGGGAAACACAGAATGACACAACTGAATATTTAATAAAAACCCCAAAACCACTTTAGCTTGAGTTCATGTTATTCTGATGTTTCAATTTAACACTGCTCAACAAATTGTGTCTTAGGTTGAAAAAATAGTGTCTACTGCAGAATTGAAGACCATAATTTTCAAGTATTAAGACCATGTCTATCTCCCCCAAAATCAGCAAAAAATGCTTATTATGGGGGTTTAGAAATTGAGATCTTAACCAGTGGTGATAAATCAAATAGGAAAAAAAACAAACCCTGACTATTATCTTTTTCTAAGTTTCAGCACTCCTTCACCAAAATTTTAAAAGAATATGTACTTAAGACTAAAAGATAGCTAGAAGGACCCTCTTTTTTATGCCAAGGCCATTTCTCCCTGCTGAATACAGGTTGCTTACAAGTTATTAAACAGAGGGAAATAGACTAATGCTAAAATAAAGAAATCTAGGCAATACACTGCCTGAATCAGGAAACTGGGAAGAAAACCTAATGCCCTGAATGCCCACCATACTTAACAGTGTAGATCACAGGATTGATTCTAACATTAAATAAAATATTTCAGTGGATTTCTTAGGAAAAAATGGAAATTCTGTACAAAATTCAGCTATGCGTTTTTGGAAATGGAAACACTTAGCCACATCTAAGCATCTGGCATGAACATTTCCCTGGAAGAGAAAGGAAACTGAATATGTCTATTGAATGTGAGAACAAAATGTCTTTTTTGCCAAACCCAGTACAAATCATCAGTGCCAAAGCAAAGTGCTTTCTAAAGCTTAGCTGGAGTCCACTAAGACTTATTTTAATCAGATGTAAGGAGAAAGGAACAATATCAAGCTATTATTTCATGTTGATATTTGTTCCTGTTATCTAGAGCCCTCCAAACAAAACCCCCACATACTTTAAAAAAGTTTAATTGATTAAAATGTGTTGCAATTCATCACAGAGCTGTTTAATTCCATTCTAGTTTTGATAGGAACTCTTGGAAACCATCATTGAAACTGATGACCAAAAGATAATTATTTGCACTTGGATCAGTTGTACTGTCTAGTACCTAAGTCTTTCACCTCTAAATAATTCTGTTTACAATAGTTTTTAAGGTAGGCAGGAGCTAAGAGCTCTGAAAGCAACTGAAATTTATTATGGGTGAAATGCAAAAAATCAAAACTCACAGCACACTCTCCACGCCTCAACAAACACATCTAGATATAGATAAGAGTATAAGTTTGTAATGGAAATGGCACATTTTCACATTTTCACACTTTCTCTGTGTTTGAACCTACAAAGATAAAAATCGGCTGCGGAATAGACCAAAAGAACCAAGTTATGGGACACAACTTAGGAGCCTAAGGCTCTTAGGAGCTTAGAGTATTAGTAAGAAAGGAGGAGAAGAATAGGTGAGTGCTTACAAAATAAAATATTCCTGTGATAGGAATCTGAATCTTTCTTTTATCTGCTTCTTCTAAACAAGCTGAGGGAAATACCCAGGAAGGCAACTATTGCACCTCAGTGAAAATAATAAAATCTGTGTGTACTACCTGCTTCCAGTGCCCTCCTCTGACAAAAAACCAAGACTGAAAACAAAATTTTCATCACAATTTATAATATTTCTAACCATTTTTCATTTTCCATGTTCTAAAACAGTTCTAGAAATATCAGGGTTGCTACTGAAATAGTTCAATTATCTCCCTGTAAAGAATGTTTACCTTTATTTTAGTATTGCTACTAATTGCTAATTTAGTATTGCTACTATTGGTATTGCTAAAAACCTTTATTTTGGTATTGCTTCTAAATACTTTTGAAGTTTGTTAAAGACAAACAAACCCCCTCAAAGGAATGTGAAAATAATCAACCTACTCTGCCGTTCCAGCCCCCAGCACTTCTAATGAGTTATTGAGGTAAAAAGTTTTACTTTTTAATTATTTTTTCTTTCATTTCAAGGCAGTTTTCCTTTCACTGAGAAGAGTTTTCTTTCTCTGTCCCATCCCTGTAGGGAAGTACAATTATACTTTGACATGTCTCTCTCAGCTCTTTCCAGCCTTAAATGATGCTGGCAATTCCATAGGCTGTAGCTCTCTTGTGAGGCTTCCCTGCTATCAATTTGCTTTTTTTTTTGGTTCATCTAGAAAACATAGTGGATTTTCTTCCTTTTTCATTATAAAAGTAATGTTTTCCATGAAGTACCCTTTTTCTTAAATAATAATTTTTTTTCTTTATTGCTTTTTCTGTGATCCCTTTAAAAATGAGTCTTTTTTAATGGATCTATAGCCTCTGAACATATTTTCTAGCCTCTCTGATAGTATTCTCCCATCACCTTCTCCTTTCAGGCATGATAAAAGGATACAATCAGAATTAGTGGGACTGGAACAAAATGTTGAGATTTCTATGATAATGAGAACTCTGGGACCATTCTCCAAAGGCTTCTCTCCTCTGGGTATTTTGCATTTGCATACAGACACCATCTAAGCTTCCAAAAACTCACCTGCTCTTTAACGTACCTCTAGGAAGAAAGCCATTAAGAGCCAAGACTGCTATCAGAGAGCATGTCAGGCTTCTGCAAGCAGCCCCAGTGCATCCCACCTAGTCAAGCATCTGCCTCATGAGGCAGTCTGAAGGCTGTGTAGTATGTGATGGCATGACTAATGGTGTGGTTTCCTCGTTTTTTGTTTCATCCTCTCCTTAAAAAGTGAATTATGTGCAAAGTGCCTTTGCCTGCAGTGCCTTTTTCTAACATTTTGTTTTGCCTTCATCTTCTCTCCTTTCCATGAAAAGAAAATTGCTTCTATATTAAACAGTTGTTTAATATAGAAGCAGTTCTATATTAACCCAGTTGTTGAGAATGTTAATGCTGTTGAATCAAACAGTTTCCCACAAAAAGTTTAACTAATAAATTAGTTAAAATTTCTCATGCATTCTCCATATTATATTACTGATTACTTTTAAAGTAGGAACTGATATGAAGAGGCCTGGTGTTACATTAAATTACATCTCAGTTTTACCCTAACCATTGTAGACAATTTGAAGGCTTACTTACACATAGAGAGTCCATTGGTTAGTCCGTGGTTCTAAAGTGCAGATCAGAATGATTTCTCTGCAACATCCTGAAAGGATGCAGGACATCCAAATGTGTGAAGGATGGCAGTGTGGCAGGATTCTGACACGTCTCAGAGAGGGTCACATGCTGACTCTGCAGGGCTGCAGTTACATGATGCATGAAATCTCTCACCACCAGCAGCAAAGAGCTGCCTTGCAGAATGGGAACCATGGGGAAAAGTGGCAGACTTGTCCTGCTGGTTTTGTGCATTCACCAGGGTCAGCAAGGAGACTCCCTAGAGCACATCTTGCCTTCTCATGTAACCAGCCCTGGGACTGCATAACAAATTTTCCTTGGAGTCTCCCAAAGCTGCAGACATGTTGAGGGAGTTCAACAGTCAGAAATATATCTCTCTAAATTTCTTCCCATTTCAGTTCCAGCGGGGGAACCCATTCTCAGAACTTGGGGAACATTATGCAGGGCAGGACTCAGTAGAAAAAGGCTCATAATCCACTTGTAGTCATGCTGAATAGTATCTGTAAAGTGAGACAGTGAACTAAACAGAGAAATAAACAGTGAACTTTCTAGTTCACCAGCTCCAAGCACTTTGAAGTGACCAATCTGCTAGGAAAACAGTAGCATTTGCCGCAAATATTTGCACGTATTTGATACTACAAAATTACATATGGCTGAAGGAAGATGGATTTCCTTTTTTCTTTGCTTGTTTTGATTCCCTAGAACAATACATTGCACACAATGTTTTGGGGCTTGTCCCTTGTGGGAGTCCATGCTTTTTCAGATCTGACTGAGTAATTTTGAAAGTTGTTGCTGCTTTATTGATTTTCTGCCCAAACCCATTTTGCTAAGTAAACTGATACAGGGAAGTAGGGCTTGTGATCACCTCACAGACACAACGGCCAAGCCCTACTCCTTTCCAAAGCTCCAAGGCTTTATAATTTTTAAATCTGATTTTTATTAGACCTAGGTGACCTGTAAAATAGGAAAACCTCAGATCTGCTGGGTAAGATGGAATAAAAATAAACACATTTGCAAACCCATTTTTCTTTGCTCCCTGTGTCCTTGCAGGGGCAAGTCCTTTGCTGTGAGCTTCTGCCCTGTCAAATCAGACACTCCCCAGCCACAAACCTCCTCCAGTCCCCTCATGTTTCATAAGAAAAGGCCTGTAGTACATTTCCAGAAAGACCCAGCCTGCCCATGTCTCTTCCCACTGGAGGCAAGCCAGCCTACTGCTCACTCCTGGGGACCTGCTGCCTCTCTGGCTCTTGAAGGTTCCACTAAGGCAGGCAACTGTGGTGGTTCATGGCGCAGGTGCAGCCAATGCAGCTCATCCTCCCACCTCCTCAGCCCCACTAAAACCCTCCCTGATGCTCTCCCTGCTCTCCCTCCACCCAGGGACAGAAGTGTTCCGTGGCAGGATGCTCAGAGAGGGAGGTGAAGCGGGAGCTGTACTTGCCGCAGGCGGTGAGTTAGCGTGCTCTGTGACTGGTGTGTACGTGGCTGTCAGGGCACACCAGGCTCCTGTTTTCCAGGCTTGTTCATGCTCCTCAGCTCTTTTCTGCTGCTCTGCTTCCTGCCCTGCCTGCTGGCACTGGTGGAGCTGCTGGTGCTTGTGTGGGGGGGAAAGGGGCAGTAAGGCTGCATAGCTGTCTGCAGGCAGCAGGTAAGGCATCCCTGAAAGCTGGGCAGCAGCTGAGACCAGGACTCTGTAAATGGTAGGGTTTAGATGCTTTTTTTAAAAATGTATATATATTTTATTTCCTTTAAGAATAGCGAGAGACAGAGCAGTTACCATTCCATTTGCAGTAACTAATGTCCCATTGCTCTGATGTCCCTGCCTTCTGTTCCTTTCAGAACAGAAGCATCTTGCAGAGTTCAGTGCTCTCTGGGGTAGCTGTTCTAGGGGCTGCCCCACTGAACCACCTTCACAGACAAGTAGTGTTCCCCTGTCAAGTTGCTGCATGGTGGTGATTGAGCCTCTTTTTATGCTTGTGTGGAATAGTTAAGAAAGAAATAACCAAACCATTCATAGAAACTGAGGGGGATAAATATTCCTTCTTTGAAGTGTAGTTAGCTCAAATGAGTTTGTATGGTTTATTTCTTTAGGTTTATGGGGATAATCTGTATTCCATTTCTGTTCCTATGATGCCAGGTGCCAGTTCAATACTTTAAATGCACTGCATAATTTTAAAGATAAACTCTGTAAAACTTCTGTGTGAAAGTTTTGTAATAGTGGTGGATATTGACTTCTACATTTTATATGGTCAGAATAAACAGCTGTGGATGTTACAATACTAAAAATATCCTACAGTACTGACGAATAGTATTTCACATAGTTACTGTATTTTCCTGGCTTACTTGGTAGAGAATAGCTTACAAGTGAAAAAGAGGTTTCTGAGAATGCTGCTTCAAAAATTATTAGTGAAGCCATTTTAAAGTCCAGGTCCACAGTTATTAAAGAAAAAAAAGGCAACAAACCATTAAACTGCAATCTGAGGGAGTATAGTGGCTTTGTTTAAAGGATGGAGATATTTGATGGCTCTACTACTGAGTGGCATCATCATCACAGGAGCAGGTGAATGTTATTCACAGTCAGAAAGGATATATATTTTACTGTCTGTCATGAGTGACATCCATAGTTACAGGTATTTCACTTTCAAATACATGTTTGCTCTTTTTGTAAGCTATATAGAAATACAATGGAGACAAGAACAGATTCTGAAATAGAAGTAATGGTGAAAAGGAAAGGAGAGTGTGGGTTCCTATCACTATTTTATAAGGGCAGACATAGCGAAACATAGACAAATTTACTTTTGTGTGTGGTTTCAATTTAGGTGATTCCATAACTTCTTAAAACAGTTCTTTAGGGAACAGCTTACCATAGGGTGGGAGGAGAGCTAGCTCTTGCATTGCCATGACCCTCTCCTGTAACATATCTGTTATGTGTGGTCACAGTGAAGGTTTTGCCCAGCTTCAGTAAATGGGGAGGAAGAAACCCTGACTGCAGGCCAGAAGCAGGAAAATTGTTTTTTCATTCACTGAAGGAAAGAGTGACATTACCCATCACTATTTTTAGCTAAGGCTTCACAACTTCTCATTTCAGTGAAAGCCTAAGCTGAACATCAGTGGGAGGCTTCAGTCAAATGAATGACACAGGTCCTTGCTTTGATGGAAGTCTATTTGTAAAGACTGCTTTAGGGCAAAAGAAGATGAACTTGAGGTGGCCAGGTCCAGCATCAGGCAGGTTTTTCTTTAGTGGTTGGGGAAGAGAAAATGACTGTAAAGCAAGTGATTAGCTGGTACCTACTGGTTGGCCACAAGACCATGATGTTTATTTTGATGTATGAGAAGAGGGTAGACTGTGGTTGTTTCAACATTTAACATTTTGATCTGTGGATTTTATAAGCCACTCACTCTTCCAAATTTTGCAAATGTTTCTGGCCCCTAATTTCTTTTAATACGATTATTTGAAAGGAAGTATGATGGCATGACATACTTAAGGACTTAGACTGCTTTTAAGTGTAATTCTTTTAGTGAAAAATTCTAAATGTTGATTTTTCTATGAATAAAATAAATCTTATTCATTTTCTTTGCATATGCATAGGTCTCAGATTTTTATTAGTCATCTTTGTGTCCTAGCTGGCCAGCAAGCATAAAATTTCTCTCTCACTCTTCCTCCTCTCCCACTTTAAATGCAGTGACAAAACTCTTCCTCCAGATCCAGGAGCTGTGTAGAACAACCATCTGCCCATCTAGAACAGCTTTCTTTTTCTATTGATTGCCGACTTCACTCTTGTGTAGCACAAAGCATACTGCAACATTTTCTTTTCCAGATCGAAATTGCATTATTTACTTTTTTTTTTCTGTTTTCTCAAGAAGTCCTGAGTACAAAACTGTGTTATGAATTGTAACACCATTGGTAGAACTGACTTAGCCAACCTGTTTGCATTTCTGAAATACAACCCATGTCTTTGCATTCATTATTGCTTAATTTTGATAGAAAGCATCCTAGAGAGCTAATTTTCTGGTAGTTCAGAACGGTTCATTCTGATTTACCACTGCAGGATCACAGTGATAGTGAAGTTGGACCTCAAAACCAGAGTGACTAGTATATGTAAATATCCTGCTGGTGAACTACTATCCTGTAGTGAACTACAACCAATGTCCTATGTGATGACTCTTACTAAGAACTAGTGTTTGTCCTAAGCTGTTTGAGGATCATCAGTACTGCTTGTTAGAAGCAAATTTCTACACTTCTAATGAGAATGGCTACTAATAGCTGAATTTCCCCACGTTTAAAGACTTCATTTCTGTTGCAATTCTGTATAGGGAAGCTAGAAGGTGCCTTAATCTCAGAGCACCAGGTTGCAGCTGTGTAGCCCCTGTGAGTGAAGTGTGTTCTCTAGGCCAGGAGTACAAACTAAGCCAGGGTCAGGTAACCAGCCTGATTGGCTTGGAGCACTTTAAGGTAGAAAACTTTAAATTTCTGTCCTGATGCTTGTCTGCCCCTACTGCCAGCACCATGTCCTAGCTCTAAAAGTGTTGAGTTCTGAAGCTCCCCTGAAACCCGAATGCTTTGAGTGCTCTGGGAGTTGAGCAGTGGGGAAGGCATTGATTTGTGCTGCAAGATGCTCCTCTGCTATGCCAGGAGAATCTGGACTCAGCATGTCTGTAGTCAGACAATGCCCAACATGTGCAGAAACAGACACCAATTTGCCATGAATTGACAAAAAAAAAAAAATCATTAAATGTCATTAAATGAAAAATCTAATTTCTTTTGTCTAAAAAGCATTGTATGTATTTAGGAAAAGCTGAAGTCCCTTGGTATGCTCTTACTTAACGTTATTATAGAGGCAATGGATAAATTCAGAAATACTTAAATCCACAAGCAGTTTTCTAACTAGCAGATTTTTGTGAGAAATTGATTTATGAAGGTTGTAAAACAAAACAATATTGTCACTAGGGAGCTGAATTCTTGCAGTTTATATATAACAACCAAGCTGTATCAAGGCAGTGTTTTGCCAGATTTTGCATGCTTCTTAAATACTATTAGAAATTATTTCTCATAGATATCACAAAACCCTTAAATAAAATTATATGATGAATTAAATTTTGAATAGCTGCTGACATTTGGTTTCAAACATTGTTAGCTTGCTTTGGGAATAGCGTGGCTGGAACACCCTTTGTGTTTTGTACACCTGTGGTCTCCACAAGGATGGTTAGGAGGCAGCTCACTCAGTTTTGTGTTAAAGCAGGTGTTTGTCCTTCTGGTGTTTATCCTCAGTTGCTCAAGCTTACGTGTAGCAGTGGAAATGGCTGCTTAGTAAATGCATTCACCAGGATTGAAGAAACATAAACAGCAGCATAAAACTATGATTTTGATTGAACAGATCCATCAAAAATCACTTTGAATTTGCGGCGAGTGGGAGGGTATGTACTTTTCTGCATAAGCCTCAGAAATAAGTTTTGTGCAGGGAATTTAATTATGGATATTTATATCAAGAGTTGACATTCTGGAAATCACACCTTTTTACAATAGTTTTTTACTGTCCAGTCCTTATATACCAGTATCAAATAGAGCTATTGAGGAGAAGATTTTAAAAACCCACCACAAAACGCCAGCAGTTGAAGTTTAAAGAATAGACTAATGAATTACATGTTAAGCATGGCACTGTTTTTAAATGCATAAATGTATGATTATGTTGAGAGTAATTGTGAAATAGGAGTAATTGTGAATGTGAAAATAGCATAATGATGTTGCTCTTAAGGCTGACATTTAATATATAATTTGAATGAGACAAATCAGTTTTATTTTGTATCTTGGATGTTTCATAGTCATTATTATACTTGAAAAATTGAAAATTTTTGTGGCAGTAAGAATTTTGGGCTTCTTTGCATTTATCTGTAATCATTTATCTGTAATCAGTCACAAGATGTCTTTTCTTCTTTTATCTACCGCTTCTCTCTCTTTCCATCCTCACCAGTTTTATCAATTCCTTGGGTTCGTTTTATTCATCTTCACCATACCTCTTCTAGTCCAATAATTTTGATTTTTGCTTGCAGAAGTTTTTGGGCAGGTTTAGCCAATAAATGAAGGTATGTCACACATTTTAGCAATTAGTCATGGTAACAAGATAAAGTGTCATGTAAATTCAAAACATGATAACAACCATTTATTTTAGCTAACTAGCCAGCTGAAGGCCATATCACCCTGATATCTTTTGTACTACTATTTCTGTTAATAAGGTTTCTCATGCTATAGATAAACCTTATGTTACACGTGTATGCTTTGAAGGACTGTAATCAGTCTCTGAATTTCTTGCATCTAAGACTGAGGACTTGATCACTGGACAATATCCTTTTCTTACTAACACAGTGGACAGTGTTTAATTTATGAAATGCAATATCCCTCATCATCTTGAGTTACTTGCAACATCTTTTTCCAAACACTTATTAATCCCTAGCTGATTATATTTCTAAGAAATTGCAAACAATTATTGATGATTAAAAAAAAAAAAGAAAAAGAAAGGGAGTCCAGAAAGAAAAAGTGTTGGAGAACTACATCCCTGCAGCCCTTTTTACCCTTTTTGTACGTTCAGTTCTAAATTTAGGATCTCATAACACTAGACTGTAGTCTCTGTTTTAGTTTTAATTCTTTCTATGCTATAGTCATACATTAATATATATGTTTTTTATGCTGTATTTATACATGAATAAATGTATGTATTTAAATACTTGATGTATTTATATACTTGATTAAAATTTAGTTCACCAAAAATTGTAATTTATGTCCACCATGAATTTAAAGCAATTTTTGTGTTTCTTATAAACTATTCATATTGGAGTGAATATTTTAGCACCTTAATACTATTACAAGTTGTGATTGTCACAATTGAAAAATATCCAAAGGTTGAGTAACTGTGAATAACAGAGACAAAAGAAATAATAGCAACTTAGCAGCATTTTGCCCAGACATCTTTTGTCTCAGATCTTAAAGAACCTGTGCATCTTGTAATGAGCTTTATCTGGAACAATGTTCTCTGCTTCATAAAAGAAGCTTTAATCTTGACTCGTGAGCCTTCATGGCTGATATTTTTTACTTTGTACTTTTCTCTGCTGCCAAGGCTATGTGCTATATTGTTACACATCAATGTACACCTGGATCGAAAGCAAAATCTGTTTATTTTTTTTTATTTTTCTTCTTTTCATAGTTCTACCAGAAAGGTACATGTTTATGTCTAATATTCCTTAAATAACTTTTTTAAGCTTTGTTCTTATGTGTCAATAAGAACTGAGTCAGTTTTCTACTAACTTGCAAAGCTGAATGTTTATTGTGAACACCCAAGAAATCTGGGTATGTGTGTTTGATTGCTGATGCACACATCTGTAGTTTGCAATGACATGCATTTGTGTGTACTGAAATAGTTACACACAAACATATCTGTATTTTTTGTGTTTATAGCTGCATACTCTTCTCTACTACCTTCTCATCTATACTGCCTTATTCTGTAAAATCGTGTTAAAATTGTATAGTCTTTTTGATCAATCTCATGGCTCTATTAATAGTTTGTAGTTTGACAAGTACATCTGCCTTTTTATTAATTAAAAACCCAAAATGTGCATAAGGCAGAATCTTTGTCCTAACAAGTATTGAATAAAATAGGGCATAAAATAATGCCAGTGTCTTAATCAGAACTCACATAAACATAACACAATGTGTACGTTGTTATGGTAGGTTTGTTTGGTTTGTTTTTTCTACGTGTATTTCAATGTTTATGAATTATTTCATTAATAAGTGTGGCTATTACTGCCTTTTGCTATTGCTTTCATGTAATGATGAAAAAAAAATTTACTTAATTTCATCAAGTAAAACCATCAGTTTTCAACAAGCACCAAAATCTAGGCATTTCAGGTTCAGGTAATCTTGAATCTGTGTCTCTCTGAGTACATTAAGTTTGCATATGAACTTATATATAAAAAGACTAAAACTGTTTAATGGCAAGTTGAGGGCAAATGGCAGAGTTTTTAATTTTATTTGGCAGGTTATCAATAACTTGAGTCTAAAAAAATGATACAAAGGTAATGGCATCACATGATATTAAGTGTGGTATAATACTATGAATTAAATTATATTAAAACATAAATCATGCTAGAGGTATAAAAGTGTAATTTGTGTACATTTTGAATAAAATCAAAAATATGCTTTGAATCAGACTATTTTTCTTCTTCCCTGATTGATTTATTAAGATTTGAAATTCCTTTTCATCAGCAGATTTGCTTTCACACTTTTGTTTAGAGAATTAGAAAGGTAAATGAATTCACATTTGAGTGCACTTCATTGTTGGTAATATGAGAAGCATTAAGTGACAGAACTGTATTATTGTACTGTGATCATCTTTCAGAATCTTACCTTTTAATGTTTTATTTAAATTCTGAGCTCATACATTTTTGGTTTTAACTGGGATGGATTGTGTGAACTGTATACACACAGGTAACACCAGGATGGCCATGACCCACACCAGCTGAAGTGTGAAGGAAAGGTTTATTCCACTATTTTGCTGGCAAAACATGGACACATGCCCTGCTAAGCTTATGTCATCTTAGCAGGGGCAAAAAGCGCTCAGGCTGTTTCCTGGCTCACATATCAGAGAGGTCTGGCACAGGCACAGTTCTTCACAAGGCTGTGTTTTATCATCTCCAAGCTCTTATCTACCTTCCCCCCTTACTAGGCCTGTGAACAATGCTTTTTGGGTCTTTTACAACATTCTGTTATGTGACTTCTCAAGATAGAGACAGTCAGTTTTCCCAGACTGAATATTCTTAGCACTCCCCCAGCTGCAAGGTCATCTTGAGTGAAAACAATTCTACAAACAAGTCTTTATCCTCCCCAGTCTTCCAGTTTTAACCATTTCCTCCCCACGTATGTTAACAATAACCAGAAAAATGTTGTCAAGAACTTTTTGTTGAACTGGACACAATATATTAGTAACAAACTATTTGGCATAAGGTAGCTAAATTTAAGTATAATCTATTTGTACTTAAATGAAGAAACTGGATTCTCTATAATATTCCCTATAATACAAACCATTCCTTTTTTCCCATAACATGTATTTTTATACGTCAATTCTTTCTTCAAATTCAGGCTGACAATGTATAATCTTGTTATGAATAGTTTGAAAGACTGGATCTTTTACAACCTAAATGATTCTATGTTTCGATGACTATATCCTGTTACTGAAGCAAAGCTACTCAGTATTAATTTAAATGTGGGGAAACTGTATTATATATCTCAATATTACTTTTTTTTTTTTTCCTTCAGAGTTGTTGAAGGTAGGTAACTGTGCATATAACTACACTTGAGTGCTGCTATATAAGGAAAATTCACTCTTTGGTTCCTCTGGAGAGGAATGGATTACACAAAACCAATTGGAACAACTATAGTTGTCTGTCTCCAGATTAATATTGTAAATTTGCCTTGATTAAGGACTGAAAAATATGACCATTTGATGGCTGATTTTTGACATTCACAAAACTGAGAACCAGGAAATTGATTGAATGGACTTGTAAATGGTGTAAGCAGAAGAACATTTAAATATAGGTAGAAGTTTGAAAACAGAAAAATATGATTGATTTTGAGTCTAGCAAGCTAGTTGTGTCATTGTTTTGAAAGCTTTTCAAACAGGGTAGGCTAGTCTAAATATCAGAAAAGGTTTGTTTTGTAAGGTGGGGAAAAAACCCATCAGTGGTACTGCATCCTGTACTTAGTCATTCAAGCTTACCTCTGAGCTTGACTGAGCTAATCTTCAGTCAAAGAGAAGCTCATGTCATGATAAGCAAGAGCAATAATATGTATATGTATAGGAAATCTGATCTTCCATGGATTTATTTTTGTCTTGTAGAAGGGCAGTACATAATGAAATGAAGCACGGTGACTTAATGCTCAGAAATAAGTAATGAGTTCACTCTTGAGAAATGTCTGGGTCTTCAGTGACTGCTGCACTCAAATGTCTCTGAGATTCAAAACCCACGGTGAATAACATATATAAAGAATAATGTTCCTCAGTTCTTAGCATTATGCTTTCATGGGTGAAAAACGCAGCTTCTCCACGGTGTCTTTATGTAGGAGAGATCTAGGGAGGGCATAGAAGTTACATTCGTGCTTCTATTAAAACAAAAATATTTGTAAGGGATTTCTTGTTTCTTGTGTTTTTAGTTTTTTTTATTGTCCAACTGTCACTGAGCATGACAAGCTGGAAAGAATGACAGGAAGCTGGTTTTGGAAGGATGGAGAAGGAAAGATGTTATGAAAAAGTAATGATAAACTTAAGATGGAATATGCCTCATGCATGGGGAGGTACTTGTTCCTCATTCAATATATTTAGGATTTTAGAGAGGGCTTTCTTTGAGTTTTGGTGGGGTTTTTTTGTTGTTGTTGGGGTTAGTTGTTGTTGCTCAGTTTTGTTTGTTTATTTGTTTTGGTTTTGTTTTTATTTTTGTTTTATTTCAAATCTGTTTAGGCATTTTATTTCACAGAAGTCTATACAGATAGTAAAGAGAAAGGTGTTCATGTCTCCTGGTTTTTATATCTCCCTGACTTTCTTCTCTTGCCGAAATCTATTTCCTTTCTACAACTTCACTATTGCACTACTACTTCACTCCTGCCTTATTTTCAGACTTCCTACTTTCAGAAAATAAAAGGCATTTGTCAGCTGTGTTCCCAAATATTAAGGAAAACGTCTGAGACTGAGTGGAGGGGTATGTAGGGAGCCAAGTGGAGCCTCCCTTGTTTCCCTGGAGCCTGCCCTGCTGTGAAGGGTCTTCAATCTCATCAGTTAAAGTTTCAGATTTTGGGAGTGTGGCTCCTGGATGGTCAGACAGGAAAGTTTCCTTAACAAAATGCATTGCTGAGCCTGTTTCTCATCTAGTCTGCTGTGCTTTGCAACTCAGTAAATCATAGGTAATTAAATATTCTCATTTAGTGGCTACTTGAATTCACACTGATTATGTAATTAGATGTAATGACACAAACCATTGTAGAAAAATGGTCAATAACATAAAGATAAGGAAAAAATCAGAAACGTTTACGAAGTAATGTATAGGCACAAGGTTGTGGGATGAACAGTTCATCAGTGCTCTATCTTGCATTTTCTTGGTATTGTGTACTTCAGTAGAGAAAACCTTAATATTCCCTTAAGAACCTGTATGTCAGATGTTGTAGATATATTCAGAAAAGCAAAATTACTGTAGAAAAAGAGATGAAAAATTTTCCAGACAAATTCCTCATTAGGGTGAACTGTATGAAAATTGTTCTTTTGGTTACTAATTGCAAGTGTGAACCTTGAGCATATAAAAGCCTTTTGATCTCTGGCTGCTGGGTCACTCCTCCTCAAATTTCAGGTTATGACCATGTTTGATTGCTTACAAAGAGCTGTAGAAGATCACAGTGCCCCTCTATTGTCAGTGTCTTTGATACACTTTTTGTAATTGCTGCAGTTTGGGCTTCAACAATACCTTCTTATTTTCATCATTAATCCACAAGTTAGGTCTTCTACAACTGAGCAGTGATGATCGGTTCTGTGCTGGTCTTATTTGCTTATATAAAGATTTATTTAAAAATTTATGAAATGCAAGCCTTCTCTAGTCAATAAGCATTATTCATAACTTACTCTATCAACTCTTGCAGTCTTTGATAGTTTTGCATTGAAATTGTAATGTTTTCCAGTGTATGCTGGATGTAAAACGTTTGTCACTTTGTGAAGTCTATCTTACATAAAATTTTTGTGTGTGATTTAGAGTTTTTAAAATGATCAAATGTTTGAAAGATGGTCAATAGAAGATGCTACTCTAGCTGGAAGAATAACCAAAAAAGATAATGTGTTTTTCCCCCTCACCCTCCTTTTCTAAAGGAGAGCCCTTTGTTGTTGCTAATGTCTAGAAGAAAGGATATTGAAATGCTGTGCGCCTCTTTCAGATACCTATCCATCCTCTATCACACACTTTCATCAATTATTTACTATATAATGCCATGTAATATTTTCTTGTTTTGTCTCCTTTCAGTGAAGAAGGTGAATTGATTGCCAAATCAGTTCTTATTGCACTGCTCTGGCTTTTGGAGGAAGCCTAAAACCAAGTCTTGCAGATGTTTTCATATTATGAGGTCATGGATTTTGCTGACAATGACATCTGCATGACAAGATGCAGTGATTTATTTCTATTGTATTGAATGTTAAATGTTACTATAGATTTACTCAGAATTAAATTTAGTCAGTCTCACAGTTTAAAATAAATGTTATTTATTAGCTGAATAACCACAGTTCAGGGGTCCAAACTTTCTTCAAAAGATGTTTGGAATGCTGGGCAGTGAAGGTAAAGCAACACTGATTGTGCTATTAAACCTGTGAGGCTTTCTGCTGGGGTATACCAAATCCAACATAACATCAAAACAGTCATATAACAATTTTTTTTTACATAAAAATGTTTGCACAGGAAGAAGAGAGATTTATCTTTAGAGAAAGATTTTTGTTTATAATATTTCAGGGTAATTTCAAATATTTTGGTTTGGATTTAGATGCTATGGTGGTAGGAAGTACTGTAAAGTGACAATGTATTATGAGAGATTATTGTTGCATGATACTTTAGATATGTAGCTTATCCCAAGATATTTTCTCTTCCTAAATATGGCAAATTGTAATGCCTGTGTTTTGGCTTGTTTTATGAAATGTGAAATAAGCATGGACTATAATTTTTATCTTTGTAGGAAAGTAAAGGGTTTTTTTGCATGATGCTTGTTTAAAGAACCTTAAATTCAATACAAGTTAATTTATTAAGATAGTTGCTATTTGTTTCCCCTCTGTGAAAATACACTTCTAGAGAATAGAGAACCCTGTTTAGTATTGTTTTCTCTCAGGTTTTTATTCATGATTTAATGAGGGAATTTAATGTAACAATATTAGATCTCAAATGTATGCCTTAGATCTGATATTTGTGTCCAGACATTTGCAAAAAACATGTTTAAACTGACTTTTATTTCTGTTTCTTAAGCCCATTTGAGGAACAGCTCACATACAATAACAATAGGAGATTTCATATTTAAGAAAAATAGACTTTAAATTTCGTTTCTAATGATGCTTTAGGAGAAGCTCTTGTTATTAAACAGTCAGTTTGATTTCTTTTCTGACTGCAATTTTCAATTAAGAATAAAGTGTTCTATTCATGTGTCAAAGGAGAGGGAGGTAGGGGTAGATTTTTTTCATTAGTAAATAATGAATGTGAGCAGGCACTTAGAAGAAAACAGTGTGTTGTACCTTTATGCAAGGTTTTTTCTAGATTGAAAGAAACATATCTACTATGATTAAAGATGTACTTGAAATGCTGCCTGTCACAAAAAGTGAGTTCTGAGTTCTGTTTTTGTTAAATATTTTAAAAGTGCGTCTATTATAACATAGTAATAAAAACATTTTGACTTGACTTAGGCTAGTCAATAAAAAGATTGTATATTTTATGCACACAAAGGGGCTGAATGATCTCAGCATTATTTTTCAGAAGGGTGTTTTCCTACTTTTGAATGCTTTGGCCTGTAATAGTTCAGAAAATAAAAATTCTTTCTAGTAATAAAGTATTAAGTTGCATTGTATATGTCATAGTGTTTGTATCATAATATTTTTCCCTTTTCCATACCTCTCCTGTGCTTTCATAGACAGGTAGGAAGATTGTAATGTGGAAGAGCAAGGGGGGGACCTCTCTTCAGAATCCCTGGATGTGTGTATGTTTCACACAAGGGAAACCTGTGTCTATTCTAGGTGTGAATTTAATGAATGTAGAAGGGCAGTGTAAGCACTCTCACCTCCAAACTGAAGAGTTTTTTTGGGTTTTTGTTTGGTTTGCTTGGCTTTGTTTGAGTTTTTTGGTTTTCTTCCTAGATCTGGCTTATTTAGAGGCGAGGGCATTGGAGGTATTCTGGCTGGAATTCAGGAACAAAGATATAGACAAAACATTGTGAAAGGAAAGAAGCAATATTGCAAAAGTAATGTATTGTCTTCTCACTTACAGTCATTTAAGTATTAAAAAAGTAAAGTTCATTATAAAGCTGAGTATGAAAGCCTTAGTAAATCCTTAGTTGAATTGAGAGATGTATTCTTCTACTCCTTCAGAGGGTTGAAAATTTTGGATGGATTTTTTTTTTTCAGAATTTCTGCTTTAAAAATTACTTTTTGTTTTAATCAGCACTTGTACCTGTCAAACTATTCACTGTGACCAGCACCAGCTGAGAGAGAGCCCTTTTGCTCTCTCCCCTAAATGCCAGGCTGTCCAAAGAACAATGATTTGTAAACGTTTAGCACTGTTTGTAATTTTCTGTTGTAAAACCTAGCCAGTAAGCTGTGAATACTCCCACACAAGTTCTTAAAACTGAGAGCTGAAATGCTTGCTCAGAAATGTGCTGTGTTGAATATTCCTCAGAACAAGAATGGAAGAAAAAAAAACTTCACATAATGTATAAGATAGCCTCTGAAAAATAATGTTAATCTAGCTTACTTAGCAGAAAAGTAATTAAAATTCCATAATATGCTATCTTACCTCTTTTTATAAATTGGGCTCGTAAAATATCTTCTAGTTGCTTCCTATGAAGGCATGTTTCATGGATTTGCATCAGGCAGAGGCACCCTGCCTGTCTATCCAAACACCACAATATTCCACTCAAACCTCTTTCACAACCTGCAGGGCCCTATTGTTCATTTCATGGCTTTCAGCTCCTGGGAGGAGCAGGTTGGAGTCCATCACAGAAGGATGTTCTGTGAAAGCAGCAACACAGATTTAGATAATTGCAATTCATTGCTTTTAAGGCTACCATCCTGACTTCTATGCACTTTGCTAGATCAGAAACAACTAGTGACAAAAGCTGTGACTTCTGATTGCAGTGCATGAGAGCTGTTCCTCTTCAGTTTCTCTGGAGGAGTCCTGTGATGTTCCCAATGGGCTTTGCTAGGACAGTTGGTAAAACCTGAAAGGATTCCTTGCTCAGGGCAGAGTCTTGTAGTCTTTGTTATAGTTTCTTGTAGTCTTTGTTATAGTTCAGTTCAGATGATGCGCAGTAATTAAATAAAAGGAATGATAAATCATTAAGACTAGACATCATTTGCAAAAAATTGTATTTGGAAATGGGACTTCCAGATTAACAAACCATAGAAATTGTTGTTTGAACATGGCCTATGAGCTTGTTTCAATCCTAAACAATATTCTCCAGAAGTAGATATCAGTGGATTATTTCAGCATTCCTCTGTAAATCACATGTATGAACATGGAGTCAGAAGATTTGAGAAGGGTTGAAAACTAGCTGGAATCTACATATTCCTTTCAATATATATAGTAATAAAACAGTAAAAAAATTGCTGAGATTTATCTTCCTCAACTACTTCATTACAATTTTGTTTTGTTGACTTGAAAATATAATTTAGCAAATATTTTTTTTACCAGGAAATCTTCAAAATGAAGTAAAAGCAATTAAAAAAAAATCACAGGAGCTTTTTGTGTCCATTTTTTCTAAATAGATTTATTCAGAAATGGTAATCATATCTTCCCGTTATATAAGTCAAAATGGAACCTGTTTCACATGTGACTTTTAGAAAGATTGCTGTGCTTTAGTAGATAAAATAGATAAAGGTGGGTCTTTTTATGTTATTAAATAGGAATTGTAAGAATACAGTGTAAACTATTGTATTTGCTTAAGAGTAGAACCTATTTTAAGGATTTTGTGTTTGATGTAAAAATAAGCTGTCAATGATAGAAATTTGTACCTGCTTTATCATCTGTGGAAATTGGAATCCAGCTATTTTGTTATTACTTTTATAAGATTTTCCTTTAATTTTGAAGCTCTGTGGTCTCCTCTTTCTTCAGGGAATGAATGCTAAATATTTTTCTGCAAGATTTACATAAATAGCAGATTTCATTCTGTGGTTTATAAATTAACTAATTGTCTTTTTTTTTTATAGAGTTCTGTGTGCTTTTGGTAAAAAAAAAAGATCCTTTAGGAATAATTTAGTCAACTTAGTAAAGACTTTAGATCTTTTAAAAGAAAGCTCACCACTAAGGAGAGGGTCTATAAATTCGATAAGGCAAAATTCTAAAATCTTTATCTTGCCTTGTAATTTTTATTTCTCATGCATCCCTGGACAAAAAGGCTGTTTTTTTGGAACCTTAATAATGAAGGCAAGAAGTGATTGTGCATATGTTTGATTCTCTAAAAACGTCTACAGCTTTTTAATGTATTCTTTGGACAAATACTTCACCTATATACTCCCTGTCTAATATTCCTACAGTGGGAATATGTATTAGTATTCAGATAGCTTATTGTATCATTGTACACATAGCTAATTATCATGCATGAACTTTTGTTTTGTGCTTGACAATCTTGGAAATATCAGTGCAGAGGCAGTCCTTTCTGGCCAGCCTCTCATGGCACTTTGCTTCTTATTTTGTATGTTCAATGAAGAGACATTTTAAGCTGTATTTATTTATGCACAGTATGAACTGCAAGGGAATTTTCCCCAGTCTTTACTGGGATCACCTACCACTTGTTTGCAGTTTGTATCTGCCAGTACCTGTGCAGGCCTTTTATTTTCCTGTCAAGGTCTATATTTCCCATATCTCCCCACCTTCTTTCCCCCTTCCTCCCACATGCTTGACCCCAGCCTTTTAGAGCCAAGATTTGAGTGGTTGAGTATATTGTCACATTTAAAAACCAACCAATTATTTTGGCTAGTACTTGAAAAAATTAATTGAAATTTAAAAAGGAAAACCTCTGAAAATAATCGGAATTACAGAAAATAACCTTTGGTGTTTGGGTAATTGTACCATTAATCTGAAGCTTCCATTTTTGAGTGAACATTTGTGGGTTTGTGTATATAGTCAAAATGTTATCTGTATGAAAACGAAAACTGAGTTGATATAGAGTTAGTATTATAGGATAAAGAGGTTTTAGAGAGATGTCGAGCTGACTATTAAGGAAAATTGTTATGATTAAATGAGACATTTGAATATATTTAGATGAAGTTGTAATTAAGACAGTCAACCTTAATTCTGATCATTTTTTAGTACTGTCCATTAGCACCGTAATCACAGTTGTGATAATGCAGTATTTCTGCAGATTAGATTAAAACAGTTTCAAAAAGTGTCTTTGTTTCCTTTTCTGCTTCTTACCTATTTGGCAGATATTTCCTGTATGATATTTTATTACTTTTCTGTATCTGCTGTAGAGCTATTTTGAGGCTTATAGCCTTCTATTGCTCAACATCTTAGTGTTTCTAGAGGTTTTTTGGTTGTTTTTTTTTAAATATATTTATATGACAGTGTTGTAATCTGCTTTAGAAGAATTATGTTTTTTTAAGAATCAAACTGTCCACGATAGAGAATTGATTTTAAGTTATAACTATCTAAATATTTATTTTAGAAGCATAATACTTTAAAGCATTATTTAAAACTATTTTAAATCAATAGTTTGTATTCTAATGCATGTTATGGTTAATAATTTTAAAAAAATTGTTTAGAATTTAAAACAGATGAGAGTCAAAGTAAATTATTTTTGTGAAATCATATATTGAAGACATCAGAAATGAAATCTATTTATAAACGCTCAGTTAACCTACCTCTAGATTATTCTTCAAATAAGTTATAAGAAAATTATTTAGGTAAAAGTAAAGGATGCTGTCTTCTGTTTGCAGGTTTGTAGAAAGTATTGCAGAGGATTACTGAATATTTCATCTGTGAGAATTGAAGGCTTTGATCTGAGTCCTTAAATATTTGTGAATAAAGACTGTGCCAGTTTTTAATTAGTATTAATTCCAACTGTGAGGATTGAAAAGCAGAAGGGAAATATTAGTCAGCAATTGTAAGAAGATGAGGAGCAATATTAATATAAGTTCTGTCTACTGCCTGCATAGTAATTATTTTTGGGGGTCTTATAATAAAAATAATCCCAGGTAGTAAGGAATCAGTGCTAAAAGTTAAACAAACTAGGTACTGATGAAATGTCATGTTATGGAAGATATTTTTCTAGGTAAATGGTATTGGTGAATTAAAATAATATGATAAAACTTTTTAATCATCCTGATAACAAAATTATATAATTTAGTATTTCAGAGTTAGGAAGCATCAGAAATAATTCTAGCTGTATATCACCTTATGTTACATCTTTCTCCCTTGTGTTTAATATGTTATTCTGTATGTGTGTAGTATTTATATGGAGACTTGTTCAACTTTATATTTTTGCTAAATTCTCCCTTTATATGATGGGGAAAGTTCAGAAAGTAAGTACTATTTTGTTTTTTATTATTCTGTACATTACTGATTTCTCATTCATTTGCAAGTATTGTGCTGTGCTCTAAATATAGAATTCTTATGTTGCCTTTACCTTTCTTTAATAATAATTAACTTTGTTTCCCAAATCCTTCACAATCCTAAGTTTATTTTAATGGTATCATGAAAGGTGAAATTCCCATTTCTATCCTTACTCACATAGTACGTGACAAAGTATGAGTGGTGGGATTTTAAGTCTGAAGTACCAACTAAAGATTAATATACTTTCTGGAACAGTGAATATTTACAAACAGTTATGAGTATGTAATTTCAGTATGTTCAAACACAGCTACCTTGGCTTTAGTTCCAGGTGGAAGGTCTGAGCATTTCTGTACATTAGATCCCTTGATCTAATTCAAATTCCCTTGTTTTGTTTGTGGAAAGATAGCTGTATTAGTGTCTGATTCCAAAAGTTTTACTTGTACATTCATTTGAGTACTTTGGTTTGTTTCTCCTGCTGAAATGCAGAAGTAAAAGAAACTATAGAAACAAAAAATTAAATACTTGCTGCAATGCAGAAAGGGTTTTAAACTGACCCTGTGGTAACTTAAGTAATCAACTCTTCCAAGAAATTGAATTTATCTGTTTTTAGTATGTGGTTTTATGTGTGTATATTTTAGATATTAATTAGCAAAATTCAGTTTTAAAAGTAGGCTAATGAAGAGACTTAAGATTTTCAGTGCTTGATGTAGGTGACATGACATACACATATCAGTCAAAGATGACTAATTTGACTTGAAAGAAAATAACCTGACACGTGGAAAGAAACAGTCACAGAACTCCTTAATATTCCTTGATCTTTGTTTTGAAGTTTTGCTTTGATGTATATTCAGGCCTATGAGAAATGTTGCCAGCTAATGCTTTTACTAGCTTTTCCTGTAATTTGCATTGCAAATTGAAACATAGCCTTAGATTGGGAGGAAGGTCCTCTTATCCAACCCCTTTCTCATAGCAGTTCCAGTTAGATCTGACTCTGTAGGTCTAGCCCACATCAAATTTCAAAGGTTTTAAGGATTAAAATTCTTTATTTCTCCACTATTTGACCATTCTCATGTCATATTTTTTTCCTGATACCTAGTCAGATTTTCCTGTCTTGTATTTCATATCTGTAGTCCCCTGACATAGCTCTGTGAACATCTGAAAGCTAGGGAGCTCGACACTTGCTTGAATTCAGCAAAGGGAAACAGGAGGTTTTAGAATCATAGAATCCTTTAGGATAGAAATGACACCTAAGGTCACAGCCTCCAGCTGTCCACCATTAATTGTGTCCCTAAGTGCCATATATACATGCTTCATCTGAACTGCTTCACCTTCTGCAGATGAACTCTACCTCCTCTTTAATAACTTGAATGCCTTTCTTTTACTGTAAAGCTAGATTAGAGTAGCTTACACATGCATGTTCATGCAATAGGTCAAGTTCCATCAGTTAAAGATATCTCTTGCTCCAAGAAAGAAGATATCAAGCATTAATAGGAGAAGCTAAAACTCTGGTGAAAGTGTCCTTATGGAGAAAACCACGTCAGTATAACAAGGCTGGGTTGTCATTATCATCATGTGAGTAATAGATAAAAGAGAGCCAGCTTAAAATGGATAAAATTTAGGTCAAAAATAATCAGCAGTTCAGGAGGATAGAATGAGCACCTCTCCTATGAGGAAAGATTAATGGAGTTGGAGTTCTTCATGCTGGAGAAGAGAACTCTGCAGAAAGATGTAATTTCAACTTTTCAGTACTAAAGGGTTCTCATAAGAAAGATGGAGACCCTGTAGTGGTAAGACCAGGGATAATGTTCTTGAAGTACGAGAGGGTTGATTTAGATTGAACTTAAGACATTTTTTACAGGAATGGTGTTGAGGCGCTGCAACAGATTATCCAGAGAAATTGTGGGTGCCCTATCCCTGTGTTCAAAGGGAATGGGACTTTGACCAACGTGGTCTGGTGAAGAACGTCCCAGTCTGTGGCAGGGCCTGGCGGACTAGGTGATTGTTAAAGGTCTCTTCCAGCCCAAACCATTCTATGATTTTTTTGTTGTTGTTGTTATACTTTGCAGTGTTATTTCTATTGAAGACACCTGGTAGTGATAAAAACCTCTTGTTTAGATTGAAAGCTGGAATCCCTCTTTTTGGCACAGGGTATAAAACACCACTTAATTATATGAGTAATATCAATAAATAATAATGTAATATGAGTATTATTCTGTTCAGAAGAGAACCTTAAGATCTGCATTTATTTTCTATCATCAAAAGAAAGATATGGAAGCAAAAAGAGTACAATTCTTATGACATTTGATGTTGTTTCTGAGTTACTCAGTGAAAAAAGTGGAAACTATCCTGAAGGACATGGACTGTGTTGTTACTTTTATAGAATACAAATATGTACATTTTTATGTTTATAATTGAAATCTTAAGCTTAATATTGACATAGCAGTCAGTCACTGGAATAGATCAATGAGAAGACAGTTTTCATTCACTGCACAGCTGCTGTGGGGTTTTGTTTCAGTTTTAAAGTGGTGTGTGAATGGAGACAGGTTCTATTTTCTGCTTTGTTTTGACTGGAATATTAGCTGGTCCTTGGATTTATTTTTCCTTTTTTAGGCATGCTCTGTACATTTTCTCTAAAGTGACTGCTTCTGAGGTGAAAAAGTTACCTCTATTAGTCACAAAAGACTTCCCATGTGGTAAGAAAATGATGAAAGATAAAGTACAGCCTTGACTGCATTGCTCATCACTTCATCTTTCTGTTTAATAAGAAACAAGTGGAATAGAAGAGCAAAGATGGCATAGTAAATTAGAAATAGAGCACTGGTGGAATACTTTGCCAAATATGCCAAACCTTTAGCTTTTTTATAATTCTCTGTGATTGATACTAGACCCTTTTGTGCATTACCTGCCAGGTGGAATGAAGTCTGGCATACAAAAAGGGGTGGTTTGACATTAATGCAGCTTCAGAGAAATTAGATTTTCTGTAAAGTTTTAGCAGCACTGGGGATAAATACAAAGGGTTATAAGCAGTGTAATGATCTTTGAATCTGCAGCTTCATCCTATCCTGTATCCCAGGAGGCTAATGTAATTTCACAGGAAAAGGTACCAAGATACATCACTTATCTTTCTCCTCCATGCATATGCTATCAACTCTGATGTAATGCATTAACATTATAATAAAAAGAATTTGTCAATCAGGAAATAGATAGAAGCATGCATTTGGAGGCAGAAAGGAAGGAAAAGGAGAAATACAGTCATGTTGATGCAGAGATTTTTACAAATTCTGACATGCATTTAATTTATTAAAATCTCTCCTTTGAAGTATAAATAAAAAGCACATATTCTGTCATTGATGTTATCATACTGATTTTGCTAACCTTTTATTTATGCAGTACTAATGTGAAGACTTTTATGTAAAGTAATTGTGGAATTCAGAGTTAATCAAGGTATTTCAATACAAAATGTAAAAGGAAAAAGTCTCAATGGTTTTAAAAGCTGTGAATAGATTACAGCACTGGTATGAATTAATTGAAATGTAAATTTTCACTATGACAGAAATAACTTCAAAGTCTCAGCAGTTCTTCTCATCCTCTTTATTCTACCAACTTTACTGGCCATGTTTAGGTTTTTTAAAGGAAATCTGTAGAGGTTCTAACTAGCTAAATAATATAATTAACAATTTTTTTCTCATTATTTTGTATTTTCAGGTAACATGCATTTGGAACAGGAATGAATACAGGTCAGGCAAAAAAATCTTTAATATCCAATCTAGGCAGTTTTTATGTAATTGAAAGTCTAATATCAGTATGCCTATTTTCTCAATATAATACCTAAATCATACCTATTTTCTCAACAACGTATCTGATCCAGAGTCTGTTTATTTGGTACTGACTGTTGTTCATATTCAGTGTTTCTTTCACTCTCTAGCCACTTTGATTTCTATTTTTTTTTTTTTTTTTGCTTTAATGGCCAACAAAAGCAAGCCCCTTACTTTTTGGCCCTAGTGATAGAAATCACAGTCCAAAATCTTACTAATCTTTAATTTTCCTTGTGATTGTTTATAGATTTCTGTTTTTAATTGTGTTCTGTATTATGTGAAATTCCAGTGATCACTGGCTGCATGAAACCTAGAAAATAACGCCTGTTCTGAAGTTGCAAACATCATAAAATTCTTAAGGGTTTTTTTTTTTTTGGCATAAATTTTGTCTTAAATTGATGATTTCTTAGGAAGCTACCAGAAAGAGGTAAATTCTAGGATATTTCCTTGAATTTGGGCTGTGTGAGTTCTGCCCATCCATATCAAAATTTGTTCTCGCTACGGAACTAATTTTGTGAAAGAATCAAGAATCTGTATCTTCTCAATGACTATTAGAAATATTCAGTAAAAGTCTTTAAAATTGAGAAACAATTTTCTTGGAAAAAGGTAATTGAATGATTTCCATTTTGCTTCTCAGGTAGATTTTTAGTTCAATTTTGATGTGAAGGCACAAATAGAATACAGATACCACAGTTTGATTTATAAATGGAAAAAGGAATGGTTAAATTTGATTTTGCATAATGGAAACTGGAGCATTTTTTTCACACGTTGATATTAGCCACTTTATGGCCCCTGTATATTCCAGTTATTTTCCTGCTGGTAAAATGAAAGTTCAGCCATAAGCATTTTTCTTTCATTTATGGAATTACAGGTACTGAAGTGTAATTTAACTGTGATGAATTATTGTTATTGTTGTTATCCCAGAGACTCTTTGGAAGCTAAAGAAACACTAGTGTTCTATGTCAGTATTCCAAACAAACAAGAAACTTTAAGTCTACTTTAATGTATGTAAAATGCAGTCAATACTTAAAGATTGTGACATTTTAATTCAGATGTTGTTTTCAGAATAAGAAATGTTTATAATCCATTATTTGTAGGATATGAGGTCAATGAGAAATGGCAGTGGTTTCTGTTGTGTTTGGGTCAGGCTCCCTAGATCTTGGAAATCACTAGAAACTACTCCAGATATAAATCTCAGTAGCTGAAAGTAATATCTGTACCTAGATCTACATAAACTTTGCATAAAAATAACGCTTTAACTTTGAAATTTTCCAGTTAGAATGATTAATGAATTGCAAAAATGCCTTCAGGGAAAAGATGTCCTACATTAGTGGAGAGAGAGCCAGACAAGATGTCTGTTTAGCTGAAAGCACTACCTGTCTCCAAAGGCAAGACTGTTGCTTTTCAACTAATATTCTACGTGTCAAAACCATTGAAGTCTAGTAACTAACTGTAGCCAAGTGAGGCTGTCAAATGATTTTTTAAAATTATATTTTAAGTAAAATTACATCTAATTTTGTGCACATAAATCTTTGAAACTGCAACTTTTTGAAGCAATAATGATTCTTATTTCTGGAAATTAATTTTAAGGATCTTTTTTATTGGTCTGTGAATATGATGTTTTTAAGTTTCTCTGATTCATTTTCTTACAAGTACAGTTCTGTAAATAATAGGAAACGTGATAAAAATATTCTCTACAGTAATTGGTTTCCATTTACTGTACATACATATTTTTTCTTGTATGTCTAGATCATTTCTGTCTGTATTTACTTATTCTTGTAATTATACAAATAAATTTGTGTTTTATTTAGAAATTATTTGGATTAACATATTTGTTTAGCACTTATTACAGAATTACTGAGGCCAATTGCATTGCTCTGAGACCCAGTGGATTGCTTGGAAAAGTGCCAATATGAATAAACACCTTTTAAGTAAAATTTATGAAAGTTAATGAGATGAACTACCCCACTTTAATACTGTGGACTGAATTCCTTGATGTCTTTCACAAGCTTCAGTTTCAAGACAATGAATTTTAGAAATGTCACAGTTATTTTAATTAATAAAACATAGTGTTGTTCCTGAGAGAATAGATTTTGTCTTAGTATGCTCCTGAAATGCCAACTAGTCATAGGTAGCTTTAACATTTTGGAAAGCAGAGCATTCTGTTATCTGTGGAAGCAGTCTAAATCTTAGTTTGTGAACTGGTAGATTTTAACTTATTTTTTGTTTTAAAATAGAGCTTTCACTTACATTTATTAGGATATGAATTAATCTGCAAATAATAGCAGTTTTAAAATAAAGATACTCATTACACAAGCCATATATTAGGTTTTTTGTTTTAATAAAAGTTTACTCCTAGCAAATATTTTCATATTTAATGGTTTTGAAAGCATTTAAACATTTTTTCTGGTAAAATAAAAGACTATTTTTGTACTGTCTGTTAGATGGATTATACCTTTAATTTGTGCAAAATAACAAGTGCAAAACATTTAAGAACACATTTGTAGATATTATTATCAATAGTGCAGTTGTGCAAGACTGTAGTAGCTAATTCTGTAGGTACACTACAAAGAGAAACTATTTTTAGTCTTTAAATGACTGAGTGAATTAGAATTATTTCAGCAAATACAATTTCAAACCTGACCATGTAAATTACTTTAATTAATATTATAATTCAGAGACAGAATGGTCATTATTTTCATGCAATCAATCATTATCTAGACAATATTTCCTTTACAGGATTGTTTAGGATATTATTATAGCCATAGAATCATTAAGGTTTGATGAGACCTGTAAGATTATCAAGTCCAGCTGTCAGCCTAGCACCACCCCCGTGTTTGTCACTGAACCTCATCCTCGAGTGCTATATCCAGGTTATTTTAACACTACCAGGGATGGTGACTCTACCACTTTCCAGGGCAGTCTGGTCCAATGCTTTTAAACCCTTTCCAATTTTCTTTTTCCTAATACATAACCTAAATCTCCCCTGGAAGAACTTGAGTCTGTTTACTTTCATTCTGCCACTTATTACCTGGGAGAGGAGACTGACACCCTCTCACTCCAACCTCCTTTTAGGTAGCTGTAGAGAGAGATGAAGTCCCTCCTGGTTGTCCTTTCCTCCAGACTAAGTAACCCCAGCTGATATACTACCGAGGAGTAGTTGAGGTTCGTTTAAGGTGGAAGATTTAGTACCAATCTTACTGTTTTTTCACTGGACAGTGATGGTTTTCATTGTGCAGAGATGATGTACAAGCACTGTTTTTATGTTAGATTTTTCAATTTTTCATTTTAGCTACCTGGAACATTTTAAAGGTTGTGGGTTTATTAATGGTCATGTAGACTTATTGATAGCTGGGAGAACTTCATTATCACTGTACAGAGCCTTTTATTGGTGTTTTGCAAATAAAAAAGGTGACCTTAGTTATATTTGAGGGCTGGAAACTAAACTAGTCTTTCTGACATGGTTAGATTGATTCTTTGGGTACAAAATGTTGAGCAAGACTTTCTGTGTGAACTGTCGTAATATTCAAAGAGGGAGTTGTTGGTGCTTTTTTCATTCTTGTAGTTGAAGCCAAATATGCAGCTGCAAAATTAACAAAAGAAATTATTTTGTTCTTAGAACTTTAGCACTTAGACATTACCGTGTTTCCTTTACAGCTGTAAGGTCACACCTCTGTGTATGAAAGCAATGACTTAACACTGCTGCTTTGAAATGTTTCCTTTCAGGACTATGAAATCCTTAGAGTTTTCTACAGACTGTTAAACTATAGTGTTACTCTGAAGATGTGTTGCATCATTACACAGAATATAAAATGTCTATCTAGTCCATGCTCTCTAGAGTAGCTGCCTCTCTGGTTTGACATATTGTAGTCTTTTGTGTCACTGATGAATGGCAGTTCTGAAGGAACTCCTTTTCATAGACATTGTAAAATAAAATGTCTGCCTTTAAATTTATAGAGGCAAAAAATATCAAGGAAAAGAGGAGTAATGTAAGGTCAAAAATGTGAAGATTTTTTTTCTTCTGTAAATTTTCTTCTTCTAAAGGAAGGATGCTAGCAAATGCTGTGAGGGTAAGGTTTCCTTTAGACTGGGTCTCTTTCCTTTCGAGGGAGACCTACATTGATTAGATGATCCATTGGTAATTGATTAACAGAGACTGAGTACACTTAGATTCTGTTTGGGTTTAATTGTCCATTTTTTGCTTAATTATTTTTTTACTTTTTCTTTTATGGTGGTCAAAGGATGATTGTGGAATTAATGTCTACCAGGTTGGTTAAAATATCAGCTGGTTTTAGTAATCTCTGAACATAAATAGTGGGTGACCAAGTTGCTGGGGTTTGCATGTTACAGTTGTTTTTTTCTCTATCTGCTCAAGGGCTTTATTTGCTCTTTTAGGCTTCCACAGGCAAACTTAAAGTCTGTTCTATTGCTTTGAAAGGACTGTGCTACAATTTAGAAATCTAATTTTCTGATTAAATCATTGAGGAACCAAAATGTAGACTTCAGCTGAAGAAATCTCAGTGCTTCTGGAGGTTTGGGAAGATGCTGTTTATTTCTCCTTTTCCAATGTGTGCTTTTTTTCATGTTTGTTTGTCTGCTATATTTATATCAAAATCACTATTCATCTCTAGGATAATTTAATTAGGCATTTTTTTTAGTAGTGACTGGTATCCTGAGAGGATTGATAATTACAGATTAGACTTTGTATACTCTTTAAAAAAGGACCAGTGGGGATTTTGAACAAGCTGTCACTTAGGCAGATGGAACCATTAAGTAAGAAAATAAAACAAGTTAAGTGAAGAAAAAAATAAACGTAATGTTTCTGAACTCTTGGAGTTCTGTGGGTTTTGTTTTGCTTGCGAGCACTTCTTGATTGTTTTTTCCTCCTGCTACTTTTCTTAATCATATGTTAACTGCTGAGCCAATTCTGAAATAATCTTTGTAAATACAAGAGGGACCCTGGTAAGGAAACAGTGGTGATTCTACAGAAAACTTTCACAGCTGTGGTGTAGAATTTTTTTCACTGCATATTAAAAAACCAAGAAGAAAATTTCTTGCATCTGCTGACTTTGAACTCCTCTCCTTTAATTAATGTCTTTCTTTTTCTTGAAACTACAAAAAGATAATTCTTAATTATCAATGTTACACTCTCTGTCAATCTTTTTAAATGTAGTCTGCTTGGGCTTTTCCTCTAGTCCATGAAAACCAGGTCCTTTATAGTGTTAAAGGTAAACATCTCTTTGGAATCACCTGTTATTTCTGATCCACCAGTGGATAATAAACATGGGGATAAGCAGCCACTGCACTCCACTGCAACCAAACACTCTTTCAACCCTCTTCAATTTTCCAGAAATATTTAGGTGTTATATTTTACACCAAAAAAAATGATGTACTATTTCTGGAAAATTAAAATGGTCCTTTTTTGGGCTAAAATATCATATATATGAGGAACATGATGGGGTGAACAAAATCTGTTGACAACCTCTGACTGCAGAAAATAATGAAGTGAAATTTCTGCCAAGCAAAATAGTTTTCAAGATACTCAGCCCAGGTGTGCTGATCCTCCTCAATGTGTTCAGTGGTCTGAAATCTTCTGCCACAAAGTTAATTGAGGAACTTGCCTATTTGTAATGTAACAAAGCAGCGACATGTTGAATATGTTTAAATAGCCTTTGCAATGCAGGAGGCTCTCTCATAGGGGAGAGACTTCTGATGAGGATGCTAATAGGAAGGTAGGCTTAGTAATGGGTAAAAGAGTACCAGAAAGGGAGTAGTCTTTCCAAGGAGGAAAAAAGTGAATTAGGCTTATAACAATTTACCAGGAGTCAACTGTGCAAATCATTCAGTGGACATTCTCAGCTGAGGTATAACACAAATGGTCCTGAGTAGCAGTAGGGATAATGATGAGTGGTAAGAAAGTGGTTGGATTGAGAAATGAGTGATACTTCCTCAGAAAAGAGATATAACAGTGAAATTTGTCACAAAATGAAACCTATTTTTAAATTCTCTCTGGCTGAATGATTAATATGCCATCAATAATGGCTGTTGGACTTTATGGACTGTTGTCCATAAAGAGATGAATTCCAGGAAGAGACTATAGACTCTCAGGCAGCACTACATGTGCTGGTTTTGGGACATCTGAGAGGCAAAAGAACTGTGGATTGTGAGGACTTGAGGGTAAGAAGAGTAAAAACTGTGAAATTAGAAAATGAGCAGGAAGAGACAAAAGGATACAGTTTTTATCATTGTCTCCCAATTATTCTACTGTGCAGGAAAAGACTTTACCTGCTTCTGTTTTGTTACTACTGCAATAAATAGTGATTGCAGTCATTAAGAGATCTGTTACTGTTCTAGGAGCTCTAGGATCTTTTAAGTGACTCTTGGGGGTTTGTGCTTTTGATATCAGATGGAGTTTTTATTCTAAACTTGAACTTCATTTCCTTGCCTTGTTCTTCTGTCTTTGGAGGTGTTCACTTTGCCAAAAATGCTGGTTGTCTTCTGCTTTCTTACAGCAAGCAAGGCTTTTAATTTATTTCCTTATTTATTGTATATAATATTATCCTGAACCACTTAGAAGTACTGCAAAAAGATCTGTTGACTTAATTTTCCAGTCCCTCTATGAATTCAACTTAAAATGATACTTTCTTGAGCCTATAATCATCCTTTTGTTCTCCAGCAATTATTCCCTTTGTCTCAATATGTTTTCTTTGTTTTGATCTTTTTGTTACACAGTTTAATAATATATAAGAACAATGGATGGTAAGGAAAGGCAAATATTGAACTTTCTTTTAGATCTTTGTGTTAATTTGAGAGCTCACATGTGAAGCATGTTTTGAATGTACTCTGATACTGTAGTAGTCACAGACAACAGAATAATTTCTGAACTTAAACCCAGCACCCTTAGAGATTTCTTTAGATCTAATTATAACTCATTTATTTAAATTCCCATTAAAATAATGTAATAGGCTAAAATGCATTCTATGTACTCACTAATTACATTGTAGTAAAAATAAGCAACTGCAGGCCTGTAAAGAATATCAAACAGAGACATCAGTGACTGAGACTTTCTAAAATCATTAGCTGAAATCTTAACTTTACTGTTCCACTTGTAGGTTTGTTGTTTTAGCATGGCTTAGAGCTGTATGTGTGCTATTTCCCCTCGGAAAATGAGCTGATATACCAGTCTGAGTTGTCTGTGTTTGGCAAATCCATGCTGGTGGTATTTCTGGGAAGAGACTACAAAGTTTTATTCATTGTCAACTTAGCAAAGTCAATGAAGCTGCTGAACTTGGAACATGCAAAAGTTATACTTACTACTGCTGCAACAGCCACACCCATCCATATGACTTTTCTGGTAAAAATTGAGAAAACATTTTTTCCCACAACGTTATTTTGCTAGAGAAAGATTAATAGGCCTATTGGTGTGACAGTTCTCGGTCATAGGGAGGATTTGTGTCATATTTGTCTAATACCTTCTGCTCACAACACTCCCCCACAACCCCCACCAAAAAAGAGAAAAGAATTGTAATAACTTTCCATGCAGTGAAAAATATCTTTCTTGAGAGTTTTGAATGTACTACTTAAAAGGTTTTCCAACCTTTCTACACTTAAAAGGAGAGCTATTTTCATGTGGTCTTTAGTTGCAACTGTGTTGAAGAAAACTGCATTTAATTTGTGTGGGGCTTTTTTGCTTTAATTTTTTAAAGAAATGGCTAGACCTGTTGTTCTTACTAACTCTATATACTTGCCACATGAGTGAGTCTAAGAAAAGCTTTGCAAGAAAAAATAAAATTAAAAAGTATCTGTAGTCCACTGCACAGCTCTTCCTTGAAAAGTCTCTTTTCACAACAAAGTTCAAAACCAGTACAAATCTGTTCAGAATTTTACGTGCAGCAAGGCTTTCTCAGCTGCACTTTGCCAAAAGCAAGAGTATCAGCCTACAAAATATTAAGTCTGTGAGGACCATCTTGGTGTTTCCTTTTGTTCCAATGACCTGCAATTCTAACAACAAATATTTTTTCTTGTAAAGACTCTGGGCAGTATTCCGAAAAGCACACCTCTGTTTCTACTTTTTTTACAAAAATGAAAATTAAAAACTCCTCAAAAATATTCCAAAGAAAGATGCAAATATGGCCAAGATCTTTAAGAAGCAAAAAAAGAAAAGGGATGAAGGACGCCCCATGTTTCACACTCAGGAGGATGCTTTATTTACTTAGGCTATGGAAAGTTGGCACCCAGAATCAAAGGAAATTATTTGAAGACGTGGGAAATTCAAACTGGCAAATTTGGAGTTAAACTGCCTGATAATGCAGCTAAAATTACAATACAGCTTCTTTTCAGCAAAGATTGAATCGATGGTGAGAACTAGGGCTGTAGTTCATGCTGTGCATTCAAATTTAAGACCTTTTTTATTAAGTATAGTACAGTTGTGCAAGTGAGAAAAGGAAGACAGGAATTGCATCTAAATAACTATGGTCAGATTCTATAGAATTTTGCCAGTCTTTCTCTGAGCAGGCAATAGCATTTTCAGCTAATGAAATAGGAAAGTGGTTTAGTTAATTAAGTTCACTTTCCACTCCTTTTAAAAGAAATATGTAAATTGTCCTTTATCTATAGCAATAGAAAAAAATGACTTTTTTTTTACATGTCAAATATAGCAGAAGCCAGGTCTTTAAAAATGGCTGCAATATTCAGCAGTAGGTTATCAGACTGACTTCTTTCTCTCTTTTTTTGTTTCATACAATCGGAAGGTAAGAAAGCAGACAGTGATTTATCTAGTTTTAGTAGTCTTTCATTGCAGAAAAATAGATGTTTCCTTGGCATGTTTGATAGTAGTGTTCCCCAAAATATTTAAACAAAAAGGTTAAAAGTATACACTTGAATCTGTGGGCTTTATAATAAATGCCGAGTTCCTTTTAGTTTTAATCTTCTCATTTTTTGGTCATCACATATTGCCAAGCATTCATTTGTATAAATTAATGAGGGTCTTGTGCTGTTAGAAATGAGTAGTCACAAAGCCCAGAAGTGTCTTGTCATCTTTAAAAATGTGCTTTAAGCTTTTCAGGTCAAAGGGTGTGCTCTTCACACTAATCTTAAAGATTACACACCACAAATAAAGAAATAGATTACATGCTTTCAGGATTTCTGCAATTCCCTTTCCTTCTCCACTTTGTTCAGCTGATAATGGTGTATGTGTTTCCTGCTGCTGAAGCTGTTGAGTTTGTCTGTATTATTGCCCATGTGTGTGATTTCTGAATTCCTAATAAGAAGAAAGGCCAGATGTGGTTTGATTGCAGGAAAATTTTTGGAAGGTTTGGATTCTGCTTTAGAACTGAAGGAACCACACCCATCTTGGGTGAATGCTTTAGCCATAGATTTCCCATAATAGAGAATTCAGTCTGGTTTTGATTTTGCATATCACAGGACAAGGTTCTTAACTCTTGAGGAGTGATGTAAAAAACAGTTCCAGGACAGAGCAAGGGCTCTTCCAGCAGGCTATCAAGGTACAATGTTTAAGGTTGGTGGGCATCACTTTAATATTTTTTATCAGTTAAGAATATGTTTCTTATCAAGAGCAAAGCATATTTTGTCTTTAAAAACTAAGAGCATTTCAGTGTGAGGCATTTGCCCATAATACAAGTGTTTGGAGACCTACCAGCTTAAGATGTAGCCATCCTATGTGCTCTTTAAATAGTCCTGCTAATAAATAAAGGCTTTTGTGCCCATTGCACTGTGCTCTTATGCACATGGTAAGAATGACAGGAAGGACTGATATCTGGTACCTTCTAATACTCTGAACACGTCCTCTAATGGCACAATTTCTGAACACATTCCATAGTAATATCTCTGTGCCTAAGAGAGCAGGTAAGTTTATTGACCCACCATGACTGTTCTGTAGGACTATACCAGGCACACAGAGGCAGATAGCCTGAAGAAATTTCAGGTGCCATTGCAGAGATTCTGGGGAGAAAAGAAGGGGTAGTAAAAGATCAACTCTTCTCTTAGATGTAATAAATGTCCTGTATGAGTAGAAGTCCTAAGAGCATCTCCTCTTTGGGTGGTGTAGGATTGGTGTTGGTTGGTTGGTTTAGCTTTTTTTTTTCTTTGCAAGATGTTAGCACTTCCACTAGTTCGGGTGTCATGTTTTATCACTTGTAATGCTGCTCTCTTTGTGGACTCTTTTCACTGATGTGAGATCTAAGAGTAAAGCAATTGACACTTTTGTGCTTTTCCAACTTTTTGTATGATTGACTGGTTGTAGATTTTTTTTTTTGGGTGACAGACATACTCTCTTCATGTTTTCTGCTTCTACTGTCATTCCTCTCAGTGTTGTTTTCAGTTGCAGAGAAGCAGAGCATCATTTTCATGAAGTAATAGCACTTTCCTACATCTCAGATTGATTTTTCTGTGTTGGCATGTGTCTGAAAGTTCCCAGCATCATCAATGCCAGTTTTTAACTTCAGAGGCATTTTCTTTTTCACTTTTTTGTTGAAGAAAATATCAATAGGTGAAACCATGTTCTTTATTGATGCTATTCCATAATGTGAACTGCTAAATACAACTCTGATTGTTGCTCTGTCAAGTTACAAAACAATTCTTTAGTGTGAGCTCAATGATGGCTTAGTGACTAGCTAAAACACCTGCAGTAACATGAATGCCTGTATCCAATAATGAGTGAGTCTAGCTAATTTGTATTATGACTTCTTAAGGATAGATTAGTGATTACCATGGAGCAGCTAACCCTTGAAGGACCTCCTTTCCCACATGGTCAGCATTTTTACATAGTTGTAATTTCATCCTTCCTGGAAAATGTGTTGATCTTGGTATACAACTGGTCTGTGACATGAGTATTTTTGGAAGATTATAAACCAAGCTTTACTGTCTTGTAGATAAAATCAACCTGAACTGTACTGTGACTGAGATGACTTTTAGAATAAACATTTTCTATCAAACTAAAGTTACAGTGACCAGAAAGATAGTTTGCAAAATTTAATTCCATCCCTTAATGGAATTCAGGTAGTCCTCACTACTCTAGTGCATGTGGGTGGAGTTCAAAGAGAGCTGGAGATAAGGACTTAAGGTGATTAAGGCATAAAATTGGGATATTTTCTGCCAGATTGCCTCTCCAGGACCCACTGCATTGTGGGGCTGATAGTATACAAGGAAAGGATGACTTTAGATTCTAGTAATGTAGTTTATGCCATTTAGTTCAAATATGTTCAGATCAAATAAGTCAGCAGCATAAATTTCAATCTGTGATGTAGACAAAGAAAAGATAGCTGTGATGATGGTGGTTTTTTTGAGGGTTTCTTTTTCAGTTTGATTTCATTATGTTTTTAATTTGACCAGTTAGCAAATTTCCAGTAACCTTTCATCTGTGCTGCCATTCTGACTTCTTTAGTGCTTCATTATTTAAAATGCAAGAATTGGGGTTGTTCAGCCTGGAGAAGATTCCAGGGAGACCTTAAAGCAGCCTTCCAGTACAGGTGACAAGGCTTTGTAGTCTTGAAGAACTTTTTGTGAGGGTATGTTGTAATAGGACAGATGAGATAGTAGGAACAGGTTCTTTACTGCGAGGCTGGCGAGTCACTGGAACAGGCTGCCCAAAGAAGACTGGGGATGCCATGTCCCTGGAAGTGTTCAAGACCAGGTTGCATAGGACATCCTGGTCTAATGGGAGGAGGTCCTGTCTGTTGACAGGGATTGAAAGTAGATGATTTTTAAGATTCCTTCTAAAACAAATCATTCCATGACTCTGTGATTTCAGTAGCAAATTCATTATTTAAGAGCTATATCATCAAGAAGACTGTTACATTTGTTTCCTCATAGTATGTTTCAAATATTCTCTTAATAGAGTTATTTATTTAATTAAATAAGTGGGATTTTGATGTAATCTGAGAGAATATTAAGTTTCTGATTCGTATCAGGGGAAATTCAGACTTGACATTAGAAAGTGTTTCCTTACCAAGAGTTAGGGCAAGTACTGGAACAGGTTTCCTAGAAAAGTGGTTGGCACCCCAGTCCTGACAGTGCTATAGAGACATTTAGACAATGCCCTCAGTAACAACTTAAACTTTTTGTCATTGCTGAAGCAGGCAAGCCGCTGAACCAGATGATCATTAGAGGTCTGTTCCAACTGAAATATTCTATTCCATTTATGCAGTACTTGGGGGATTCTCACTTTCAGTTAGATTTCTAAATCTAGCCTTCATTTTTTTATATCAGCTGCTTTCTTTTTCAGCTTTTTTTGCTCAAAAATTCACAAGTTATATTCATGAATCACCTTTGTATATGGTAGCAGTATCTGGAGTAGAAATATTGACTTAGAACCACTGGCTTAGCCTTTCTTTTTTTTTTTTTTTCCTTTTTTATTTTTCTTTTTCTGTAAAAACCTTTAAAGAGTCTTATGATCTTACTGAAGTAATTTATCCTATGTGCTTAGTCTTGTCATGATCCTTTTAATTCTATCCTTAGAAGTTTCTTTCAAATGTGTTCTTATGGTATTATTCATTCCTACCTGGTCTGCTTATTCTGAACAAAAACACTAGGACAGAACACCCAGCCTTGTAAAGTGTGATGCAAGGCGTGAATATATAGCAAGAGAAACAAAGGAGACAAAAATGAAGCACCGCTTTTAATTTATCTCACATAGTCCAGTGAGTGTGTCAAAGAAAAATGAAGTTTTGTTTTCCTTTTCTTCAAAGAGATTCCTTGAGAGAACCCAGGGACTCAATTTGAATGAGGTTTGTTTACAGCTTAGCACAAAAGTAATTTTAAAGGAAACCTTGTATCAATAGGTATTTATGAGAGGAAAAAAAAATTGGCTTGGCACTTAATAGGTTGCTATCTTAAAAAGATGGGAAGAAAGAAGGGGCAGTTACTATAAGAGAGGTAAGGTATCTTATTTTTGTTTACTATCAACTAATGAGCCAGCAGCTCTTGTTGTGGTTTCACCCCAGCCGACAACTCAGTCCCATGGAACCACTGACTCGCTCTGCCACTGGTGGGATGAGAAAGAATCAGAAAATTTTAAAAAAGAGAAAAATTGTGAGTTGAGATAAAGATATTTTAATGCATAAAGCAAAATTGTGCACAAATGCAAAGCAAAACGAGGAATTAATTCACTGCTTCCATGGGCAGGGAGGTGTTCAGCCATCTCCAGGACAGCAGGTCCTCATTGAGCGTAATGGTGACTTGGGAACACAAATGACATCACTCCAAATATCCCCCTTTCCTCCTTTCTCCAGGAGCTGAGCACGATCCCTTTGGTTAGTGACAGTTCTGGCTGTGTCTCCTCACAGATCCTTGTGCCCCCACAGTGTCCTCATGGGAGGGGTGGTGGGCAGAAAAGGCCTTGACTGTAAGAGCTGCTCAGTAATAATGGAAACATCTCTGTGCTATCAACAACACAAATCTGAGATGCAGCCCCCATATCAGTGAGTACCAAGAAAATCAACGCTACCCCAGACGTAAGGAGCACCATCTCCACTGATCTGCTGCAGTTTGCTGGCAGGGCAGGAGGAAGGGCAGCTGCTTGTTTAGCCCACATTATTATCTATAAGGGTGAATTCTGTTAGTAGGATACATGCATGGTATGCAACTACTGGGATGGCAGATAAGGTAGAAAAATTCTTATTTCCTTCAGGGGAGTATATGCAACTAAAAATAGGATGTATATCACAAAATGAAGGTAATTGTCTTGCTACTTTGATCTGTGTAAACTGCCAGTCTCTGAAATACGGGTGTGTAGTGTTCATATATAACCATTCACAACATTTATCAGATATCCTAATGGTTGCAAAAGACATTCAAAGATTTTATGTGTAGTTCTTTGGTTTAGGTTCATTTGTTTGGGGTTTTGTTAAGGTTTTTTATTATGCTTTGGAGAGACTTCTATCCATGAAACAGGTTTCCTGCACCTGCAAAAAGAAAATGGAATGTGCTAAGAGAGCTGTCAGCACTTCTTTCTGCAGTGGCTTTCATGGTAAATTGTCATTTCGTTTAGTATTTGTAATGAAACTGTGGACCATTAATGTGCTTGGAAGGAAACTCTAAAGGTCAAATTTCATCCTCTGTTCTGATCAGTTACAAGTGCAGTGGAGTTCTGGAGTGTTTCCTCCTTTAGATGAAATTTGGCCCGAAGTATGATGGAAGAAAATTTTGAATGTGTTTAACCAACAACTGAGACTCAACCTTTTCTGATTAAAATATAAAAACATAGGTTTGATTTTCATCAAAGCCTGCTGCAATGTATTTCATTCTAGATCAATTCAGACCAGCAAGAATGCCAAATGAAAAGAATAGACACAAAATATCTATCAAGTAAAGTGACAAATGAAAAACAGAGAACCTGTTTTTCAAAAGGTGAAAGTTTATTGACTTTATAAACGTTTATTTTATCTGGTCAGTGGATATGGCATCTGAATAAAAGCATAGAAGTGCTTATATGGGAGGACATTTCCCCTGGATTCTGTCTTAAGTCATGCTGTATGCTTGGACAGAGAAACAATTTGAGCCTGTTTGTATTGCATTTACTTCAGCCTACCCTTGTCTTCGGTCTAAACTCTCCAAGTGCTGTGGCAGTATAATAAGTCACAGTGTTCAAGTAATACTTTGAATTCTTAAAATAAATTTCAGTTTTCCCAGACCAAAGTTGTGCCTAAATATGTGGATAACCCACATTATTTTCCCTAATGTTAAGTTGAAAGGCAAAGAAGCAAAGGGTAAAATTTAAATTGAGTAGGGATCCATAAAAAAAGCCGAAGGGTGCTCAGTCTTGGGAATATGTAGTTGTACATAGATTGATGAGAACTCGCACAATTATAATGGTCAGGAGGCAGGAAAGTTTAACACAAGAGCAGGCATCATTGCTGCTGATTCAGTTATGGGGTATCAAGCTCAAGATGTAAGTCATTGTGTCTCAATTATTTAGTGAGGTCAAAATAAATGTTTCTAGTACTCCTTACCTTTCCTGTCAGATGTTGTTTCTAGGTTTTTCCAGATTACCTTTTTTACCTTAAACATTATAAATGGACCATTTCTTATTTACTATGATCTAAAATGTATAAACAATATTGCTTAATCCATACGTGTGTCTGCATTTTCAGTGTACATTTGACTTCAGAAGACATGGCTGTCGTCTAGTGGATATTTTGTGTATCATTTGCATAGAAATTTTATGGGTCTTGTTTAATACATACTGCAAGGAAAAAATACATGCAGTTAACCAAAAGAAATTCAGATTTCTTTTCCTTTTTTTTTTTTTCAATGTATAAATGGAAGTTTATTACTCATTAGACTTTATACCTGTGTCCTTTTAAAATGCCCCGTTAAAAGTTGCAGAATGAATATGGCCTGTGGAATACACATACTTGTTTCCTCATTGTAGATTATAGGTTAAGGTTATTATAGAAGCATGTTTCTGGTATTTAGCATATAAGCCCTGAATTTACAAGTAGATACATACATATATATACATATATGTGTGTGTGTGTGTGTATATATATGCATGTGTGTGCATATATATACATGTATGTATGTCTGGGGATATAGGGAATGAATTACCTTTAAATGCAAAAATCAGAAACTATCCTGATTATCAAAAGTACAAGCAAATAGAAGCAGTGGTGAAAAATAAATCACACTTCCAGAGAGGCACATTGGTGATATGTGCATTTTACCCTGCAAATCCAAAGCAGGCTTTTATTTGCATCCTCATTATTTAAGGTGTGAATAACATAAATTCACATTTCTTGGGTTGAGAGCAGTGCTACGCAGCCTGTTATCAAGCAATATTCTTTTTGCCCTAAATTGGTATTCCCAGTCCCTTCAATGAGCTGAGAATCTTTTTATTATTGATAAAGCAATCTTTTTGTGTGTCTTGGAAGTACCCAGCTTTGCTGTTTAATTATCTTCTAATTAAAATACCGGTTAAAAGAGTTTATTTGATTATACAGAGACAGAGGAAAGTGTATGTTGTAGATTAAAAAAGTTGGTCAGATGTGAGTAGCATTTAACCTTTTTTTTTTTTTGAAAGTCACAAATCAAAAGGAAGGGCTCTGAAGCATAGCACAACTTCAGTAATGCAGTAATGACAGCCCAAATATGTATCAAACTTACAAGGCAATCAATATTTTTTAGGCTTACCTTTGAGATTGCTTCAGGAATAGGAAAATTTAATTAGCAGGCCCAGGTTCTACACAATTCTGATAATGGACTGTCACTGGAGAATACAGCCTTATTTTTAATCACAATATATGGAAACACATTTTCAGGTTGTTTGTGTCCCAACCTCCCCATTCCTTCTGTTGCAACTGAATGTCCAGCAGGACCTGGGATACAAGAAGAAATGTTTTGTGGGGTTTTTTTGTTTGTTTGTTTGTTTTTGAGGTTTTTTGGTGCTTTCTGGTTGCCTCAAGCCAGGCAAAGACGTATATCAAATTTATCCTTTATCTTAGAGAATGTTGCAGCTGCATTGCTAGTGAGGTTAATATTTTCTATCTTAATTAAAGATTAGTACTTCCTAGTACATTTGGCACAATAAAGGAATTAAATACAATATTGGATCTTTTCACTAGTTTGTTTGACATTTTTACTGTGGTGTTATCCTCCCTTTTTTGCTGTCTGTGTTGAGAAGCTGATCTACATCTGTGTACACATGAGGGGCATTCTTTATTTGAAAACACAAAGGAGGTAGGTGTCAGGTTTTCCCAGATACTGTTATGATGTTGCACACCCGGATGAGCCCAAGAGACTAATAAATAAGACAGGAAAGAATCTAAAAAAGACAATGTTGTTAATATATTCAAAATAGTTTTTGTTTATTAATGGGGAGTAAATAGGTTACCTGTGTCCTGGCTGAGTCTCTGCAGTATCTAAGAATACATATTGAAAACTCTTGAAATATAAAAGACTCGACTATGGCAGGAGATCAAGTGCTAATCATGCTTTCACTTGTGGGTGGAATTGGTTAGTGCTCCTTACCTGTGCTAAAATGAGTAAAATGAATCTTCATTTGTGACTTCAACGATACCACATAGATGGCTAATGTCTGAAGAGGTGACCTATGCAATTTAACAGATCTACTGTTTTATGAGGGCATCTTTTTCCTAACTGATACACTGGTAGATGGTGTAAAAACACTTTTATCTTGCAGTGTTACTTTTTTTTATCTGACATGACTATGAATGGATGTAATAATACTTTCTCTCGAATAAAAGGCAGATTTCATTCAGTTAGAATATATATTGGAGGTCTCTTTCCTTTAAATGTTGATGCATCACCAAAAAAAGATCCTGTTTTCTCCACAAAATAACACATTTTGAAGACACAAAGCCCATCTCTGTGTGGAAAAAAAATGAAATAGGAGAGATCAATGAAGTGAGCTTAGTTTACGGTGTATGTTTAGGGATGGAAGTAAGGAAAAAAGTTGACTGTATTACAGCACACTGCTACAATGTGTGCATAAGGCTTTAAGGCAGCTTGTGCAAAAAGAAGTCTATGTATATTGTATTTTAAAATACAAACTTACTCAAGAAGCAGAACTAGAATAGTTGCACAGTTTGTTTTGATTTGTGCTATTTGGCATCACAGAGAGAATGCTTGCAGCTATTTTAGATTTATCTGTAGTCTGGCATAGTCACAGTGTGATGATGTGACACATGTTTTTTGAGATTAAAACCTATTAACATGATACAAGTGAAGAAAGGCCTATCCATAACTGATGGTATCAGCTTTAACTTATCAAAAGATAAAACCTCTTCTGCGAGGATTTTGTATCTTTGTACTGGGGTTGGGTTAAGGGAAAAGGAAACACGTAAGTAAAATGAAAGGCTTTTACATGCTCTTTTTCATTTTTCTGTCTTCTTTCAAAATTATATCTTTGGGTTTTCAGTCTCCTTTTATGTGCATTCTAGTGAAAATTGTGGTTGTTTAGTCATCTGTGTGTTTACTTTTCCTTCAGTCTGAAATTGTAAATTGACAATAAAATTATTGTAAGCCAATTTTAAACAGGATTTATGCAGCAATTGGTGTTTGGAGAAGGCAAAGAAAATTGAGCTGTAATCTTGGAGGAGACAGTGGAACGTGAAGGGAATTATGTTTACGTGGATCATAAGGGGAGAGCTGACTGTGGTTGCTGCAGTAGAGATCTGTAGTATGTCTGCTCATGACTGCTGAAAAAGAGCTAAAGAACCAAATTTGAGGTAGTCCAAGTCTAAGGTCTTACATTGTCTCCAAATAAGATAGAAGAAAAATTACTTTTTCATGATGTTTGGTACTGTGACTTACCTGAAGATTAAGATAATTACCAGCAGACTGTGAAATACCATCTTTTGTGAAATGATAGCACAGAAAGCTTTTGAGCATGGTTCCTAGGGGAAATCATTCCTATGGGAGATTCTGGCTGCAGTGAAATGGAAATGGTGGCTAATTTGGGACTGATTTTGAAAAAAGATGGTCTTTAAAAGTATTAATTAGTGGAGATATTATCAAATAACTTTTTTTTTTCTTCGATTGTTTTTTAATTTATCTTCTAACATTGGTCTCTCTCCACCTTTGATTAGCATTGATCCAACATGCTGCTGCATGATAGGTAAAGATAAAAAGAATATTCTTTTTAGTAAATTACAAAACCTTTTTTTTTTTCCTAATTCACATTTGGTTTTCATTGCTTTAAAATAGCAGGCAATCCTTCACTTCTACAGTCAGCTTCACTATCGTATTTAGTACTCTTAATAACTGGTGAAGTGACTGAACATTCTCCAACAGCTTGCAGTATGCAGGCTATTTGGAGAAATACTGGTTTGAAATCTGCATCAAATCTTAGTTAAGAAGTGGAAACATCATTTAAAATCATTATAGTAGTATATCCTAAGTAATGAAAAACATGCCAACTAGCAATTCATGTTGTCCAGGAAAACTAGGAATTTTGAAACACACTGCTTCTAATTAGAAATTAACCTTCTAGTCTATATTAAATATTTTTCTTACAGAAAAGCTGAGACATTTCTTCTTTTGACTGTTTTGTTTCAGAGTCTTCAGATGAAATTTTGAGTTTAATTACTGACAATTTAAAAAATGAAAAATCTACTATATGTAGTTTCAGTCAAACTCTTGAAAATCATGTGTTGTGGTTTCATTGTCTAAAGTTTGTGAATCAAAACTGTTGACATTTTTTCCCCTAAGATTGAAGAAACGAAATCCTATTCTTTTTTCTATATATATTTGATTTTTAAAATAAATTAAGTAAAGGCATTATTTCATGATAATATAATTGAGTTATGCAAATATTGAGAAATTTCTGCACTAAAAATGGTTTCAGTCATTAGCCAGTCCTTCTTCAGGGAAAATCAGCAATAAATTTAGCAGCTTCTGAAAAGGCTAATGGAATCATAAATTGGAAGGGTAAAGAAAGGAGGGAATTCAAAAGTGACCAGAAAATTTACAAAGGGATTGTTTAGAGGAAAAAGGGAATATGTCTGCAGTTCTTGCATGCATTTGTGTTCTGAGTGTACACATTCATGCACACTTGCACTTGTAGTGCTGTCTTAAATTTGTGACCTCTTGCAAGTTTATATTTTTCTAAGTCTTTTTATTTTTTTGCTTCATGTTTTCCTGTAGAGGGTAGAGGGAGTATTCTAATATGACTAGGCAATGGTAGTTGAGTGCTACTGTGATGAAATGTGAGTTCTTAAAACTAATTTGAAATATGAGCTTCATCTTAGACCATAAGTGCTAGAGGGAAAGTAAAGATGTACCTGTCAGTATAAGTTAAGATCACCCTGCTTAGGATAGACTAAAGAATTTCTAGAGAAGGGAAATTAGACTAGTCAGATAAGCTTCAGGAAAACCACACATTTCAAAAATGCTATGTTTACCTAATAACTTCTGATGCATTGTGCTGTGTAATGTGACTTGTCTCAATGCCTTCATCAGCTATCTTCCAAAATTTTTTATTAATAAAAAGTAATTACTGATACACCTTTTGAAGTATTGCATTGTATCTACTGTTATGGCTGTTTTAGCTACTTCTTTGTGTCCTCCTGAAGAGCAGTGAAGTGGATTCTCACAATCTGCATGTCTTCTCATTTCAGCATATCCTGTCCTGGCATTCATCCCAATGTCATTCATCTTTAAAACTTCATAAGTGTCTTTTTCTGTAGGAGTCTAAATCACTACAGTTTATTATGAATCTTAACTAAGGCATTGGAGGATTAGGAAACTTGTAAGAGGTAATGCATAGATTGGACCAATTAAAAACAATTTGTAAACCAATGGCACGCTGAAATTATAAGCACAATTTTAACAAAATGGCCATTCTAATGTATGAAATTCAGAGTGGGAAGATAAAGATACTCATCTTTTAGAAACATGAACTTTCTTACTTTTTTTTAAGCTTTAATTAGTAACTTACATTTTCATAGGAAATCTCTCATGGAAGATCAGAGAAAGAATATTGGAAATCTAAATTAGGATGGCCATAGGATATGATTAATAAATACTGGATCTCAAAAGATATGACTCAAATAATATATTGACATTACATTATTGTTTTTTCTTTGTTCACTGCCACTGCTTTGAGTGTAATGTGCAGCTTCTTGGAAATTAAAAGCATTAGATTTTATAAATACACTTATAAACTTGGAAGTGGCTTGCAGGTATCAGCCAACCTCAACTATAAGTGGACGTGGATAAAAAATTCCATCAGTTAGGAAGCAACCTAAATGGAAGATATTTTGAAAATTCTTCTATTCTTAAATTATCACACTTGCAGAAATGAATGAACTGTGAAAACACTTTGAATCTTTGCTATATACTTAGAAGCCATTTCTATCAAAAAGAGTTACATATGGTTTGAGTGCAAATGTTATCTGAGACACCTATGACTAAAAGTTGAGAAGTCATTAGAACTGTTCTCTTTTCAAACTTGTCTTGACAGCAACTTGTGTATAATGTTTTATATTTTTTTGTACACTCATTATCATTTTTTCTTACTGAAAATTGCCTTCTTCTAGTCATGTAATGCATATATGATTACCTGGCATCTGAAGCCTAGAATTCTTATTCTGAGAAAGAGAATTGATTTGAAGTAACTTAGGCACTGAAGTTCTTTGCATGACCAAATTTTAATTGCTCAGATTAATGTGCATTAGTAAAGGCACAACGAAGATTTCTTAAACCTTTTTGGAAAAAATCTGCTTGGCTGAATAATAAGTTGCTGCAGCTTTTCATAGGATGTTAATGTCTTGTTCAGGTGAAGTTTTGAGAGAGCTGTATTTCCAAGTAATAGATGCCATGTGTATCAAAATTTCTTTTTAAAAGTGTAGGAGTCTTGCTTAAGTAGTGTGGAGAGCAATAAGGAACAACATTAATAAAGCTATTCAGAACCAGGTATCTCTGCCCTGCAGAGTAAACATTTCTAAATTCTTCTACACTTAATAATTTTTCTCCCATCTCTTCCCCTCCGCCCCCACCAAGTCTTTGACAAAAATTTCATCTTGTCTTTTATTGTTTCAACAGCCTCATTAACAGTCATGATTTCAGCCCTGAGTTATATTGCCCTTTCTACCACGTAGAAACAGGGTGCTGTCTTTTTCTTCACAGTTAATAATTAATTTTTCTTCATTCTAGAGACTTCTCTACCCACCACCCTTTTTTATTGTGTCTCATTTAATTTTGCAGTAAATGCATTCAAAATGAAATACTTTTTAGCTTCATCTAGTCATCAACCTGTATACCTGTCTTCCACCTTCACATCCTAGTAATACCAGTTTGGGTTCCTCATATTCTGTTTGTGACTTTTTGGTTTGGTTGTTAGCTTTTAAAAAAAATTATTGTTCTGGCTCACAATTCTGTTTTGGTTCATTCCTGTGCTGTTCTTGTTTAAAAAGTTTGCTTTTTTCATTTTTTCCAAAATGCATGAAATAATAATTAATTGAATACATGATGTGTCCTGGTACATTGTATCTTTTTTGTTATTGTCAGTTTGGAAGTGCTTTAGAATATACAGATTTTGTTTGCCACTGCTGTAAGTGAAATTTCAGACAGTTGTAGTCAAGATAATAATAAATACCAATTTCCTACCATGGTATGGGACTAGGAATAGTTTTTTCTTGAAAAGAAAACTATCAGATGTTTAGGAACACAAGACACAAAGATCTTGTGAAGAAAAGTGTCTACGTCCAAAACATGAATAAAAATGCCTTCCTTTTCAAACAAGGCACTCAGTGAAATAAATTCTTGGAATTAATAAATATTGTGAGATAATAAAGCTAGAAACTGAAACTAGACTAATAAATTTGAGATAGAATTGAAGCATCATAAACAATGTATTTTGCTTTATTGAAATGATGGAGACAGATGTTGGAGAGATGTACCTTGAGCATAAGGCAGTGCTTTATTTTAGGTCTGTACAAACTGGCAGCATTATTTAATATGTATTTTAAGGTTTTAGTCACAATGTGAAAATGGAATAAACTTTAAATTTTGTGGTTAGAATCACTACTATTCACACAGATAACAAATACTAAACTGTTAATGAGAGGAGCTGATAATCTTGGGTGGGGTGTACAGGGAGGTTTTGAATTGGAGAAAGATTGACATGAAAATATGTTTGAAATTATTAACCTTTTGAACCTTGTCTAATTCCAGATACCTGGACTTCAAGTCCATCTGGAAAACATACAAGTAGTTTTTTATATCTGCATGCATTTTTAATTGGATGAAGATGTGCCTGACCATTTAAAATATTTTGCAGCTAGATGTCATTTCTTGTTGCAATTTAGCTGGAATACTTCTTAATAATATTCAAAGTAATAAATTTTGCACAATGAGCTAAAATTTCTAAAAGATCCTTAAGTAATGTGTGTGCATTAATATTTGGTCCAGCAGCAAAAAGAGTGAGGTTTTCAGAATCTGAAGAGAGATGCCTTTTTTTTCAGGTCCTTCAAGTGCTAAGTTTTTGAAATAGTTGAGTGATATAAGGAAACAGAAAAAAGAATATTTTTGCAAACTGTTAGTCCTGTTAGAATAAAGACCCAGCTCTCCAACTGTGCAAGTCTTTGCATGAGCAGTGCTGAAGTTATGAACAGGAAGATATCTAATAAAAGTATTTTCTGAAAAGAAAATTGAAAAAAAGGGAAAAAAAGTGCAAATATGTTTTATATCCTCCAGCTCATTTATTTAACCTTACCTTATTACCCTTTTGCTCATTAGTACCAGTCTGGTAGCTTCTGATAGCCTTTTCATTTAAACACTCACAGATTTTAAAGCTCCAATAAAGCCAGTGGTACGTGATGATACCTAACTGTTACTGTCCCTGAATTTCTAATATACACCTAACTACACTGACAAGGATTATTTTTCTAAAAGTTTTGATGTCTCTGAAATGTCTTTTTGGTTTATTACCTTAGTAACCTTGAATCTCAAAGAAATATTGTCACAATTTTTTTATTTTTATTTTTTCACAAATTGGAATTCAGAATTTTTTTTATGCCAAGCTTTAATTTTTTTTTTTGTTATCATTTTGTAACTAGATTGTTTTGAAAATGCCTTTGAAAATTGTGAGCAAAATTTTCTGACCAGTACTCTGTCACCAAAACCAGCTTATTTATGTCATATGACTTATATAAATAAGACTGGAATATAATCAGATGGGTTTTATTTGTTTTGGGAGTTTGAGGGTTTTTTTGTTGCTTATGCAATAAAATTCATTATAAGTTAAATGCTAGTAATAGAAGAAAAAATTCAAGCTATATGGAAGAGTTGGGTGTTAGAGACAAATAATACCAATAATTAAACATACCAGCATGCAGCTATTTAGTTTGTTTGTTCTTTGCTTTTGTTTTCAGCAAATAAAAGGAACCCTTAGCTATATGTAATTAAAGAAAAAAACCTCAGAATCTGCAACTAAAATGTCATCCCATCATTTGGCCACACTGTCCAGGCTTTTCAGAGAAGTCTTATGATTGTGATTTTACAGGTAATAAGAAGGAAAAATATAGACCAATTCTGTAAAAAAGCATAAGAAATTACGTGTTTGTTGTGTGATCCTTCTATCTGTGTGAAGATGTCAAAAAAATGGCATGAAAACAGGAAAAACTTCATGGAAAATATTAAATTAAAGTTTTTCTCATTGGTTTGTTCCTTTTTCGTTAATTTTGGAGCAGAATTTTAGCTGATTTCAATGAAGATATTTTTCTTATTGTGGTTCATACGTTTACCAGTTTCTTAAAGAGCACATGGAAAGGGAAATACTAGCTATTTCAAGAAATATATATAAAGAGTCCATGATATTAATAATCTGTGAATGATTTCTCTTTTGCTAACATTAAGCTACAACATGATACTCTCATCTACTAAAGTCTTCCCTTGTTTTATAAGTGAATAATGCAGAAAAAACACATTATTTAAAATAAAAATACTTGGAAGCAGAGATTTAATTTTTCCAATCGGTTAGGCCAGTAAATCCATTACAGTGTAATATGGAAATTTTTGTTAGAAGTTTTATGCGTTAATAACCTGCTAAAATATTTGGAATTATTCATTCAAAAATTATGGGTAGTAGTGAAACTAACTTCTCAAATATATCCCTGCCTAATTTTCTGTAGCTTATGCATGTTTAATTCATTTTATATATTCATGTAATTTCATGTTTATCATACTACCTTCCTTTGGCTTAAGTCACGTCAAAAATTTTAACATCCTTTAAAACTTTTTAACTTACTCAGTAGGACACTCCTCTTTTTATTTTTTTTTTTTTTTAACACTTACATGGATGTGTTTCAGGGTAGATTACTCAAAATCAACTCTTTTATAAAATGATGGCAGGAATTTTGTGATTGTAGCTGAGTATGTTAAGCAATGCAGACCAGAAGATATAAAACATCACATTTGTTATCAAAACACCACAGGGTGTTTTCAGAACTTAATATCAAAATTACTGTAAAAATCCTTCTGCTTGAAATCTGATAAGGCCTGTACACCAATTATAAAATTATACCCTGTACAACAGTTTTAAAATTGCCTAGGCTACTGAAAGTTATTGCTGATTAGTTCTGCTTTTATGATTTGCCATTAAAGTCTTCATTCTCATGATTTACTATTTACTTCCACTTCTGAACTTTGATATAACTCATTTGAGCAAAGAAAAAAATAATCCAGGATTTGAGTTATAATTTTCAATATTGGATTTAATGTTTGGCTCATTCTAGGGTGACTTGAGGTAGTATCTGGCACTGGATTCTGTAATCAAAAATCCTACCTTTTGGGGTGGTAAGCAAGGACAAAGTGAAGCAAGGGCATTTGTGGTCAAACAAGTGGCAGAGTCTTCATTTGAGTTTTGTAACTTTGCTTTTTTATTATAAAAATTTCAGAGATAGCCTATGTTATTACTTTTTTTAAGTGTTAATTTTTTTTGTTAGGAAGACTGTGCAAATGCTAATATTCTTGGTATGATTAATGAAGGCTGTTGAATGTTTTGCATAGAAGCAAATCTCTAGTCATAATCTTAGTTTTGCTTCATACTTTCCTCAGTAACTAATGACTAATGTTAAATAATAAATTTTAATGCAATTTTGTGAATTTTAAGCTTTCCTGTCAGTTTAATCAGTTGTGAAGCCTATCTCTGTCCTTGGATTTATATTAATTTTCTTCAAAATTTTAATGTTAGAGAAGTTTTCATACTAATTAGCTTTGTGCAACTCAATGTTTTGTTAGTCTAGCCCAAAAGTTAGTGTCTGACACTTGCATTTCCTAATATGCAAGAGAGTTTATAACAGGTTTTTTCTTTTTTCCCTCTGTATTTTAAAAGAACCTCATTTAATGAAGAAGTATAGGCTAACCACAGACTGAATAAAACGGATAAAATTAAGTTGCTGAATGCCACTTTAGTACTTCAGTTTTCTTGGTGGAAATCCATGTATAATTAAAAGCAGATCAATGTGACTCTCAGAGTACTTTGAATAGAGAATTTTATCATCAAAACATGGGAGAGAAAGGGAATAATTCTTGCACAGAAGTGGGACACTTCATGTCCTCTCTGGATTACTCATAGAAACGTTTCATTGACAAGTTAGAGAAATTATAACGATTGGTCAGTAATTTGTTTCTATGGGTCTCAGTTTATTTCTGGGCTTGCTAGATGCTGTAAATGTCTGGCTGGAGTTTTGTTCATCAGAGTAAATTCAGCCTACTAGTTGCTCATTCTTCAGCAAATGAACATGAAAAGCAGAAGGGACATTTGTGCTCAGTACAGGTGAGATGAATGTGATCAGTACTAGCTTCGAAATCATTTGATCTACTTGATCTACTGCTGGAATATACTGGCTTTTCTTTTAATTACTATGGCTTGTGTGACACATTTTCCCTGCAGTTAGGTGCTGTAAGGCAAATAGTTTTCCCAGTGACCCTGGAAATCAAAGCCAGGGTTTGCCTGCTGTGTCCCCACAGCAAGAGGAGAGGAAGGAACCTCTGGCTGGAGCCAAGGTGTGGGTGATGTGAGATCTGGGGCTGACCACTGCTAGGCACTGAGCATGATGTGGGATTGTCATAAAAGCTACATTTCTAAGTTTCTGTGGGAGTGCCAAATAAGTAGCTGTGTGACAGCCTTGCTATATTTAATTTTAATTCAGTTTATATGATGAATTAAATTTCATCAGAATAAAATATCAGCTGTTTGTTGTAACAAATTATGTGTTTATGTTATATTACACTTTAATGATTTCATGATTACTCTGACAGCTGCTTTCCCACAATTAGTCCCACATTAATGTCAATGCAATCTGCTCATATCACTCTTTTTTCCCCCTCAAATCTTTAGGCATTTCCCCTGCATTGTTCCAGAACAACCAATCTTTCACATTTGAATTATCAGCATTACTCAAAATCTGTATTGATGTTTTGAAGTTTCTTACAATCTTTTTGATTACAGTTCCCCTAATAATATCAATGCCCATTAAAACATTTACATTTCACTTAACAGTGAATTGTCTATAATCTACCATGAATTTGCAAAAACTCCTGAAATCAATATCCTTTTCCCCAGTGAATATTTATGCCATGCTGCTATTTCTTAAATACTTTGTCTCTTCCATATCATAATAAACGATTTTATGCTTCCAGTGTCATTTCAGACAAGATGACTATAATTTTTTTAAGTTATGTTTGTAAAGATTTTAGCTTATGTGATCAAGGTTTTTCAGTTGAGTACCTGTGTGGTGTTCTCTATAATGACATATAAATATATAGATGTTAATTGCTTGGACTAGAAAATCTTTCTCTTCACTTGTGCTTAGGCAGGAGATATAAGACATGATTGCTTGCATCTGGAAAGCAGATTGCAGTTTGTTTCCCTTATCAGTTCCACCTTTACTCCATCTTTATCTAATTAAGGAAATTATAAAATTGTTGCAATAGCTTGAAATTATATTCTGGATTGAGTTCTGGGCAATGACATAATTTACACAAGGGAAGAATCATGAAATACCTTTAGAAAAGGTTATGGAAACCTTAGATGTTATAACATTATCTGACTTCTATCAATCATATTTCATTTTATGATTCTCATTCTTTTATTTGATGAACAGCATATGTCTATCTTACAATGAAAGGTATGCAGTTTTGATTTAATTTTCTAGTTAGTTTTCTTTTGTTCAGACATTATTCTTCAGCTTTACAAAGATGAGACAGGAGGACTCCATATCAGCAGAGTGAAATCCTGCTTTTTACAATGCAATAATATAATTCTATTCTCATTGCTCAAAGTCTAGAAACCAAGTATTTATCACTGTATCAGGAAAACCTCAGCACTTCAGATTCTATTCAGATGTCTAAAGATAATCTTGCAGAAGTTAATAGGAAATCTTTTGGATAAACCTCTGTTTTAAGAGATTCATTTGCTTATTGCACTTAAGGATGCTTCTGTGAGTAAAATTCCTTATCTAGAACTGGGTTTCTTTTGGTATTTTTTAATCCCTTTAAGCTGCAGCAGTTGCCAAATTTCTGTTGGTGAATTACAGTGCTGCATTTCTGTCTGCTTTCACCTGGTTTTGGAAAATAGAATTGTTGACCTAGTAAAGGAATATTAGTTTCTGCCAAGTACACACTTGCTAGAAGAACTTGGGAAGACTTCCTGATTTTAATCATGCTGCCATTGTTAAGGAGCAAATATGGTCACATCACTTAAAAAAGGAAAACTTACCATGTATTTAGGGTGCTAAAAACCTTTAGTATTGAATCAATACTGGTTTGATGGATGGGTGATTCAATATGGGTGTGTTTTCAAGAAATGTTTGAATGAGGCATAAGTGTAAGATACCTTCCATCAGTGAGGGCTGCAAATAATAAAAATGGAAACTTAAAGCAGTGATTGAAAATTTGCATGTAGTGAAAAAAATGAAGCTTACAGAAGGAGGAGTACTCAAAATGGTATTGGAAGGGAAATGGTAGGAAGATGTCCACTACAAAGAGCATTACAGAGAAAGACTATTTAATAAAGTCTTGGAGAATAAGGATGATTCCTTAGAGATTTCTAGAAAAGTGTGAAAATAAATAGGTCTAGTTAGGTTTAGAAAAAAAAAAATCAAGAAAATATCAAAGAGCATATGGGAACATGTTCTGGTGTCACTGAGAGTTGTAGCCTGCTTTGATGATAGCTGCAAAGATGTGGGGCAGTAATGAGAAAGCACCCCTCTTTTATTGCTTTGACCTGAAGTTATTTTATCCTTCCATAAAAAGCTTGTATATTATGGAAATGTAAGCATTTCAGATAAGATTCAAGTGAAAAGCAGATGGTAAATATGAATTCAAACTCAAAACCACATATGAGTGTTTCTTCTTTATTCCTATATTCTCTATATTGTTTCCATACATTTACTTTTTACAGTATATTGTGCATAAAGTATATATAAACTGTCATTTTTAGTACAAATTTTATTTGTATTTTTCTTCAGAACTGAGGAAAATCTCTTTTAATAGATATATTTTGACGTATATAAAGGCTACTAATATCTTTTTCTTGATATTTTGGTTTGCTCCAGTATTCAACTTCATTAGTACAATTGTATTTGTACTCATGCATTTAAGCATTTGTTGCAAAATTATCTGAGATAAGCTTAATTTCTCTAGATGGTTCATATTTTGTTGCTGGACACTGAGTGACGCTTCCAGAGTGCGAAAAATCCCACCTTAGAGCTGTCAAGGTACTTATTGTTTGCTACTGTAATAGAGAGAGTTTTCAATATATAGGCTGCCTGTCTGAGAACTCATTGGAATGGCTGAATTGCAGAGCTGAGCTAGATGTGAGTACACTTGGTGTGTGTGTAGCTCTGGAGTGCTTCTTCTCTCTTGGTGGAATTGGCTTTTTTACTCTTAGGAGAAATAACTGTAAAGGTCTTGCTCATCATGGAATGGTCTGTTTCTGGTATATTGTACATATTGGGTATATTGTACCCAATATACATGGTCATATCAATGTACCAAGTATACATATCTGGTGTATTGTACATATTGGACATACTTTTACACTGGCTGATTAGCATAAATGAGGAGCAGAACTACTTTGCATTTGTGTCATGGAAAATATTTAATCTTCACCTCTTAGAACTTTGAACTCTGGTATTGTTTCTGTGTAGATGGGAGCACAACTAACTCTGCAATACAAAATAACAGAAAATTTCAGTGGTAATTGATGTATTTTCAATTAGATAGTTGGTGATTAGTATTATTTATTTAGAAGAATTATGTACGCTGAGAAAACTGAATATTGCAAGTAGGTAAAGGAAATGAACGCTGAATGAAGAGTTGCCAGCTTTTAATTATGCAAATGAGCACCACTGCAGAAGAATTATTTAGTAATCTTTTTGTGCTTAGAATTGCAAATCTATCTCCACAATTGTGTTTAAAACAAATGAAACTGGATTTGTATAACTTCTTTTCTGTAGATATTTGTGGTTAATGAGATTGAACAGAAGTATCAGTAGTCTTAAGAGACTCTCTGTAATGTGCAGTGGATCAGGGTTGTAGAACTGAAATATTATAGCCAATATTATTCTTTTAGGGGGTCCTATTATATAGCAATATTATATTTGAGAAACAGCAATTATCTATTTCTCCTGTTTTTTTTAATATTATGTTTTTATTAAATGTTTTATCAATTTTTAATGGCTGAATATTATTTTTATTTTCATTCTGATGAAGAGTCCAGTTGAATATCTAAGCTATGACTCTTCCCAGGTGGTCTACTTTTCATTCTCTCCCTCTCTAGCTCTTGGAACAGCTTTTTATTTTTTTGCCTCCTGTTAATTTTACAGCCTAGTGCTACTCTTGCTGGCAAAGTGCTTAGTGCTATGACACTGATTCAATGAGTAAATAGTAGTGAAAGAGTAGGCTAATTTATAGTCTCTTCCCATCACCCTAAAAATGTATCCGAGCTTCAATAATGCTAGCAGGCATTAAGTGTATTTTTAAAATCCAGTGGGGAAAAAAACAAGGAATTAAAAGCCCTGAAAAAAAATATTATGACAGAAGGATAAACGTTGAATAGAATGTGTTTAGAAGATTGTACAGGAGCAGTGAACATCCTTTCCCAACCAGGGAAGGAGCTGGGAGTTAGGTGAAAGAACGTTGTCCATCACTTTGACTTAGCTTTCATTTTCTGAATGAGAGAGACCTCTTGACTTTTTAAGTCTAAAAGTCAAATTATGACCTATCAAACAATACTTAGAGGGCCACATTTGTTCCCCAATACTGAAGACGTGGTAGGTATTGATAAATAGGGCCATCAGCACAATCCAATAGTGAAATTCATGCTTGCATATAGATCTGGCCAAGGAAATTGAGTCTTGTGGTTGGAAAAAGGAATTGGCTGTGCTGCTTGTTCTTGCACCCATGAAGAAATAAAACATTCTTCACTGTCCCAAAGGCTGATCATTTTTCAATTTCAGTTTTGATTGTCATTATAATTTATTCTCATAAATTTCAAGACATGAAACTCCAACAAGCTTGGAAAAAAAAACTAGCTGTAAAATATTTCTTCTGCCTTCAGATTTAAAAAACAACATGGGCATAATTCACACCAAATATTGAGATTTTTCCATGCTTTAGCTGCAGGATTAATCATCAGCAACATGCTTATTCTCCTGCTGCTATTTAGAGGAAGGCAAACATAGCATTGATCTATTCTGCTCATTATCTTGTTGAGGTATAGGATAAAGAAATGTGTGTGGAAAAGGTTGTAAATATGATAGTTCTTTATTGAATTGAGAAAAGAAAAAGCTCAGTCACAAGAAATAAATTTAGAACTGTAGATGGGAGTAATTCTATCTCTTTTCTTCATTCACTTCTAGTTGGAGATTTACTAATTTGGAGACTGGCAAATGAGTGGCTTTAGTCAGCCTTTGCAATGTAGAAAGATTAAGATAGAAAATGTTTCTTCTAGCAATTGTGTGTTTTAGAAGGTAAAATTAAAGACAGGAAACTGGAATAGTTGGTAGGAAAAACAAAAAGTTTCTAGGTTAAAGGGGTACAATATAAGAAATATAATACCTAATTATTTTACGGTGGAAGGATATCATTACAAGATATTTGGTGTGCTGCCTATCAAAGCTGTGGGTAGTTTAAGATAGCTTAAACAGTTTCTGTTTGCCTCTTCTAATTTAGGATTCACAAATTTCTCCTTTCAACAGAAGTGCATGCTTTTTATGAAAAGGAAGATAAATAATGTCAGTTTTAAAATTTCCTTGGCTCAAAGACCAAAACCAAATTAAAAGTATCTGTGAATGATACTAAAAAAAAACCAAAACCAAAAACAAAACAGAACATCACAGAGAAACCACTAGAAGAAAACCCCCACATTTCCCACAGGACATTTAATTATGCATAATCTTATCATCAGAACTTTGCTGCTTCTCTAAATATGCATATGTTGCTTGGCTTTAGGGAATTTTTTTCATATATGCAAAATAAAAGTCACAGTTACATCTAAAGGGATGTTGTTTACTTAAGGTTAACTTTTCTTTTGAAAGGCTTGTAGTGGAGAAATATAAAAGTTAATATATTGTAAGTGTCGTAATTGGTTGGTGAGAAGATTTGAAAAAAATACCGTTTATGTGCTGCATAGTTTTTATGTCAAATTTTTATAAATGTACATTACAGTATGTTAAATTCTTCTGATAGTTACCAGCTTCAGATATACAAGTGAACATATTTTCAAATTTAAAAACCTAGGAAGTTTGTGTATGTTTTGCTGTGTTAGAGTGGGTATTTTGGGGGGTATGGTCTCTGTTAGGTTTGCAGGGGTTTTTTGTTTGTATGTTTGGTTGGTTGGAGTTTTTTTGGTAATTCCTTTTAACTTTTAACTAACCTGAACTGCCTCGATATCTCAATATAACCCAGACCTCAGAATTTGGGCAATCATCCTCTTTCATTGATGTTTCTCTTGCAGTTCAAGGATGAAAGTAATACTAAGGAGTGCAACTATAAGATCAAAACTGAGTATGTGGTTCATTAATGTGTCCCAGAGTGCTGATTAATTTCTTTCGAATTGCTCCCAAATTCACTGTCAGAGTAGAGCTTTATTTCATGGTTGTGGATAAATTACTTGCCACTGCTTTATAAACAACATATTCCTGCAATTTGCCAGCACCTTTTTTCAGTTTCATGTCCAACTCTTCATGAGGTATTTGAGGAGCCTTAAAACATTTTTATATCTTTGGAATTCTTGAACTGTTGTTCTACTTTTTTTTTCCTTCTTTTTTAGTATCTTTGTAACATTCACCATCTAATTGGAATAAAGTTAGAATGTTATATAAAATGTTGCTATTTAAACGACTGAAATAAAAGAATAACCAAATTATTTAAGTAAAAATATTTTCATACTGCATATGTTAACAATTTGTTATTTGTTACAACCACTTATGCTTTTATAACTACTTGGTCACACCTCAGGAAATTGTTATTGACAAAGCTAAATCCTTTGTTCTCCATTAGTCAGCCAAGATTGATTCATGACTTAGAATCTCCATAAAGTGGTTGTGCAGCTTTGAAAAATTCAGAAATTTATGTATTATTTAGTATATTTTCTTCTCATTTGGCTAAACAAGTTATAAAATACAGAGAAGCTAAAATCACAGAGATTTCTTGAATTTGCTATAAATTGTTGAATTGTTGCCTTCTTTTTCCTGTTATTACTTGATTATTATTATAATAATTATTACTATTTCAGCAGCCTTCACATAACAAAATGTTACATAAGATTGTGGGCTTTTTTCCCCACTTCATATTGAATTTTGAAGGGCTAATCACTCCAGATATAATGTGCATTGAGGTCAAATTTGACATTGAAGAACCTACTTCAAACATAATTTTTAAAATTTGAGAATTTTGTCATTTGAAGGACTGAATGTATTCTGAGTTAAGAAAAAAATAATCTTTACTTTGAACTTCCTCTTTGCCTACAAAGCAAACATGCCTGAAAAATATTAAATACAATGTAAAAGAGAATTTATTTGATACCTCTCTGCATTCTGTCCAAGAAGGAGGGGAAGGTAAAAATTAAAAGAAAAAAAGCTGATACAGGTTATCATGTCTGCTGATGCAAGACAGAAGCCCAAGATCAGCCTATACATCAATTTAATCCTATAAAAGTTTAATGATTGCTAAGCAGGACATTTCATTTCAGGCCATTGTGAAAAGTTGTATTGGAACTGGGAGATATGTTGCTATTTAACTGCAAGTATCTTCATAGATATTCATTATTTCAGAAGTGGATTTTTATTAGGGTAGGATTCTACATATATCTTGAGGTCTGCATTGTATTTTCTGGAATATGAGAGGATGCAGGAAGAATGCTCTGGAGGAATAAGTGGTAATAATAAACAAATAGTACAAAGACATTTCTGGAAAGTGGAGTCTGAAAAGTTACTTCTGAAATCTGGGATGTTCCAAAATTATGATGATTCTGGGGAGACTTTACTAACTTCTTGAAAATATACACTCTTTTAAAATCTTTAATTTGTCATATTTCATGGTGCTATTTTAGTAAATGTTGAATTTAAAAATATATTGTACATATTGTATTTGGTTTATGTTATTGGGAATCTAAACCATAATACTTTTATAGCATTTAATTTGTATATTTTGACTTTGCTAAATGGTTCAGCCAATATTGCAACATATAGAATGGGATGGAACTGCTTACATGGTGTTATGTGTTGGGCTTCACAAGGTTCCTTAAATGGTAACCTGTCACAAAATTATGTGGAGGATCAAAGGGCCATGAATTGTCTGATATCAAGAGAAGGTGAGGAGCAGTTCTAGAGGATGAGTCTGGGAATGAAGTGGGCAGATGCAGACGGACTGGTCGTGGTTGTCTGAAAATGTTCATAATGCTGGATGGAGTGGCAAACCCTTAGTGTGTGGTGGATAGGAAAGTGCAGGGCTGAGAAGTTCACATCCAATACACATTGATGTAACTTCTGAAGCTGCAGAAACTCCTGAAGTGATGAGAATCATCATCAAAAGCCAAAGGAAAGAGGTTTATTTCTTAGGTAAATGGAATTAAATTGCATTCAGATTAATTTACATGGTTATTTATAGGGCTTAACAAATGCAGTAGGAAATAATACATATGGAGCAATAAGAGGCTGAGGATAATGTTCTAGACGTGAAACCATATACAATTCTCTTTCTTCTTGATAGGCAGTTACAAAATTAAACTTTGAAATGACAAGGAACAGCCAGGAGAGTGAAAGTCCCAATCAGGCTGGTGACAGAGAGAAAAGAAAGAGACAAGACTGTTTCAGTTGAATTGACAAAATCAAAGAGGGAAGAGGAATACTGTCTTTTTCTGAGGATAATGACTGAACTGATAGAAGTTTAGTGGGAGGAAGAGTGGAGAGAATTGTAATGCCAAAGCACAGAGGGTATAGGAAAGTTTAGTGTAGGAGAACTGGTGGTGGCGATACATACTTTAGAAAAAGAAATTATGAAAGCTGATGATAAATCCCTTTAGTTTTTCTGATGGTATCAGGAGTAGAACATTTTTCAGACTCATTGTAGGAGCAATGTACAGTCAAGAAGGCAAACCCTCTGAAAGATAAGACTGTGCGAAAAAGATGCAGCAATATTTTTGCATCCATCTTCTTTGTCAATCTGCCTTTAATCACATTATCCTAGAAAATCTGTTGACAGGAGACAAAATCAACAAAATCAACTGTAGCAAAAAAACTTTACTTAAGAATTCTTAAGCAACATCACAATGGATAGAGAAGGTAGAAAGCATCATGTATAACCTCTTCCTTGAAGTTGTCTTTGCATTGGGCATGAGAAAGGGACAGATGTTATGCAAAACTTTTAAATGGATCTAGAGTTCTAACCCTCAGGAAGAACTGAGGTAGGAAACAGCAAAGTTCTGGGAATCTGCTTACAGGAATTTATGGCTATTAGAGTAATAGTTTTAAATCACTTCCTTTAGAATGTTAAATGCATTAGAAGAAATTGCAAAAAAGCATAGGATTAGTGGCATAATGAAAAAAATAGATCAGGGAAAACTCTAGTATTTGTAAAAGGAGCTCTATGGATACAGTCCACTGGAATTTTCAAAGAATTCTTTGAATGCATGGATAAGTGAGAATTTCTTGGTAGCTCTTAGTTGACTTGGATCTCCATATTTCATGCAACAATAACTATTGTCTGATGGAGAAATGGAAATAAATTGTTACCTGTAGAATGAGAAGGAACTCATACTCTGATGTGTATTAAGACTATTTCGAAAACACAGAAGAAAGGGATATAGTATATTAATGGAAAACTTTAGAATTTATCTAGTTCTGGTGATTTGAGCGCTGTTTCTCTACACATGCATTGAAATGAAAGTACAGAAAACAAATCCAGTTTAGGACTGTTTGCAAATCTTTGCAGGAGCCTTGTTTTTTAGACACTTTTGTGTTCTTTAAAGAGTATGGGACTGTTATAGAAGTGGTGTGCTGGAATATGATAAAAGTGTCAGGTTGAGGTTATGCTAAATGATGTGAGAAATTTTTAGTTGAAGATAGAGGGGCTTAACTTTGGGTATTAACTGAAAAAGTCTTCCCATAAAATATTTCAGTATTAATGGGATATATAAGTTTGTATCTATCTATCTTATACCTTTTTCCTTTGCAAATTTTTCTCCTCATCATTAATTTTGTACATTAGTATTTACCTCTAGAAATCTGTGTAAAATAAAATAATAGGATGACTGTAACCCAAAGTAAAGAATATTAGTTATTCTTATATTGACTGTTAGTGAGAGTTGCTTTTTAACTTCTTTCACCTGGTAATAACTAATCCACTATATTCAATAGTCTTATTCCATATGCACAGGTTTTTATCTCTTTCTCCTCAGAATAGCAGCACTCATTTCACTTATCACAGTAGTTCTTTCCTTAAATGACTTAGATATTTCAGAAAATTAGATAGCACTTAGGATATTTGACTTCGTCTTTTTACTAATGGAAATTATTTCTTTGGGCATATTAAATCAAGTCACAGTTATTTTCCCCTGCAGACACCTGACACTGTAATACTTGCAATTTTGTATTAGTTAAAATATCCATTACCAAAAATTGGACAATTTTCCCCTTTTTTTTTTTCTTTCATGTAAAACTGAGTAATATTAATAAAAAGAAAAGTTACTTTAAAGGAAGCAGTAGAGGTATCCTTCAGACTAGCTAAGTGGTTTAGAACTGACTTTTTTTTACTGCTGTGATGAATGTGGATTTTTGAATTTATAATTGCATTTCTGGAGTCAGCCTAAATAACCTAGTGTGGATATATCTCATTATTGCTTTAGAACAGCTGTTATTTTAAATTCATGCAGCAAATCCTAGGCAAACAACAGGCTGGAGAGAAACATTAATGAAGGTCTTCGGAAGTGTCGACACTACATTTTCAATGTCCTTCCTAAATCATTCCCATCATTTTATTTTCTTATTAAGGCTGTTATTATTTATTGAGCTGATAATTTCAGAGAAACATTACTAATGACCCTTAGATTCCTTTCCTTTATCTTGCTGCTAAATCTGAGTTCATGGTTATGCAGGCATGGCTTAGATTGATTTCTACAGATACGTTGCCTTGCGATCATCAGCTCTGAAGATCATCACGCTCCTTTGATTTGGCTGAGCCCACCCTGCAGAAGTTGTGCTGGCTCTTTCCAACAGACCATGTTTGTCAGCCATCCCACTGACATCACGCTGTATTGCAGAGTCTTAAGGGATTGCCAGAAATGGAAGTCAGGCCCAGTGGCCTGTAGTTCCTTGAATCACTTTGGAGAGAAGTTAGTCCTCTTTGCAGATGGATGCTGCACTGAGGACCTGAGGCTGTCCTGCTGCCTCAGTTTTCTGCAGAGACATTGCAGAGCTTTGCCAGCAGTTCTGCCGTTCCATTTGGCATCTTGGGTGAATGCTACAGAGGCCAAGTGATTTACTAGCACCTAACTTACCTATTGAGCTAATAATCTGCATAAACACTGTTAAACATCTCTTTTGGCAGCGGAGGTGATAGGCAACAGACTATTTCCCCTATTTATTTTTTTCTATTGGATTGCTAAGAGTCTGACCAATTACTGATTGCTGGCGGGGTTTTTTTTGTTTTGTTTTGTGTTTGATCTATTCAAAATGCCAATTGCATCCCTAGATGTTTTCACAACAAATCAGATTCAAGAAAAATCAGCTAAAACTGAGGACATAACCTTATAAAAGATGGAAAAGGTAAAGGAAAAGGGCTAACAATAGATAGATACAAGATCCAGTCTTAAATATATTAAATATATGAGCTGGAAAATAGTATAAATTGAATTGTGAAGACTTTTATGTGAGTATGTCCTGTGAATCTCTGATAATCTCTTTTTTTTTCCCATCAAAGTTTTCCTCTGTGTTAAGACTACATATGCTTTATTATCTTCCAGACCATCAATTAAGCATCATTAATTTGAAAAAAATTGTATATGAGTTGTGTTAGGAAAAAATATGTGTGATTCTGCAAAAATATGAGTATGCTAGACTTGGATTTTCCATCCACTGTTTTATGATAAGCCAAGAATTCTCCCATAGCCAGTTGTGCTCCTGTCTTATTAATCTTTTTGGCATCGTTAAACTCACATTTGTCAGATGGACAACTTAGGTTGATGAAATAAGTTATTTTGAGTGGCCCTCCAGTACTCATTAGCTTCATTTTGAACTACTTCTCAGGGAAATTTTTTTTGTCATATTTGACGTTTTAAAGTTGTAAATAGAGCTGTTTTATGTACTTTCCTCCTGGCTAAATGTGTCATTCTTCATATAGCTTCCTGCCTTTTTTCATAAGTAAAAGGTTTGTATGTTAGCATGTTTAATTCCCTTTTTTATTTGTGTGTTGTGTTTCTCATTCATCTAGTGAATTTCAATGAGTATTGGTTATTTGCACAGTAGACAGAAATGACTGATTTGTTAATAGAAAGTGCCAAGCCACTTCAGTGACCTTAAGTGAAAATTGAATTGCAGATGTTAAATTTTAAACTTTGTTTCCTTAAAGTAGTTGTTTAATCAAGGGAAAAAAAATGCAAATAACATGACTTTTCATTGTGGTGATTATTCATTGTAATTCTTCATGACATTAAAGTTTCAAAGCTTTTTAAGATTAGTGGTTTGTAATTAGACAGTGGAAATGCTGAAATTGATAATGGAAAAATTATTAGTTGTTTAATAAGGAGGATTTTAATCTTTGACAGCTTTCAGAAGCTCTTTGAATACATGCAGTTTTTTCAGATATATTAAAACTTGTCCTGTAAGCCTAATGTTTAAAGGGGTACCCTGCCTAAGATCTGTGGTTCTGCCTATGGCAAGTGTGTGATTTTGCAAGGAGGAGTAATATGTCCCTATTCCAGCACTTAATATGTTGATACATGTGATAACTAGCTAGGCACTCCCATTGACTGCAGTTTTGTGGGACTGTATAGATTGCTTGTAGAAAACCAGAGCCATGAAATGGTTATTTTTTAAACTGTGCTCATATTATGGAGAAAGTAAATACAGAACATTTTGGGGTAAAATGCTTGTAAATACCATTTCATACCAGTTCTTTGGAACTACAAGTTGTGCAGAGGACAAGGTGGAAGAAAAAAAAATTCTTCATTTTCCTCTATGCAGCACCTGGTGTATAGCATCATAAAATTTTGTACATCTGTCTGAAATATTAGAATGAAAATGGAGCATAAATTAAGAGTTTGTCATAACTAATGGCAGGTAATTAGGCTGTCAGATACAAATCAACACAATAATTCAAGTAAAGAAATAGTAATATGGCTAGTAAGAAAAGCACTGGTTTTCAAGTCTCTCTTTAAAGTTTTCTTGCAGAGGTGTAGATGGGAAGAAGAAACATTTTTAATTCATTGGGCACTGTTTAACAGGAAAATAAATAGTGCTCTTCATAAAAGTACTGCTTGAAATTCTGAAGTTCCTTAATTAGACATGAAAAACAATCTCATTCTGGATAATGTTTCAGTTGAAAATAAGCACTTATTTCTTAATCAGCTTTATTAGGTTTCCAAGTTATTATTTAAAAAACAAAATACTACAACAACAACAACAAAACCACCAAAAACAAACAAAAAAAGCCAAAGCAAAAAGCCAAAAAAACCCCCATGACACCAGCAATCTTTATGGCTAAAAGCATCTCTCCATTCTTTAGTGCTTCAGGTATTAGGTGCTTATTTGCACATTTATTTAAGAAAATTAATTCACAATGCTATTTAATTTAAAAGTAAACAAACTTCCTGCTTTGGAATCTTACAGAGTTGAACTGCAGATGCTAAATTGTAAACTTTGCTTCTTTAAAGAAGTAATTTAATGAAAGAAAACTGCTCCAGATATTCCAAAATTTCTTTCAAAATATGTGGCAGTCTATTTCACTGAGCTTCTTAGGGATAATTGTGCTGCTGTTGAAGGGTTTTCTCGAAGAACAAAAAGGTGTCAACAGATTTCTCCTTTGAAGTAAGGAGCAGAGGCTATTAGTGCAACAGCACCTATAGAATTAGTCTCAAATTCCCTTTTTTTTTTCTCTCCCCTCCTCCTCCTTTCACTTATTTCAGACAGTATAAAGTACTCTTGTTTCCTTGTCAGAAAGGCATTATCAAATCTTTGTAGACTAGAATACTGCATCAACAAAAGTTGGTTTAATGAATTGCTTTTAAAAACTTGTCCATTAGTATTCAAGTTTCTATCCATTTTTTGTGCAAGGGATAGGTGGTGTATATTTTAATATTGAAGAGTAGATAATTGAAAGTGAAGATTATCAGAATGTTATTGGGCTTTTTTCTAAATTACTTTCTTATATTCAGCATAATTCTGAGATAATGTGCATTTTGGAAACAGATCAAGTAATAATGGGATCAATTTTGTCTTAGTAGAGTTTTTATCAGGTTTTAGCTCTGTATGGGGAGGTAAATGTATTCTCTGGTGAGTACATTCCTATATGACAAAACCAAAAAATAATTTTATTTAATTAACTCATTCCTGAAACACCTATTTTTTAGGTTGTTTGTTTTGAGTAAATGGGATTTATTAAAGCTTGTGCACACACTTTGGAGAGGCCTGGTCATTACATTTGGAAGTTTTCATGCAAAACAGCGATGCTGATGTCTCTAAAATAAGGCTGCAGATGGAGATTAGACTTTCATTTCCAGACCATTTTAGACTATATTCATGGCTGGCAGACCTTATTAGGGTTAGATATATCCTAAATTAAATGTGACAACTAATTAATTAATTTTGGGCGCATTGTTCTCTCCTGTTCTTCTCCTTGCCTCCTAGTTTTCACTGTGTCTTGTTTTTCTGAAAATATGTGGAAATTCTTGTCCAAATTACAAGTGATCAGAACAATTATATGAGGAGGAATTGGAGTGGGCGTGATGTGTTTAGGACCTTAAGGATCTTTCTGTTCTCCTGCTAAAAATATGTATTGAAGCTGATCCTGGGCTTGTCCAGCTAAATTATTTCTAATTATTCCTGGATCAGCAGGAAACTTTTAGTTTTACCTGGTAGTTGTTGCAACAATCTTGAACAGTGTGGAGAACTGCAGCTTTTATCAGTGGAGGCTATACTTTCAGGTGATGCATTTAGAAACTTTAAAAAATTTATTTTTAGTTCATATGTATTAAAATACAAAGCTAATTACTTCTTGCAACATTGTGTTGATATTTTAAGGTGTTGTAATAATTATTGTATAAAATATTGATAATTTGTCTACTTTTCAAATGGCAATAACTCATTAGCTCTAAGCTCAGAAAAAATGCCTACAAGGAGCAGTTTTTGAAAAGGCTAATGTGTTGATTTGCCCACAGTTACACTACTGCAGTCATGCTTTTGAGATACTTATGTTAATTTGGAATTTGTATAAGAGAAAAATAAATATATTTTTAGCTAATTAACTTCAGAAATTTTGATTTGAATGCACTTTTTGTTTAAATCAGATGATCACATATGAAAATTGGCTTTTATACTTATTAAAACTGTGATAACAATTTTAACAGCTCCCTTGTGAATACTTCTGTTCATGTTATTGTCCTCCTGAATCATAAACTCACAAAAGCTGTATTTTGTAGTAAAGTACAGCTATTAGAGGCTTCTGAATGTATACCATATTTGTGCTTTCTAAAGGTTTATACAGGCAGTTGTATAAAAGTATATTTTACTGAAATGTACTGACACACGGGAAAAAAAGTTGGAACAACAAAAGCACACAGGTCAAAAAACAATTGTCAGTGTGTTTTAAGTACACTATTGACTGAAGGGAATGATATCAGAACACTCTTCTATATTGATTTCAAATTCAGGCATTTCTTCATAATCTGCTACTCTTGCATAGAAAGAGCTTGCTTCTTTTCTTAGTTATAGTATTTTCTTAGTTATAGTGTTTGCTGAAAATGAATTTTCTTGGTACGCTGCTATTAGGTGGGGTTTTTTTGCCTCTCTTTCTTTTTTTTCAATGTTATAACTTCTATAACGTGTGTAACTCGTTTGATGCACAATAGCTGAAATACAGCTGAAGTGTATTTTAAATTGTGGAGTGTAGCTAATGCATTGTTGAGGGGTTTCTGATGTGTGATGCTGTAGGTAGAATTATACAGTCTGGCAGAAACCAATTGTGGTTTCTCTCTTTTTCACTCAGAAACATTAATTTTTTTCTTTCTCTCTTTGGATTGGCAGGGACCACATAAATGCCATACAAGGGTTGTATCCACAGTGATGTCTGATCACTGTAATTTCATTCTCTTAATTGCTCTTCTTCATGTTGCTGAACTTGCAAGTGAAATATGCCCTTTGTCTAGGACTTCACAGTGGCCTGGTGCTTTCAGTATTAGCTGAGGTTGTGTGCATATTTTAGGATATATCCTCCATACCCAATGGCATCTACACTTTTTTCTCCCTGGTTTTGAAATAACTTCTAGAAAAAGGACAGGACATAAACATATGTAAATGTAATAATGATATGGTGGGGGACTTGATTATTCTGTTTATTTCAAATCATAATAAGCTATGGATGCCTTTAATACCTTTCGGCTCTTTTCTATTGGAAAGTTCTATTGCCAGTCTTGTAAAAGTAACGGGATAAATTATTAAAAAGAATAGCATAGTGAATCATGTTGCAGCAGGAAATCTCTGCCAACAAATAAAAAACAACTCTAAATATATTTTTGTAGATAATAATTTTTACATCTGCAAGATTTTGCCTTATTATGAAAAACAGAAAAAATTGTACTCCAAAAAGAGAAATTCTCAGATAAAAATTTTGTCTTTATCTTTACACAGAACTAAGTTTCCAAGGAGTCTAATAATCAGTGTGCTGATACACCTGACCTAGAAATTTGAGCAGCAATATTAAATTCATTCCCTTTCTAGGACAGAGGCCCCAGTTTTAGCTGTATATGTGCCAGATTGCCTTGAAAACATTTTCTGTGGATCTCATGAGATGATGTCCTAGAAACCTGTCTTTTAAGGCAAGAATGACTCACTCTCTATGGGCTGAATGCATAAAACACAATGTAGAGATAGAAGTTACTTCCTAACCAATTTTGTCAGTGCCTCAGAAATAGTATTTCAGTAGTAGTTTCTGATAAGGTAAAGTAGAAGTATATTTCATTTTCTTTTGGCAATAGGTGCTTCATAGTCCAAGCTATTCAGATTTAAAGGATGTAACAAATGTCTTCTTTAAGCACTAAATTTTTAAATTTTTCATCTTTTAAATTTTTATCCATATTAATTCATAGGAGTTGGTCTTGTTCAAGAAAACTGCTGCCCATCATTAAATGGATATAATCTTAAATTGCAATACTTCCCATTCTCCTACACTAAGTATAATGCAGAGACTTCACCTATGTCATGGATTAACCCCAGGCAGCAAATAAGCTCCACACAGCCTCTTGCTCAGTCTTCCACCCACGGAAGGGAGGGATGAAGGGAGGGAGAATCAGAAGGGTAGAAGATAAAAAACATGTTGGTTCAGATAAAAACACTTTGATAGGTGAAGCAAAAGCTGCACAAACAAGCCAAGCAGGGCAAGGAATTCCTTCACTGCATTCCCGTGGACAGGCAGGTGTTCAGCCATCTCCACGAGAGCAGAGCCCCATATAATGGGAACTAGGGAATACAGTTGCCATCACTCTGAACATCTCTCCTCTTCCTTCTTCTCCTACCTGCTTTATGTACTGAGCATGATGCCACATGGTGTGGAATATCCCTTGGGTCAGCTGCAGTCGGCTGACCTGGCTGTCCCCCCCCCAGTGCCTTTTGCACCCCCAGTCTCCTTGCTGGTGGGATGGTATGAAAAGCAGAAAAGGTCTTGGGTCTGTGCAAGTGGTGCTGAGCAATGAGAAAAACATCCCTCTACTATCAACACTGGTTTGGGCACAAATCTGAAACATTCACCCATACAACCTACTATCGAGAAATTTAACTCTACCCAGCAAAGACTGGCAAAGAATAAAGAGCCAGCTGAAAGATTTTTGTATTCACTAGGTGAAATATCTTTCTGTACAGGGGGCTCAGGGGAATACAGCAGTTTCCATTTTTTGGTCTGCCTGAAATTTAAAAGCCTGTATGATAAAATGAGATGTTTTGCACATAAACAAGAAGATCAATCTAAGCTCTCGAAGGGAAACTTATTATGAATGATAGTGGTTACTCTGATATTTTTTTTCTGCTAGATTGATTTATCCATTATAAATGCTTGATTTCAATCTAGATATATCAAAATGGGACTAGCATAACATAGCATGCATAGGTTTTACTTAATTTAGAAGATCATAACATCACTAAAATTTTGGGTTGAAATGTTTAATGACTACAAAAGCCATGCCTGTTGTTCTAAAACAAAGAAGTAATTCTATCCTTGAAGGAAAAAAAATAAAAATCTTTAGATCATGTAGACCTATTACTTACATTTTAGGACTTAAAAGTCCCAAAAGGGTTTGATTACCCACACTTTTCTAGTATTTTTGAATAAATAAACAAAATCTCTCACCCAGTCACAGAATCCTGAAGATGTGGTGGCCATTTCCATTTTAGTTGTACACATAATTTTTCACTTTTACAGTACAGTATTGCCTTTCTCACAATGAATGGCATTGTAGGCTCAGGGAAAAACAGTACTTTTGATCTGACATTTCTCTTTGTACCATGTATGTTTGTAGTGCTTATTGTAATTGCTTTCTTGTGTTTTCCCAAGATGACATAGTGAAAAAAAAAAAGGAAGCTACTGATGCTGATGAATGTGTAGTTGGTGGGAGTGGGCCGTTTGCTCCTGAGCTTGTGTCTGGTTACAGGGGTTGAGGCTTCAGAGGGGAAGAAGTCTACACTAGTTTGACAAAGTTCAAAGCAAGCTGTGCATACATTGGGAAGTTTTGATGAGGATCATGTTTCATCAGACAGCCCAACAAGGAGCTGTGCAATGCCTGCTACTCAAGTAGCAGTTTCTAGTGAGCAGCATTAAAGGTGAAGTCCTTCCAGGGAAATTAAAAAGAGAGTAGGGCAGTTGCTTAGAACCACTAACTGGAATATGTGAGCATTAGTGGTTGAGTCTTAATACTTATTTAAAAAAGACAGAGATGACTATTTTTTTGTCTGTCCAGTAGTTTTTCTTCTTTTTTATTATTCTCTGTGAAGTACTAGAAATGCAGTGTTTGAAGTTCTTCCCTGAGGTGTAGAAATAGTTTTTCTACCCTCCTTTGCACTATGATGCTTCTGACTATGAATTCTGAAAATGGTCCCTATTCCTGTCTGAGCTAGACACTCTTGACTGTACTTACCTTCTTTTTTCCTGTCTATCACAAGCCTCATGTTTCCTTGTTCCCTTGAAGTTTCCTAAAATATTTTTCCCACTTGACAGCACACTTTTTATTCTCAGTTTCTTTCTGAGAATCAGCTTGCACATTTTGAAATAAAAAATTGCTGTATGATTATTTTAGTATTCATAATACCAGGAATTTATTCTGTGAATACCATTTCTTAATCTTCAGTGGTGGTTTTGTGAATAAATGATGCTGTATAGCAATTCTCTGAAGTTTTTAATGAAAATATTGAATAAAAAGAGGCTCATAATTACTACATTCAATCAGATAATACATTAATCAGTTCAGAAAAACAACATTATGTGATATCATAGCTAATCCACCAAAAATGTGTTTTGCAAAATGTTTAGGTACATTACTACAAATATTTTATGAAACCGAGTTTTTATTTTCCATTTTACATTTCATTATAAAGTAATTATTCTTTGAGACAGAATTGAAACAGATGTGTGAAATTTTTACATTTAACCTCTTTTTTCTCTGTTAATAAGTACTTTGTGAAAGGATCCTGATTTGTTGACCAACTTCTACTAAACAATGCCACCTAAATTAATTAAGTATTTAGTTGTTGCTATTTATTTTCATAGGCCTGCTCCACTGTTGGTCATCAAAAGCTCAGTCTGTATGATAGCTAACTCCAAATATGTGTATTTCCTCTGCTTGATTTGTATTTCCTCTATTTCAGATGACTAAGGAAAATTATTCAAGAAAATAATTGTATGCATTTATTATTTTCAATGCACTAATTATGTTGCAAGGAATGGAAAGCTTTGAAATCCTAAGAGTGCCAGGTTCCCTGTTGCTTTAGCAGATCAGGGTAAGATTAATAAGGAATGGTAGGAATGGGTAGTCTTAGGCAATTATGAGGTCATTTTCTCTAAAGGAATGTCTTTATGGCTTTATAGCTATACCTCATTAATAGGCTGAAGCTAGTGAGGAATTAGCTTTCCAAAGAGATAGAGTTCAGCATGGAATGGCTCTAGAATCTTAAATAAAGGTCCTAAGTTCATTGATACTTAAAGCTGAAAGTCTGCAGAAGCTGCATCACAAAAAGTTTTCATAAAGAAGAAAAAACATACCAAGATGTAGGATGTGTCCACCAAGAATTTCTGTTGCTGAAGAAAAATGTATCAATGCATGAGGAATTTTCTATAAGTGCTAGAAACTATTTTCAGGCTTTATTGTCATCTCTCAGCAGGTTGGTTGATCAGAAATATGAAATCTACAGATGTTTTTGTAGAAAAGATTCCTTATAAGAAATATAAAGGATGAATTTCAGTAAACTGATCTAGTCTGAACATTTCTGGTCAGAAGGTTTGATTCATTGATCCAAAAGTGAGAGGGTAGTTGGTCAAATGGGACATTCTGGTTCCACCACACTTTCTGCAACTTGTCTCTGTCACAGAGTTCATCATTCATGTTGAGAATCTGGTGAGAGTGGATAGGAATGATTTAATTACTGGTGAGCTTACAGGAGCCAAATTAGCGCTGAAAAATAAAAAACATGGAATATTAATCTGACAGATTTTATCTAAAGGAAACTCTGGAGGCTCTTATTTGTTTATAAGTGTGGTATGATGGTAAAAGTAAACTATTGAAAAAAATTATATTTTGGTCTTTTGTTGTTTTTGTGTTGCTGAGGATTTTTGCTGACCCTGGAAATTTCATTAATTTCCTGGATTGGTCTCAGTCAGAGTTGCTGCTTGCTTTTTGACAGTCACAGATAGTTTCTAGGATATGCAAAGGCGTTTTCTGCTGATGCAGTTGCTGTCTTCCCAAAATACCCTGAGAATTAGCTTACTTTTGCCAATTTGAAGAGTGAATGTTTGGCTACTTTCCCAGTTCTTTGTTTACTAAAAAATTGTTATTTCTTGAGCCACAGCTATGTCCCTTTTACTGAGTTTTTTTTTTTTTGTTGTTGTTTGTTTTTATCTTTTCTCTTTTACAACCATACTGATTGAATCATGACAGTCTTTCTCATGGCTCACTTATTATGCTTTCCCCCTTATCCACAGATATCTAACTAGTTATAAATTCCAATCTGAATCACTTGTAGGTTAAAATGGACTTCTGGAGGACATCTGCTCCTTTTTCTGGATTTTTGTAGCTGTCTTCACACTAGCATCTTCCAAGATTGTTTTCCAGTCTTTTTTTTTTTTTCTTCCAGATCATTTTTCTATCTCACTTTTCTGTACTTGATTACCCTTGAAGATCCTGTTGCCAGGAATTAGAGTGAGTAATGACTTTTGAGTAAGAGGACTGCAACAAATCAAGTTTGATATTTTTCAGTTTTCCATTTTGCTGACCACAGCTTCTTCAGGGACAGGCAGCTGCACAGTGTCTATTGATAAAGCTGGCTCAGTACAGTTCCAGTGAAGAGCAGTTATTTTTTTTCTTCCGTTCTTCCAACTATGCTTACATGTATCCTAGAAGATAAAATGGCATTGACACTGGCTCCTCCCTCCTTCAATCTCTTCTTAGTATGAAAGGAAGGCTTCATTTGTTCAATTCCAATCAGTCGTCTCTTCATCAAGCTATACTGATTCTTTTTCTTTTCACAGCAGGGAGAGCACACATTCTGTAGGGTGAGTCTCATTTCATTTTCGTTAATCATTGGGGGAAAGTCAGGAAAAACCTCTGCCTGCATGAGACTATCAAAGGATTTAGCCCAGTTCCTTCCAGTAAAGAGCTGAAGGTAGTTGAATGCAGTAAAAATGAGATCTAGATGACCCACCTGTGTCTCTCTAGTTTTCCCACAGTACCTGAAAGGATTGGATATCTTTCACCTGGAAGTTGAGTTCACTCATATTATTTAACCCATTATGTGGTAGCATCCTATTAATTGCTCAAAGGAAAAAAAAAAAAAGTAAAAATCATTCTCAGTACTGCCAACTTAGCTAGTGAATATGGAAGAAATGTATGATTGAATCATTACATATTAAATATCTTCATTATTTGTAAGTACTTGAAACCCCTTTTAAATAAGGAAACAACAGTTGTGTGATTGAGCTTCCTTCTCAGGAAGGAAGCTCAGTTTGGTTTTAGTATCTTGCTAAATCCAAACAAGTTGACTGTTGGTCAATGAGTGTATTTCTGCATGCATTTTCAGGAAGAAGCAAATGCAAACAGAAGTAGAATGGAGAAAGTGAAAAGGTGGAAATTATTCTAGTAATAAAGTGTGGGATTCCATTTTTGATGAAAAATATTTCCAGGGTGATTTAAGAGTTTAGATCTGCTTTTTGTAATTTATACTACACCTTTAACATTGTTAACCATGTTTCAAATAGGTTTGGAAAGTATTATTAAAATCTTTTTCATCTAGGGATCTTAAGTGATTCAGGAGCTTGCAACCAAAATGGTTAAGTTTCTTTCCAAAAGATCAACTAACATCTGAAAAGAAGGTCAGAAGTTTTTGCACTTTAAAGCACAGAACTAAATTGTTTAGTTATTGAATATAGTTTTTAAATTGCAGTAAGAAATAACTTCAAATTTCATGTAATAAGAAAAGAAATTATTTTTCCACTGATATACTTTTAATGCTGCTTTTAGATCATTGATGAAGATAATTCTGAAGGTTCCTTTCTCTTGAAAGTTTTAAAACTTGCACTTCAAGTTCAGCATCTCTTGGTATTGGATTTTTTTTTTGGTGAGATGTCATTGGTCATGTGAGTGCTAGATAGCTGGGTAGTCTTTTGTTACAGTATTAGGATGCCATGAAGATGGTTTATAAAGAGGCAGACACAGAAACAAGCCATCACAGTGAAACTGCATTTTATAAATTATAAAACTTCTGATCAGGGTTGCATCCATTAGTAACAAGGAAGATGAATAAGCTAATTAAAGGAAGGAAATGCTGAAGACAAAAAGGGAAACAAATTAGAGTCTTAGTCCTGTATATCATACAAAATTAAAAACATGTAAGCTTACATTCCTCATTTCTGCACAAACTACTTGGGTGTTCTCCATTGCTTTATGGTATCATCTGAAATACATGGTAAACTTATAGACTAATGACTTAAATCTTTATCCTGAGAGTAGTTTTAAAATTAAGTTTTTGTGAGTGTAATCTGGGTAAAAAAGTGGTGACCAGACTTAATATTTTAAACACCTAGCAAAACACCTCTCTTGTTAAATTTTAAAAACATTATTCTTTTAGACTGGAGCAGGAACCCATATTGGTAGGTAGGTGCTATAAAACTAGAGATTACTGTGTGTGTGTCTGTCTATCTATATCTAGATCCTCTATCTATATTTACACACCTATATGTATTTTTTAATCTAATTCTCACAGTGGATTCTGTCTTCTATTAAGATGAATTCAGCTCTTTTCTGCCTGTACTCTTATCAGGCAGACAGGAAAAATATAGCTTATTTTTTTTGAGCTTTGGATAGTAGTAAGATTTGCTTCATGTTTGTGTTACTGTAATACCTTTAGTTTGCATATTGATATAATTATGATTACTTATCTCTATGATTGTGATTACTATTGATTAAAAAATATCCTGAAGAGATGAAGAATCTACTAATATTGAATATGAGGACATTAAATTCACATTAAGGTAAAACTGATGAAAAAAAAAATCAGTGTAGCTGTGCCTGTGTACATTACTGAAGAAGCTCAACAAATACAAGTAAAACCCAAAATGTAATCAGTCTCTTTTTTAGAAATACTCCTGTTCTTCATATCATAGCACTAATTCAATGCAGCTTTTTCTGTACTCTGATATCTGGTCCATGTTATTTTTCAAAGGAATTTCCAGAGTTATGTGTTTTAGGCCAGAAGAGACATGTATGTGGATTCGGATCTACAAGTATTGGTTTTCTAGCCATACGATGGAGTTGTGGTACACATATATGAAATAAAGGGAAAAGTATTTAAAATCTTATTTTCCATCTTTCTTGAAATTCAGTTTTTTGTTCATATTTCCTATATTTCCTCTTCTTTCATTGTGAACTACATGATTACTCTGCCACATGAAATTTAGACTCCAAACTACAGCAGAAATTAACTATTTAATGAAGGTATTTCCTCATAAAGTGTTCATTCCACCTCTACATCCAGTTCAGCTGGTTTAGTGAATCTGCTACTCCTAAAATATCTTTCCTGACTCTTGAAGATTACACTTTTGCCACCATCTACTGAAACTGATTTAAGAAAATGTGTAATTCACAGAGGAAAATTAGCTCCAGTTTTTGTGAAGCTACAGAAGTGTTGGTCCTGTCATCTTCCATTGATGTGATTGCCAAGTTTTCTCCTTTCTCCTCATGAAATATCCTTAGCAAGGACATTATTCATCTTATCTTCTCAGTGGCCTTAAGAGAAGGAGCTGAGCAGATGGAAAGTGCTGTTCCTAGCCTTTGTGAATGTTCTGTGCCTTGCTGTGATATGTAGAGCAACAGGGATGAGGGCCCACCAGGTTTAAGAGAAAAGTGGCGGGTTTTTAAACTGGGATCCAATGGTTTGCTGTAGCTTTCCTGACTTTGTTGCTATTTTATTAGTCTTCTGGAATTTATTCAGTAAGACAAAATTTATCTCTTTGTCTAGCAGATGGAGTATTTGAGATAAAGTCCAGAGACCTATCAGAGGTGGTAGGGCAGAATCTACTGCAGTATCTTTCAGCAGTCTGTCTCCTTAGGCATCTGCTTTTCCCTAAGACAACTCAGCTATATGGAATCTTGTGTTGCTGTTACTAGACTTCTGTGATCCCACCTAGTTTGATTGAGGTTATCCTTAATGTCAGTGTAGCTTGATAGAGCACCTCAAAAAGTTATTCTCAAACACCACATGCAAAGTTAGATGATTATAAATCAAAATAAACTGAAACAATGAGTAAGTTCTTAAACCCAAAGCTTCTTTTAAAAATGCACTAAATAGGTACTGAAATGAGGTTTGGTTTTGAAAATGTAGCTTAGAAAGGCATATTTTTTTGAGAAAAATCAAGCCTGAGCTAGATTTGAATCCAGCTTGCTTGAAAATTCAGTATAGCACATTATTATTATTTAGAAATATTTCAAGTCACAGAACAGTGGTAAAAAGTATTATTCTATTCATTACATGATTATTTATTCTTTTAACATGCTGTGAACTTCATTGTGCAGAGAACATTACAATTAAATATGTTGAACCGAGCAGCCATAAATGCTCATATTAAGTAAGAATGGTAATAGTATTAGGTGACTGATATTAATTTTTGTGAAGTTATAATTTTATTGGACAAAAATATCTAAGATGCAAACATTTATTGTCCTTTTATAAACAATTGTTTCAGTAAGTGTTTAGTAAGCTCTGGCATCACAGGGAGAAAATTGTGTGCCTCAGCTGCTGTCCTGCCTGTGGCTATAATGAAGTCTCTGTAGTAATCTAACTGTATTGAGTTAGGAAAAAATTAAATTCTAATTGTCAACATAAAGCCCAGCAAATTGTCAGTAAAAAACATACTGAATTAAGCCTCATTGACATTGATGACTGTACTTTGTGGCCAAGAGAAAAAAGCAGATTCTTCTGAATTATTAAACTTCAAATCACATAAATTATGTAATCAACTGACTTTATGTACAGCTTGATAGTGAAGTTATTTGCGTAGGTTTTTTCCTTTAGGTTTTCAAGGTGGCAAAGGGATTTCCAGATGTCTTCATTAGAAAACACAGTTTGGGAGTGTTGTGTACAATTCTACCTTCATTTCTAAAAGTTACAAGAAGAAAAATCCACAGCAGAACAAAAAAGCATCAAACCCTCTGATCAGAATCTTGAAATCCCTCTGATTTGACACCTGCATGATAAAAGTAAACTATGATAAATATTTTTTTATTTTATTGTGAGGTACAGCTTGTTTAGTTTCCATCCTTGGGGTAGGACCAAATCACCTCTTTGAACTCCATTCTGTAACTCCGTGACATATCCTAGCACAAGGCTCAGAAGAACCACACTCTCCAAATCCTTTTGAGATGCTGAGGCAGTTTTAGTAATGATACCAATTATACTAAAGAGAAAAACAAGTAAGATCCAACAAATACAAAATTGCCCATAAAGGCAATAAGGATCTATGCTATTTTACATGAAATCTACAATAGGTTGATGAGGCTTTTAGCTGGCAAATGATTTGTGGCGCAGTGACTGTTTGTAGTAGGGTCAGTTGCTGATACAGTTTTGGCTGCCTTTGAAAGGCTTGAATGGTTAAATGCCAAAAGGAGAAGACTTAGCAGGTGTCAGGTGTAGCCCATATAAAAATTTCAGAGGAAGTTGCTCTCTCCCTCCAGTATTTAATTCTCAAAGAATGCAGCTCTACTTCCCTGTCAATCAAATCATAGTTGATATAATCCCAACCAAATCAAGATAATGCAATATTTTTTCTGTTAGTTTTGGAAGTATTCTAGATTACCAAACACTTACAAAAGAGAAGGAAGAATTAATCTGCTTCAGCACATACTAGAAGTGACAGCAAGAGTTTCATGTATAGGTGCTTGGCATTTTAAATGCTCTCTTAGAAAATTAATCTGTTTATGCATCAGGCTTTTTCAAAAGATACAACCCATTTACTTTCCATCTTCATATTTGTTTTTATAATGAGCTTCTTGATTTCATTCCAGGTCTTGATTTTAAAGCCAAGGTTGGGATGCAATATTTGTGTATTTGCTAGACAAGAAGTGCTATGGTTCTTATAGCACTTCCTGCTTTTTGTGATGCCTGTAGGGTAAACTTTCAGCTAAAGCCAGTAACATTATTTTCTGCTATTAGCTTAATGCCACATACTGTGTAAGGGGAAGCAAAACGGATGGCCTGCTGTAGTGTCACAGAAAAAGAGAGTTTTCCACAGCATTACCTGCTGGCCAAGAGGCTGTGTTACTTTCAGATTGAGTGGGGAGAGATAGCTGGTTCAGGTAAATCATCTCTATGATGTTTTGAGCTATGACTAGACATGACCAGATTGCTTTTTTGATTTTTTTTTCCTCTCTAAATGAAGGTAGGATGAATTTTCCTTGCTAGCTATCATTCTTCTGTATCTGACTCTCTACAGCTCATCCAATTCCTTATCAAGTCAAATGAATATTGGGTCTAGATGCTGTCATACTGTGAATTTATATTTTCAAGTACCTTTGCGTTTTCATTCTTTCTATGAATTGAGGGAATGATGCACAGAGAATGCCTAGCAGTAGTGAAATGTTCCAGGTGACAGCTTGAACAGAAGGTGCAGTCCCCCTTCCAAGGGTCCACAGGTCCAGACAGGCTCCTGCTTCAGGATGGGCTCTTCATGGGGTGACAAACTCTGGCCCCTCATGCTGTTCCAGCATGGGATATTCCACAGGCTGTGGTGTGGATTTCTCCTGCTCCGTGGCTCTCCATGAGCTGCAGGGGCATAGCCTGTTTCACCAAGGCTCACAGAGTTGAACAGTAAAGAGAGGGAACTGAGCGATGCCTGGCTGTGGAGATGGAATAAAATGTCATTGTATTTATTGGTTGTGTTGCAAAGGGTCTGTTCCATGGGACTATATTAACAGTTTTAGGACCAGTGCTACTTCTGAAATTTTCATAGTCTGAAAGTTGACTTTTCAACTATTTTTAATTAAAATAATTTTTTATAGGTAACAAAGTTAAATCAAGAAAATGGAAATGGTGTAAAATTAACCAGTTACTTTAAATCTCAAAATTTAACCATACATTGCTTTTTTATTACAATGGCTGGTTAAATAAATGTGTAGAAACTCATTATAAGGAGGAAGTTGATAAGCCAATTTGGGTACTCAATTTCTGGATTTATAATTCATTTTCACACAATTAGGATGAAAACTGCCAGCATATGATAAGATGATGCAAGATCTTAAAACCCGGCCATACTTTGCTATGGGAGGATTGAGAAATGTCTTTGAGGGAAATTTTGTTTGTAAAATTCACTACATAAATAAACTGCTCAATATTACATTTAATTGAAAAAAAATTGAGGGCAAAGAAAAATAATCATGATTGAAAAAAATAAAAATGACAAAATGCCTGTTTGCTAAATTACTTAAAACCTGCTTATTAAATTCTTTATTTCTGTCTTGACTTATTTCAGTGATATATATACTGTCACAATATGTGACAGTATATATAGTGTCTGTTATGACTTATGGCTCTAATTATTCACTGTGAGTTAATTTAGTCCATTAATATCTCATTCACTAGAAGAATGGTAAAACTTAAAGAGTGTTGATTTGGATAAATATCCAGAACACAGATAATTACATGAACATTTTTGAGCTCCACATTTTAAAAATCTTATAAAGTCAACATTTCTTTGATCCTTTAATCTGGTTTTTATTTCTCATTGGATCAACTGACTCATTTTTGTGTATTTTAACTTTTTTTTTAGTCAAAAGAAAGGCAACTTTTAATCTCAAAATTGATTGTTTTATCTTGTTTATAAGTTTGTTGAATTTGTGTTTGTTTGTTTGGATTTTTTTCATTTTGCTTTGTATTATCTTATTCCTCCTGAGCACAAAGCCTATTAAAACAACATTTCTAATGGGCATATTACAGAAAAAAACGCTAACATAAACAGAATGAGACTGCTTTAATTTAATTTTTAAGTCACAGGGAAAATTTAATACCTTCTGGTCTAAAGGCAATGTGACAGCTGAATATGAATATAAATATCTGTAAAAGACAGTTGTGGAGGAAAAAAATTTAAACAGTTTTTTATAAAATGGCATAAATACTTTTGTTTTAAGGAAGTATTAATAGAAATTTCTTTAGCAGTTTTCAAATGGTAAGGTTACTGCTTGCTTGTGTGTGAGAAGAATTTAAACTAGTTCAGGAATTCAACAGATTATAATTGTATCCATCTCTTAAAGGGCAAAATGTGGGTTTTGGGGTTTTTTTTGGTAAAATAAGGAGGCATGTATAATAGCACCAATTGTTAATTTAATTTGCTAAGTATAATAAAAGACTGAAAACTTCATTTATGAAAAATGTATTTTAAAAAGGTGAAATTTTTCTTCTATTTGTACAAGAGTGTACTGGCTGCAGGCCATATGAAGAAAATTGCTGTTATCTCAGCCAAAACCATTACAAAAGAAAAGGTACATGACTCTTTCTCCAGAACCAAATTTTGTCTGAATGATCTCATAAAGGACAATAAAAAAATATTATATTCAGAATTAAAGTGTAAAATACATGTATGGATTACTTTTATATTTTTAATAGTTTCTTGCTCATAAATTTGAAATGCAAATCCAATTTTAAATAGAAACCAAAGGTTTACTTTAAATTCATAAAATCCATCATATTCAAGCTAAGTGCCTAGTACAAATAACATTGATGTGATTAATGCTAGATGAATGTATCTCTTCTGTGCCCATAGAAACTTATTTTCTATACATCCTGAGATAATTTGCATGTAATATTACATGTGAAAAACAGACCTCTTATTTCCTTACTTATACTTACATCTTTCTTTTACAGATGACACGAGAGCAGTATATATTAGCAACACAACAGAACAGCCTTCCAAGGACTGAACACCCTCAGTTTTACCCAGTAGGGATTTATGGATGGCGAAAGAGGTGCTTATACTTCTTTGTCCTTCTGCTGTTGGTTACCATGATTGTTAATTTAGCAATGACAATATGGATTTTGAAGGTTATGAATTTCACAGTGGTAAGTATTACAGCAACTTTATGTACCTCATTTCTTCAAGTACTAACTTCTAGGTTTATCATGTTATATAAAAATCTTATTTTGAAGGAAAAAAACGTATGCACTTATTTGAATGTTGGTTCAGATATTTATATACTTTTTATATATATTCTGCAGTGAGTGGACTGGTGCCCTATGTATCCTGATGTTTTTGGTTAAAAAACATATCTTCTGAAATTATATCTGGGTCTTAGATTTTTTGTTTGCCCAAATCAAAAGTGTCATGACGACTGCCCCAAGTATCTTTTGATTTCTCGTCAGCACTACATAACAAGCATGAGCAGTTTACTATATCTGTTCTGTATAGTATCTCTCTTAGGAGGGAACTGGGTTGGTCATGTCAATGTATACTTTTGCTTTTCTTTTCTTCTTTGTATTTTTTTTAAGTTTACTGGCAATTTGGACTGTGTTTCACCTAGAATTTAGGGTAGCTGTTTTGGTGTTGATAGTGGGGTAGGGGAATCTAAAAGTCACATGCTTTAATGAGTCAATCTCTGGCTGGAATCTTCAATATCAGCAAAGTACTCCAGATGTACACTTGAGAGAACATCTGCATTCAATGGAAACTGTGATAGGAGTGTGCACTAGCTGGCAGCAGAGTAGTGACTTTTTGTATATCAAAAGAAAAGACAGAACTTCTATACAGTTCAAAATAGCAGTGTTTCTGCCAGGACTAGTGCAGTCTTCCTCTCTGGATTTTATCCTTCATAATCCATATCTTGATGTATTTAGTTATAAAATTCCAATTCTTATGTCTCAGCACATTTCTCTTCATTGATTTATCAGAAATAAAAGAATAGCCAGCAAATCCAGCACAAAACCTGTGTCTAAAATTGTTCTATATCTGTTGATGATCTGTAATGCATTGGATTATCTGAGACTGTTGTCTGGTGAGACATATTGTGCAATTCCATTTATTCTTCTGAGTTTCCACTAGTGGGTGTGAACATGTTGAATTAATATTTTGACAACTGTATGATTTTAATATTCATGTACAGAAAAGTTTGTGAGAATCTTTTGGAAGGTTGCCTTTTTTCAGAGGGGGCTTTTTTTTTGTTCTGTTTTTACTTTTTTTTTTAGCACAATGTGCTTTTAAAATAGGACACCCATATATGTTTTTGCTTATTAGAATATTTATTCATTTGTACTGGAAAAATATTTAGGCATAACTCTTAAAACAATTTTAAAATATAGCCTTTAAAAAACAGGGATTTTTTTCTGTGAAGAAGATTGCATTCCAATAGAATATTTGAAAGTACTGTTTTCATATCTAGGGATTTTTTGACCATCCATGCTTCAAGCTATTTTAGCACTATCCAAACACTATCCAGTTTAAATCTTTTTGAATTTGACCAAGGAGTTTTTAAAACAAAACAAAAAGATAAATTTTGAAGTATTTTTCTTTTCTGCATGTCAAAGTTTGTTGGAAAGTTAAAAGTTTATGGTGAATTACTAAATCAGTGCAGGGATCTAGTGCAGAAAATGAACAGATCATTGCAGCACTTATAATAAAACACTTTCTCCTTGATCATATACAAATACATTTTTTAAATTATGTGTTGAAGAATGAATTTACTTCTGCAGACTCAAGGAATGGCAGGTAGTCTTCTACTTTCAGTAGTTAGCATTCACATTGGAATCTCTGTATGCTAGAAGACTGACATGTTAAAAGTTGAGTAACATCTTCACACTCATGTCCTTGCATGCACCTTTGAGCAAGAGTGGAAATTCATGGTAAGTCCAAAAGAGTCACATTCTTAGGGGCAGGTGTTTGACAGTAAAATAATTTAGTTTATGAACCCAAAGTTCATGCATTCAAAAAGGCAATGGCTTTGAAATAAAAATATATTTCTGCCACGTGTATGTATGGATGTACAGATAGATATAAACAAAGGAATTTTATTTGTACAACTGGAGAGTAATAGAAAATCAGAAGTGCAGCTAAAAATCTCAAGTGTTTGCTCAAAAGAGGAATATAGCCATGATAAAAGTAATTGCTGAAATTTGATTGCTTTGACATTTTGACAATATTTTGAAATATTTTCTGTTTTAGTATAAGTCAGTGTTGAGCTTTCTATGAAGACAGTAGTAATTGCAACATTTCAAGGGGTCATGAAGAGCCAGGTCATGGTTTGTCGTTGCTGTCCGATGATTGCAACACTATTAATTTGTAATAACTGTTGCCTTTCTATTTTTAACTGTAAAGCTACAGCCACTGACAATTTGGCTTAATAAAAACCTTGCTGTGATCAAGTTTCTAGCTGGAAAATTTTCTGAATATACTGACCTTGAACATAAAAGTCACATTCTGAATCTGAGCAGTTATCCCATGTTCTTTTTATACTCAGAGTGTAAAAACAGGGTCTTGAGTAGAGCATTCATCTCATAGTAAGATATGAGATTCATATCAGCAACTGATATAAGTTTTTCCTATGGATAAATGTTGAAGAGCTTATCAAAGAAGTAATTGAAAAAAAAGTTTCTTTGCAATTGTGTAAAAGCATAGTACAGGCAAGGTGTGCAAGTCCCCTTTTATCAGATATGTAATGTAATTAGGAAGCACAGAGAAATGTTCAGGGGTACAATCTCTTCTTCCAGTGTCCAAGAAACTTGGAAGGTAACAAATAATTGAAATTAGCTTGAAAATTACAAATAATTTCCCTGATATATAATATGTGTCAGATGAGCAAAACTGAAAGCAATTAATATCTGTATAGCAGGAATATTAGCTGAAAAAGTCATAGATGTAGTAATAATTTTTGAAATATATTTTCCCCCTGGTAGCTTAATCTTAGTGTCATTTAATATCTAGTTGAGCTTTTTTATCTCACTGTTCAATTTTGTTTTTAGAAAGATGTGGCCAAGGAGCCAAAGCCATCTTGGCCGGTATCCAGAACAGTGTGGCCAGCAGGACTTGGGACATGATTGTGCCTCTGTACTTGGCACTGGTGAGGTCACACCTCAAGTTCCATGTTCAGTTTTGGGCCCCTCACTTCTAGAAGGACATCGAGGTGCATGTCTGGAGACAGACAACAGAAGTGGGAAATGGTCTAGAAAAGATGTCTTATGAGGAATGGCTGAGGGAGCAGGGCGTGTTTATCCTGGAGAAAAACAGGCTGAGGGGGAGACCTCATCCCTCTCTACAACTGCCTGAAAGGAGGGTGTAGTGAGATGGGGGCTGTTTTCTTCTGCCATGTCTCAAATGAAGGGATGAGAAGAAATGTCCTTAAACTGTGCCAGGGGAGGTTCAGATTACATAATAATTTCTTTTTCCATGAAAAAGTAGTTAGACATTGAAATAAATTGCCCAGGCAAGGTGTGAAGTCGTAATCTCAGGGCATCTGTATGGTTCAGGGGTGGTTGTGTGGTACTGGGTGGATGGCTGTACTGGATAATCTTGAAGGTCTGATTTTCAAAGGAGACATGCAAAGTATCTTGGAAAAATCAAGCCAGGAACTAAAATCTGTACATTTTTTCAGTATATAAAATAATAGCCTTAGGGGACTTGGGCTTCATGGAACATTTATAGTTTCCTTTCCTTGTACTAACCTTGGCATGGTTCACAGGCTACCCCATGGAAACATCTATCTTTCACTTTCCATCAGGATGTAATTACCTCTCACTTAGGCTATGTTGTATGAGTTTAATGAAGCTCAGAGCTGTTAGTCACTCTTTTCTGTCTGTACAGCTACTATACTAGGGATTTCAGGAAGGATGGACACTCAAGTCATGACTTGGTACCAGAGCCAAGGGGTAAAATATTAATGGTTTTGTGTTTAGAATGCCCCAGTTTTTACATATATGTAATACATGTAAATTTTAAAGGCTTGTGAAAAAGTAAATATTTTTTTACTGTGCCTGCATTCTTGTCATCCTGTATTTACATGGACCACAGCATAAGCAATTAGCTGACTTTTTTAAAAGGTCTAATCACTTTAGCATTATTCTCCAATAAAATTTTTATTTTTTTATCGTCCTTAAGTTATTTTAACCTCAACAGAACTATAATTTTATATAATTTATTCTTAATAGAGCGTTAATGAATAAGGCATATTGATACTCTGTCAGTCTGTTTAATTACGTTGTAAAAGAGACTTACTATATATATTTTTGTTACTAACCAAATACCAGTGTAGCGATACATGACTGAAAGTTTTCTGCATGTATTTCAAATTAGCTTTAAAAAAGGGAATTCAAAGCATTCTTCTTATTTTTGGGATGTGACATTGTGAAATAACATGGAGCAGCAAGCACAGAAGTGTAGGTCCAGCTTTAGTGGAGGAAGCATTTAATAACTCCTCTCTTATACATTGTTTAATATGTGCACAATTGGCATTGATATTGACACATTTAATATTATGTTGTTCCTTTGCTTATTACATGACTGATGTCTGGAGCTTACTAAAACTAAAAAAAATGTTACTGTTAGAAAAAATGTTCATGTAGTTCTTAGATCTTTTTGTGTCCTTCAACACCATATAGCACCAAGTTATTTTGCTGGTTTTTGTTGTACATCTGGTTTTGTGTGTCTTCATATTCTGATTACCCCTAGGAATCCACATATGAAAAGACATTTTGTGATCCCCTGTAAGAATGCAGCCACCTACTTCAGATGTTTTCTCTTGCTTTAGCTGCAGTGTCGCAGTCAGTTTTGACTGCTGTTATGACACAATGTTGTCTGTATTGATCCATGTTAAACTCCTCTTGCCAGTACTACCATGGGAATTACTCTTAAGATGAGGGGCCAGACAACTTATCTGGGTAGTAACAGTTTATTTCTCCAGGGACTTTGAAGAATACTTTAGCTTCAGACATAAGCAGGGCCTAAAGAGCAGTTTGAATTTCCTGGCTAGAACACTTGTGCTTCATGCCCCCAGCTGACCATACTCTCTTTGCTGGCTGCCTAGCTCTGTTGTATGGACAGCAGGTAGTTTGCAGGGGGAATGTCTGCCTGAATTCCCATGTTTCCTTCCTAATTCCATGTTTAAAAGCTAAGTAAACATTTCTATCTTATGTGACAGAATGTATAATAAGGCATAAATATGCAAACATTAAATAATACCCCCCCCCACCTTTGCATGATAACAGATCATCCCTATATTCCTTTACAAGTTTCAAGTTTACAAGTTTCAAGTTTACAATTGGAAACTTTCAGTAAACAATATTTTCCTGGGTTTTGGTTAATGTGCAAGAATGTGGAAATCTTCCAAATATTTAGCTCTTTGTGCTGGGACACACACACGCTTCTGATCTTAATATCCAATATAAAGACAACACTCAGAATTTCTTAAAAAGTACAATTGCTACATTAAAGTTATAATTTGATGCCTAAATTTTTAGCGGTACAGAACCAAATCAGCTCTGTTCAATGCTTTTATCTAGACATAGACCAAACTGTCTTGGCATACTGAGGCAAAACAAAATCTATTTGTGAAACAATCCTGTAATAGAAATTATCCATTTCTCAACAAGCACGACAGTGATATGAGTAGTTACATTTCCAATATTCTTTGGCCACCCGTAAGTCCTTATTTGATCGTCAAAACAGTATTTGGTTATCAGTTCAGTTAGTTCTGCTGAACCATGTGATGAAGATAGCACTTTCACATCATAATTAATACCATTTCAAGTAGAACTAGGTAAAGGGTCTTTTCCATTTCTTAGACAGTCTTTGAGATGTGTCCAATTTGTAGCAGGTCGGCATTTCAAAATGGTGAAGTTTTGTAATTGTACTTATCTCAAAAATAATTTTGTCATTTGGCAAACAGAAAATTTCTTTCATTTGACAAAGGCAGTAGTTTGTTACTAGGTTTTGAGTAAATATGAATAGAAGCAGTTGATGTGTATTTAATAAATATATTCTGTCACATCTGCAGGTTTAATTTACTTCAATGGCAATAATTTATTTTCAATGATTTTTTAAAAACTGTAAAATATCTAATTTTTAAAATGTTTTTATCTTATTAACTAGGTAGAAAATTATTTCTCTAGTTCCATCAGTATTTTTTCTTTCAAGAATGTGATGTTCTGTTTTGGAATGAATGTGAGAAAACTCTTGTTTCCTTTTTGCTTGGCTTTTTTTTGTTTTTGCTTTGTCAGTTTGGACTGACAAAGTTCAAAGTTCCAGTCCAGAGCAGACAATATAATTAACTTTTAATGATTATGAGACTTAGCCAAGATATGAGAGACCAAGGCTCAAATTGTCTCCAATGTAGATCATGTTCCAGATAAGTGTTTTACCCATAGCTTATTAGTCCTTATGATTTCTGGCATTTCCTTTTAATAGATAAGTGTCATCTCTCTTACTATTTCTTAATCTCAAACATTACATATCAACATTATAACAAATTTTATTGAAAATTCCAATGAAATGGTTGTGTATTCCTCAAGAATATTTTCTGCACAGATTTAGAACTCTTTTAAAATTTTGACTTTTAAATTATTTGAAAAAATATTTAGAAAATCTTCAGCTAAAATGCGTATTAGACATCAGGTGTCTGCACATGGACGTGTATACATGTATGCACAAAGTCTTATTTATATAACTATATTCTCATATCCTTATGGTGCACTGGAAATCAAAAATGTTAGCTTCTTGAGTGAACCTGTCAGCTCCGTGAATAATTCAACAATTTACCCATGGAATGTCAGCAAATTAATCTTGCTGTGAGTTAATTTTGCTTGAACTTTTTTATCCCATTTTTTTAACATTCATGGGAAATCACAGCTTTAGAGAGCTGGAGGGTATTTTGTACAGCTCATGTCCCTTTCCATTTTCAGTGCCATAGGCAAGAATGAACTGATTTAGTCTTACTCTCTTTGGAGCATTTCATATATTTGCTGTCCTGAGCACAATGAAAACTCATTTTAAATATTTTTAGTACCATTCCTCTAAATCACTTTTTTATCTCATCTTGTATGTGCACCTCCTGTATTGTACACCTCTTTTCCTAGTCCTTATGGGGAGCAAAAAAATCACTGTCAGTTCAAGCATGGTGTAGTTTTACTTGAATGTAGAGTAATTAATATAAAATCTGGTGAGTCACAGGGGAAAGGTGACTAATCTGATGTCACGTTTGTGATACATAAGGCAACAGCTTGCATGAACAGTCAAGCCACTGTTAAACATACTTTGTTAGGTATTTTATAGTACTGGACCTCTCATGGAAAGATATCTTTCAGTAAAAAGTAGGAAGGTATTGTTTAAAACAATCCTATTTAATAGCACTTCTCAGCAAAAACTGACTCCCTTGCTTAATGTGCAGGTTACATTATTGATTCTGTGTGACTGAATGCAGATCTTAAATAATTTATTTTATTCTGAGATGATATGTCTGTACATTTAGGGGTTTGTATGATCAAATGATCTCTCATGAAGAAGGAAGGAGATAAAATTTTCTCATTTTTACATTTCTTTGATCATTCAGATTTAATGGTAGAGTACTAGTAGAGTTCCCAGTAGAAAAAGGAAGCAAATACACCACACCTCAGAAAGTCATGTAAAATGTGCCAGCAACAACAGTTTAAATTCATGTAATAGGCTAGCTGAAAATGTGCATATACATATATAGACATATTGCATATATCTGTATGTATTCAGTTTGCTGACGTTTACCTTCTCTGAAGTAATCATGTGCTCAAGCTGAGTGAGCAGTGTTTACTAGACAGCTTATTCCTAACCATTCACTGCGTAAATAGGCTGGAACAAGTATCTCAGAATTTTTTTCAAATATTTAATTTCATGAAAATGGAATTTACCTAATTTCCATTAAAGGCTTTTTGTTTCCTTTCTGAGTGTATTCTAGCATGACATTAGTGTTTATAGAAAATGAGATTTTCAATAGAATATTATATAAATATAATTTTAAATTCTTAAAAGTATGTCGAGTAAGAGAGTTCTGACACTTATATTGGTCCCACTGCATACCTTGAATAGCAGATATTTGAAGAATGTTTTTGGCGTGCAGTTATTTTTAATGAGGCGGAAAAAGGCAGAACAAATTAATTTTGTATACCAGGGTTCATGAAAATAATCAACAGAAAGTCATAAAAAGAAAAAAAGGCTAATGCATCAGCATGTTTGTCTCAAGTGGAGCAGCTAAATCAGAGTTAATTTTATAGTTCAGGCCAAGCAGTACTATTTTATAAGTTTATTTAGCAGTGATTAGAGAGATATCAAACCACAAATTTAGTTACTTAAAAGCACCAACAGCTTGTATGAATAATGAAATGTGTGATTCTTACTTCCTTTCTATTATTGGGATGACTTATAAGAGTGCAATAAAAAATTACATTCTCTGCTTGGAATCCTGCATTTATTTGTACAAATTTTCCTTCCTGAAATAAATACAAGTCTGTGTATTAAGTACAAGAGCAGAATGTACTTATGTAAATCTAGCCTAAATTAGACCTAGCACATTTAGGAATTATAATAAAAAAGAAACAGGAAGATAAGATGGAATATGTAGTGATAAATGTCTTACATGACAGAGTATTTCCTCTTCTTTCTTATAAAACAGGATATTAAATGTGTGATTGGAATCCCAGACAGGATTAAATGATGAATTAAATGTTTCACTGATGAAGAAGCAAGGGCATTTTAAAACAAAAAAATGTCAATAAAGGGTTTTTCTGTCCTGCAGCAAACAAGGAGAAAAGTTTTCAAGACTCTTACCCAAAAGACACAACACTGATGGAGGTGTCATTTCTATGCCTGGCAAACATATTTTACTACTGCTAGGTACAATCAAGGCATGAAAATCAAGAAATCCCGTAAAAGCAGATTATAAATGGTATTGCCAGAGACAATGTAGAAGTAGTGGAAATACCACAAAATAGAAGTCAATTAATATGCAGTCCTAAACCTATTAATCATAATCTAAATTTGGCTGCCTTTTCTGGAAAAGCCTGGTGCACCAGAGCTTGTCCAATGATTTGTTATTCAGGCAGCATGGTGCATACCCTGTTTGTCACATCACTGTCCATCAATAATGTGAGGACTACATTATTTCACTGTGACACTCAGTTAAGTACAACAAGTTGTGCACGGCCTTGTGCGAAATCTTAAGAGTTTTGAGCTGATGGCATCTTACAAAACAAAAATCCCAAAAACCCCAGATACAGATTTTAGTGTCTCTAATAATGAAATCAGCATTTTTGTGATGCGAAATCACTATCTGTACAGTTTTTTTTTTAGTTCTAGATCTTCCTTTCCTCTTACCTCATTGACATCTACTTACACAACTGAGTAACATCAAGAAATGCTTTCCCAAAGAGAAACTTCTAATTAGTGTGTTTATTTTTCTTACTATCTTCAAGGCTCAGTTTTGTAACAGCAAAGATGTGCAAGAGGGTAACGTATTTCTGTCTACATCAACAAAAAACTAAAATTGAATAAGTATTATAAAAATACAATAGGAATTAATAGATATTAACTTTGATTCAAATTTTAACACATCTTTCTTCTCATATACTGGAATCGCACAAGTCAAAAAATGATAAGCAGTTCTTTTTATAAAATGAAAATCAAAATTGCTATCATACTCTCCTCAGTTGAGATGATAGAAAAGGTAGATGAAAACATATATAGAAATTAAAAAATATATACTTGATCATCTTCAAATCATTCTTCCATCTTTTAGAGATGGAGCTTTCTCATTTCCTTCATTGTGTTCAGGAATATACAATTCTTATAAGTCAGCTTTTGGGTTCTGGTCATGCTACGTAGAAGAGAGACAAATATCTATATTAGTTTAATTGGCTGAACAAGCAATATGAAAGACAACTTTAAATAGTTTTTGACACATATTCTAATATTTATTTACCAAATTATGATAATCACTATTAAAAATGTCATTTTTTACAGTAGTCAATTCAGAATAAAAATGTAGTATGCCACCAATTTGCCTGTGGATTTGTTCCTCAGACTGATTGATATAAGCTTATGTGTATATAAATATCCAAACTTATTTTTCTCAAGAGGGATGTAAACTATTTACATTTGAATTTCCTGACAGTGTTTACAATTTTTTTTGGTTCTCCAGTAATTAAAATGCCAACTATACAGGAAGAGGGTTGATTTTTAAGCTTAGTTCTATGTTATCTTGCTCTTACTTTCAAACTTCATTAATTATTGGCAAAATTATTTAAATTTAATCCTATTTACAGGATGCTACTATGGAAATCCTTTTGTTGGGATTGCAAAAAGGTCACACTCTTTTGTGGTACCTAAGGAGGACCTGTTGGACAGGAAAAAAGGGGCAAAGAGTATGGCAACACAAAGACTCTGGCAGATATAAAACTTTGGGGGAATATGCTTGCTCTAAACTCTCACGTCACTTTTTCTATTAAGCAGGAGTGTTATGGTCTGCAGTTCTTAATACGAACTGTGGAAAAATAAATATCCTGTTATGGATTGTTATCTGAGCTTTTGTTGAACTGTCAAAGGGCTCTTTTACTTCTGTTTTAAGGTTTAATAAAGCTGTAACCTGGAGCTTGCTGAAGGTTAACACATTTACTTTCAAGAAAATAAAATTCAGTGGCAGATAAGGGCATTTATTACTGCACAAATAAAAAAATTAGTTTTCATAGTCTGAAGGGAAACATTAACAGATTTTGGATTCATGGTGTGTGTGAATAAAATTACTTCAGATACCCTAAGGTTCAGGTGAAACTTGAGTCATGTGTAAAGTAAAAGTATAATAAAACGCCTGATAATTCTTACCCATTCTTAAAAATTCTGAACACACTTAAACCGCTGCCTTAATCAAATTGAAAATAACTATAGATTCTATAATAGGTTACAGTATAATCACAGGTTCTCAAAGGTATAACCTCAGCTAAAATATTCTGCAGACTGCTACTGTGTTGACAGAAGATCTGAGTCCATCTAAGCAGTCCAGTCATATAAATATGTCACAATACTCTTTTCTAGTTAACTGAAAATTACTATTAGTAGAGTTATACTGAATATTCAATAAGCTTACAGTGTATAAATTTACACACATGCAAAAAGATATTCCTAAATAATTATTTTACATCAAGTAATCTTTCTGTGTTACAGAGAACATTTCTGGAATCTTGACAACTTTTAGTTTACTGGTCATTAAAAACCCTCTCTACCTGGTAGTGCACTCTATTGAATGTGATAGTGGTATTTTCACACTTCTGTATGGGTTTTTTGTATGCTTTAACACTTGGTGTTTTTTTTATACGCTGAATCTAAAAAATTCAAGTGTCAGGTTATCTGTTAATAGCTGGGTTTCCAAAAGTAATTGGAAGTCAACCTTGATGGCATGTATGTTATTTGAAAAATACCATCCTGCACAGCTTTATGCTCGTTAGTGTTGTAAGATGCCCTCCAGATCCATTCTATGTGAAATATTTCCTTATCGAGCACAGTATTCGTTGTGTGCCGTACATACACGTAGTATGCTGGGTACTAACAGCTGCATGGGGAATAACAGCTAAATAAACAAATACTCTGCTGTAAAGGGTGCTGAAGAGCAGTGTGCTCATGCAGGCTCTAAACCCTCAAAGTATGGTGCTGGAAGTATTGGTTCTCATGAAGGTGGAGCAATAAAGTATGCAAAGAACTTCTGAGTCTGGGCAGGACAGTGAAGATCAGGAATTGTTCATCAGAGGTGTATGTGAAGTATACAAGTCTTTCTCCTTCCTTTTTATTTACTGATCAATAGAAGTACCAATTCCAGGGTGAGTCCAGAAAAATAAGGCAGTCAGGAAAATGTGTCCACATAGTGGGGAAGCCAGCTGAACATGAGCTGCAGAGGAGAGACAGCTGTTCAGGCACAGAAGGACCATTCTGTGGTGGGTAGCCACTTGGATGGAGAGGAGTTGTTAAAAGTTGGGGAAAAGTGTTACTCTGACAGGATCATCTGTAGTTACCCTGTGGAGAACTTCACCCCAGGATGTGGACGTTAAAAAATTGATGGATGCTTGAGAATTTAATGGGTAAATGCATGGCAGGAAAATGTACCAAAAAAAATTCCTGGATCTGAATACCCAATTTTAATATTTGTGTGTCTGATGTTATTGGAAATGAGGCATTGAACTTTTGGTCTCACCCAGAATGGCCATTCTTATGATTTTTTGAAAGCAGGGCTGAGGGACATGATTCTCAGTTTATACATTGTATTGATAAACCAGTGGTTTGTGTTGTGTATTTCAATGCATCACAGTGTGCAGTCAATCCAGGAAATTAAGGATTGCATTAAGTCAATAGAATTAAGTGGTTTAGTCCTAATCCCAGGAAATTAGAAATTATTTAAAATCTTTACTTCCTCCCATAAATAGATGAAAAAATAAAGGGCTAGGCTGAGTAGCAGTATTGTAGCACCATGTAACAAAACTAAACTGATTTCTTGTCAAACTAAATTCTGGATTTGGCTCTGTAATTATTGCTCTCTGTCATGAAAGTGTGATTTAGTTAACTAAACTATTTCCAAGCAATGTCTGCTTTCATATAATTTTGCAAACAGTTTAAGACAATCTGAAGAGATGGCAAAAAGAACTGTGTAAGCTATTGGAACAACAGTTTATAAATATATTTAGGATATTTTCCAAGTTAGAATTTCAAAGAGTTTTTTTCCTTCACATTTACAAATATAGCTATGTTTATATTGGTTGTATACATTCTGGAAAAAAACCCATCACAATGTCTTGAATAGAAAACATTGATCAGTTGTTTCAGTTTTTGCCCTTGGCTTCAGGTAACACCTTAGGCAACACAGAGTTACACTTATATAAATTTTTCAAACAAAATGTTATAGATGTTCTTTTATAAATATTTTTTTCAGTTTACTAGAATGGATGAAACTCACTTCAAATTCCTATAAAAACAATTCATATAATCCATATACCTAGATTATTTTCTGTGCTTATTCTCAGATCTCTCTGTCACTCTTCAAAATCTACAAGGAAGCAGCCCCTATATGGGTAGCTGAAATCATTTAGATTTACTTTTTTTTATTTCTTCTTTCTTTTATTTCTATGTTGTTTATGACAACAATTTAGAGAAGCAGAAGCATGTTTAAGCTACCTTCATCTTCCTAGAGCTCATTATGGGTCTGTTCTCTTCTGTGTTTCCACGTGTGTGCATGAAACACTCGTGTTTATGGCTACCCATGTGAATCATAGACACCCTTTCTTATGCTGGCTGCATTTTAATATTCATCTGTTGCTTGCCCTCTGACCTTGATAAAGTCAACCTACAAGCAAGGATTGCCAGAAGCATGTCCACATATTCAGATTTGAATATACTTTAGCTACAGAAAAATCATACAATGAGTGTTTTAGTTGACTTTGCCCATCTGATTGTGGATGATTAATCTCTTTGAAATGGAGTATCATCAAAGAATGCTAGAATATTTTCCATATTTAGTTTTTAAACTAAAAATATTTGAAGAAGGTTCAGGTCCAATTATTTTTTAAAAAAATGGCTGTTTTTATTTGACTATCAGATGAAGGAAATAAAAAATGCCACAATCTCTGATCAAAACACAGCAGGTAAGGGATATGGTGGCAGTATATCTGAGGTGGTAATTTTCCAAAACTGCCTAAAACACTCAGTGTAAGAGTCAAAACAACCTTTCCAACTTAAATTTAATGTAAAGTGAAAGCAGAAAAGCTTTGCATATTTTCAATAAGTATTTTTTATTATTTGACAAAAAATGTCTTTATATTGAGTGCTCAAAAATTCTCTTGTTTTTCATTAACTCTCCTGGAAAAGCAAAACAGGTCTATATGCCAGCATAAAAGCAGACTTCTTAGGTCCATAAAGTATACAAGTCAGCAAAAACTTCATGAATCTTTAGTTAAAGACATGATATAAAACGATGTTTCCTTTTTTCACTTTTATAAATGAATCATAGAATCATCCTAGAATGGTTTGGGTTGGAAGAGGACCTTGATCATCTCGTTCCAACCCCACTGCCATGGGCAGGGGCACATTCAGTTAGATCAGGCGCTCAAAGCCCCATCAAACCCAGCCTTGAGCAGGGATGAGGCATTTACAGTTTCTCTGGGCAACCTGTTCCAGTGCCTCACAGCCCTCACAGTAAAGTTTTTCCCTAATGTCTAATCTAAATCCACTCTCCTTCAATTTCCCTTTGTCCTTTCACCACACACTTTTGTAAATAACTTCTCTTAGATAATCCTGAAGTCTTCCCTTTTCCAGGCTGATCCATCCCAGTTCTCTCATCCTTTGCTCTTAGGAGAGGTGTTCCATCCCTCTGACCAGCTTGGTGCACCTCCTCTGGATCAAGTGCTAACTCTGTTCCTGTTTTTCCCCAATCCACTGTCTTCATCACTCTCACTCGTGGTTACAAATCACCCTATGTGGTTATCTCAATGGAACTGATATTACTTGCAAGTTACTTTAATGTAGTCACACTGCAGTGATGAGCATGAGGACAGAAACCCCAAGAAATAAAATGCTTTAACTGCAATTTTATGTGAGTAGAATTATTCATATAACTATACTTCAGAATTGGCTGTATATATTTGAATTTTCTCATTTCTGCAAAGTGAAAGCTTAAAGGTGTACAAGAAAGGATAGGCAAGGGAAGAAGAAATAGGAGGCAAAAGAAAAGACTAATCAAATATGGTAAAATACTGAGATTAAAAAAGAATTATGAGATGGAAAAATTGAAATAAAGAAAAAAAGCCCTTTATGTTTCATATAAAAGAGGTTTCTTAGCTAACAGATGTATTAGCTGCAGGCAGCAATAAGTTTTAAAAATGAAAAACAATACATAATTTTTAGATCACTAAAATTAAAATGGTGACAGCACTAGCAGATATGATATATTGCAAAGAAATATTCTAGTCTTCTGAATAAATCACTGAACAAGGACTCTGAAAATCAGGGTTTGATTTTTAGCACTCTTTGCGGTTGCCTAGCTGAGAATGTTAATGATTATTACTTCTAAATGGAAGTTGTTGGAAAACCAACTTGAATGAGAGCAGTCCTGAGAAGGATGTGGGGATTCTGGTGGATGAGAAGCTTGACATGGCCCATCAGGGTGCAGCTCAGAGAGCCAGCTGTGCCTTGAGCTGCATGAAAAGGAACAAGGCCAGCAGTTTGAGGGAGGTTCCATCCTTGCAAAACCCCACCTGGAGTACTGGTACAAGTATAATTTTTTTTTTATTTTAATTTCCTAGATTTTTGTCACTCTTGCTCGTAATAGACTGTTTTTAAATAAACATTGTTATTAAGAAAAGCTTTTCTGACAGTAATCGACTTAATTATGGAAACCAGCTTTTTTAATATATAGCTTTTGAAAGCAAAGAAAAGGAAATTAAAGTCAAAAAATTTTGGGTAGAGGAAAAAACAGAAGAAAAATAGATTAAAAAAAAGACATGAAAATCAAGACAAAACCAAAAACTGTACTGCTTTTTTTTTTTCAAATGTCTAATGCAGAACTATGCAAATTTTACCATGACAGATCTACTCTGAAATATACCTAAAACTGGGTCCTTAGAGTGGTTCTGGCATTTTATTCATGTGGAACTATACTGAATATATTTTATTACCTCTCAAGGAAATAGGCACTTGGTTTATTTTCTCTGAAAATCTTTGCTAGAGGAACTATAAATTTATTCTTAAAAATTATGATTACCTTTCACATCAGTGGAAGATAAATTTTAGCATATTTAGCTGTACCAGGAAGGTGTTATTTATGCAGGTGTGACTTTTAACAGTGCCACTACAGATGCAGCATGTGTGTGTTAGCAGAGGCATGAAGTACATGGCACATTCATTTTTACATGATTTATAGATTTAAATGTATCTTGAAATATTTAAGTATGTTAAAAGTGTTTGAAATATCTAGTAGGTACTCATTAGTTGTCTTTTTATTACTTTTTTCAATTAATGGAGGGCTATAAATTTTATATTAATTTAGAAATGCTTTTGGCCTCTAACGGTTATGATCTTTTGTGATGTGCTGGTGACATTAAATAAACACAATTGCTGGATGCTGGAATTCTTTTAAGAAATATTTATTGCTTACAATAAAACTGTCTCTAAACTCTATAATGATACTGTAAAAAATTACAGCACCAGGGGAGAAAGGTCTTTAGGAAGAAGTGGTTTCAGGCTCATACTAAGGCAGAGCAATACAGGCCAAGTCTTGAAAATGAGAGTAGAAGAAGGAAGAAAAGGAAGGAAGGAGAAAGGGAAAAAAAATCTCTTCAATGCAAATTATGTTGGCATTTTCTGGTTGTTGTTCTGAGACACATTAGCTGGGTACAGGCAGCTAACTATGCTCTAAGGAGTATAACTGGTGAGGCAAAATATAGGTAAAAGTCGATGGATTAGCATAGCATTATTGATGCTGACAGCCCTGTGCTTTCCAGGGAAACACTGGTGTGAAGTAAGGAACAGATGCTGAACAATATGGCACATCTGATTTCATGCTGCTTGTGCAAACTGACCCTTGACATTCTGTATGAGGTCAAAAGATTTCTGAAATTTCAGTGAACAGACACTGTGGGCATGAAGGTTGGCAGATCAAATCAGGTGTGTGTTTTGCCTTCCAGCAAATATCTGATGATCGTGGCTGAAATAAAATCTAAGGATCAGCAGAGAGTGACTGAAATGCTATTTGTTGTAGAATTTTGCAGCTGTTAAAGATGTGTTATATAATCTGTCATAATTTATTCCTGATCTATTTTTATTCTCTTCATTTGAAGGGAAGAAACTATTATTGAAAGTTATTCTCATTATTGAAAATTGATTTCAACAAAGCAACTTGTATTGCACAGTTTAGGAAAGGATGTGTAGAACTAAACTATTAGCTAGAATGACATTTATTATTTGATGTATTATATTTTTTTTAATCACATAGGAAAAATGATGATACATCCAAATAAAGTTCCAATTTTCATTTAAAACTTAAATAACTGTTCTCCCTGTCCCAATAATCTACATGCTGATTTTTAGCATTTAAATACTGTTATTTAACCAAACCCACTGTTCAGAATCTAGCTGTTAACAAAGACATTTGTCTCTAGCTACTTTCTTTCATGCACTTTTGCTACAGAATAATTAATCAGTAGAAAATTTCAGTGTCACCTCTGTTAAGAATTATGGAATATTGTGAGAAAATGCATGGGAATTAAACACATTAGAGTGTTGACTATCACAGCTTCAGATATAATTTTACATGTATAATGGGCAACAAACATGTGCAAACTGAGCTGCTCAGACTAAGCAATAGGGGTCTTTTTGATCCTTTGAGAAATAATCTGTTGAAAGTACATCCCATCTGAGTCAATAAACATCTTCTGAATGTGTTTTCAATAGGAGTAAAATTTAATAAAAATAAAGACAAATATAATAATAGATTGATGCAATCTGACTCGATCTGATAGAGATGTTATGACTGATTTTCTTGAAATAAGCTACAGGAATGCCTGGCATGAATGGAAACAAAATTTTTTTCTGGACTGTGAACATCAGCATGTAGGAAATGACTGTTACCTTTTGCAAAGGATTCAGTCAGTCTCACTGTCCCAGAAAGGTTAAAGACCTGGATGTGGTGACAAACATTAACTGTTTGAGAGGCTTATTTGTTTACACAAACAGATTTATAAACAAAAAAGCTAATTAGGTAATAAAAAGGACTCACATAGAACAACAATAATGTTTCTATTTTGCATTCAATCCAAGGCAGTAAATACAAAGAAATGCCACAAAAAGCTAACTCCTGTTCAGTATTAATTTTTTATCATGGCTAATTTCATGCCTGATGATCTGGTTTATGATAATTACTTTTAAAATTGTGATGCAGTATTACTGCTTTGGCTGTACATTAAGCATTTGCCAGAAAAGGCAAAAAACTACTTTCTCAAAATTCGCAGTATTTATTTCAATAGTCATCACAATGATTGAAATAAGAACAGTATGCATCCTCAAGAAAGGACTATTGCTTTTTTCTTGTGAAATTTCCAGCATGATAGGAGAACATTTTGTTAATGGAAGTAGTTTGGCACTTTTGACTGTGTACTTCATTTATGGGGATGCATGAGCATGGTGATGAAAAACCCTTTCTAGTTATAGGGAAACTGATTCATGTTAAGCATGTTACACAGGATGTGGTTTTTTATTTTATATTTTGCCCAAATAGTTATGTCTGGGATTTGAGGACATTGAAAATTAGACAATTGTTGTGTGTTGTATTGTTGTGAACCTGGTTCTTAGCAGGTTACAACCAGCCAGTTGTCCTCTGGGGATTCCTTACAGTAACATCCAGGAAAAACCAAATTTTTAAAAAGCAGAATGAATTTTATAAGAACAGATTTATGCTTTTTTTTTTGGATTTCACATCATGTTGGTCACAGAAGTTCCCCTGTGCCATTGCTACTCTATCTCACTAGATGAAGAAATTTAGCCATATGTTGCATCATAGAAACAAAAGTTGTTTAATTCCCAGACTTATTATATGGAAAGTAATTCAGTAAAATTAATTGCTCATTTTGTATTTTTCATTTGTGTCTATTGTTTTTTGCACTGTACTGTAACTTCACATGTTCTTTTGTGATTCCTCAGGACCAAGATTATGCAACTTCATTAAGCAGGCATTAACTTTAAAACAAGAAAAAACAAAGAGTAAGGAGATTACAGTAAAAGAATGGAAAGTTGGGGTTGTAAGAAGACTAGAAGAGCATTTGTAAGGTGTCAGCAAGGAATGCAGGAATAAAAATCCATTATATTACATTTTTTAATAGAAACTTCAAGTCATGGGCACATCTCCACTGCTATGGAAACTGTTTTCTCTGTAGCCACAGAATCAGTGCACTGAAGTGATTACAAGCAGGGAAATAAATGTGAAATACAATATGAAACTTCCATTGAAATGCTGACAATATCTAGAGAAATAAAGGAATTTCAGCAAATGGAGAAAACTTGAGGAAAATATTTTGCAATTTTATAAGCTTTTCTTGTTTCCCACTGAAACAAAAATAAACTTTGTGCCATTTTTAAGAACTATCATGTCGTCTGGCACTGAAGCTGCAATTATGGGATGCAGGAAACAAAGTTCAAAGGAGGTAATACTGCAGCCTTATAGTGTTTGATCGTGCATTCCATTACCTCTGAAGATATCTTTCTAAATTAGATGTCAGCACATTTCTAATATAATTTGTAATAATCTTATAAACCAGTATTTTCTCTGGAAAAGTTTATCACTTGAAAATTCTGCAGTTACCTGAATAATGACAAAAAACGTATATGAGTTAATGGGGTGTACTTCTTGGGATTACATCAATGCAGCATATAATTACATTTTACCTTTTTTTTTTTGTGAGAATTTGTCATTTTTTTTAATGTTTCATCAACAGAGAAGCGTAATATAGTGCATCCTCAAATTTGAAATTATCTCGATTTTTAATTTCTTTTTTTATTGAGATATTCTTGATGTAGTATTTCTTGCAATTTTTACTTGCTGTGTTGTGAGTTGTCTAGATATAATCTATTCTGGTAGTGGCTGTGGCTCTCAGTTCATGAGCTACTAATAGGTGTAGGCACTCAAAATATATCTCAGTAGCTGTAGGCACCCCAATTACATCTTAAAACCCATCCCACCTTTTCTTTCACAGTAACCAACTACAGGCAAAGTTAAAATACTTTTTCTGTTTGCTGGAAAGGCATATACACACTTAAAGGTGTTTGGACTGGCATACAGTTGAGGAGACTGTACTAACCACAATTATTTACTCCTGAAGTGTTTGCTTGGATATATGAACACAGTCCTGTAAAAAAAAATCAACCACTTCAACTCTTCTCTCCTATTCTCTTGACCACTGCAATGAGTCCATTGTGCTTGTCACAGTGTGGATAGCACCTGCAGGTGGGATGGGGACAGTGTCAGAACTGCCTTTCTGCTGCCACGGGCTGTTTTATCAGGTCTCACTTCTCTCAGGGCTGCAGGCTGAACTTGGTGGAGTCAGAACTTCTTAGGCATTTGGAAATCTCTGTTCTCTTGATTTTATAGCAAAGTAGCTTCTGCACTGTACCCCAGTGCCAGGACAGGAAACCTTTTTCAAGCAGTCCTTTTCCAATATCTCTTCTTTCTCCTAAACAAACATTCCTGTTCCTTCAACACAGCAGACTAGCTGTGTTCTGATATTAATACTTTGTTCCTTGTGTTTTTTGTTTGCTGGGTGTTGTTTTAATTTGTTTTGGTTTTTTTGCATTTGGGCATTTGGGTGCAGAGTCAGGAAGAGTAAGAAAATAGCAGGAAATTTGAAGATTTTCATTTCTTTGTCTATGTATATATTTTTTTTAAACTCTTCTCAGTTCATTTTCCCAATGGTAGAGGTCTGAGAGAAAAAAAAGAAGTAGAACAGGAACTGCTGCTGCAAATTTCACTTTGTGAGCCTACATCTTGAGTCAGTGTCAATTAGTGCTGCATGCAGCCACTGTTGCCCAGGCTGGCTGCTACTACAAGTGTCTCCCAGGTCTCATGCAATTCCTCTTTCACTCTCTGCCATTTGATTTGGTAGAGTCTGACAGAGACCTTGAAATGTGCTTTGTGCTCCCTGATTCAAGTGAAAAATACAGAATTGTGGATAGATGACAGGGTTTGTCCATGGCTATCACACAAAAATTCTCATTGATTACAGTCAGTGCAATTGCAACACTATGGTGGGCAATTTCTGCCTTTCTTTACTGGATGTATATTTTCAAAGTTGTTTGAAGATATTGCAAACTTAATAGAGGCTTTACAGCAAGGAGAAAAAAAACAATAGCTTACTGTTCTCTACTAGGAGTAAGGTTTAAAAGCTGCCATCTTACTATACTGTAGTTTCCTTTTATTTCCAGGTTATTTTGTGAAGTTAGAACAATTTGCGACTCTGAAAACTATTTTGGGATACCAGTTCTGCTTCAGAAGGAGCAGTAGTTTCTTTTATGGGATTTAGGATGAGAAAGTCTCTTCATTCTGCTTTATCAGAATCCTTCTATCCACCCAGAGCTAGTGATGCACTTGATATTAACCCTTTATGAAGAGATTGAGTGCTCTGTATCCCTATGGACAGCAATGGATTCTGAGACTGCAGAGGGAGCAAACAGGTGGATCTGTCTCTTCAGAGGTGTTGCTCTTTAGTGTGCTTTGACACTATCCTGAAGTGGAATCTCTGAAGTGAGATCTGTTATTTTGTATAAAAGATCATTATTGTATTTAAATGTCTGTACAAGTTCAGTAGCATAAGAAATGTATTCTGTGCAAAGTAGTGACATATGCATTTTTCAGTCAGTAATTGATAGAGACACTACATGACCAGGAAATTTCTTCAGAAGCTAAAAATAATTCAGTGCTATAGCATTGGCTGAAATTTATTTATTGGTTGAAATTAATTTGCATCATTTTTTTTGATGAAACTTTGCATTTCCCTATGGCAAAGGAAATTTTTCCCCACAGACATTTGTAATATTGAATAACAGAAGAGTGGGGTTTTTTTATACCTGGTTGTAATAGGATGTATTTATTTGAGTGCTCCAATGGAGACTTATGGAACTGTGCTCTTATGCTTTCTGTAAGCTCTACAAAAATCTACACTGAATAAATAAATAGATTCTAAAACCTCCTGTGATATCTGTAATTTACTACAGTATCTTCCATCAAAATTTTCCTCTTTTATAATATTAGAATTCAATACTATAACTAAGTTCTAAATTTAAGTGATGTTGGAAGATCAAGGGATTAAGTTAAAGAAGGGACTTTACCTAAATGTTTTAATAGAAATTGTATTATGTCAAATGTCAGCTTTGCTTCAGTAAACAGTTAAAAGGATGGAATGATTTGATAATAAATTTTTTTAATAACTTAATATAAGGAAAGAAGATACCCTAAAATTTGAGAGTTTCTTTTTTTTTTTACTGATTTTGCTGTGAGAGTTTTTCAGCATATGCAATTTATGCAGCAATTACCCAGTAATGTTAGAGAATTGCTTCCAATTAAACTGTCATAAATAGTAATGCACCAGGCACAGTAAAACATTAAGTGTCTCACAGAGAAGTAGTACCGCCCTTTCCTGGGCAATGCTGTGTGATTGTTCCTTTTGAAACAGAAATATCTGCCATTATCAGTGCTTTTCTACAACTTGACAGACCAGTTCATACCCACTTAGAAATGTTTATCTCGATGCATTGAAACCTGTACACCTCAAATCCCTAATAATTGGCATCTTATTTAAATGGGAAGAGTTTCCAATTAAAGTGCTATGCAGTGACTGGACAGTAAGTGATTCAAAAATATTAAGTGTTATTTGCTAAGTGATTATGATGTGTATTTGGTACAATTATTTTTCTTTACTGTGGCTGACCCTTTCTCTGCTTCCATTTAAACCATTTTATGAAAGGATTATGTTTAAAAACTGGGAAGTGTTTGCTGTCACTTGCAGACCACTGAAATTTTTCAAGTTTATGAACCTCTCTCTGAGATCTTTGCAGACTTCCTCTGTCAACATCCTTGATGATATACTGATTAATGTTTCAGAGTATTCTCAGAGTGCTCAAGAATATTAATCAAACTAGCAGGATGTAAAATCCAACTAGGCAAGTTATTATCCCTTTAAAATCCAGGTATTGTTTTTATTTGCTGTACATTTAAAAAAGGGGGGTTTTTTGGTCAATGACAGTTTTCATTTGTATTTTCCTTTCAGAAGTATATGCCACTACTTTATATACATTCAGACACTTATTTACACAGATTTAAACTACTAATATAGAAAGCTTGATTATATTGTCCAAATTAATAGTCTCCCTGCACAACTCTGAAAGTACATTAGGACAATCTAGATTTAATGAAAGAGCAAGTGCAGAATCTCCATACACTGTTCAGACAGTCCATTTTATTATGACACATCATTCTATGTGGAAAATAGCAACATATTAGATTTTCAGATTTTCAGTGTAATGGCCACTGGACAAAAAGTTTAGGATTAATTGATTGATTTTAATGCCCTGTGGATATGCTGCTTAGTTGTATGAGATTGCTTATCAGTGTTGCTTCTCTTGAGTTTCCCCTTAAATGTATGACGGTACTGATAATTTGGCCAATTTTCCACTAATTTTACGCTTCACTAATCCAGTTCATATATACTTTTTTGGCTACCAAGGTCTAAAAGCTGTGTTAAAATCAAGATAAGTTACATCATCTACTTTCACTTCCCTCTACAGAACCGTTCATTTGATTTTAGAAACAATTACTTTAATCAAGTGTGATTTGCTAAATTGCCTCTTTATTCTGTAGTCGGAATATTAAATAGTGTCGGCTAGAAATTAGTTTTACACAATATATTTATAATATACTCATAGTGGAATCTGAGACTAGTTTGAGTTGGAAGGGACCTTAAAGACCAGGTTGGATGGGGCTTTGAACAACCTGTTCTAGTGGAAGATGTCCCTGCCCATCACAAGAGAGTTAGAACATAGATTTCTTTTCCAACTAGAATTGGAAAATCAAGTTGCATTTCCAGTTAGTATTGTTACAAAAACACATGACTCAGTAAAAATTTTCCTTGTAGGTTTGTCTGTCTCCAATCCCAAAAATGAAACTCAGTTTAAACTGCAGTGTTATTTGAATGACAAGTAAATCCAGCAGTAAGTGCTAGTCACCCTGAGCAGCACATAGAAAGTGTGATCCATCACTAGAAGCCAAATTTGCATTTAATCCATCTGTTATAGAAGTTTTATGATAGTTACTCAGATGACATCAGGACAAATAGGTAAAGTGGGGATATAAATGGGTTATAAAACAGTGTTTTTCCTGTGGTGGTGTAAGTTATTGTTATCCAGATTGGTAATCAAAGAATTTAGTAGAGATGGTGCGATACGAAAGTGCTGATAGTAAATTCGCTTTAGCAGGAAACAGATGGTCTGGATTTTTTCAGCTCTGCAGTTTAGATCATTAGTGTAAGTGCAGTAAAAAAAAAGGTCTTTGTAATGCCGGTGCAATTTACCTCATTACTCCTGGGTAAGTCACTCTTGTTAAAATCATGAAAGAAATAATGTTGTGTGTGTGGTTTTTTATATAAGAGACTATATTAGTGGCTGATGCAACTGCTACATCAAACAGTAGAGGAATATTAAAAAAAGAGGAATATTTTTAAAAATTCCAGAAAAAGATCTGGTTTGAATTTTAGGTAGAATAAAAGCTCTTGTGGTCAGATCAGAGGAGAGCAAATGTATACAAAAAATACTCAGTCTTGAGTACATGAGCGTTATGGTTTTTGCCTTTTTTTGAATACAGCAAACAATTTGCAGTATCATCCTACAGATTCATGTGGCTATTAAATGATTATAAAATATAACAGAAAAAATTTGGTACCCATATAATATTAGTCATTTTCTGAACAAATCCAGCAAGGTGACATCATATATAAGTTATGGCAAAAACTACTTCCTATGGCATTTTATAGAAATTAAGGGAAAAAACATAAAATTTTCAGTCCCTATGCACACTTAGATGGAACTAAAGATTCATGTAGGAGGAATGTTTTCTATATCACTACAAAATAGGCTGACATTAGTATCATGCAAATATATCAGTTACTTAGAAATTCTCTTTAAATGCTGACTATTCAGTATTCATAAGGAGAGTATACATTCTACTCTTGCCTTAAGCAGAAATTCTCTACAGCATTTCAAGCTAGCACTGGTGTTATTCAACTGGTTGAGAAATTATGAATGAGGCTTGCTCAGAATATTAAGTTTATCTTCTAGATTTCACCAAAGGGTTTTTTTAAATTTTTAGTGTGTGTATGAAATGTTTTTCAAGAAATGCATTGATTCTGACAATATCTTGCTTGAATTTCTTGCAACAATTATGGCATGAATTTCTAAATTCTAAATTTCTAGATGGAACCAAGGAGTCCTAAGTTGGCCAATTAAAATTGCTCATTAAAGCTTCAGAGAGAATGCAGCTGGGATGGCTGAACCATCCTCCTAGAGTTTCTAGGTGCAAGGATGTGGAGCAGGGATCTTTGTGGCTCAGACACCAGCAATGTTGCCATGTCAAGCAGTGTGCAGAAATTCCTGATTATGTTGGTGACATCAGATGGTGTAGCTTAATAGTTTGTACTCAATGCCTGGAAAAACTATTTGCATAAAATTGACCTATATTTCACCTGAGTCTGTAACAAATTTGGGTTGCTGCTTGTCGATCTCTGTGTTTAATGTTGAATAGATAAAGTTTCCATTTAGTCTATTTCACAGCACTTGTACATAATTCAATTTTATTCTTATGTAGAATATTTACACGGCCTGTTCTTTGGTAGTTTATTACATATGCAGCTGGAAATAAAAATTAATTTGGTGCAGTCTTTTATATTTGGTCACTTTAATATTGTGAATTAAAAATGTGCTGCATGCTGAGATTAATTATACCTATTTTTATATTTCTTATTACAATAGATGCCATAGAATCATATAAATCCTAGGAAGAAAGATATATATTTAACCTAGTCTATAAATTGCAAGAATAAGATAACACTTGAAGGACTAACACAAAATTGTTCGTCATTAACATTTTCTTAAGACTTTGCAGTCAGATTTCTAAGTAAGTGAATAAAAATCTTTTTTCAGTAAGTGCTGGCTATTACCTTTAAAGATGACATCTTTCAAGGGAAATTATTTGAAAATTTTGAAATTAGTTTAGGTAATGGCTAGGCAGGGAAAGGTAGTAGGAAAAAAATCCTCAAAAGATAGTCTCCTACATTAGTAGGGGATGCCATTGCTTGTGTTTGTTTTTTTTGGTTTTTTTTGGTTTTTTGGTTTTTTTTTTGCTTCCCCCCCCCCATTTCTGGCAATTTTCAGCTCACAGTATAATTGACTGATTTTAATTACATGTAGTTGCTTTCCTTTTATGTAGCTGTTGATGAGTTTACACCAGTGCATGCAGTGTGGGTAACAAAAGGAGGAGCTGGAACACACGATGCAGTCAGAAATCTAGGACCTAATTGCTCTCACAGAAACAAGGTGGGATGAATTACAGAACCAGAACCCTGCCAGCAAGGGCTACAAGCTTTTCAGAAGGATAGGCTGGGAGGAGGGGCAGAGCTATTGCTGTTTTGGAGTTGTGTTAAGGAATGGATAGACTGTGAAGAGCTGCCTCTGAGTCACAGCTGTGAACAGGTGAAGGGCCTGTGGGTGAAAATGAAGGTCTGGACCAACAAAGGACACTCCTCAGCTGGAGTCTCCTATGCGTGCCTGACCCCATGAGGTTCTTGCTTCAGATACAGAAAGCATCACACTCCTAAGCTCTCATCCTGATGGGGGGCTTCAGCCACCTGGATGTCTGCTGGGAAAGCAATGCAGCAGGCTGCAAGGAATCCAGGGGACTCCTGGAGTGTGCAGAGACCACCTTCCAGGTCCAGGTATTGGACAAACCAGCCAGAAGTGAGTTCTGAGGGACAGCAATACCAGCAGGTAGAAGAATGTGGGATATGACAAAATCTGAGAGGTTTGAAACAGAGGTTGTACAACTTGTTTTAGGTTTACAACATGAACGCATTGTGTTTTCTCAGATTTGCTGCACACATTAATGACATTCTGGAAAAGATTGCAGAGTAAATAACAAAATCTAGAGATAGATTCGTTGTGTTCAATCTAGAACCAAAAATGTTTATTTTAGAGCAATGCCTTTCTTGCTTTACTAAGTCAATACATAGGAGCATGGAAAATAAATCCTTTAGTCTTGATTCAGTCAGCTACAGAAGCTCAACTTCATTCTGTTCAGCCTTACCTTCCTTTTCTTCCCTATATGAAAATGAAGACCAAGAAAGCTGACAGTGCTAGAGGAATACATCACTATCTCCTCAAATCAGACCATACAGAGCAAGAAAAATACAAAATCTTGCTCAATAATCAGAAGTTCAAGCTCAGTGCTGCTCTCCATGCTTTTTCTGCTACATTGATGTTATTAACCTGTGGAGAGAACTCAGCACTGGTTAAATAAAAATTTTTTCAGTGAAGTCCTCTACACTTACACTTCTGGCATTAAAGTCCCTGAAACATCTGGATTTACTATTTTTCTCCCTATCAGAAGCCTCAACACCACACTTCCAAGCTGTAGTCTGAAACCATTATCTATCCGTTGTGGGGCTTTTTTTGCAAGACCTTTTTCTTTATATGTTTTCTTTAATCACCCTAAAGAGTCTGGCAGTGTGTGGGTGAATTTATTCCTTATGATGTAGTTTTGACAGAATTATACTGCAGTCCTATCTCATGTTCCTCTATAGGGAATCCCAGAAGTCCACTTGAATCCGCCAATGCATCCATTGTCTTTCAAATTATATGTGACAAGATACATATGAAGAATGGATACAGTCAGTTCTATTCTGTTACTTTAGTGAAATGGAAGTTTTTCAGGTTCTATGGCCACACTTACTATAACTATGTCATGAATCCCAAAATACTTATTTTAGCTGAATGCGAATCTTAATGTTAACTCACCTCAATACACCGTGGCATTGTTTCTGTTCCTTACTGCTACCAGGTCATTCCTTAATTTTATCATAGAAAAAAAAGCCAAATCTAATGTGTGTGCTTGTCTCTGGCCATATACAATCCTTCCAAAAGGAGCTTATTTAAGAGCAGAGAATCTAAACTGAGCAGTCTATTTGGTTTTAAATGTAAATTAATTGCCTCAAAAATTCTAAGCTTTTTGCAACAGAGCGCAGCATCCTCTGCCCTGTATCACAAGCTGCTGATACATGCTGCTGCCTTGCAGACTGAGTTCAAATAATTTATTTTGGCTCTTTTTTAGATATTTTCCTTTGACTTCAAAGTTGAAACCAGCATCTCACCAAGAATTTTTTTTAGCTGTCACCTAAAGGGGAATTAGCAATGACATATCAGGAAAAAAATGCAGATATTCTGCAAGACATAATTTGAGTATCTTAGCATAAAGCCTATGACTCATTTTCTGAATTTGACATCTTCATAATACATACCATCAACATGCTTACCATTGTAAAGCTATGAAGACAAAAAAATCTTTTTAGGTTTTTTTTAGGGTGCTCACAAAAGTGAAGAGAAGTCTGATATTGTGATTCTGGATTCACATATATGGTCAGACTTTCCTATGCTTTCTGTATAAAACTTACTAGAATTCATGGCAGTAGAAAGCAGCCTAAGAAATGAATTATCAAAAAATTAATTTCCCCCCAACTTGCAGTGTATAAATGTGTTATAATGAGCTATGTAGCATTCATTAGATCTTTTCCTGAAGAAATACAATTTAGTTTTTTTACAGCTTAAAAGAAATATGTTTGAATAAAGTAAACCTCTCATTTTTTCATTCTTTGAAATGAATAATGATTCTTATTTAAGAGGTCTTGAAAATAACAGAAATCTTGCTCAGGTTCTAGTATAATAACCTTCATATAATGCTGTGTCCTTTCCTTTCTGAATAGCACTGGTAATTGATACTGACATTCAAGAAAAAGCCAAGTTCCATCCTTCCTAGCACAGACAAATTTTATCAAGGACTATAATGAGCTTTGGAATCATAACTTTATTTGCAACAAAGCACTACCAATCTTACTGAAATGAAGTGTGTTCAAATCATTGCATGTTAATCTGATGTGCAACTATCTTTGACAGAAAGGTAGATGATGTGAATATTCTATTTTGAAAATTATGTTATGACAGTAGAGCATGGAAATACACATTTTCATTTAATCTGGGAGTACTGAACGTCTTAGAAAATGTTGATTACATTTTCTAAATTCATTATTAGAAGTTTTGCAAAATATATTAATTTTCTAGTAGGTTACATCAGTAGCAGTATCTTACTAAGTTCTCCTGGGTGGATGCATGCTCTAGGGTCATCACTGATGGTACTGACCCCTTGTTCTCTCACGATACATACGAGCTTCCATAAAGTTCTGAATCATTTGTAGACCAGTCATATATATCCATGCTGAGTTCAGAAACAACAACAAAAAAACCAAAACAAACTGGAAATAAAAAGCTTAGCTGAGATTCAAGATATAAGAAAAAAAGGCTGATGAAATTTTTCCTTAATATATAGCTGATGAATCTCTTTGGTTCTCAGAAATTTTTGAAAACTTTTCAAATGAACATCCCACCTTCCTCTTCTTCAAGCATTGAAATAAAAAAGATAGTTATTTGTTGGGTTTTTTAGGCAGAAGTTTCTTTCCTTTCTGTTTCCTTACATTACAGAAATGTATACTTCTTTTCTGGGTAAGGTTGATAATGCTAAAACTTAGAGGGAAAAATTTTCTTAAAAATAGTCTACAACCTACTATGCTACATTTACAACCTGCTAGTGATTGACAGATTATGCACAGAAAGTTTAGTGAAGAACCATTACTGGGACCATTTAAAGGAGGAACCTTATCAGCTATTTTGGATCAGAAATATATTTCTGAATATTTATCTATCTATCTATAGAAAGAGGAGGGGGGTCAAGCTGCAGAGTGTTAGCTGCAAGACATCTCAAATCTTCAAGACATATTAGAAACCATATTCAACATTATATTAGAAACCATATTTACATTGTAGAAACCATATTGAAATGAGAATGAAGCAAGCTTGATAAGTTTATCGTCTATGAACACAACTGTTTTAATACTTCATAAGGTAAAGTATTTAACAAAATAGCACCCAAAATATTTGAAGTGACTAAATAGCATTAATACTATTATATCAAATTAAGATTTAAATGGTGACTTTCTGGTTTCTTATATTCAGAACATGTTTTTCATCAGTGAAAATCAATGGGTTTGAATTTACTGCTGAAATCCAGAGGTTATAGTGAGTACAGTGGCACTCAAAATGATGTTATATAGAAATAAAAGGCTACAGGAAGTATCAAAAGGAGAAGAAACTTGGAAACCTGGCAAACAGTTTCCATATTTAAGCTCCTTTTCTTCTGCTCTGATAGATAAAACCAGTACATTGTGAGAAAAACTTATGAAAATATTGTAAAGATTCTTTGTGATACAAGCTGTTGAAAATAGATGTGATTCATGTTGGTCTGATGCAGGTTTGTATATATAATACTCAGAAAATATGTTTTGACCCTGTAAGTTCCATCTACCATAACCACCACCTTAATTTTCAGAACCTGTTCTGAAGGAGTAATCATCTCTGAAAATGAAAAGTTCATGAGAACATTGCCATTTTGGGGGTAAATGTTGTTGCAATGAGTTCTATAGTCTAGAAAATTAACAGCAATTTGAAATCCAAATAACTTTTGATAAAAGAGATGTAGTTAATTTTCATCACTTTCGGTGTTTATGCTGGACTGGTAAATTTTGTTTAATGTGCATATTTAACTTTATTCAAACATCAAAATCTACTACAGAAAATAATAACTTAAACACATTAGCCATATCACACCAATGCAGAAACCTGCACTTTTGGAAAGCCTTTATTGTTTGGCAAGGGCTGAACCACAGATCACCATAAATGAGAGGTATTAAAGGAATCTGAGCTGGGCACTCACACAATTATCTGTATCTGTTTCTTTCACGTGGTCAGACAGGAACTGGGGAAGAGGAGGAGTGGAGGCTTGGCATTCCCCCACTGGTTATATCTGACAAGACATGGTGATGCAGTCAGGAAGTGTCCAGGACCAGCAGCCAACTGCAATGTAAAAATGGGATGTTCATATTACATCCCATAACCTGTGCATTGCAGTCCAGAATTAACTGGAGAAGTAGTCTTGATTCTTCACAGAATCTAGCAATCAATTCCTGTCAAAATCAAAGTCTGTCTGCCCTTTGAAGGAATAAACACATACTGCCCCTTATGACAAGAATCTTGTCATTAACAATTTAGAAAAATATTAACAGTTTCTACTGCCAAGAACAATATTTTTTTATTTACTTACTTACTTGCCAACTACACTCTTGTGTAGATGTGATTTTCCACGATGCCTTTCTATCAATATTCCCTCAGCATGTGTGTGAATATTCATGATGCTACACTTCTCTGGATGTTCTTGGAGAAAGACAGTGCCTACAATTGAGAGGATCATAAAATCAGAGACCTTACTGAGGGAATGTTACTACTTAGTGAAGGTCAAGGGACTGACCCTTATGAGTAGGGGTGTCTCTTCTAGTTGTATAATCCTGTTTTAAGTCAGCAACTAAAAAAGTACACAGTGTAAGAAAATAAAATAGAATTGAAACAGAATCCTACTGTTTGCACGTGTCTCTCTGCAAAAGCAGCCTTTTACAGTCCTCTGATAGTCACATCTAAATCATTTTCATACTGATTATGCTTGAGAAGTCCAAGATTTTTATGAATATGATCTTGAGCTTAGTAGAATTACAGCCAATGGAACAACCTGGTGACTGCATTAATTATGTAGTGTTTTAATTGCTTTTGATGATTGACTCAATTCATACAGATTAGTACTCATGTAAACTAGAATTGCAAAAATGAAAGAGAATAGAATACACACACTGTGGTATCATTTTTCTCTGTTGTTTTATTTGTATGCTTTTAGAGTTTAAAATATTTGCATCTGGTATGTGGCCACATATTAAAGCTATGTATTGATAATGTACATGGAACATACTTGAAAGGAAAGCAAAATATTCCAGAGGAAAAACATACAAAACAAGGCTGACAAAAATATTCCATGGTTCTCCCAAGTATTATTATTTCATTTTTTAAAAGCTTTGCCCAAACTTTAAAGCTGTAATTTTGCATGTGGAAAGCTCTTTTCTGGCTGTTTCTTCAGACTGGATTGACACATGTAATTTCAGTTAGGTTTTCTTTCTGGTACTAGAGAAGTATCTGTGTAATCCTGTGCCATCTTAGGTAAATGTGCCTCAGCAATGGACTCAGTAGCACTGACTACTCACAAGATGTGCTTGGCAGCAGTAGACTCCAGATGGTGAACTAAAAAACTCTGCTTTTCTGCAGCATCTGGGTATGTGGCTGCCTTTCTTGTTTTCTGTTCAGCCTACTTGGATTGGTTCCCTGCTTTATATCAGCAGATAGATAGTAGATATCAAAATACTTGTGAGAAGGTCTCCTTTTAGGATGCATTTTCTTGTTAGTGAAAAGCGATTATCTTTCTGATCTGCTTCAGAAAGTTAAAAGTTTTGGGGTGAGAGTGTTAAAATACGAAGCATGATTTTATTGTACTGAATTTTATATCCCATGGACTGAATAGCATTTAGTGATTTAGAGACCATCTAGTTTCATTAGAAAATACTCAGTTTTTCACATATTTAGAGAATTAAGCAGCATAAGTGGGAATGATCTGGAGATAATCTTCAGCAGATTCACACCTGAAGTAAAACCATAAATTTAAATTTACTCTTGGAGTTATTTGCAAGGCTTGTGCAGACCTTCAAGAAGTTCAGAAAATGAGGGTATCAAGCTAGATAAGGGCTGTAAAGTATGAGTGTTCTGCAGTAAAATTTGAGGTCTGTGAATTTAGAATGAAGAGCACCTATCAACTTTGTCCTGCTCGACCAAGACCTTGATCTAGATGAAAACAAAGATGTTATTTCTGTGTTCAGAAGGGGAAGCTGTTGGTCACCTTTTCATTTCAGAGTTAAAATTTGATCTGTCACTCCTTTTTTTTATTATAGGGAACAAACACAGAATCTATTTTTTTGTATTACACACTGTTAAAAATAATGGAAAAGCAATATTAGTCAGTCCTTGCACTTAGGTTATTTTTTATTGGATATTGGTTTTGAATATGCTAAGAACATCCATTCTAGCAATGCAAGCAAAGGATGTTTACAGTTCTCTATATGCACCATATCAGATCTCTTCTGAGATGAATCATGTGATAAATGCTATTTAGATACAAGTGTAGGGTGAGAATAGATGGCATACAGGTGGGTCATACAATTTGCAGAAGTGCATGCAAGCCTATGCAAAGATGAATGGAGGTCTGTATTTTCCACCTCTCAAGAATTTAATTTCTTTGAGAGACTGCACTTGCCCATGCTCGAAGAAAAATTGTCGTTGGCAAAATAGATGTCGTATGCAGGAAATTCAAACTTCTTTATTTATTAAAACAAGTATGATATCTTATTATCAAGTTAAAAAATTATCTACCCTTGTGTTTGCAGATTAAATTCTTAAATCATAGAATGAGATTAAAGACTTGCTATTAACCTTAATAGAATGACAGTTTTACTTATGATTTTTTTTCCTGACAATTAAAAATCCCAAAAGGAGTTTGACAAATCAAGGTATTCAGATGCCAGTTGTAGAACTCCCAAGTGAAAGACTAAATTCAGCTTCTCTTATGCCTCCATTTCATAGAATAGGATTTCTTATGCCTTCATTTCACAGAAAGAACTGTTTGGTTGCAATAGATACTCTAGATTCTACGCTATAATAACTCATAGAAACTAGCCAAGCACAAGTATCATTATTTGTAATACATCCAAGCTGATATCAACTTTTACAGCTTCATTTTTCTGGCAAATCTCACATATTTTATCTGTCATTGGTTTGAAAAGTACTTTTTTTTTTAATAATTGCTCTCTGAAAACCTGTAAACCTTTTCTGTTAATAAATATGTCAAATATCCTTGGTCTTATCCAAATGTTTGCTTATTGTAAGTTTATGTAATTATACATGACCAAAGCAATACAAATATAATTCATAATAGTATTTGACTTCACAGTATATTTATCTGTCATTTATTCTGTGTGTTGCATTGGCTCCAGTAATTTTTTTAAAAAAATGTTCTACTGTACTATAGAGCAGTAGAACTTTTCTAAATGCATTGAAAACTTGCATACATTGATACTAAAAATATCATAAATACTCATGGGCTCTGAAACTTAGAAGATAATTACAGTTATGTAAAAGTATGCAAGATTGTGATTTATGGCTGCTAGTAATTTAAAACATTCACTTGCATTAAAGAACTGTTTACATATTAATAGATTCATGGTTTTGAATAATGAAGGCAAGAGGATTTAAGATATTGTTCTCCAAATGACCACAACAAAGGATGTAGACTTCCACAGATAGCTCTGATCCCATTCATATCCCATTCCTTTGATAGAGCAGGTGCTTGTCATTCCTCTGGCCTTAACAAGATTGAGGCTAAGCTGAGGAGACCAGACTGTATCTAAATGTGCTAATTTACTCAGGCTGTAGAGGAACATAAGAAATAGCAGCTATGACTCTGCCCTACTTCACCTTCTACTTTAGGATGGCTCTTCCTCAGGGATGAAGTTGTTTTCTCTCATTTCACCCATATTGATTTGTTTTGTGTAGTGCTTCCTTGTACAGCTTCTGTAAGCTGATAATTCAATTTGCATTCCAATTGTCCAGTTTAACTGTGGTAAGGGGAGATTTGGCAAAAAGCATTGTGCAGTGCAAAAATGCAATTAGTCATGAGGTTAGTCTTAGTGCTTCATTTTTCTGGATAATGAGTAGATTATCATAAGTACCATGTTACTATTGATTTTGGTTTTCAGTTGATGTTTGTAGTCTTTTGGGAGCTTTTTTGGTAGTTGAATAATGCATATCCAAACAAAACTCCACTGCTTAAAATTCTTGGTTTCATGGAATAATTTTCAAAGGAGTAGCCAGAGCCACTGGTACTTAAAATCCCTTCCAAAGAACTTCTTTTTGTTAGTTACAGTAGGATTTACATTGTACTGCTAAAAATAAATTCATCTCCACAAAAAATTCAAGTACAATAAGCTGTCATAGTAGTTTGTGACAACATAGACTTTTCTGTTAGGACTAGTGGCTTTGCTTTTTTGGAGATGCTATGTTAGCAATTCGGAGTATCAGAATATCTACATCTGGGATTTACGAAAGTGCGAGCTGTAAAATAGCAAACTATAATAGTGTAGGCACATTGGATGGATATTGTGAACTTGTATTTTGTAAGTTTAGGTGCTGCTTGTAAATTACCTATGATGCATTTTCAGGATGCCCTGAACTTAGAGGAGAGTATGCTAACTGAACCTGATTCTCACAGAACAGGAGAAAGGCTTGGGTTTGAAGGAACCTTAAAGATAATCTAATTCCAACCCCTTCACTAATGGCCAGGATATTGCTCATTGGATCTGTTGGCTCAGGGCCCCATCCAGCCTGGATTTGAACACTTCCAGGGATGAGGCATCCACAAGTTCTCTGTGAAATGTTTTCCAGTGCTTCATCATCTTCACAGTAAGATTTTTTCCCTAGCATCTAATCTAAATCTCACCTCTTAGTTTAAAACTGTTCCCTACTGTCCTATCACTATCTGCATGTGTAAATTGTCACTCTCCTTCCTTTTCATAAGCTCCCTTTAAGTACTAGAAGGCTATGAGACACTTATGCTAGAGTTGCTATATTGCATAATTTTTATAGAAATGATGTTCATTAAACAAGTGTCCAGAACAAGGAGTTTCAGCTCAAGCAGTGAGCATGGGGAAAGAGTTATACATATTCCCCTTCTTTATAAGTGTTATGATCCAGTTATTGTAATGTTTAGCTAACGTGACAGTCTCTCACAATAAGTGACAGAATTATTGCATTTCTTTTACAGTGTCTTATCTGTGTTCTCTTTTTAAAGGATCAGAATTGCTAAGTTCAGACCACATAAAACTTCCATTCTGGTCAGCAAAATCTAATCAACAGTGCCTCTTTTGTTCACGTACTCTTCAACATATCTGTGGAGAGGTGTAATTCTACACAATATTCTGTGATTTTGCCTATGTTAGAGCACTCTTTCCGTAAACCTACAAAGAATTGTGTGATTGCTTAGAAAGGTATGGTTGTGATATGTGGCCTTCAGCCACATATCTCTGTTTAACCAGTTGATAGAGAGATATGTCATTGTAATCTCTCTTTCCTGTTGTGTTAATTTTCAAACATCAAAAATAGTGTCATTTTTTTGTGTCTGTGTAGCAGCTATCATAATCACTCAAACGTGATTAGCTTCTCTAAGCAGTACTGCAATTTGATTTAAATGAAAAAGAAGAGAAGAAGGAGAATTAATTTATCACATAGCTGGTAAAAGATCTACTGTGGCCAATTCATCAAACTTCCTTTGTAATATTAAAAAGAAAGTCCATTCATTTGATAGTACAGAATGTATGGTACCTTGCTTTTATATTTAGTTCCTAGGTACTGTATCAAGAGCATTATAGAATTTTTCTTTCACATAATGAGCGGGGTTTTTGGTTGTAGTTCCTTAACTTTGACTCCTGTCATACTTCAAAGATGGAACTCCATGAGTCTTTCCATATGAAGTATAAGGCTTTACAACATTTTCCTAGTCCTTTAATACTTTGTCTCATCCCTAAACTTTCTCCTCAATTTATCAAGGTACTTCTTGATTTTCTCTTGACCCTTACACTTTGAATTTCATATAAAAATAAAAGAGCCAATATTTAAACTCCTAATACTTGACAGCTGCCTGTCTGTTCCACTATGAAGGCTCAGAAGAAAGTTTTCACTTTTTAGATAAACTTTTTCAGGAACAAATCTCCCATCTTAAAGTATTTTTAGTGCTGTGCTGGGTTTGTGTGGCAAAGTTTTGATGATAGGGTAGAGGTGGTGACAGTGGTCTATAGGGGTGGCTTCTCTGAAAAGATGCACACTGAAGAGAAGGTAGTAAGGGGGTGAGTAGGGGTGGCAGAGGCAACATGTGATGAACTGACCATAACCCTCATTCCCTGTCTCTCTGCAGGGGAAAAGGGTAGACCATTTGGGAGTAAATTTAAGTCTCAGAAGAGTGAGACTTAATTTACTGTAATATTTATTGCTTCTCAGCCTGTTATTTGATGCAGCACAATAATCTGCCTAATTGTCCTAAGCTGTTAAAAGAGTAATGTTTGTAGTCAAAGGTGGATACAGAACCTGGCACATATGATAGTTGGCATATTTTGTATAAAGTATATATTTTTTTACCAAGTGAAGCAAGGATAATTATTTTCAGAAAACACTTCATTCAATCATCTCTCTCTTTTTTTACTTCTCTATGAATAGATAAATTTTCATAAGTATTTTAATTCTATGTCATTCATATTATGCTTCGCTTATTTAATGTTCAAGACATTTTAATGACTATAGAAATGTATACCAAATACATGGTATGGTACACCATCAAATATTTATTCCATCAAATAAATAAATGGAATGGTAAAACTTCATATTAAAACTGGATTTGTATATTTTCTCCTCAAGCCAGGTCTTATGAGCTCTCAGAAATATAACACACCCAACATAGCCCAGCTACCTCAATGGCATAAAATCAGTAGGATGGCTTCTGAGGTAGTATTGGAAACAGAAAAGTTTTAATAAAAGGCAAAATAACAAATCTCTTTACAGAGAAAAACTGAGCCAGGGGCAAGAGGCTCTTGCTCTTGGTAAGAACACCCCACAAAAGCCATTACTTCCTTTGTTCTCTTCTTTTTGTAGTGAATTGCTTAGGCAGGACCTTTTGGCTTCTGTCCAATTGGGTATCCTTATGTTTGAGGTGAAGTCCCCAAGGTCCTGTGAGGTCTCTTTTTACCAAATGGAGGAGAGAAACTTCTGGGCTTTTTTCCTTTTTAAGGAGACAAAGGATAATTTGTTCCCTCTGTCAACAGGGGGCACATTCCTACACGGATTTATTGTTATTGATCAATCAGAAAAGCCACATAAGACACTTATGTTCACTGACTGAATGGTTCCTACACTTAACATAGGCAAAACTTAAAGGAGAAGAGGGTATGATTCATAGAAACAAAAATAGAACAGAGGAATATATTCATATATGACCTATAGAAATGTGCAAGAACTTTTATTAAAAGGCTGCAATAAATACTTTTTAATGAGTTTTTTTCTTTTTGTAACACCAAAGTCTGATATTATACCAGTTTATAGGTTTATTTTTTTAAGAGTTGTATGAAGGAGCTTTCTTACATTTTCCAGCTCCTCAGTAGAAGGTGTAGAAGTCCAATGGTGTTCCATCAAAGACGAATTCAACATGATTAAGTTTTTCATTAGGTAGTTTGCTCTTGGGGTAACTAATATTTATGTATGTACTCAGAAAGACATATATATATACATACACATATAGATACATGTGTGTATATATATATCTACATATAAATTATGAACAGAAAATTTGAGAATTAGTCCAAATTTAAAACTGTACCTGAGTAATAATAGCTCAGTAAAATGTCTTGACAGCCCACCTCTTTTGACTCCTGCAAGTCATTGATAAAGACACTGAAACAAGAGGCCTTTGTGGTACACCACTTGTCACTGGTCTCCAGATAGGGAATGAGCATTAATCACTATCCTGCGTGTCTAATTATCCAGCCCACTTTTACTCACCTACTTATCACCTGTCCACAATCTTGGATTCTCCTTTTGCCCTCTTTTGAAGGTGGGTGCAATGCTCTCTTTCTCCAGTTGCTGTGGACTTTCCCTGATCTCCCTGACTTTTCCAAGATGACAGTGAAGGGCCTTGCAGGAACATCAGCCAGTTTCCTCAGGACCCTCATTCAGCCCATTGGGTCCCACTCATTTCTGTGAGCTGAATTCTCCCAATTAGTCCTTGCTTCAGTCCTCATCCACTGCTGGTAGCTCACCTCTTTGAACTGTTTCTCAAAGCAGAGAGGCCTGGAAGGCTCAGGTGGTGAGGATGGGGTCCCCACTTTGTGCAATGGTTACTTGAAGGGTTATGCCTGATCACGTTATATGTATCAATTATTAGTGTTTAATATATCTCTGGGTTTTCAGGAAAAATTAATCATCTCCTGTGGTTTTTCACCCTCTGTCTTTGTATTAGCAGTATTTGTAAAATACCCATAAACCTTCTGTTTAAAGTTAATATTTACTATTAAAATTCAACATTTTGCAGCTATGAGATATCCCTGTTTTGATGGCTTGGGTCTTTGAATTTTTTATGTAACTGACTGATAAAATAGCTCACGTAGTGGAATCTAAGCTAAATTGAAATTCATTACCATTGTTTGTAGGCTTAGCCTTAGATAAATAAAAGAAGAAAACAGATTTCTCTTCTTATTTTTGTTTTTGTTTGGTTATTTTTTTTTCTACTTTAACAAAGTAAATCCTCATCAGAACCCTGCTGTTAGTGATTGCCAATTACCTGCAACTGCAGGAGCACTGGTAAAGCATTGCCTTAATTAGGGAGGCCTAAAAATGCTCTTGGGATCTAAGCAAGCATTAATGTAGCTGAAAGGTTCTGTTTCTCCTTGACAAGCACAAAATTTTGTGCAGAAACCACTGATAGGTATTCTTGAAAATACCTTCATTGAGCTGTTCTGAATATTCTGCTAGCCAAATAAGGTAAATTCACTATCTTGATATTGATGGTATTTTCTTAAAACACTGATTTTGCAGTCACAGGCAGGTATACAGTTCCCCTTCATTCAGATTTATTTGCTATAAAGTATTTGCTAACTTTCATGAATAGGAAAAGAATATTTCATGTAATAAATTGTAAAACAGGAAAAACCAGTCAACTCCAAGTTAAAAAGAATGAAACCACTTTGGGTAGTATACAAACCTTAAACCATTAACATTTGTGTTAGTTTCAACACCATCAGGAAAATTAAACTACAACTTTCCTCTGCCCCTTTTGGTAAGGAAGGGACAATAGATGGGATTATGAGTTGAAATAACACTTTACTAAAAACCTGCTGACAACAGCAGCATTAACAGCAAAAGTATACAAAAAGGAAGGAGGGCTGGTGGGCAGCAAAGTTCAGCAGGGGTTTTAAGGGGACTGTCTGCTCTGCTCTGGCAGAGATCTGGCAAACTCCTGGTTTCCAGTGCCTGGCATTTCCTGCTGAAACCACCATCCCAGCAATGACCTCGGTGGTATTGAATAAACATTGTGGTGACCCCCACTCAGGGCTAAAAAGCCCCACTGTCTCTCTCTGTAACAAGGACAACCAGCAGACCTAGCTGGTTTTGATGCCCACATTTCATGGTGTTATGAATCTTACGATGATTACTGAATCTTTGATGTTTGTTTTTGCTGTTTACTGTATCTTTTTTTGATGGTTGATGATGAAGTTATCATTGCATGTGACTATCAATCCTTTGAATGTTCTGTTTGCTACGTTATAATTGTGTTGCAAAGTTAGCATGAAAGAAGGTTTTGGCATAGTTGTATTTATAGATAGGAAACTTTCTTTGTTCTAGTTTATCCATAAACTATGAAAATTTTTTGTTAGCCAAATTGAAAAGTCCTTTCAAATTCATCTTTCACTTTACTGTAAGATATACAGGGAAAACATTTAATAGTGTTGGCAAAAGATTTTTGTAATGGTCATTTGAAACAGTAATGAATTTAGCTGCTCCTCAGTTATTCTCTAAATTTAGTTTTCTGGCTGATAAAACATTTATATAAGGTTGTTTCTTTCAATTGAGATGTGAAATATATTATTTTCCTATGCTCCCCATTATAAAATACAGCCCTGCTTGCATTATTATTATTACCTGGCTCCTTTTCTGAATACTTCTGTATGAATTGTATGAACTGTGAGCTTTCTAGTCTTTATTTTTCTTCATGGTTTTAGGTATTTTTTTTTTCTACAGTACTCTTTAATTTTCAAACCATTCAATCTGCATATTTCACAAGGACATTGTTGTCACACAGTTCATTGGGACAATATCTCCAAATTTCAAAAGTTCTTCCTTTCTGGAAAAATAAGTTGAATTCTGGATTTAATGATACTTTTTATGGCTTCATGGCCACAATGGACAGCACTGTTGTGCAATGCTACAAAAAAATCAGTATGTGCTGGCTTTTTTTCTTTTATATTAATTCAGTTGAGTACAATATTAATTTATGCAATGGTCTGTGTTTTAAGCAGTTGAGAGTGACAGTCTGGTGTCTCCCTGAGTTGGAGGGAAATCTGCCAGTGATCCTGCTAAGTCTCACTGATTTTGGAGGAGGGAGTGTTCTCATGTTCAGCTGTTATTCTTTCTTATTTGCTATTTTATCCTGCAGAAGGCTAGCATTTATATATTTTATGTATTAGAGTAATGAAAAATAGTGATATCTTTATAATAAAAACGTTGAAAATGAAGCTGGGATGAAATAAAGGTATAGAACAGAATACTGCTGGCACAGATTCTGCAAGCAAAGAATAGGTGTCTGGGTTTGGTGTTAATTTTGCATAATGCAATTGAATTTAATCAGGAAATGTTCACACTGAGTATTTAATTAGACTCTAGGTGATCAATCTTGGTAGGGACTTTGCTAATTATCAAGTGGCTGAGTCACTGAAGAAAGTCAAAGTAATGCTTCAGAGGTCTGTACTTCACTGAGGGTTTGGATGTGTGAGCAGAAGTTTTTAAGGTGATAAATGTTAAAGAAGGTTAATAAATTGTTTATAGTTAATAATGAAGTTGCAGGATTAATAGATGGAGGCACGGACATATGAGAGACTGGAACTGTAGCCTACAGTAATTTGTGTAAATTATAATTGATCCTCTAAGAAGTATATAGAGGTTAAAATGCTGAGCAGAAATAGTTCATAGAAAAGCTGTATCTCTCTGACAAGGCCATGTTAGCTCTAGATTACAAGACTAGGAACGATTCTGTTCTCCTTCCTTCACATATCTCTGATGTATTTAGGGGAATTGCATAAACCTAGATATGCTTTTGCAGAACAGGCCAAGTACATGAAGAATTTATCCAGAAATGCAGTAACAGTTCTGCTGACTCCAAGAAAGGGTAGGAGAAAAAAATGCAAAAATCAGCATCTCTTTTAAACCCTGTCCCTCTTTATCTAAAGATCTGTGCCATTCCCTTAAGCTGTGCTCTGTTTCTGCATCGCTTCTGTTAATGCTTTGCATTTCCCCACCATCCCAGTGTTTTCTGAAGTTTGTTATTGTGGTGAGTTAGAAATAGAATTCTTAAATTTAGTGTTCCCTCTAAAACTACAGGCAGATTACCCTCCCCCTGCTCCAGCTGGAGGCAAAAAAGGCAAAAATATGGGCTGAGGTCAGAACAATTGGCTGGAAACAGCAATGAGTTAAGAGAACAAACAGTAACAAAAAAAATACTAATGATAAAAGACATGAGAAAAGAAACTATTCACAAGGAAAACACATGACAATAAATAATATTGGACACCTCCCCCCAGCACATTTTCTCAGCCTTCAGGAACCTTCTCCTCTGAAGCAGTCCTTTTCTTTCCATCCTCAACAACTACCTGAGGGAGGTGTAGAAAAACCTCTGTGTCCTAGTAGCCACACCCCCTCCTGGCTGGGGCAAAAGAATTAACACAGTCCTGGCCCAAACCAGGACAGTTATACTACACCATTTAAGACATACATAAAATGCTGGGTTGGAACACATCTCATTTCTCAAACTTGGACCTACAGGCTCTGTACCTCTACAAAAAAGCTTCATATCCATTGAAATCTGTAGCTGAACACTTGCTGTGATCTTGACTACCCCACCTAGGTTTTTTTGCTATTGGATCTTTATTCATTCATCAAATACACAGTTCTAGTCCTTTTGTAGTCCTGAGTAAATCACCCTGCTTGTGTAAGTGCTCTCAGTTTATCACCTTGCTTCCAGTTACTGTGCCTGGCTGAGAATCTAATAGTGGTAACTTGATTTCAGTAGCAGTAAAACTAGCTTTCCGGTAATTAATTTGAATTTTATTTGGAACATTATCACATTTTAAATGAAGTTGTGTGTGAATGCCTGCCAGGTATTTCAGCATTGCTAAGACAAATCTATGTGCATTCCCCACTTCCCTGGGATTCTCTTCCTGCAAGACCCTGTGGCAGAGCCTGCCTTCTGCATGGAAGACAACTGGCTAATGCCAAGTAGTATAGAGATTTCAGGAGTTGTTGTTAAACTATGCTTTGTAATTATGTTTATTTCCATATTTCAATTTTTACACTTTAAGCTGTGTATGAATAATTCTACTGTATATGTAAATTCAAGTTTGTGCTAATGCACACATAATTTTCCATTACTCGTTTCTTGCAGTCACATTCATTATTCAATGTCGATGATTTATTAGATTATGAGGTTTATGTTACAGATAGCAGCAAGTTTTATCTTCTCTTTCTACAATGCTAAGCACAGCTGGATTTTTACCTGGTAAACTGTAACACAAGCAATAAATCAAATGTATTCTATTAGTGCAGTCATGGGATAAGTAGAATTAGTTTTGAAGCATTTATGCAAATAATCTGTTTTCAACAGTCCATGCTTACACACATAGCCTTCTACTCTCAGAATACTGATATGATTATTCAGAGTATTTTAATGGGTGTTTGAAGATATATGTATGCATGTATTTATTTAAAAGTCATAATTATTTATATTTTCTTGGGAAATAGAACAATTTCAGTAGGAATAGCAAAAATCAATACAGTAATAGTTTATGTACAGTGTGGAGTTTGACTTCATAGGCTCCTTTCAAAAGCTGGGGGCGCACAATTTTAGCTCTGCACAGTTGAGACAGTTGGGTGCTCTGCAGAGTGAAAATAAATCCATAGGCCTGATGAAAATATACTCTCTGGTTTGTGTTTGAAAGAAAAATATTCTCATAAAGTCACAAAAGGGATGTTAAATTTTTAAATTTTTTTTTCTCTGAATTATTTCTGCATTATTTAATCCCCTTACTATCTTGCCTCATCAGTTATTGTTTTACAAGAATTTTTCTAATTCCTAGTTGTTTTGGTAGTCACAGTGCAGTAGAGAACATATACCCAGGAATGTTTTATGGAGAGTTACAGAGTTTTTTTTGGGAGAGATTTCACAATTCCAAAGCCAAAAAATGACTATGGTTGCAGTGTGGTTCATTTTAACTGACAATGTAGACAAATATCTTGTGTGGATTTTAGTTTGATGGTTTGGGGTTTTAGTGGGTTGGGTTGGTTGGTTGGTTTTTGTCTGTTTGCTTGTGATTTTTTGGGCTTTTTGTTGGTTGGTTAGGTTTTTTTGTTTATTTGGGGGTTTTGTTTGTTCTGATTTAATTTTTTTTTCTTTTATTATAACTCATGTATTTCAGGTACAGATTTGAAAAAAACCTACAAGAAATTCATAGCCACGGATCATTTAACAGAACAATATCTCCTGTAGCTCAGAAAGTACCGTTATCTCACTGTTTGTTGTCTCACTTTCTGCCATCCCAACTATTTTAGTAATCAGACAAATTATTCTCCTATTTCCCTGTATTTTTGATATTTTCTATGAAGGTAATGTGACAATAGATGTTAAGTGTCTTTTGGTAGAAACTCCAGTTGTTTTTTGTGAGGTTGTTTTGGATGATGATGACAGTCACTATGCCTGACTGTTTCTTCCTGTGGCATTCAGGAGCTTGAGGATATTAGCCTGGAGTCAGCTGCTTGGTTTTTTTTCTTTGAGATCATTTTCCCTACCTCCATAGACTTGATAACAAATCAGCTAAACAATGTAATTTAATTTTAAATAATGAGAAAACAGTGGTAACCTGTTTTTAATTGTTACTAGCATTCAAGAGTATACAAATATGTCAAAGTCACACATTATTTCTTTTTTTTTTTTTTGAAATATGCTCTTTCAGTGTCACAGTGACTAATATTTTTCTGAAGATTTTTAGTTGAACACAGAAACAGAAAATATTTTTTCGTTGAATTATTTTATAAGTAGGAGTACCAGTCTTTGTCCTTGCCTGCAAAAACAATTTAACTGTGCTCTGCAGAGGTCTGTCCCCTGCTAGGGAAACTGTAGTTTTTAATTATTTTTAATACATTATTTAATGAGAAAATTAAACAGAGTAGGATTAATTAGTTTTGTAACTGTAAGCACAGTTATTGATGTGAAATTGATTCTAACCCCTTAAAATTAAGGACAGAGCATTTTATATAGGTACGCTTGAAATTTCAAACTTATATATTCTCTTAAACATCAGATAAAGGAAAAAATATTCACAAGCTCCACAAAGTAGAAAAAAGGAAGGTATTTAAGACCTTCACACCTTTAAATGTTTTTCACTATATGAAGGAGCTGGAAAAGATCTAAAACCATCTTTATACATCGTAATATTCTGGATGTTCTAACTGCAGAAATTAACAATAAGTCTTAAAATAAGTCTTAAAATAATCCTCCACAATCCTACTTCCATTATCTGAGTAAATTTATTTTTGTTGAGAACAAAATGTTTTCCTCTACAGTGGATGGTCTTTTGGTGTCCACTCACTGCTATTTTGATGAAGATAGTATACTTTATACATCTATAATAAGGCACGTGAACTTTAGAACTTCTGAAAACTTGAGACCAGTGGCTCAGTCAGACACCAAACTACATATTTGGAATTTACCAGAGAAGTCCTGAACACCTAAAGTATGCTATTATCCTACTGCATCCATCCATCCCTAAATTTCCTCTTCAAATATACCACGAAACTCTTCTCATTGCATCTTGAGAATAAAATCTTGGAGAAATAGATCATAGAATGGAAAGCTATGCCTTATAAAGAATAGCTCCTATGGAAGAATAGATAAGGAACTATAAAATTAGGAGTGGAAACATTAAATACATTACTTCAAATTAGTTCTGTGCACATTTGAACTGTGAAGATTGCAGCTGGGAAAATGTACAAATCTATTTAAAAGAAAACTCTTAGCCCAACTAATAGAAGATATATTCATCAGTATTCATTAAACACAGTAGTTAAGGTCTCACCTCAGAGCCTTTATAGCAAACATCATTCTGCCCTGGTCCTGTTTTGTTATTTTTCTAATCAAATGCTGCTGACAGCTGTCAGGACAGGGTGTGTTGCTGGACAGACCTTGGGTCTTAGTATGGCAGTTCTTGAGATCTTGAAGTTTCTTTTAAGAATATTAAAATGTTAATTCTATCATTATGCATTGGATTTTTAGAGCAATTTTGGAACTCTTGGAGGGGTTTTTTTGTTTTGTTTTGATGAACATATGTTTTTTAAGAAAGCCTTCTTACACCCATAACTGAATGTTTTGGTTTTCACAATTTTATTTAGAAATGTTTCTAATTTTGGGTTGTTGGTATATTTGTTTTCACTTTTCTGATAAAAGCTTTTTAACTCTGGTATATTAGGATTTGTTACAGCTTGTAGGGCTTGCTAGTGGCCAGTTTGTTCATGGGCATTTCAGAACGAAGTGATGAGCTGGACAATTACTCTGCTACAACAGTCTGCTCCTAACATGTACAATTCTAGGGATTTCCCCAAAACAGCATTTAAGCAATTTCTACAGCTCATTCCTCTCATCCTCAAGGGAGAAACTGGATATCCTGTTCACTTTGAGTCTGCTGTACTGCACGTGCACAGAACCTGCATGATGTGAGCAGAGGAGTCTTGTGTTCACCCCTTCCCTGCACTTGTAACAAGTTGTATGGGCTACTCAGATAGAAGTATTGGAGATCAGAGGACCACACAGAGATTACATTTTTGGCTTAGCTGTTATGAAATACTTTTATCTATTGGGGCCTGAGATCATGTTAGAAAATTATCATCTAGGAATTCTCATACCAAATATTACTGATAGGTCCCTCACATATAAAAATACAAGATATTTAAGAATGATATGGTCTTTCATTTTAGTCCCTGGTGTGAGAAATTTAGTCCCTGGTGCCAAAAATATTGGAAGGACCTTTAAACTATCTGAATATATTTTTTGTAAATGGTTGCATCCCAAAATATCCTATTTCTGTTCAGTTAGGTAGGAATGTCTGGTTTCCATCCAATTCTCTCTCTTCCCATCTGTCTCTCTGTATATATGTGTGTGTGTACGTGTGTATATATATAAATTTATGTGGTTTTATATGTATGTATATCATACTGTTTGGAGCTTGTTCCTTCATTTTGTTATGAAATAACATACAGAGAGAAAAATAATATGTTGGAAACTTGGGTAAGTGATCAGTGTTCACATTTTGCATGCTTCAGGCAAGTTACAATGATACAGTACAAACAGAACATAATGTAATTGGTTTCAAGCTCAAAAATAATTCTTCTAGTGTTTTACAGGATATCATTTTTTTCAAAAGCACTGGAAGAGAGCAACTAAATTTTTAATTACAATTCTTTTCTATAGCTCAAATTCTTCCTGTGGCAAATGTTATTGAATTTTTTTTTCTCTTCTCCTTTTGAGAAGAAAAAAATAAAAGCCTACTGTGTTAGTTTCTTAAAGGTACTTTGGCACATAAATAGAGACTTTTATTTTTCTTTTATATGAGATTCATGCTATGCACATACTCAGATATGCTTTAGGAAGTTGATAATTTCTATCTTGTTGGTGTCATCCTAATGATCCCTGCACTCAGTCGAGCAAAGAATTCCTCTTTGTGGTGGTTCTGGTTCTTTCAAGACAAACCCAAAAAAGACTTAAGGAAAGCAAGTTACTGCATTGCTGCAGTTATTCTCAGGCCCACCAGGCAGCATTTATAACAGAGACAATGGAAAATGCAGTATTGCATACTGCTTGATAAAATAATTGTGATCAATGCAATTCAGGGCTTTTGATCTAATTCTTCATTAGTCTTTCCTATTCAATATAAAATGAAATAATAAGAGATGCATTTACCAGTTTCAAAACTGTCTAGTTAGTCTTAGAGCTAAATGGATCTCATAATCTCTTCAGTGATTCTATTATTAGTAGTTATTATTAGTGTTATTATTTTATTTATTATTAGATGATCTTTAGTTGATGCCAGAGATTAGTTGCATATAGGGCATAACATATACATTGGATGTGTGAACATTTTTGAGGATGAAAAATTGCTAACAGTACATTATAATATCATGTGGATCAAACATTCATACAAATGCCATGTTAAAACACGCAACTCAAAACCCAGACACAGATCGAAACTTGAAAAGAAATTATTTAGCTAGGGACAAAAAGAATTGCTTTTACAACAGGTGAGGAATGATAACCTGAAGGAAAGTCTTTAGAAAATAATTAAAAATCATAATGGATAATCTGATGTAGCAAGAGACTCATGCTGCTGTAGAATGTATTTAAAGACAAAGAAACAAAACCCCAAACCTAATAAAACCCCTAAAAACACCTACTCTCCAAAGCCCAACATCAACAAAAAACCCTTCAAAATGAAAAAACTGAAGAACTTTAGCACCCACCCACTCATGCCTCCACACCCCCAATGACTTTGAAATTAATTTGGGGTTGATGCCCCAATGGAAATACTGGAATGTGTCTTCTCTTTTATTCCCAAAGGAATAACGAGACAAAAAAAAAAAACATTAATGCTCAACTATGTACACATGCAGTGGTTTGGAAATGAGTTTGAAAATGAGCTCAATTTATTTCTCATAATGAGGGGGAGCAGTTATTTGTTCTTTAGATGTACTGTCTCACTTATGAGATAACTCACCATCTCATCAAAAAGGTGAATACCATTGGAGATCTTTATGCAACGCTGCTGGGTGTTCTTTTGGCAAAGAAAACCTATACCTCTGTAGATGCACTGCCTATGCAATCTCTGAAAATTTTACTTTTTACCCCAGGATGTAGCGATTCATATTCCCTGAGCTCTCAGTACTATGTTGAAATCTTTTCTTGTGAAAACCTTTATTGTCTTTAATTGGTTTTTATCGCCTCAGTTGTCTCATAACTGTGGCCCGATTGAAAAAACAACCAACCAACCGACCCAAAAAACCCACACAAAAACCTTCCACCCTGTGGCATCAGTCTGAGAAAATTTTACTCCCTGCCTTCAGGTAAAAAGGAGTTCATTTTTTCTAAACTCAACTGCTGGGGCCACTTTTAAGCTGAAATCATAGCTCCAAACTCCTTATAGTGTTGTTGTCATCTGCTAAATGACATAATATGAGGATCTGCTTTGTATAATATATGTAAAATGCCTAATATAGAAGAATCAGACACATCACATAAAGGGAATTTACAGTCATGTTCCAATGACTGTACAACTGAACTCCTGCACTACTCTTTCTACATCTAACTAAATCTCTTAAATAACATTATTGATAGGAAAAGTTAGTTCATGATCAACCTATTTACTGATATGTTTATTTCCATGAAAACTGCTGAGTTACATGGTGCACTCCTGATCTAGAGTCAACTCATATATTTTTTGCTCTGTACTGATTTCTAACCAGAAAACAAAAGATAATTTGAAAGTTAATTAAAAAAAATAAACTTAAACTTGCAGAAGTATAATGTAATAATAGAAATTATATATAAATATAAATTATATATAAATATAAGGTAATAAAGTAATAATTTTCCCAGTCTCTGGGGTTCTTCCCTGACTTGTCATCTGCCCTCCCCAGTTTCTAGTTTTAAAAATGTTATTCTAGATTATAATTGCTGCTACAGCTAAATATTATTGTCTAGAAAGAAATTTTTGCCTGATTATACTTCTGCTTATATAAAGAGGGTAACATCCTTTAGAATTATTTAAACTTTAAAAAGACACCTGGCTTAATGTACAAGCCAGACTGATTCTAATTTTTTATAGCTTCCATCATGGTTTAGAATATCAAATACTTTATGTAACCAGTACTTTCTAATTAAAGCAATGCCATTCCTCTGTCTATGAAGAAAACTTTGATGCTTTGTCATCTTAATGGAAAGTGCTTTGTGTGTGTGTGTTTACTATTCTTGCAAGCACGGTGCGCTCTTCCCTGCAAAAGCTTGTACCTCAGCTGGCAGCTGCTCCTATCTGCTGCAACGTGAGGTCCAAAAGTAGGACTTTGGAGTCTGCTCATGCAAGAGGCTTTCTGTGAATTTCAACTATCTGATCTTGTTGCAAAGCACGTTGTATAACCTAGTGAATAGGTGGCTTTCTTAAACTGAGCAGCACAAAGCACTTCTGATATGTTCATATAACTTGATGGGTTTAAACTGGAAAAATACCCAACTGGAAGATTTATGACACTTCTGTATGTCAAAGGATATATATCAAAGGACACTTTGCATCCTTACTTTACATTTTAATAGTTGAGTTGGCTTTGCCCTATAAATAATTAATACCACTAAGAATTTAACATCTGAAATGATAAATAGCACTTGGCAGTAATAATGTATTGTTTTTATGCTAACAGGGCATAATTCTACCAGCCGGAATTCAAAAGGCATAGTAGAATAAATTGTATCACCACTTGATTTATTATTATGGAAAAATGGAAAGATCAAACTCCTGGGTATTTTCACATGGGTACTTCAGTGCTGTCAACCTTTTAAAAGGTAAAGGCTGCACTGAACCTGTCTTTAGTGTATGTGAGGCTTTCCACCCTTCAAAGCCTTTTCCAGGGACACCAGTGAACTGTCTTGCCCTACATACTGGCAGTGGCCAGTACAGATTGCAGGAAATACTTCAGAAAGTCTGTTAGTGAATGCTTGGTTACTGAAATCGAAATAGGATGGTTTTCTTTACAATTTCAAATTCCTATTATTTAATTATATTTTGAATCACAGGGCTTTAGTGCTGAATTTTGGCATGGAGTTCTACAAGTTATTTACATAGCTAGGCTCTTTTTTTTCCCCCAAGTTTTAATTTACTTTTGTTTTTCCCTTTAATTTTCATATGACAACTCTCTGTGGGACTTGCTTTTTCTCTCCTCTACCTATTGCTGTGTTTTATCTTTCTGCTGTGTACCACCTTCATACCACATCTAAATGAAATAATTTCCCTTTTTAAACCTTGTTTTTTTATCGGCAAAGCTTTAATTTCTTTAGTCACATTTTTGTTCCTTTTCTACATTGCTTCATCTTACAGGAAGCAGCATTTTTCAAAAGCATATACCTCTTTTATAGCAGTAAATCTGTGGAGGTTCTTCCAATTACTTATTTTGCACACAAATATTCATGGGAATATTGGTAGGTGGAACCTCTGGTAGCCTTCTGTCCCAGCTTCCTTGGTCAAGTGTCATGAACACCAGAGCAAGTTCAGCTGATACCCTGAAAATCTCCAAGTATGGAGTGTTTCTCAACATTGTGCTTCTCTCTTAGAAAAATGGATTTTCCTAATGTTCACCCTCAGACTAGCAGTGTGCAATTTTTGGCAATGTACCTTTTTTATATTGTCATAACTGAAGCTCCACATCTTTGTAACTGTTCCCCATGTAGTTAAAATTTGTGTTCTATGTCCCCATCTCTACATCTTCACCAGACTAAACAGCTCCAGCTCCCCCAACATCATCTTGGAAGTCACATTCTCTGGGATCCTCACCATCCTAATAGCCCTGCACAGAACTTTCTTTGGTTTTAAGTCGCTCTTGAGTTGGGGTGGGGTGAAAGCAGAACTGTCCATGTGTTCCAGATGTGACCTCATCAGGACCAAGTAGAGGGAGATAGAAATTTTCTTCAGTCATGTATTTATTTTGTTAAGTGCTGTAAGCCTTGGATGTATTTCAGCAGGATTGATACTTGGGAAATTTTTTACCAGCCTGTTTACATGCATGCCATCATTCTTCCCCTGTGTGTCTTGGTGGAAATTGTTAGGTTGTTGTTGTCCTTCCCTACAGCTCTGCTATTCAGCATTATCAGCTCCTCACTTATCTTTCCCATCTAGCATCATCTATGGATTTGCTGGGGCACAGGGGGAGAGGGGTGTTCCATCTCCTCATCCAAGTCTTCAACAAAATTTTACAGTGTAGGGCTAATTATAGAGTAGTTTGAGTTGGAAGGGACCTTTCAAAGTTAGTTGGTTCAATTTGACTGCAATGACCAAGGACATCTAGGCAAGGCTCAAAGACCCATCATGCCTGACATCCTTGAATGTTTCCAGGGATGGGGCATTCACCACCTCTCTGATTTTCAAATATCATGGAGAGTGGCTTGGCTACACTACACTTGGCTACATTAGCCAGTTCCCTCAGCACTCAGGGATGTGTGTCATCAGGTCACGCTGATGACTTAACTGTGTTCACAACTCTGTTTGTGTGATCAGAAACTGGATTGTTTTACAGTGGGAGGAACTTTCCTACTTTATTGCCCATGCTGCTGTCCACCCACTGGAGAAATGTGGAAAGAGAAGGTGCCAGTGAAGACTGGAGGCAAAAAAAATGTGTGGAGCATCAGTTTTATCCTCACCCATTGTTGCTGGATTATCAGTCTTGTTTGTGGGGGCACGCCTTCTTTGACCTGCCTTTTCTGGCTGATATTCCTGTAGAAGCCCTTATTCTTCACATTCCTTGCCCAGTTAAACTCCAGCAGCATTTTGGCCCTCCTGACCACATTCCTACATAACCAGGCAGCATTGCTCTACTCTTCCCAGGATATCTGTCCCTGCTTCCACTGCCTTTGCATTTGCTTCTTTTCCATTAGTTTGATCAGCAGGTGTCAAATGTGTTGGTCTCTTTCCTTCCTTTTTTACCAACTAGTCGTTTGTTCTTGCATAGAATTTCCTCAGATTCCACAGATTCCACAGAGGAAGATGGCTGGCTGTGTCAAAAGCCTTAATGTACAGTAGTGTTTGTCATTGTCTGCATACACATAAATTTCCAAACAGAAATCCCTTGCTGGCTACACAGGGTGGGGACGTTTTACCCGCAGGCTGTTGAATTTACTGAGCCGTTTATTCCAGCATGTATGACTCAGAAATGTCATTAGTCAGACTGGAATTACTGTCTGCATAAAGTGACTGAAGTGTTTTGAAAATTGAATATAGCTCAGTGTTCCTGTTAATTGTTATGGAATGCTGTGTAAGTTATATAATTGTTCTGGAATGGTCTATATTTTAGGCTGCTGTTAGACATCAATCAAAAATAATCTACCTTTAACAAAATTTTGAAAACATGCAATAATATTGTAGAAAATGTTATGAAAGAGTTGATCAAGAAGTACTGTGGAATGTGTAGAGGTTGTTAATTACTGTATTTGAAAGGAACATAATCTAGTACACATAGAAATAAAGGTGATTTCACACAAAAAGCCTGAAAACAAACCAGCCAAACAAAAAAACAACCAACAAGCAAACAAAAAAAACCCACCAAAAAAACAAAAACCACTCAAAAGGCCTCAAATATAGCCAAAGTCAACCTACTGAGAGCTGTTTGAACCTAGCAAGTTTACTCAATACCAAGGTCATTGCTAAGTAAGAATGAGGAATGAAAAGCAGGTCAACCATGCAGTAAGAAGTAGCAAGTAACAAGCAACGAGTTCCCTAAGTTATAGCTCAGTGGAAACAGGCTTACAGGAATAAAACAGGGTTAAAGGGGCATGGAGTAGAAGCAAAAAATCATGAAGATAAATGATATAAATAAGGGTGAGAAATGAACAATTAACACATCAAAATCCACATTTTTTGCTAGTTTTAAAGCTCTAAGGATTTATGGGGGTTTTGTTTGGTTTATAGCCGCCATTACATGATCCCACTTATTATAGGGCAATGGAGAAATATTGAATTTCAATTGGTGAAATAATATCATTACTACATAACATTAAATGTTTGTATAGAAGTAAGATATACATTACTCATTTTAGATATTGGCAGAGATCTGGGAAAAACTCCTTTGGATCCCATTGTTCTAAGTATCTTTACAAATACTGACCCTTTTTGTCCCTGAATGGTTTTATCTCAATAAATTCTCAAATTAATTTTTGTAACTCTTGAAGAAAATGGCTTAAAGGACTTCCCTACTTAAAATATCTTTGCCATTTAAAAAAATTATTTCTAACTCCTTTTCTTTGTGTTTTTTAATTAGGTCCATGCAAGGAATGTAATGTGCTTTTTCTGCTTTTGAACTATAATTTAGTAATGAACTTGTATCAAAAAGACAATTACATTGTGTATTTTTTATTTTTGTAGATAAATTATCATGCTGATGTTGTATTCACTTTGTTTTTCAGTCCTTATTTTATTTTCTGGGAAAAATACTCTGAGAAAATGGGAGTTAGAGAGAATACTTACAGACTTGATATAAGCAAATATTATTTCTGTAGTTTACCGTTCTCCTCAAATTCCCTGAATCAAAGAAAGAGGGAAACTAGTTCAAGTTTTCCTTGCTTTCTTTTTTCCCACATGTTCCCTGTTTTGAAAAACTTGCATATTAATGATTTTTAAATCTAGGCCTTCACCCCTTCTCAGTACTTCTAGTTAACCATTAGCATGTCATTAAAAAGCCATTAATTTTGACGTATACTAATGTCAATACAAGATCAAATTAACTTAATAAAACAACATATAATCTATCCCAGACCTCTGTGCTATGTTTAGCCTGTGCCAAAGGGAATAACAAAACAGATGGACCTGATAATAATTTTTTGTTACTTAAAACTGAAATGGGTATGATATACCTACGCAGAAGAAGAAGAGAAAGAAAAGGCATATAATGTGTACCTATTACAATTGTGTTTTATTACTCTTGATTCAATCTAATTGCTTACACATGTAAACTTAGACTCTAATCTCAAAATGGTACTGCATATATTTTATCTCAGAATCTGGAGAGATAAGATAACATTATTTGAGAAATGTGCTAAAACAGTGCATGTTAGAGATTATGAGGCAAAAGAGCATTTAGGATTCTGGTACCATGTTGCTTGTTTTAATGTAGTACTTTATTTACTCCCTGTTCATATTTGTTTTACTGGTTAGTTTGGAGTTTTTTCCTCTTTCTAATGTCATTCAGTGGCAGCTTTAATTAATCGTGCAATTGTTAAATACATTCTTGAAATATACCGTGGAGTCTTAGATTCAAGAAAACTTGTTTGTATTGTAAGATTCAGCCAATGCAATCTTGTCTTCCCTGAGTGCTATATACTAGTGCAGATACTCAGCATTATGTGACCATATCTGTCAGTGTCATGCTTATAAAATATGCAATTAAAATCTGAAAATATGTTCTGGAAAAGGTGCCTTTCTGAAAATGTCCAAGTTCTTGATATAAATGATTTCTTTAAGCTCTTTATGACATTGACACCTAGGAGCTTGGAGACAGAATGCTTTGGTTGTGGGAACTGAGGTTAACAACACATTTTTCCTTCTATTTTTTTTTTGTTATTATGTAAATTGTTTATGGTAAAGATAGGGACTAACATGGCTCTAAATGTTTGCAAACTTTGGATTTATAAAGATAAGTTCAGAAATGTAGAGTTAGGATGCTTTTCAGTCTGCCTATTGCATTTTTTGGACCTGTTATGTGTACCTTCTTGAACATTTGTAGAAATATGTGCATGATGCAGTGCAAGGTAGTACCAACCTAAATTAGGACTTATCTGTGGCTTTGTATCATGGCATCAAAAGTCAATACCTATCTGAGAGAAAAACTTCAAAGCTCTGGGCAGCCTCAGTGTAAGGATAAGTAAAATTGAATTGATGAAGGAATCAACTCAGGTTGCTTATGGTCTCTGTTTCCTTGTGAATATTATGATAACTCTTGGGCTTCTATCATAAGAGTTTGAAATAAACTTCACATTTGACCAGTTTGTCATCATAGGGTTGATTTTCACTAGGGGGAAAAGCAAAATGACAAAGCACTAGATCTCATCCTTTGTCACATTCATATTATTTTTAAAAATTGTTAAGGTATTAAAACTCAGATAGTGAAAATTATATCCCATGTATTTGCTGAAATAATGACAAGAAATGGGCAGCAGGAATCTCAGTGCCTTCACCTGACCCATGATTTCCCTTGCAGCAGGCAGCAGGGACCTCTTCATTTCCCTGTATGAGATTCATGTTAGTTAGGCATGTTCCAGGTTTAAGCCTTGACAATATGTTCTGTTCCCTTTCTCTTTTTGTATTGAAAAAATTTGAGACAAAGTCCTTAGCTTTCAAATTTAAGTTAAGTGCACCCAAAACACCTGGCTTTTTTCTGTGAGGTTGATCAGGCACTGAAAGAGGTTTCCCAGGGAGACAGTGGATTCCCAGTCCTTGGAAGCAGTCAGAGTTCAAAGTGTTCAGGGTCCTGAGCAAGCTGCTGTGGCTGCTGTGAGCACCTGGTAGGCTGGATGAGTCAAACACCAGAGGTGCACTCCAGTTGCAATGATTCTGTGTTTCTATTGCTGTTTTAATTGACTGAAGGAATACACGCACCACTACTGATGCTGCATGAAAATATTTTCTGTAATCCAAGACACACTTCTAAGTTTCCATGGTTTTTAGACCTGTTTTTCAGGTATGTGTGAGATAAGTTTATAGGTTTGCAAACCAGGCAGATCAAATATTATATATTATGTCTTTGAAAGCTTGATGCCCTTTTCTGTGTTTGAGTAATTCTTGCTTTATTATTTGACAGCTGCACTTAGGTCTGATTATGGCTTATGGATATCTTTATTTTGCAGTGTGCACAGTGATACTCTACTCACAACAGGATTTGTGCTTTCTGGGGTTTCATTTCTGTTAAAAGAACATAAACAGACTGCTCTCAGTGTATTGTCAGCCCAGTTTTCAGGGCCTTTTTTCTTTTGTTTTCCATTCTGTATGGGTCTGTAAAAAAAGGACCCTGTTCACCCTTCTCTTGTGAGTGTTGAGGAATATAAGTAAATGAAGCGTGTGAATAATTTCCTGCATATTTAATTGCACTACAGAACAACTTATGTAGGTATTCTTGAAACTGCCTGTCTGCACAGGAAAAAATTATACTTGTTCCATTTTTCTACTACTTCTTCCACAAAAAACACCCCACGGATACAGATTATGTCAGTTATTTAGACTAGGAAGAGGTACTTTGTTTTCTTGCAATCCAATGAAACTGTCAGTTATTGGTGATCACTATAGTAATTTTATCAAAATCCTGAAACAGTCAAGGCAAGTGGAGTTCTTAAACCAACTAAGTGCACATCCATTTTTCTGAATAATGAAGTCAGCAATGAGTCTTGAAACTTATATGTTAAATATGCTTCTGTTTGGATTCAAGGGCACTTAGAACAAATTGTGATGCCTCTAACAACCAAAAGGGCAATCACTGAAAATTCAGATATACTTCATTCTTCATCTCTTATAATTTTTCTTTCTTTTTAGGTTTTTTTTGTTGTTATTGTTTTTTGTTTTGGTTTTTTTGGGGGTGGGATTGTTTGGGTTTTTCTGGTTTTATTTGTTTGGGTTTTTTTGTTTTTTTAATTAATATTAATGATGTTTTGAAAAATATGCAGATATGTTGCATTTGGACATCTGTAAGATGTTGCATGGAAACAACATTCTAATTTCCATTTGTCTGTGGATAGACTCAGTGAAATACTGTACATACAGTAAGCATGATAAAAATATATCCCACAAAACATAATAAAAATTTTAATGTATTCTACCATCTTTTGATTTTTCTTTGATTGTGTGGCTTAGATGTGTAGTGGTATAGAGTGGACTTAAAAGAGATTAAATGCATTTTGTACAAGGATTTCGTCAACAGAGATGAGACATCTTGTGAAGATACATATTGTGTGTAATAATTTCTGCATAGAAATCTAAAAAGAATTATAGAGAGAATTTCAGGAAAAGGTTTCCAAAAGTCAGCTGCTCCACCCTTCGCTGCAACATAGCTTAAACTGTGCATCATTCTTGGTATGTCTGTTAAAAATAGTTATTTAAAATCATTTCAAATGGATATTGCACAACCTTCAAGATCTTTCTGGTCCAGTTTCCATATTCTACTGACATCCACCTGATTCTCAGTTCCTTCATTGTAAGTTCACTGTTTATCGTTTTATTAACAGTAGGCATGAATCAAGTGTTTTCATATTTTATTATCATGTGCTTACTTTCTCTTCACCAGTTTGAATGGCATCAATTTTAGCCCTTCTTTGTCTCTCTAATTTCCTTCCCCTCTTATTATTTAATGTTTATTTGCATTGTCCTTTGTGTCATCCTTATCCTGTTTTGGTTTTTCCACGCTTTTGCATCTCATAGTTCTCATGAGCATCTTCCAGCTTGTTTGATTATCTCTTCTGGTAGAGTTCATGATATTTTTCAAAGGATTCAAGGTAAGTTGATCTTTACTGCCACTCTTTTGCCTTTTAAAAGATAAATGCCAATTCTGTCTTCTAGTTTTCACCTTTACAGTTTGCTCTCATCCATCCTTAATGAGCTCTCACAGACTTTGTGCTCACGGGTTATAATTATGAGCCTCACAGCAAAAACTACTGTGGTGCAATATGAATAGATCAGTAAAAAAATCCAGTTTGTACCAAGAACCCAAAAGCTAGAGGATAGGCATGCATATTTATTTACCTTATGATTACTCTGGTGCCCTGGAAAAAAAGAAAACCAAACTGTTATGCATGTTGCTCAAAGACAGCCAAAGGAAAGCTATTTTACAGCCTCTTGCTTCCAGGCTTCCTGGTGTTGCTTCAGCAAGTGCCAGAGCATACTCTCATCTGTTTAGTGGAGGTGACATGGGTCTTCTCATGCCCTTTGCCATCAAAGCAAGTCTTATTTTAGTTGCTCACTTAAATGCAACACATAGTGCCTGTTGCTCCCTAAGTTTGTGTTTGGGTATCGGCTAGAATGGAAGAGATGGTATCTTAAATCTTGTGGTGGAGGCAAATGATCAAGTAGACGCCCTGAAATTATGAATTTCAATGTCTTAGTTGTTTATTTGCATGAGAAAGAGGCAGGATAAATGAGAGAGGATTTGCAGTTTTGCATTTGGACAGACTGAAGTTCAAAATCTTGGGGACAACTGACAGTAGATGCAGAACTTAGGGACACAAAGTGACACAGCTGAGACCCTTGACCATGAACTGGTACTATGATTGCAATGTATTGAATCTTCTATGAGATTGAAGAAGTTGATGGGAAAGGAGGGATGGAAAAGGGAAATGAATGTTAATCATTGCAGGGAAAAAAAAAAAAAGAAAAAAAGGCAGGCAGGTGAGACAAGCAAATTAGAAAAGTGCTGAAGAGGGATAGAGCAGCTGAAGCTAGAAAAAAATATATTCAACCATAGGAGATCTTGATAGAAAGAAATACCTTTAGCTTGAGGGCATCTGTGTGAACTGGTTACTGACCTTGAGACCTTTAGCTTTTTAAGTGGTACAAGAAGCAGGAGGACACAGGAGGTCTCTGTGATTTGAGAGCATTCTGTTGGTGCATGTGCACTTGGTACTTACTGTGGGACTTGCTTGTGCTGCAGATCACACATTGATTCAGACCTTTCTGTTCCTTTTAGAGACTGTTGCTGCACTTTGAACAGATCTTCTGATTTAATTTCATCCAAAAGGAATCCCCTTCACATGCAGAAAAACTGCCCCACAGTGTGAGCCAGCATGGAGTAAGTGGGGAAATGAGGGATTGCTGCACTCTACTGCTCTGAGCTATGTCACTGTTGTAGACATCTTTTAGCTAATATTTTATCATTTGCTGATTTTGTATACCTCAAGATGAAGTTCATTTCACTCAGTGGGCTTGAAAAATACCTAGGTTATGCAACTATTCATAAATGCATTCATCCTTTCCTTGCAGGATCTTAATCCTTTATCACTGGTGCACCAATTAAAACAGAAAACAAATTTATTTTGGCCTTTCAACTAAAGAAGAAATTTAGGAAGCAGGAAAAACATGGTTAAGAAATGCCAATATTCTCCAGTATCTATCAGAAGCCTTTCTTCTCCTTTGGGTAAATTAGTTTGTTAAAGAGCTACCACTTCACTCCAATTTCTTTTTCACCTTCGGCAAGTCTCCCAGGAAATTTTTACTTAGAGTCCTTTCACTGGATTTGCCTTCTTAAAAAAGCACTGCTTTTCCTTTGAATTATTTTCCTTCTAATCTAACTTTCAAGAATTTTGTCCTTTTGTGACCAATCTCAGCCACATTACCACTTAATCTTCCCATTCGCTCTTCATTCTCTGTTAATTGGAGCCAATGGAAAGCAGTGCCTATCCACCCTTATTACTCCTCAAGAAAGCATTTCAGGAGTTTCCTCTTCATCCTGTCTCCTGTTGTATTCATATAAGATGTTAGCCATTAACCTATATTATCAGTGAGGTCTATGCTCTGGTTTACTCTTCACAGATACATTATCTAATTGATCCTTCTGGTCTTTGAGGGAAATCCCAAAGTGGTAATGTTGTTTGGGGTTTGTTTTGTTTTTCTTCTTTAAGTTTGTACGTGTCCTTTGCAGTCACTTAGCAGTTTGTTCTCTTTTTTGGTTTGAACATCAAAACAAGTGGATTCATCCATGCTCCCTTTCTGTTTTCCTCAACAAGATGTACTACGTGAATTTGAGTTCTTCAGCCTCCTTCTCTAGATTGTTATATTACTACTATCATTACAAATCAGCTGTACAAGGTAATACCCAGGTGGCTGGTGAATCTGAAATCCAGTCTGACTCACGATTCTATAGTGACCTATAGCTTCTGTCCTGCTAGGACTGAGGTGGGTTCCACATTTGCTGTTGGGGATTGGGCCATTTGCTTCCTTAATCAGCTGCTTTGGAGGGTGTCCATTTCAGCCTCCATGTCTGGCCCTCCTGCATTCCTTTCCAGCTGGTCAATCACTTTTTCACTGGAATTCCTCCTGCCTAATGTTAGTGATATCCTTTTGTATCGTATGGGCTTCTCTGTTTCACCACTTTGTCTATGGGTCTTCAGCCAGTTTCCTAAAGGGAACGTGCAGGGACACTTTCATTCCTGATTTCTGCTTTTGGAAGATATAGGTCTGTGTTCCCTGGTTTCAGCACCAGAACCTGAACTGAAGAATTTCCCTCCAGAGTTCCTTTGCAGGCACAACAGCAGGTAGCTGCTCTGTGTCCAGCCTGCCCCCTCAGAGCTGTAGGCTGAAAATTATCTCATGACAAAGGTGATTCTGATGCTGTGCTTTTAAGGGGGTGAATTGTGATACTAAGCTTCTTTCTGAAGTCCCTTCTCCAATCTGTCTCTAAAGTTTCCCTGTTATGAAAATCAGCGAGCCATTGAAGTGTTGATTCACAAATGCTTATCTTTCATTGTGCTTCTGTGATCAGTTTAGACACACCATAGGAAATTTATATCTGAGAACACACTATCATCCCTCAAAATGATGCAGTACATCTTCTTGTCATGTTTTCTTGTGAAATTATCCCCTTTACAAGGCTTCTCCCATTTGCCAGCATAACTGATAACTTCTCAATGACTTTTGCCATGCTGAGCTATATGCAAAGAGATTAGGTAGGTCCTTTTTCCATTGTGGTTTGAACACTCCCTAAAAAAACTGAAGGTTAGTATTTTTGCTCCCTTTGCACTGCAGAGAAGAAACTGAAAGCTATCATTTAGGAGATGAGTGTTCTATTGAGCAGGCTGTTAGATAAAAGAGGAGCTATTTTTAACCAACTTTGTGGCATTTCTTACACTTCCATTTTCTTTGCCCTGATAGCACAAGATGGATCTCTGCAGCAAGCTACTTTGCTCTTTGTCCCATTTATTTTATTGAGTGTATCAGTGGAGCAAGGTTTTGTTTAGTGAAAGATGTGTAGAAGTTCTTTTGAAAAACATGCAGTGTTGGTACTGTAATACTAAGTGACTGTCCAAACTTAGATAATATTAAGGCTGCAATGTTATATAGTCACACTTGAATCGTAAAATTGTTTGATACGACGCTTTTTCCTCGCATGAAAATAAAAATTTTTCATTTTGACAGTAATAGGTTCCTTAAACAGGACTGCTTTGAAAATTGCTTTCTTTAATGCTATTTAATCCTACAATGTGATCAGGGAAGCAGTATAATAGGTCCTACTTAATAATATTGGTTTTGTTATAAGAAAAGCACACTTTGCTAAATACAAGTGCCAGTCCAGGGAGCTACAGAAGGATGTGCTTGGCTGTGGGTACTTCAGGGCCTCCATGGTATGACTCATAAAGTTATTTTAAATCTTTATAAAGGATACAGAGCCCTAGTACAGCAAAATATTTAGGAAGGTACACATGCCTTAATATAAGAAAGTAAAAATTAAGACTAAAATTTCTTTGGATGCTGAAATCTAAATCAGGGAATATTTTAAATCTAGGACTCAGATCTGTGGGTGAGAGTCCAAGCTTGTGAAACTTGTCTTAAAATGGATCTCAGTATTTTGTGATGGAGCAGGGTGGATTTTAATATTAAAGTCTTCTGGGAAAAAGAATGTTGGATTTAAGGATTTTGAAGGCAAATTCTTTTTTTTCCAATGAGTTTTTTATTACTTGTATGAACTGGATGGTTACCTAGAAAAGAGTAACCATTACAGCAATGTGGTTCTACTATTATAGCAATAGACTAGTCATCACATACTAAGGAGGTTAAAAAGTTGCCCCTTTCATAGACAGGGCACGTACTCTAATAAGTACATAAAAGAGAAGCTGCTGTCTGGCCAGTCTGGGGAATCCAATATCTAGATTCATTTGTTCTGATGACAACATCTGATGTGTAGAATACCATCAATCAGAATCAGAATAATAATGCAGAAATACCAGACCTGCTGAAATCAACCAGTGAGATAATTTTTCTCTTCTTAGCCATGGTAAGTGTTCACAAGCCGTGCTTGTTCCGGTTTTTTTATTCTACTTAGAAAGATATAGGTGATAAAGGCAGACTAGGAGCAATGTGAAGCATTAAGATGCAAAATAACATACAAAGAAAATGAATTGTGATTATTTAGTCTAAGCAATAATATATCTGAAGGGCAAACAAAACTAATTGCATTATAGCGCTGGAGTTTCAGGCTATGTACGAAGAAAATTCTTTTAAAGATAGTAGAGGCAATATAGTAACTTGCCTAAAGATACAGAATCTGCCTTTAAGGGAAAGAACAAGAGAAAAGCAAACCATTAGATCTGTAGCAGCAAAGGTAGAGCCGACTTAGCAATATTGTAAGATAATAATATTCTTTACAGAACCTCTCCATCATGCCCACAGCTCAATTCAAGACATGCTTTATCCTTCTTCAGAAGGTATAAATGCTGCCAGAATAGTTACTAATGCTTGTTTAGCACTTGTTTTTTCTGCTGCCCCACTTGGAGATTAGCATCACAAGAGCTGAAGTTTTGGTTGTGTCAGGGCAAAGAGCAAACATGAAAAGCACAAAATACATAATTGCATTAACACAAGCTATTTCATGCATGTGACTGACAACCCAAATAATATTTTTACTTCTCAAAATCTAGACAAAACTGCATTACTTCAGTGTATTTCACTGGAATACACAATAAGGGTAGGTCCTACTAAAACTTATTTATAGAAATTCCTAGAAAAATGTCAGAACCCCTTCTCTGTTTTAATTGTCATATATGTACACAACAAACCAGTGGGACTGCACTTTTTTTTCTTATAGGTAAATATTTTTACAGGTTTATCAACAACGTTGACTGCTTCCGTATAGAGCATATTTGTTTGTTATCCTCTTATATCAGTTTTTAATTTTTCTTTCTGAAGTCAGGCAATCACACTTGAAAAATAAAAAAATAATGTATGATTAAATTTTCAGCATGAATAAATTATCTTCAAGATTCTGTGCTGAAATTACAACCAGGACTCAAACACAAGGAAGTGGATTAAATAAACTGCAATTTATGTGGACAAAATAAACACACCCACACTCAATACTGCTGGCTCCTGCACAGCTTGTTCTCGCCAGGACCCCAGGGTCCTTTTCTACAGAGCTGCTCTCCAGCAGGTCCATCCCCAGCCCCTGCTGGGCCATGGGGTCCCTCCTCCCCAGGTGCAGGACCCTGCCCTTGCCTTTGCTGAATTTCCTCCCTGCCCATCTCTCCAGCCTGCCAAGGCCCCTCTGCAGGGCTGCACAGCCCTGGGGGATCGGCTGCTCCTCCCAGCTTTGTGTCATCACCAAACTTGCTGAGGAGCATCTGCCCCTTCATCCAAGTCATTGATGAATAAGTTAAACAACTCCCAATATTGAATCAAGGGGGACACCACTAGTGACCGGCTTCCAGCTAGACCCTGAGGCCACTGATAGTGATTCTCTGGAGTCAGCCAGCTCTCAGTCCACCTCACTGTCCACTCAACAGTCCATGCTTCCTGAGTTTGCCTAAAAGGATATTGTGAGAGACCAGTGTTAAAAGACCTGCTGAAGTCAAGGTAGACAATATCCACTGCTGTCCCCTCATCCCTCCAGGCAGTTTTTTCTTTGTGGAATACATCAAACAACGATTTACCTTTAATAAATCCATGCTCCTGATCGCCTTCTTGTCCCCTGCATGGATAGAGATGGCCTGCAGAATGAGACATCACCTTTCAGGGATTGAGATCAGGCTGACTGGCCATTAGTTCTTTAGGTCCTTTCTCTTGCTCTTTTTGAAGACTGGGTGACATTTGCATTCTTTCAGTTCTTAGGTACCTCTCCTGGCTGCCACAACCTTTCAAAGATGATAGTGAGCAGCCTCACAATGGTGATATTAAAGGACACATCTATGTTTGAATGAAAAATAGCATAACTCCCCTTATGATGGAATAAAATCAAAATTTTAAACTTGCAGTAGGAGTTTCATCTTATTGTCATGGTAGGTATATATTTTATATTAATATAAATAGTTTATAATGGATGGACCAGGTCATACTCCACACTTTCAAAAACCATTCTAAAGTAACGTGTATTCAAGGAATTTTAATTCCAGTTAGTTTGGATAGCAGTCTGACTTTTCTTTCTTTTTAATAGGTTTTCATGTTATTTTTTTCCTTAGTTTCTCTTTAAACATTGCTGCACTGTACTACAGTAATTTATTCCCTAGCTTTATCCTGATACCTACTTAGTGTCAGCATTGTAGGTGCTATCTATTATTGTCAGCAGATGGATGAAGGCAGGTGTTTCCATCAATCCAGATTTTTGCCGTTCCAGTGAATAGCTTGCCTTTATTTTAGCTTTATTTTTGGCTGTTGAAGTTCAGTTATCTTTCCTAGTAAGCCAGGAAAATACTCTGGTTTTGTTGCTTATACCCCTACCCGTTTTGTTTATGCAAGACTTTTTCTCCCTACAGTTTTTCCTTCAGTTGTGCATCCATAATCATGTCCAAGCACCATTTTTCTCCAACCGGAATTATTTTCCAGCTCTGTTTATTACATCCAGGTTTTTGCATGTGTGACTACAATACAAATAATTTCCTTTGTTATCTTCCTTCCAATCTTTTGTGTGCATCTTCCATTTTATCCCCAACATAGATGCTAATATAATTCATCTTCCTAATCATCCCCATTGCTGTCCCTTTACATCATTACCTATTTTTTGTGCCATCCTACAAAGTTCAGTATTCTTTTTCCATCTTCTGTATAATTCACTACTGCTACAATGGTTCAGTCACCTTTCTTCTGATATCATGGCCTCTTTTTTTTTTTTATTTGACATGTTTGTATGCTTAGATGTTTCATTTGTGCTTTTTCATACCAGTGCAGCCACATCATCCAAATTCCATTTCGTGTATGATGTTGCAAAGCAAAAGACATTGAATGGTTATTAATTTACAGGGTGTCTGATGTAGGCACTTTGTTTAAACCCTACTATTCTATTATTATAATTTTCCCTCTCCCTATTTTGTATAATGATTCCTTCTTCAGAATGTGAGCTTTTGGAGACAGAGTTTGGGCCTAAATATATACTCAGAAAATGTGCAGGATATCACATCTAGCATCAGAACTTTTGAAAACCTTGAATATTATTGATAAGAATGGATTTTTCGACCTACCAACTACTTGTTTGCTCCTGCTGTAAAGTACTGAAACATGTATTTGGTGTATGTTGTTATTATTATGGAAGTCAGAAAAGATACAGTGAAAACTTGAAATATAAAATACTATTTGTTAATGTTTTAGTCAATTCATAATAGCCAACACTTCAGTTCACTTTTCACTGTTCTACTGTATGTAAGTTCATGATCCTTAGGAAAAAAGCCTGCATTTTAGTTAGCAGAATGCTTTACTGCCTTCCCACTGCCCACTTCATGAGATCCATGACAAATTACTAGAGGATCCATCAGAGTGCTCTTCTCACCCCATATAATGTGTTTTCATTCCTGACCTGGAGCATCACGCCTTCCAGCTTCTTTTCTCCAAGGAATTTTGAATTCTGTGGTCTTACGCAGGAATTGGAGATGTTTTGTCCACTTTATTGTCTTTCATGTAGCAATGTTCTTGATAGATTTGAAAAATTTTCTAACATTGATGGTCTGGGTTTGATCTCATGCAAGGCGGTGTTATTTCATCTGGGTGGAGTGAGTTTACAAGATATTGTTACTGACTTCCAAAATATTATTTCTAATTGAAATATTCCGCATCTTGGCTTCAAAACTGCCCTTTTAGTAGCTTGAAGATCTTCTAAGCCAGCTTAGTGAATCCTGTCCTAAGTCTCCAGTTGTTGTCATCTATGTCACAGAGCACTGGCTCTATTGTGTAAAAAGCTAAGCTTGTTCTTTCACACTTCTCGTTTATCAGCAATTTGTGTAGAATTCTTTATCCTCTTCTTTTTTCTTAGAATGTCTTAGTGCTTAAACAAATAAAATTAAAAAGAAAGAAAGAAGGAATAACAGAGAAAGAACAATAAAAGAAATAAAACACACCAGCACATATTTCATTAGATAGCAATTTGTGTAGTCCAGGACTAGTTGTAGTAGTTTAGATTGTAGGCAGGCTACTGCAGATTGTTGTTTTTAGCCAGCTTCCTGACTTGTTGAGAAGTATTTATAGTTCTTGAGAAGTATTCATAGCATATACTTTATATTTGTAGTTATCATAAAACATGCTGCTGTAATATTTTATTGGGCAGAAATTATACAGGCTCTATAAGTAATGCACCCTTGTAGAATTCTCAGCACATTGTGAAGAAATAACTTAATCTTTTAAAAGATCATCCTGCATGTTTAACGACGGTGTGAATTAATCTCTGGTTTTCTTATATACCATTTACGGGATCATTGAAGAACATAAATCTCTGCCTGTTTATAAGCAGGTCAAAGCTTGAAAAAGCTCTGAATGTCAGTGTTGTTGTTTTCCTCCCAGAATATTTTTCTGTGGAGTTCTTTTATGGTCTGATTCAAATTTATGCTCTCATTATCACAGATTTATAGTAAGTATAGTTTAGGACTTCATTGGCTTTAATGTAATGTTCATAGTCAGTAAAACTCTTCCTTAGATTGCTGCAGCTTTAAGACAAACAGCAGCATAAACTAAATGCTTAGTTTTCATATTTTAATAGCTTCTTATTTGAATTTCTGGTTTTAATCACTGAAATGTGATGTACTCTAAGAATGACATAAAATATTGATAGTGATGTTTGATTTTATTTTACAATCTCTATAAGACATTTTTATGGATGTAAAGGGCTTGTTTTTCTTTGTATGTGAGGGGAAAGAACAATATAAGTGAGGCAGGGTGACTGTTAATTTGTTTCATATTCTTAAATCAGAAACATGGAAAGTTGTCGGTGGTATAACATACAGAATAATAATAAATATTGAATAATAATAAAGAGGAAATAAAGTGATGCAAAGACAATCACTCACAGCATAGTTTAGATGGATGTCCACACTGTCTTCAAGCACTGGCCACTTTGAAAGACAATCCTTGTTCTCTCCAGCCCCCTTCTTCCTCTACCACCAGTTTCTCTTGCTGAGCATGATGTTACAGGTATGGAATATGCCTTTGGCTACTTGGGGTCAATTGGCCTAGCTGTGTTCCCTCTCAACTCCTTGGCCATCCCCACTCTGCTTATTGGGGCCAGAGGGGGGTTAAAAAATGAGAAAGGCTTGACACTCTGAAGGCACAATTCAGCAATAGCCAAAGCACTGGTGTGTTATGAGCACTGTTTTAGCCAAAACTACACACTATTATGCCAGCTGCTATGATGGAAGAAAACCACCATCCCAGTCAGTCCCAGTACCAAACTTGACACTTGTTTGAATTACTGGCATAGTTCATTCAAGTCTATTTTTGCACTTGAATAAAATCAAATCACACCAAAAAGATAATATGAGTCTGGAAAAACTAAACTTTATGAAGTTTATTTGAGAAATAAGCAGAAGGACCTTCCTCTGATTAATCTTTTTAATATTAATAACTTCATAACCCAATTTTTTGTTAGTCAAACCCTTGAATTTTTCTCTTTAACAGCATAGCTTGAACCCAATGAAACAAGAAACTCCTCTCATTCCAACCCCTGTTTAAACTTGATGGAGGGGTTATTGATGAACAAAACATACTGAGAAGTAATTCTTTTGATGGGATCATCTTTGTTAAGCCTGTTGTAGTAGTACATGTCTGACTATATACTGTATTTTACTATATGGACTTATTTCATATTGGTCATTACACACTTCAGGATTTGTCTGGAAAATGATTGTGTTTATCAAGGAATTGTCGTTGCAGTCACCCTATTCCATTTTAATAACACCTTTTGTGACTTAAGCTCCAGAAGGTAGTGTTTGTCTTTTTGTGTTGAATCATATAATCTTACTGAAGTTAGTGCTTCTGTGCAGAGCCTATCTGCATTCAATCCGTTGGATTCTGCTAAAGAATGAGTACCTAGAAAGGTCACTCAGAAAAATGAAAGCCCTTATGGACGCAGTAGGCTCTATCAATACTTTGTTTCTGAGGCCCTGACAGTTTAATCTTGCTATAGGATTTAACTTCCCACTGCTGAAAATAAACAGAGAAAATATGATAAGTATCAAAAAATAGTGAACAAATTGATTTTGTGCTTTAGCTCTCTGTCAGTAACATAAGAACAGTACCACCATATAAAGTTAATGAAAGTATTTTGAAAATTAATTAATAGTTGTGAGGAACTATATTGCTTCAGTAATAAACACTTATGTGAACAGAAGTCTAGAAAAATACTGACAGTGCTGTCTTCAGAGCAGGGTTTTAACAGAATACAATAAATGAGGAGCAAAGACAATAATGACATGAAAGCAAAATAGGGAGTAGCTGCTGATTGAGGTTTGTGCCTACCCTATGTGGAATAAGCTGAGATTCAGGAGGGTAAATATCACATATAAAACCATAATTTTATCCTAAACATACTTGCAAGATAGAGCAGATGGAAGCTTCTTTGGCAACTTTAATTTCAGCATTTCTTGTTTTCTGAAAGCTTGACTTTACATTTTTGTGTATTTTGTGTTTATTTCTTACTTTCTCCTTTTCCCTCCTTCCCTATTTTTCTTGTACATATATTTTATGTGTGTCAGCTAGAAACATTCCACAGAAGCAGGTAAAATGAAATATTGAATTTGCCTTTTCAGTTAGAAGTTATGTCTATATCCAAATCAAAAAATAAAAAAACCAACCTAATTTTTTTTGAGTATTTATTCACTGACAAAAACTACAGCATGCTTGTTGTTTTTTCCCAGGCTATCCTTTACTATTAAAATTTTATATTCTATTACTATAGGATTGATCAAATAGAGACTTAATTTTTGTTAATGCAGATTGCACATTCCATAACAAGCTCTAATTTCTTTGTTTCCTTTACAAAAACAGGTATCACTGTTTCATTTTGCACTTCTTGTTAGAAAGCCCCCAAATACCTGAAGTTTTCCATGTGAAAATATTTGTATAAACATTAGCTGACTTAAAATAAATACTTGAACATATATCATCACTTTCTTAAGAAGCATTATTTGAAAATTCAGCTATAGCAGTGGAGGACTGTTACCCAGCTGTTTACTCAGCAGGCAGAGGTTACCTGCCTCACACTTCAGCCAGCAGAGCAAAAGTGCAAGTTCTCATTGTTCCAGTACACTAGAGTCAACAATGGCTTTGAAATATGTAATTAGCAATTAGATTAAATGTGCTTGTTTTGCACTTAAGTGGATCAAGTTAAATTCCACTGGCTGAACATAGTAACAAGATTCTCAGGATAAAAAATCTTGACTTTCTATTGTTGTGCAAAATAATTTCGTCTCTTGAGTATAAAGCATGTTTCATTTTTTTTTTCCTGTAAGAGTGCAGCTGAAGCTTTATTAGGCCACTTTTCTATGCTTATATTTTATTGAAAATTGAATTTTGTGGTTTACTTGTTTCATCTAGACTTTTAGAATGGCACCTTTCCTATTTCTATTCTGAAAAATAAACACAAACAATCAAAATTAGCATTTTTGAAGTTATTCATCAGCAACATGCTTTTAGTAGTGATGAGCAACCACTAAAAATTTATTTTCTTTCTTCCTACATGATCTTTTCCTATGTATTTTAATCACTGGGAAAGCAAAAACACTGGATTCAAGCTATAAATTGCTTTAAATGTAAAAAATGTTACATATATATAGAGAAAATTAAATAGTCTTTTTATTGAGCAATTGTAAAATTACATTCAGTGATTGCAATATTTTCACCCTATACAGGGTATAATGATGACCTACAGTTTTACTCTGCATTAGGTTCATCCAAGAAATAAAGTATGCAGGTCACCATCAGGTTGCACATTTATTACTTCAGCCCTAGGTGAAGTTCTGGTTATAAATGTGCCCATCTACCTCCTGCCCAAGATCATGAGAAGAGCTGGGAACAGTGGGACAGCACTCATTATTTTTAGGGGTTAAGCCAACTACTGTCTTCTTTTTAGGTTGTTCTGGATAAGGTTATTTCCTAAAGTGAATATATATATATATTATTGATTGTAGGATGGAATGGGAAATTTGAGAGTCACTAAAAAAGGAATACGACTTGAAGGAATATCTGAATTTCTACTTCCACTATATGTGAAAGAAATCCATTCCCGAAAGGTAGGTATTTTTCATCTTTCTTTCCTAATTTGCAGCTAATATAAATTGATCTCTTCAGTCTCAAACTACAAAGTTTAATTCTTACACCTCCTATATTAGCAATCAGTAGAGGTTTGCTTTGAGAATATCTTAACAGTGAAAGCTTCCTTCATGTCAATTTTTTTTTCTGAAACCTTGCTTGCTTCTTAAAAGAAATGTTTTATCCTAAAGAAAGGAGATTCAAAGCATGTATATTTTATACTTCAAATGACCTCAGAAATGGGAATGGAACATTTGACTCTCAGTTGATGTAAAGTCCAGGAAAGCAAGAGTGGTGATAAGTTCAAAATGCAGTGAAATAAGGAATGGTTTTGTTCTTTTTATCGCTAGCTATCATGACTTCCTTTTCTTTTTCATGATTTTTTTAATTTTAATTTTTGTTTGGGTTTATTTTACTCATTAGGTAGAGGAAATCCTGCTATACTGTGTAATGTCTCCAGGATTCAATTTTTCAAAGCAAACCCTTTTAAATGTTGTTTAAATGAAATTATATATCACCAGGTTATTGCAGAGAAAAAAAGAAAAGCGAGAAATTTTGTACTATGAAGTTCAATGTAGGTCATTTTAACTCTTTTGCTTTTATTCCGTTATGCTGTTTATATTAACATTGTCAATGAATTTTAAACAATATTGAAGTGCTGGAAAGTCATCTTTTTACCATGAGAGTGATTACCTATGATCTGAGTAGAATGTTATGTTGCTTTCAGTCAATCTTCTGAAAAGAATTTTAGTGTGCATACTGCAACATTTGACAGGAATCACAAGTATGTTGACCCTAAATTCCTTTGTGGTAAATTTTGACTGTTGAAATCTGTCTTCTGTGTATATAAGAAAAGTCTTGAGTACATTCATAAATGAGATGGCAGTTTCCCATTTCTCTTAATTAGCTCACTCTTATGTTAATAAATCCTTGAGGTAGGCTCTTCATCCTCTTGTTCTCTAAAGCTAAGATCTTTCAATGCTTGATAGAGTAGCAGTATTGTCCTAGGTAATGAAAACTTTTATAATATTTAAGTAGCATTGTAGGGAGCATACTTTTCATTCAAGGCTGCAGAACATTACTCATGATGTGTGCGTTTTTCTCATTTCTTTTTTGTGAGTGGACAGTATGTATTATTGTTCCATGTCCTGTTACTGTACATGTGAGTAATGATTTGGAATATTTTCTTGCCCAGTGCTTCATACTGCAGAATATTGGTTTTTTTAAAGGGAAGATGGAAACTTTTGTTTCAAGTGATAGTAATGAGATTTGAGTAGGGTCCTAATTTCATTTAGCTGCTAACAAATCTCAGAAAAAATGCATTTTATGCATATTTAATGCATGATTATTGTAAAGGAGAGGATGCAGAATCTACCGGATGCCTAACAAAAGGTCCCACTAGTCCAGCGTGGCTCATGAAAAAATGACACTTGTCAGTAAATATTCTCAAGCCAGCAGAATATAGAGTTGATCATTAACTGGAAAAAAATAATTCAAGTAAAATATTTTTGGAGCTCCAGGTCTACTCATCTGTATTAACTTTAAGGCACTTGTCACCTAGATAAAAAAGTGGTATTAACACAGGCTTTATTCTCATCTTGCAGAACTTTTGAACTAGATTCACTTTCCAATCTTATGCCAACTTGCTCACTAGTTGTGCTGAAGTTCAGTAACTTCTGAATGCAAATAGGAATTACATGAGGGAATGATGAAGCAAACCTCTGGAGCTGTATCCAGCTTAGCAGCAGGGTTTTGTTCTGTCTCTGCAGAGTATTTCTACAGCTGGATGGCATGAGCATGTGACATGAGCTGTTTTGGTACTTACAAAAGTGGCCATAGTGCTGTTGAAATCTAAAAGTAAGCTAGGTTTTCTGAGCTCTCATCACAGTCAGTGATGTGAATACTGACAGCAGATTCTGAGCAACCATCCTGCTCACTCACCAGCTATTAGTGTTTGCTTTGGGTAATACAGACAAGAATGCTTTTGTCTGCCTTTTCCATTTAAGTAATAATGATTTAAGTTTGATGTATGCTGGAGTTAAAATATTCTGTGAAATCAACACTTATTGCTTATTTCTAGTAGGAGAGTTAGTACTTTAAGCCTACACTCATTCCCCTATAAAAGAAGACATCCATTAAAGTGACATTGTTTGATTAACTCCCTGATGACTTGTTTAGTAGTAACTTGGCAGGACTGGTGTATTTCCTCTGCACTGCAGAACAGTTTGTAGGATGGCCTCTGAGGGAGTTCTCAGGAGCTCTCAGGAGCTCTCAGGAGGTCAGACCTTCGCTGTTCTCCCGCTGCAGCTCCGGGCAGAGTGAGGTGGGAAGGCCAGTGTTATTAGCAGTGAGGTACAGCAGCGGGTGTGCTGTGCTAGGAGGCATTACTGGAATTCTGGCACATTTGCTGGTGCTATCTTTTAGTAGTAAGCTGGATCTGAAAGTGACAAAAATGTTCATTGAGAGGGCAGCATTCATCTCTGCATTACTGCTGATAAGAGTTCCCAGCAGTCTGTTGAGTATGTAGGCAAAGCTGAGCTCTGCTGCTGCAATTTGAGTGTGAGACTGGCTAGATTTGCTAGTGTAAAGCTCACATATGCTTACTGAACACCACTTGCCTGCTGCATACCTGGATGCTCAAATAAGACCATTTATACAGTGTTAAATGCAGACCTTAAGCTGCCTTTATCAAGAGAATGGTATTGAACTTTGTGTAGAGGTTTAAATACTACCTTTTATCTTGTGATTGCTTCACTGAAACCCTGAATATTCAAAGTGCTAAAATACTTAGATTTAACTCAGTTGGAAAACAAATGTATGTGAATTCTTAAAAACAAGAAAACTTCTAGTGACATTTACTTTTGACAGTATAAAATTTTCTCTCCAAAGGTAGTAGTGAAAAAGCCAGGTCTTTGACTAAAATGAATATTTTCTCTTGTGTAGAAATTGTGTAAATGAGAAAGCCGCTCAAAGTGTGCTGTTTCCCTGGCCCTGCTCCTCTTGTTTTGCCCTTTTTACCATACACAGTTAGTGGCATCTGCAGAACTATGGGTTCCTACCCCCAATTCTTTGTTTACACAGAGAAGAAACTTCTGTATTTCCATCAAATGTCTTCTCTGCATGTCAGAATTTAAAATGATGCATCAGACCCTGAGCAGATAAGCACTCATTGGGTCCTGAGTCGACATCTTTATATCCCCAAAACCAGGGCATGTTTAGTATGTGTAATGAATTTTACAGAGAATTACATTTTGACTATGAATGGTCTAGCTGTACACTTTTGATCAAATTGCTAGCCTGAAACCAGTAAGTTTCATCCAGACCATGTTATATTTCTCATGTTTATATCATTTGCATTGCTATGATGCAAACTTTATTCTTTATAGTTTATCTTTAATGAGATATATGAAATCAAATAACACATAATGCAACATCCTGAATTATTTCAGTATTTCAGTTCTTCTGAATTAAATGTTTTTTTATCACGCTACTGCATCCATACTACTGCACTTCAGAATGGAAACAATCAAGGTACTGTCTTATTAGCTTGTCATGTAACAATAAGAGTGGTTCAGGGTGTTTTCTTGAGAATATATTCCTGGATTTATTAATCTTTTTAATTTGCACATCCAGTTTTTAAGGGCTGAAAAAAATCCAGTTTTCTCTTTGTAAATTGTTTCCATTACATAAAAGAAGTAACCCATTGTCCCTTAAAGTAGAGGGGATTACTTTGGGCTTTTTTTTTCACAATTAATAAGGTGAAAAATGTATTCTCTGAAATTAGCATGTGTTTTCCAGAGATATCCTTAGAGAGCACAGAATTTAATAATTGAGTTAAAAGTCTTTGGGAAAATTTCAAGAAAACAAGAAATAGTGAATATATATGAACTTCTTACTGAACATGAGAAACTCTGAAAACTTTGAGTTTATCTTGTCTTTTAAAATATGTGATTCTATATGAATCAAGTAATTGTAGGTGGAGTTGAAAGCAGGATTTCTTTCAGGTATTTTTTTCCTCCAGATTTTTACTCAAGAGACTGAATATCCTTGTAAGTATTTAGAAAGCTTTATTTTACATTGTTTTATTTCCAAACCTGGATCAATCTTGACAAAAGCAAATCTAAAATATATTTCTTTCATCACTGTTTCTCTGAGTGTATATAATCATCAACATAAAATTAACTTTTGCTAATTTCAGCCAAATCATTGCATATATTTAGGTTTATGTTTGGGCCTTAGGTGCCTTTGGGACAACCTCAAATTCTTTTTCTGAGACAATGTCTTTGTTGAGCTTCTCTCTCTGATTGAGTTATAAGGATGCAGCATAGGAGATCACATCAAAAACCTTTATGAAGTTGAGGAAGAAGATACACTCTTCTAGTGCATTGAGACGGGCTTCTCTTTTTGCAAGACCAGAAGTTGGTGCTTCTTGCCTTTACTAATCCCATGCTTATTTTGTCCCAACTGACTGTTTTTCATATCTACTTTGTAATAATTTTTAGGGGCCTCTCCCACATAATCTTGCTAGGAGCTGATGTGAGACTGACTGGGCTGTAGATTCTAAAGTCTTCCCTCCTTGCAAGATGTTCATACTCTCTTGTAAGGGCCTGGCAGGATGGGGGTTTTGTTGGTTTTGGGGTTGGGTAGGAAGAGCATATTCCCCCACATTCCACTCAGACATGTTCTCCCAAAATTTCAAGGCCAGATTTGCTATATTAACCCTCTTTTCTGCTCTGTGAGATACCCTTCTGCCGTACAGTCAAAACTAACTCAAGAATCATGCAGTCCTACCACGACTGAGGTATATAGGTCTCAGAGAAACTCCATTTAGGAGATGTCATTGCACATTTTTTTTGTAATGTCAAAAAAATCACAAAGGTACCCAAAGAATCTGCTGCTGTTATTGCACAGGATGAAATGCAATACTTGTTTCTGTAGCTACATGTCACAATCCACTCAGATGAAACTTGAAACGCTTTCCAGTTAATTTTTCTGATACCTGCTCTTCAAGTCTTGCCCTTTGGGATCACTCACCTGTCACTAAAGATAAAGTCACTATTATGGCATTGTCCTGGTTTTGAGAACTAGGACAGTCATAAAGGACTCCTTAAGTTATTTTGGCTCTCAACACAATGTCATTCCAATAGTGTCGCTTTTATTGATATGAAAAAGATATAAGGTTTTCTTCTTCACAAGCTTTGCCAAAGGACAAGTCACTCCTATATTTGTTGGTGGTCTCTGGAGGGACTACCACTCTGAAATTGAGTTGGCTGTGCTTGGTCTTTGCTGACAGCTGATAAGAACTTCCATGATTCATAATTTTGTTCTTGATTTGCTATACTTCAGTGGAATCTGTCTGGGGATCATTCAGTTGAACAGCTTTTTCTTTTGAACTTCGCTTTTTCATGTCAGCCTCTACTCCTGTTATTATTGGTGAGAGTTGTTGCTCAGTCAAGGAGGATCTCTGCTTTTTACACTGAAAACTCTGAGTTAATGTTACCCAACCCTTTTTCTTTGGTTGATTGTGGTTCATGAATCGAGTCAGGAAAGGCCTATATCCACCCAATTTTATACCAGCCTGAGGTACTGAATTGTATTTGGAAGCCCTTCTTCAGATGGATATAGGACAGGTATTGAAGTTGGAACTGTTTTTCTGGGGGTTGGTTGTTGTTTTTAGCCTCAATTGGATCTCCTGTTTTCCAAGTACTTCCTTCATATAATATATCTGTGTACTGCTGGGGAAAATTTCAAGGAAACTATGTGACATCTCAGTCTGATGTTCATAATGTTTATTATGTGATTCTTATGTAAAGTGCATTTAGATTGAACTGTTTTAACTGTATGGGCATCTTACACTGAGGGATGACTTTTTATTTCCTGAACTACTTTGAAATAGGTTAGTTGCAGTTTACACAAGCTAAGCAATTAAAGGAATACTACATGTTTAAAAAAATATTATTAGTTCCATAGAAAATCTGATCCAACACAATGAAATAAAAGCAGATTAATTGAAAAGAGGAAAAATCTCTGTCTTTATCTCTTTGTGTACTAAAACTTCATGGGTATTTGTACTGGCAGATCAATTTCTTTTAGGAAGCAATATGGCCACAGCATTACCTGTATTGAAGAAGAATTAAGTTAAAATAAAGTAAAGAAGTGCTACAAGCATTTTAATGAAGTAGTACAATTTACTAAAACATTTTAGAATTTAAAAAATCCTTTTTTTTTCTTTCTTTTCTTTATCCTTTCTTTTCTTTCCCTTTTTAGGCTTTGTAAGAAATATATGTTCCTTTTTTTTTGTTTGATTATAGATATTCAATACTTGGTTAATTCAATTCATCCTTAAAAACAAGCACGTAGAACAATCATTCTCCTTCTTAGATGCAAAATAAGTACCACATTTCATTATCTTATGGTTTACATTCTTGAATCTTTGCTAACAGTGTTACTGCAAAGCAGCTGGAAATTTATTTTTTGAGGAAATGAAATGGATGCATTGATTATACCATAAGAAGGACTGTGTTTTGACACTGGCCTTCATCCAGGAGTGATAAGTAATGCTAACATTAGTTGAAAGCCTTGATGACTTAAAAAGCATCCTCAGGAAATAACTGCACAAAGCCAAACAATTTATATTCTTTTCATTACCAAGTGTATGATGAGTCACTTCCTTTAGTCTCAACCTATTATGGTATGTTAAAATTTCAAATAAAAAAATTACCTAACTTCTCATGTTTAACAAGTTATACAAAGTTAATTTTTAAAACTCAGTTTTGATTACTCTGCTAATTCACTGAAATGTGATATTTTTTAAAAAAAATTTAAAGTCTTAGAATTAAATTTCAAAAAATATTTTAAGGTAGTAACCAAGTGCATAGGTTTTTCAAGGCTAAATCTCCAAACTATGCAAAGACCTCACATTAAAGAAGAAAAGCCTTGAAACAGCAAACCAGTTAATTGCTGTGTATTATTTCTATCTCATAGACACAAAGAAGGGAAAGAATCATAATTTTTTTTTGTTAGAAATTCAGTAGGAAATAAACACTAGCAAGAACTTCCAGCTATAGATGGTGAAATCCATGGGTGAGATTAGGACAAAGAAAACTCATAAGTAGAAACCTTGTAATAGAAGCAGCTGAACAAGTTAGCATCCTGTACTGGAATTGGTAATTATGGCTTCAGCATTATGACTGTACAATAACAGCTGGGGATTTACTGTAAAGTTGGCTCCTGGGCTTCAGCCAGAGGCTCATTTGTATCTTTTGCTGAATTTAAATCAGTTGTTCTGCAAAGGAAGTTACTACAGTTCACAAAATTTGTTAATTTAGAGTGGCAATCTGTCATGCATAATTCTACAACAGCTACACACTCTCGCTGAACTCTTTTCAAGTGTAAGTGGAAATCGCAGTAGTTGGCTGAAGGTTGACTCTGAATTTTCTTTTGGCCTGAAGTAGAAATTATTTTTAAAAATACAAAGTTATACATAAATGTGATTTGTAAAAGTGAAATCTGTGCGATACTAAACTTGGCACTCCAGTGGTGATTTACATGAAAGATGTTTCTTAATAGAAAGGAAAATTGAAGTGAGAATATAGAATGGCTAGATTTATTTTTTCCCCTCTTGCTAGATCAGCATATAAATGACAAGGTTTGGACAAAGGTTAGTTTTGCCTCTGAGTTTCTCCACTGGCACCCACCAGACTGGCATCTTCCTATAAATCTTTGGTCTCTCTTTCTGAGTTTAGTAAAAAATCTCAGCAGAAAAGTGCTCCATACTTGTGTTGATATTTTGATAAAGTACAGATATTTTAGAATGTCAGTTAACTCTCCTGACAAGCTGAGCCGCAGAAAATGCAGAAAGCAGTTTGGCTTTTTGCAGGAGAAACTACTTTGCATTCTACAAGCAGCAAATTAGTTTTAAAAATATTATTGTAAAAAATGTTATTATGACTATTTAGGTCAGGGGTACTACTGGATTCTCTTTTAAGAGACAGGTTCTGCTTCTCTTTCAAAATATTCTCTACTAGGATGTAGGGTTTTTTTGAAACAGTGTGGATCATATTGAATAATATACTAATTTTGGAGTAGCTTCACTGGTTCCTCAGCATGAATAAGGATAACAAAATTTTGTTATTCTGAAAGTGAGGAAAATTATACATTAGCATAATAATTGATGGGACTCTTACACTGCTCAGATAAGGTGTTAGGATTACCTGAAGCAGTCAATGGAAGAATGCTTTGGTCTCTCTTCATCTTTTATAGATGGTGGTGATTGAATACTTGCCCAGAGAATTGTAGATGCCCCAGCCTGGGAAGTGTTCAGGGTGGATGGGGCTTTGAGCAGCCTGGTCTAGGGAAAGGTGCTCCTTCCCTTGGGAGTTGGAAAACAGATGATCTTTAAGGGCCCTTCTGACAGAAACCATTTGATGATTCTTTGATTTTTATTTCCTCCATTTTTTCTCTCCTATTAGAGGAGAAACACTATCTTGAGATGGTTCTAAAGTTGTCACACAAAAACCACAGAAATTATTAGCTGAAACATTGTTGGTAGTGTATGCAAGAAGTCATGGTTATAGTCTCCCAGCTGAAGACCACATTTTTTTTTAACTCCATATTTCGCTCTTTGCATTTTAAAGCACTTATCAATTTCTCTTTGGAGTCAGAAAAGCATTAAAAACTGCTTTTAACTAAAAATATTATCGATGTTAGGATTTGCGTATTTAGGGCTATTCTGTATCTTTCTAAGGTTTGCAGGTTTTTATTGGTCTGAGTTTTTATCTGTGGATTTCAGCAATTAGATGTAATTGCCAATCAAAATATTGGAAGAAGCATCTGATGAGCATGGCACAGATGCTTTATGTGTGATTCCAGTAGTATAAATCACTATTTATGAGGCACTCTATAAAGAAATATGTTGCATGTGTGTATTTTTGTAAGAATAACAGGCATAAATCTCATTTTGACCTTGAGTTGGCATTCAGAAGATAATGTCTATGTGCATCCATATTATTTAATCTCTCCACCCAGTTCTCAGTTCAGGAACTATGTAATTAACACAGTCTTGGTACAATGAGAAACAGGTGAGAAACTAATTACCCCTTTATCCACCAGGTATCTCAGTTCCTACATGGGAACCACTTAAGCACACACAGACTACAGATACCTGGTGTTCACTATAGTTGAGCTGAGATTACAGGGTGTGCTACATAGTGTAAAAGGAGTTACAGATGCAACCAGCACAATATAACCCTCCTGCTTAATTCCCTTCCATTGAATAAACCAAGTTCAGTCTTGGAACACAGGCAAGTAGAGTAAATAAACATAATTTAAGCCATAACTGTGGATACTAGAATCTAGTACGTGCCTCAGGCTGAAATGACATCCCTGCCCTGGCAAAAGAGTTCAGTAATGAAACATTAACACAGTAATGAAATCCTTTATGAGGTACATAGAGAACACTTGCTTCACACCATCTGAGATTTTCCATGTGAATTTCAGTGTAAATTGATGGGACACATTTAATTGCATGTTTGGGTCAATTTCCACTTAATGTACAAAATTTTGTTGTTGAATTACTTATCCCTTAAACTACTCTTGGATCAAATAATTTAAAATATTAAGACTAGGAGTGTTTCCCTGTAGAAAAGCCCATAAATATTTTAATGGTTATTTTGATGTTCTGCAGATTTTTTATAGTTTTCAAATAGTAACTTAACAATAATTTAAAAATTTAAAAACCCTCCAACATTTTAATTACTCATTCAGGATTATTTTTTTTTAATGGACCAGTTTAACATTGTTTTCTTGAAGATAAGTTGTAGGTGAAGGACTTACTTTCCAGTTGCTGGGCATAGTCCCTCAGAATTTAATCTTGTAATCCTTTTCAAATGAGAGTCTAGCTCTTTAAAACAGAATCTTCCCTGATCCATATCATAATATTTAGCATTTTAGTTTTCATCAAAAGAGCACTTATGTAATGCCTGCCCTAACCCTTTCCAGATACTGTTCTTTGGTATGTGTCCTGGATTGGTCTTGCAGCATGCAAACTGGATTTCTTTTTGCTATTTGCTAGTGCTATGTCCTCAGCACAGCGAGTTTCATTGCAAAAGTCTGTTGTAATTAGATCACGCTGCTGTATGTATAACCAACTTCTCACTTCTGCTAATCAACCTGTTCACTTTCTTTTGCTTCCCTTCCTTAATGATGCCAAGGGCCCTGGTCTTTTGTCAGCCTGTCTGGGGGTTTAAGCAGAAGGCTTAATTAATGTCTTCAGCTGTGATCTGGAAAATGCATTCTCTCACAGAAAATTTGGATAGATCCCTATGATTCAAATAAAGTAAAACTGACAAATCTCTAAAGGCTGAAAGTTCCAAGTCAGAAATGTAACTGAGAAATCATTATCCCGAGAATGAACAAAACTCTTTTGTTTTTAATTTTTGACCTTTAGAAGTTCATTAGTTTCTTAAATATCTTAATTATATTAGACCTTGAATATCTAGTCTTCCTGCTTGTGAACCTCTTGGGCTTTCCCATACAAATAAGAAACTATTTTAACTAAGTTTTAGCAGGTAGGGAATCTTTATAGAATTAGAATCCACATTTCCCCATGCATATGCATGGGGGTTTTCAGAAATTTCACAAGTATCTTTGTATTTCATCTTTTCCTTGCTAAAAGATTTAATTTTTTATTTATTTTTTTTAAATTCAGTCACTTTTGAATCTTCAAGTATCTAGTGTACGTTTAGGAAATGTGTTTAAAAATTTATTTTACAAATTGCTGTAATGTCTTAGGATCACAGTGTCTTGAGAATTTGCTGTATATACCTACTTACATGTTTATTAGGCCTCTAGCTTTATTCAGTCTTCTTTCTGTATTTTGGAATAATTTTTGGTGATTCAATGTTTTGCTTCTTTGCTTTTTTTTTTTTTTAAATAAATGTCATTTTAAACTGGTTTTGATATTGTCAAAATAAAAAATGTGTTATTAAAAAACCAAATCATTCTTGTAGAACGCTGGAAAACTGAACAACTATCTGCTTCACTTTTTATAGGCTTTGGTTTTCCACTTCTTTAACAAAAGAAAGAAGGGTAAATTTGGTAAAATTCTCTAACAGTGAATAAATTACCCTTTTTTAGACTGAGATAAGCCTTTAAAGATAAAAGATATCTGCAAAGAATGTTTTGCCCTCCTGTGCCTTCATGTTTCATACTGTTTTTAAGACTAGAAGGCACTATTTCCAGACAATACATGAATGCTTAGAATTTAGTTTTATTACCTTTATGCCATTTGTGCTTTGTATGATAATGGAGTACAAAGGTTAGGAGCAGCAGAGCTGGGATCAGTATTTATTTCTAAAGGTACATAGCTCTCCAGCATTTCAGACAACATGGTTTCTGCACCTCCATTTCTTCTCTGAAAAACAGGGCTAACAGCACATCCCTACCTCACAGGAGGTCATCAGCTACACAGCTTAAATGATGGTGTGTGCTGTTAGACAATATAAGCAAATAAGAACATCAGGCAATGGGGGTATTAATTAAAAGTACAGAAGTATTACTGATTCTTATTTACGTGGAATATTCTATATCAAGCATACTGAGATCATCCATTAGCATTCATTGCCCCCTGTTATTATTACAAATATTACTTTGCTTTGAAGATCAGGCTTGTAGGCATCATTCTAAGCTCATCCTTCCCTTATAATTTATTTCCTTTGTGTTTTGAGACTGATGAGCTATAAATTGCTCATGAGATGTAATGGGTTTTCTAATCAGAAGCTGTAAAGAGTAGAGCCTGGCATTATTTTACTGCTTTGCTAAACAGTTTTACTAATGAGGTTACTAATACAATGTCCCCATTGAAAGATAAAACTCATGATAATATTTCTCCTGATTGGGAAGAAGGATTAGCAGTTTTATTGTGAATTATTTCTAGCAAATATCTTCATCATTTGAGATGTTTTGAGGGCAGGACCACCAACACTAGAAATATGAAAGTAAGCAGTAGCTCTGTCAAAGTAAGATGGAAAACTATAAAAGATCTAATTCATCATTCATGTCTCAAATATTTCCTTCCAAAATAATGCAAGTAAGCTCCGACTCTCAGCAAATGCATTTATAGCATCATAATACCACATTTGTTACAAAAATGCATTAGGAGTGCACCATCACATCCTATAACACTTTCACAGGACATACTTTTTTCCTTTGAAAAGCAAATAAAGTTTGATTATAAAGACAAGTATGCAAAGTGTACCATGTTCAGAGGAACTGAAGGTGTCACTGACTTTCTGGAGCCAGGACACCCTATGACTTGCCTTCCTCTCTTTACGAAAAGTGTGGTATGGTTTTGGTCTGTTTTTTCTGTGTCCTCCATGAGAATTAATCATTATCCTCTGCAAAAATTAATCTAAATAGTTCTGATCCTCTTGTGCATGAATTTCTGCATGTGTGCAAAAGTGGGAGAAAGAGATCCTCATCACATACATAGAGTTCTACAAGATTAATACTCAAGTCTCTGATCTTGGTTAAGGTGACTTAGGACAAGATGACTGTGGTCCAAGGTGATGCTTTTTTTTCCAGGTTTAATTTAAAAAAAAATCAATTTCAAAAATTTATCTTGTTTCATGTAAAAATTCATAACTAGTTTACTCCAGGCACCTCTTGAATTTCAAGAAAAAGTGGGGGAGTCCTACCTGGTTCTCATGCTTTTAAAGAATGGCAAGAAAGGAAAAGGACTTTCCCAACCAGTTTTGGTGGCTAAGAACTAATGATAACAGAGTGTTGGAACTTTGACTGTCTTGCCTGGCAATGGATGCACAGTGCAAGATTGAGGAAATAATTCTGTATAGTGAAAAAGATTGTGATTTTTTTTTTTCCTTTTTTGTAGAATTTGGCTACTATTGCTTTCTGATGTAGCGTCAGGTCTTGATTTGAAAGATAAAGTGTGTTAAATGAGTTAGTCTCTTTTCCTCTTATCCTTTAGAGGAATGTGGAGTGGAGAATGGACCACCACCATCAGAACTTTTTAAGTGCTGGAAATTTTCCACGTTTTTTGAAAATGATCCAGTTTTTCATGAAGGTATGCATATTGTTCCTTAGCCAGAAGAGAAGGATGAATCTGAGAAATTGTCTCTTCCCATTATTCTTCTCAGCAAAAGGCATAATTTATTGTCATGCAGGCCAACGTGACTGAAATAATACCTCTGTCAAAACCTTAAGATAAACAGCATCTACTGCTCTTTCCCTATCCAGTGAGTTAGCAATTTTGTTGTAGAAGGTTGCCAGTTTGGCCAGACATTTCTTGTTCATAAATCCAATCTGATTACTCCTGATCTCCTTCATCAATTTGCAGTTGCTAAAATCATTTTGAAGAGTGCATGTTTTCAGCACCATCTGTGTATTTGGGATGTCAGTGTTTATTCTAAGGGAACTGAATTGAATAAAATAGTTTAAGAATTGTCTGTAAACTACCGTTCCTCTAAGTTTTCTACTTGGGTAGATTGCTGCATGCTATTTTTTCCCTGCAAAAAGAAAAACATAAAACACTCTGTATCAATAAAATTACACCAAACAGTAATATAACATGTATTAATGAAATTTACCACAGTGATATAATATGTATTAATGAAGTTTATCACATTATGTTATATTTCAAACTAAATAGGGTAAAAATATGACTCAGGGATGTTGACAGAATTTCCCTCCAAGCACATTTCTAATGTAACATCAGCAGGGAAGAAGGCCATCTGTCCATGTGTTTTTCTGAAAGGATATTCAGGTTTCTTTGGAAAGCAACCAGACCTTGTCCTTGTAGAATTCGGCAAATCTGAAAAAAATGGAGTCATTTACCAGATTGAATGTTTTTGTGCAATTCAAGAGACTAGAATGACAGGGAAGGCAACTGCCTTAGCATTAAAAATCAGTGTATGCCCTGTCCTCATGAATTAATAATAATGGTAATACTTAGAGCTTGATAGTTCTTTAAATGTTAATACATATAGGATAGCCTTAGCTAAGGCAATATCATCTGCTGCACGTACTTTTAAAGCTCTTTATAAGTATATTCCCTGTAAGTATCTTCCCTGAGCCAGGAAAGGATATTGATTGGTTTTTGTCTCTGCAGTACTTTATGATAAGTCCTACATTCTGGAAACAAAATACATTGAAAATTATGCTCATATGTGGTACCTGCAATTATTATATTGAAACTTGAAGTTATATCAAGAATTAATTTGAACTGTAAACATGAAGAACTTATGCACTTTCTCTGAATGGAGCAATCTTGTTAAATGCCAAATTCTCGTTTGAGAATTTTACCATCAAGCTGTTTATGGTAGAGATACTCAATACCTGTGGATTTTCTCTCCAAAGTTTCCCACTTTGCGTTCTCACTAATTTAAAAATCCTTGAAGATGTACAAGAATGTTACATGTCGCAACTCATGTGACTAAGATTGTTCTTCATTAAGAAATCTTCTGTATTTCACTTCTGCCTGTATTTTGTTTTCCTACACTTGAAATTAGCTCTTTTACAAATCTTGGCATGCATTTATATTTTGATACATATAATTTATTTTGATTAGTTGGGAAAGAACATGGTTTGCCTGAGGGATGTGGAAGAGAGACCATTGCAGAAGTTATTGGCTTAAGGTTCTGTGATCTAGACTGTAATGAAAGATAGATTAATTAATTGTTCTGACTTGAAAATACATGTATATAGCAATTCAATTTTTTTGTCTTTTGTCAAAGCAGTGAGATAATAATTTCATAAATTACATTGAACTCAGACTGTTGAGAGAAATTGCTTTCCCTGCTTAGTAACTTTTCGCTTACAGATGCATCGTTGTTCTTGGATATCCTTGGTTTGAAGTGCTGCTGTTGTGACATCCAGGAAGAGAGACTACACTATGTAATATTTCATTTTCCTCTCCAGATTATACAGAATTTCATAGGTTTACAACAATAGCATTTGTTGTGCTCAGAAGATGAGAGTAAACCAATTTTAAATTAATGCAATATGTTTTTCAAGGAAAAGAGTAAGGGAAGCTGCAATCTGTTCTTGTTGTTTCAGGACCCTGTAGAGTAAATTCAATTCAGCAAGGATATCATAAATGCCAGAAATATTCTGGGAAGGTCTGAGCATGACAGGATATCTTGCAAATAGTAAATTAAGAGAAAAGGAGAAAAATACATTTAGCTAGCTATCCTTTAGAGATTTGAGCACCAAGCAAAAACCCAAGAATCCCTCTTAAAAAGGAACAACACAGATGAAAAATGAACAAGATTTTTCACGTACTGAAATTTTAAGAAAATTTTTCAAATTTGGGGTTTTTTTAATCTCTCTGGAACAGTCTCACACCATATTAAAAATAAAAAAAAGAAGTGGACTACATATTAGGATTTCATAACATTTCAGTTTATATATTTATAACTCAGAGAGAACCCAAGGAGGCATTCAAACTGTGGTATATACAAGATAGATGAGCTTTAAACCCCCTTGAATTGGTTGTGGCATATAAGACAGCTGTGACTTTGAATCTCAGTTATTCGAAAATTAAGTGACACAGCAGGCAGTGTGTATTCAATATACCCAGTAGTGCACAGAAAGTAACAGTTTATTTATCTTAGAGGGTTTATGGTCTTTTTTTAAGGGAACTGAGGCAGGAGAATCAGGAAACAACATTTAAAATAAATTTCTGAGCAGATCAGCCATAGAGAAAACTGCTTCTACTCTTCAGCTGATAAAGAGATCAAATTTTTCTATAATCTGTTGTTTCTGATAATATTTCACTATATAGAAACATAAATTTTCCCTCCCAAATTAGACAATCCTGTGTTACAGATGTGGAACATATGTATTGTTTCATTTCAGTATAGAATTAAATGAGTTTTTTGAAAGAGAAAACAGATATAAATCAAAGCTCATAGAATCACAGAATATTAAGGGTTGGAGTAGACCATAGACATCATCTAGTCCCAATCCCACTGCCATGAGTTGAAGCATTCAGTATGACTTTTATTTTCTGTGTTTGACAAATGAACTCATGTTACTCTTCTAAAAAACTCAGACTAATGATGAAATTCAGGTTTTCACACATCCAAAATTTAAAGAACAGCTGGCCTTGTGACAAAGGCTGGTTTTGTTTCAAGACAGAATGCTTGAAAGTGATATATTGCCTCAAGTATTTTTTTCTACTGTAACATGGCAATTAGAACAAGTATGTATTGTCGTTTTGCCATGCAATTTTGTCTTGACCTTTTGAATTCCGTGTACAAGTAGGCATACAGAGCAGGTGGAGCAGTGTCAACTCAGGAACACTGGTCTGTCTGAGATAGAATTCTTGTTATATCACTCTTGGTAAAATGATTTAAATAATTCAGAGACACTTCTGCAAGCCCTGACACTCAGCGAAATGCCAGCAATTGTAAGCAATCTTCAGTAAGCCAGGAGTGAGGCAGAGCTCCTTATATTTGACTGTTTTGTTTCACATATATCTGGACAAATGGAGGAAGAGCTTGCCTCAGAGGGTTCCAAAGGGGCTCCAATGCACTATGAAGCCTACAGGAAAGAGCCTGAAACGTTGATAGAATAGGTGGATGCATTTATGTGCCCTTGTTGGAATGGCAGCATAGATGCAGCCTAAGTGGCTGTGGTAGAAGTTGCCAGAAGTTCTGGGATTTTTCTTGATTTCTCTTAAATCCATGTATGTGTGTCTATAGCCTTATTCACCCTGTCATTTTTATAAAATACAAGACTCCTGTTTTAAACACAAATATTTATTCTCTCCCTGTTGTTGCCTGAAAGTTGTAAATGAGCTAAAATATAGCCATTGGCTAATTTGCTAAAGTGTTGGTTATTCACTGAGTTAATTTTTGGTGGCAGTTGTAATCTTTTTGTTGTTTCAAACAACTATGAATCTAGGTTTGTCCCCCCAAATCACTGTTTCACAGGCTGATTCCTAATGATACACCAGTATTCCCTGCTGATTTTTACACATTATTATTTAAAACAGACATGGGATTTTTTTTTTAATTTCAGTAATAAACTAAAAATTGTACTGCCACTTTTCTGAACTAGTGAATGAAGAATTTTAAGGTAATTTAATGTTTTCAGGCAATAAATTATAAAGAACACATATCTATATTGTAAATTCTGTCCTTCTCCAAAAATCAATCAGTGTATGGAAGAGTCACAGATATCCAGCACACAGTTCAACTAGACAAATTTCACCAAGTTTCTCACCAGCTGTGTGAGGGCACTGGGTTGTGGGTCTTCGATCCTGTTGTGACAAAGTGGAAAAGAAAATAACTGCTGTTTTTTCTGTTTTGCTTTACTTTGTTTTGGAAAGTTTGAAAGATTCAGATTTTACCATCTGTCTTTTAATTGCAGTTTTATGTCAAAAAATATTTCCTCATTTTAGGTGGCAGCAAAGTATAGACAGTACAGCTATATCAATGCCCCATACAGATAATGAAATGCCATTTTTTAGTAAGTAGAAACCATGAGAAATAATTGGCACACAAACCTATGTACACACAAGATCACTGTCTCTGAAGCAGCATAAAGAAGCTTATGTCAACTCTAGCACCTGTCTTTCTACAACTGTTAATAGCTATTTACACCTCCTAGAATTCCTGTGTAATACTTGAGCACAAAAGAATCTTTGGTTGATAAAGCATCTACATCACAAAGTCAACTAGTGACTGATGTGTGTGCCTTTATTCTCTCACAGCAAAGCAAATCCAGCATCTCTTCTTCCACTTCGAGATAATAAAATACATTTTGATCTAATCTATGTCAAAGAACTGAATGAAAGACTTTCAAAAACCATTTTTGCTATTAGCAGTCTACCACTTGTGACTAGACTTGTCATTCAAACGGTCTAAAATTGAAAATTAAATTAAACTTTTGTAATCTATTGTCATTAACACTAAGAAATTGATTACTTACATTTTCTGGAGGGGATCCTCAAAATTAATCACACTGTGCAGAACTTGATTTAACTTTCAAATTCTGTGAAATTTCCATTGTGTTTATAATTCTCCTACAACTCTTGAAGAAAGTTTATTCCTAATTCAATCCTTTCTCTCACTTAGGGCTTTAGAAGAGCCTGCAGATATCATGAATTAGTGGTAGCATGGTACAATTGAATGACTCCAAATGAGTCTCTAATAATAAAAGAGAACTGGTAGATGTATTATACAATACATTATGGAAAAGAACACTACATTTCAACCTTAAAAGGTGGCTGTGGTATTTATTACATCTTCTTAGAAAGTTAAAGCAAAGGCTGAATCTGTTCATGCAAGACAGTCGAACAGAAGAAGGTAAATTGCCCAAACAAATAAATATCAGTCCTCTTCTCATGTAAAAATCTGTTTTTAAATTGTCTCGGATTCAGCCTGTTGCATTAATATCTACTAAAATCTGTGTTATGACCTGACAATGCTGGGAGTGGATTATTTTGTGTGTAGCACCTCAGATAGTGAAAAAATCTGAAAATTATGTCTGAAAGGTATAAAGCATGGGGAAAACAAAAAACTTCAATCTTCTGTGTAAAAATCAAAAAGCCAAAAACCTGGGAAATATGTTTGTGTTATAGCTAGCATTTGAGATTTCCTACTTTGCTCTGACTCTCTTGCTGTGAACTTCATTGTGTGCATGAATTAATTTTTCTTTTTTTACCCTTAATGAAAGTAACACTCTAAAGTGTTAATATTGAACTGGGAGTATTGAACATTGTTTTGAAAACTGAATGAACTAGAGAAAATCATCTTAGAAAATAAATCAGTTTTGGCTAGGTAAAAGGGGACTTCCAAGACCATGAAATACTTCCCTATAGAAGTTCTTTGGCAAGGTTTATGTCTACCTCGTAGGAATTAGCTTAGTCTCATGAAAGAAAGATTAAGGGTATAAAAAACGACAGATTATTTGACATATGTGGTATTTTTAAAGCTCCTGTGGAAAAGGTGTGAGGTTGTATAAATCATATGCTTCCTCTAGAGTCAAACTGGGAAAAAATTCCATGGGAATCTGGAACAAATTTGAGAACCTGTCCTTGAAGCGTGGTGCAAGTTCAGCTTGCAGTTCAGCTTGTCAGGAGAAAAAGCCAATGGAGAAATGTGTGGTGGGACTCGGTCCCGAGGTCTTGGGTTTTGGTCTTCTCTGTTCTTGACTTCACTCTGGCATAAAAGTCAGACAAATCGCATCTGTCCCTCCTTGCCCTTCAGCAGCAGGAAATCGAGTTGCCTGAGCAGGGGAAGAAGTTGTTGCTTTTAATGATTCCTTGGGAAGGGAGTCAGGGCTAGGAGGCCTGACAGGTAGAGCACCTGCCTTATTGTGTAGACATGACATAAAAAGGAGTTGTACTCCTGAAGGAATGCAGGTTTAAAAGCTCTCACTCTGTCCCTGACTGCTTGTTGAGGAATTAGCTAGGGCCTTTAAAAGGAACATCATATCAAAGCAACATGGAAGACAATTATATGAAAGAGTGTTTTATTAGTTTGATTTTTATTTGTACTGCTAGGAATTCTATATTTGAAAAATTCTTTCTATTTTGTTGGCAAAATGTTGTTTTGAAAATACAGCCTTCCTGGTTTTGGAAGGGATACTCAATAATTTTTATCAATTTGGTATATAAAAATATATCCAGATAAAGATAATGAAACTGAATGTCTCCTTTCCGATTTTGTATTAACATGAAGCTAGTATAGAACCTGGCCCTGTGACACAGTGGGAATATCACAGATTTTGGCAATCTCCATTTCCCTTTGTATAAATTTGAACTAGTCTTCTTCTACTGCTATAATTCCTTTTGTATAATTTATGAGACATAAAATTATGGATGATAATATAGGTTATGGCTACATTTTTTCCTTGTCTTTTACATTCTTTTATAAAAATTTTGCCTGAGCTTTTCACACTATAAACTAGACAGACGCTGACTCAGGGTAGATTTTTTCCTAACTAAAATTCTTCTTTTCCCTCAGGATCTCTGACACTTCAGAAGTGCTGACCTAGAGAGAGCACACTGTTGAAATACTGTTTTATGCTAGAGTCTCAAAAAAGAAGCTGATAGCTGACTAGCATTCACAGCCTTTGGCTGACACAGGTCTATTTGTTGATGTCTGTGCAGGAAAAAAATGATGAAATTCAAGCTCAGGAAATTGGGAAATGCAACTGTGTTTCATTATGGCTTTTGTAATTTTATTGGTTGGGAAAAAAAATCCACTAGCTAATATTAGTTTGATGAAGTAAAACTAATTCTGTTGCGATTTTCCCCCATTTGATGTATAGTTCTACTTTTTGGGGTGTTTATTATTATAAAAAGATGAAAGCATTGCATTTCATAATTGTTAGCACTATTAATCACAGAATGACAGAATATGCTGAGTTGGGAAGGACCCACAAGGATCATTGAGTCATGTAAATCTCCCTTGGCTGTTCACAGCACTGGCCCTCCTGGCCTGGTTGGCTGCCAAGGGTCGTGATGGGGCTCCTGAACCTTGGGGAGTCACTGTACAGCTGGATATCACCCCTGGGCTTTCCTTCAGTCATGGCAGTTTGAGATTTGCCGACTGAAATAAAAATTTTAAAAGTTGATCAAATTTGATTCTTAATGAAATTAATTCATTGAGCAAGAGAATTGAAAAGAAAATAGTTTTTTCAGGGTGTCAAGCTGATATTGGAATATGTAATGTAGAATTCTTGTCATATTATTAGAGGAACCAAAACAATTTTCAAGATACATGCATGAATATACATTATTATTTTATTCAAAGGTCTCCTGGTGCAAGTTAATTCATCCATTATATCATCTATATACACAGTAATATCTTCCATTACTTGCTGAAAAGTTACCACACAGGGTTAAAGGCTGCTAAATTTAAAGTATAATATAAATATAGCATTTTCAGAGGATGAAAATTTATTAATACAGATTTTCTTATATAAAGATTATAGGTTAGCACAAATACATCTAAAATTAGCTTTTTTTTTAGATTGACATTTAATCAGATAATATTTTCTTGTATTCTTGAAATAATGCGCATAACCTTCCTCCCCCACATCCACGGCATTGACAAATGGAAGAGCAAGACTGATTAAAGGAAAAAAAAATGAAATACTGTGTTGAAATACTGCACAAGTTGGCTAGGATTCTCTTTAAAATATTTTAAGTTTTCCAATGATGGCAAACCTGTTCCTCCAAATAGATGTTTCATAATTTTTTTACAGGGGAGAATATTTAACAGCAAAGTGAGAATTAGTTACAAAACTTGAAATGACTTTCCACTTTTTTGGCTGGCAATCTCCTGCACTCAGTGTGCCAATCATCTACATAATTTCCACAGCAAAATGGATAAAGTAAAAACAAAAGGAACATCCTCTTTGGGGGAAGAATTGTCACACAGTCAGTTACCAGTTAAGGGCGTTTACAAATCTGTTAGAGTCCCAGAGAACCCAGGTTGACTGATGGGACAGTTTGTCTTGTAAAGCATGTGCTGCACTTTAGCACAAAAGTCATTGCAATTCATTATTTAAAATTTATTTTTAAACAAAATTGGCTTTTTTACAGTCTATAAGGACTTAACTATAAATGTCAACCCTGTATAAAAGCAAGGAATTATCACTGGGATAATTAATGTTGTATGTTTTTATCTGAAGGGAAACTGGAATTTTCCAAATCAATTCTTGTTGGTCTCTTCAACTTTAAATACTGTCTGAAGCTGGTTTAAATTCTTAATGAATGTGACAACAAATGCATGGTCACATTCTGCAGAAGTTTTGATGTAGTTTCTCTCACTTGGGCATAAATCATTTGGATAGAAATTATATAAATATTGGAAGACTATAACAGAGTTGCACATTAGGTCCTTTGGCAGAGAAATATGTCTCTATGCCTTAACATAGTTTAAAAAGCCTCTGCTCTTTCCTCCTCCTAGCTGGTCAATCCCATCCACTATTGCAGAACTTCCCTCTTACTTCTATCAGTTCAGGGATTTTAGTTGTCTTAGTTGAGCTGCGGTTTTTAATTTTCTTAATAAGCAATCTAAATTCTATTTTTTGCTATTGTCTGTTTACATTCTTTGGTAAGCCAGTTCATTTGAGTGATGGATGAATGCTTTTCCTTAGCTGAGAAGGAAAAAACAAAACTGTACTCTGAGAAAGTAAACCACTATTTCTTTCATTATTCTTACTTGGTCTGGAAGAATCAGAAAATTCAGTCTTACATTGTTGAAGGCACTGCAGGGAGATGTTCAGTATCTGTTTTCAATTATCTTTAAACGTCTGAGGATTTTTCCAATCTTTATTATTATCTCTATAGAACTTTTATTATCTCTTTAAGTATACGTTGTCCTTAAAATTCTGAAGAATGACTGGTCATTTGCATGAGTAATCTTTGTTAAAAGCAGTCACTAAGCCACTTCCCCACACCACATATTCCGTTAAAGTCTGTTACTCACAGACAAGATTTTGTCTGAGGAAGCTTGGTAAAAATAGCTCCAAAAATATAGATCAGCTGATAGTCTTTAGTGCTAAAAAGAAGCTAACAAAGTTAAACCTGATTATATGACAAACTAGTAAATTATTTTCATTGCCACTTAGAATCAAATAGGAAGACATATTGATTTAATTATAATACTAAGAATAGGAATTTTTAAAATTTTAATATTTATTGAAATGCTAATTAGTAGACCGAACAATATCTTAGTTCACCCCCATTAAGTTCAATATAAACTAAGTTCTTATGACAAATTTTCTTAATTTTATTTGAATTGCAGGACTGAGTTTAAGTGTAAAATATTTAAAGTCACAGTGGTTTTAAATGTGCATAAAGCTCTAGAATCCTAGAAAGCCTGACAAAATTCAGGTAAGAAAGAAATTGTTAGGTGTTTAGGGTTCTCAAGAATTTCTTTGAAAAGTGCACTGTTGATTTCTTTTTAAATTTATTATTAAAATGTTACATATACAGTTTTAGAGTACATTTGGACTTTTACATATTTTTCATATGTTTAAACACTTTGACAGTTCTAAACCAAGCCTTTATTCTTTACAGAACCATTCTTTGAGATGAACTAACAAGGTTTAAATTTTGTTCATTACCTTGGTTCAAAAGTCAGAGCTGAAACACAAACCAGAACTTTTTTCATTACCTCTTAGGATAAATGTGGGGGAAAGCAAATTAGCATCTCAGGCTTCACTGAAAATAACTAAGGTGCACTGGAAATATTTTACAGCATAAAATAAATTTATAAATTTATAAATTTTTAAAATAATATTATAAGATTCCCATGGAAAGTTAAGTATAATAGTTTATACTGACAATTAGTATAATAGTTTATACTGACAATTAGTATAAAATTCTGATATAGAATCACCTGGAACTGTTTATCTCTTTACATTTAGGACAGCTTAACTAGCTGCCTGAAGTACAATAAAATATTAAAACTACTGTTGTGCCAGCAATGAAGAAAAAAAAAGCAGAAAGCATTCTCAATTTGCTGGTATGCTGTGTGCACTGCTTTGTATATGAAGAGGCATGAAAGACAGTCAAACACTAGTGCAAGCCAGAATGAGATCTTTTTGTCAGTTTACCACTCTTGCTGAGGAAATACAACCATTTACCATTTTTAATTTCTCATATTGCTCAGTAATCTTGAATTTAAAAGGAATTCAGTCTTTGGGACTCTATTGATTCATTCTGCAGGTTTCAGAAGTGATGCAGGTCAATGGCATTTCTCATGTTTTTTCAGTGTAAATGTTATTTGTGAAAAAGTGCAGTTGTGAAGCTCTATTTGATGTAGTCTTAGTAAGTAGAGAGAAGTTTTCCTCAGTATTTTAAAATCTGCAGTGAAAAGTGTTTGGTGTGAAAAAAATTACCCAATTACTGAAACAGGAATATATTCTGAATAGCTACAGAGTTGAAATGAAAGTCAGATTGTTAATTATATCCTTTGGAAAAGATCTGTGTTACTAAAAGGTGGCAATTATCTCAATGGCAAAGTTGACAATAGTGCAGTTCCCACTGGGAAATAATATGTTTCCCTGAAGGAGCATATCCCACGGCCTCCCCTGAACCATAATCCTTTGTACAGAATTTTATTTCCTCAATTTTGACCTTCAGAACAGGTCCAGTGACTTGTTTTAGTCTGTGATTGGCAAGTCTCACGGCAAATTTCCTAACAGAAAGGCAATTTATTGAACCACCAAGGTATGTTGTACAATAAATGTGGGGATGTTCTCTTTCCAAAGAGAACAAGCTTTAGAGGAGACAAGAAACAAATTCTGAGCTCACATATTGGCCAACTTTGTGCCATACTAATGTCAAAGCTACTTAATAAATATTTTGCAAGGTTCAAGAATATTGAACAGCAAAACCTGAGATAATACTTTTCAAGGTCATATTCTAGATGTTGATGTGTAAGGATTAAGGGTGAAAGCATGTGAAAGTAGGAGATATTTGGTGGTTTTAATCTTAAAATGCTCTCTTCTACTTGTTGCTTTCAAGATAATGTAACATTTTCTATTGATTGTTCGTACCCTATGGTGATAGAAAATGCATACTTTGTTAAAAAACAAGTAGTCAGATTAAGATCTTGTCATGGTCTGGAGGATTGGAAAGCAAAGACTGTTTGGACTTACTTATTAGCTGTTTTTATACTATTCCAAACTTGAGGATGCTCTACCAACCAAAGGCATGAAACATCTTCATTCCTTTTCATGTCAGCAATGGTTGTTAACAGAGAATTTTATGGTTGTCTTTCAACATGAGAAAACCACACTCTCCTCCCTCAGGTGAGAAGTTGCTGGCAGATACCATTTCCCTAGGGAAATTCAGAGCAGCCTTGACCATAGAATCAGGAATGGTGTGTAGTAAAGACAGGAGGAGGAAAAAGAGGTTTTATGGTCCATTATCACCTAGGGAAGCTTAATAATCAAGAAGAGAAAATGATAAGAAATCATGAGATCCTTTCTTATGAGAAGATAGGAGATGCCGGGGATGCAAGTACCAGTGGTCCTGAAAAGAAGACTGTGACTGTCTGCAGGGAGTGTGGAAAGGTGTAAGTAATAGTTCCATAATTAAAACAGCTAAAAATTAGCTTTTTTCTTTTACAGCCATGCCACATGGAAAGCTATCCAACTCTTCTAGCTGGACAGGCAAAATTGAATTTTCTCAATAGCACCAGAGAGATTGCTTTCATGAAAAAATTGCTGCACAGACAAGTTTGGACTGAATTTCTTGCTTAGGAGCTGGTAAAACAGATGCTGAGACCTTTGCAATAATGCTGAAGATTTCAGTCCTGGCACGTCCAAGATCATCTAGCTCCAACCTCTGTGCTATGGCCAGGGGCACCTTCCATTAGATCAGGTTGCTCAAAGCCTCATTCACTTCCAGGGCTGGGGTATCTACAGCTTCTCTGGGCAAGCTGTACCAGTGCTTCACCACCCTTAGTAAAGAATTTCTTCCCAATATGTAATCTAAAATTATTCTCTCTCAGCTTGAAGCCACTCCCCTTTATTCTATCACTACATGCTCCTGTAAGAAATCCCTCTTTATCTTTCTTGAAGTCTCTCTTCATGTACTGGAAGGCCACAATTAGGCAACCCCAAAGCCACCTCTTCTCCAGGATGAACACCAATTCTTTTAGCCTTTCCTCACAGGAAAGGTGCTCCATCCCTCTTGACATCTTGGTGGCCTTTCTCTGGACTCACTCCAGCAGGTCCATGTCCTTCCTGTGTTGGGGACCCCAGAGCTGGATGCAGGGTTTCCTTCCAGGTGCACCTCACCGGAGCAGAGGGGCAGAATCCCCTCCCTCCCCTGCTGCCCACAGGGCTCTGGATGCAGCCCAGGACACGTTTGGCTTTCTGGGCTGTGAGTGCACATGGCTGGATCATGTCCAGCCTCTCACCCACCAGCACCCCCAGGTCCCTCTCAGCAGGGCTGTTCTGGATCTGTTCATCCCCAGCCTGTGTTCATACCTGGAGGTCGCACTGACCCAGGGGCAGCACCTTGCACTTGGGCCTGTTAAATTGTGTGAGATTCCCATGGGCCCCCTTTTCAAGCATGTCCAGGTCCCTCTGGATGGCATCCAATCCTCCAGATGTGTCAACCCCACCACTCAGCTTAGGGTCATCTGCAAATTTGCTGAGGCTGCACTCGACTGCTTTGTCATTGATGAAGACATTAAACCGTGTTGGTCCCAACAGAGACCCCAAAATGATACAACATATCTCTGATATCCCTCAGGAGCTGTTCACCACCACCTTTTGGATGTGATCATCCAACAAATTCCTTATCCACTCAACAATCTACCCATCAAATCCATCTTTCTCCAATTTAGAAAGAAAGATGTTTTGAGGGACCATGTCAAAGGCTTTAGAGAATTACAGATAAATGACATTTGTGGCCCTTCCCTTGTCACTCTTGATCCTTGTAATCACTCCATCAGAGAAGGTGACTAGTTTGGTCAAGCAGAACTTGCCCTTGGTGAAGCTGTGCTGGTTACATCTCATCACCTCCCTGTTCTCCATGAGCCTTGGCACAGCTTCTAGGAGGATCTGTTCCATGATCTTCCCAGGCACAGGTCAGTAGTTCCCAGGGTCCTCATTTCTACCCTTTTTAAAAATAGGTACATTTCCCTCTTTACAGTCACCTGTGACTTCACCTGACTGCCTTGATTTTTTGAATAACAGTGAGAGTGTTTGGCAACTACATAAGCCAGTTCCCTCAGGATTTCTCAATGTTCTCCTCATCCATTGTTAGTTTTCCACATTTTTTGTTAGGGGACATTACACCTTCTTTGACCTTCCTTTTCTGGTTAGAAAATCAGTGAATTATCTGTAATTCCTGTAATTGCCATTCTTACTCATTCCTTTTGATGCCTTGATCAAAGCCTTGTTGTACCTTATGATAATCATCCACCTAATTGATAGTTCTTGTCTCAGTGAAGTGCAATAATGCAGCCTGAGAGCACCTAACAATTGTAATGGGTGTGTGCAGGGGAAGGCCCAGTAAAGTGACAATAAATAATAATATCCCCTCTGTTCACTACGTGTTTCAAAGTTCATTTGAGATGTGTTTGCTTCTGGTTATTTAACACGGGAACAGTAGAGAGAACTAGCAATGCAGAAAGCTTTGCCAAGGTGATTAGGATCCAGCAGTGAGTGATTGTGCTTGAAGGAAGGCTTATCAGGAAATATAAACAAAATATAATATTGTAGAAACTAAGAGAGCTACGTAAAGAAACAAAAAATACAGGTAACTTTTCTGATTTTTTTCTGTTAAAGCAGATGCTAATACTAGTGCTATCATTTAGTGATTTAAGTTGCCACCTATAGAATAATTCTATAAAATAATAGGTTTAATATTCACCTAAAAAAGTCTTTCTATCTAAAGATTTAATGAGTTATCTTGCCTTTTTTTTGTCTTACAATTTTATTTAACATATTCATTTTAATGTGCATTAAAGACTTTCTAATACTTTTTGTTTAACAGCAAGTCTTTCTTTTCTGCTTTGAGCTATAAGCTTCATTCCAGATTTCTGCTACAATTTATGTATTTCTAAATTTTTTCTTTTTTTCCCTTAACTTTCTTTATAATTTGTTTATTCTTCTTCAGCTTTAGAATTTGAAAAGATCTGTCAAAGAAATCATAGTGAAATAAAAACTGCTGATGGAAATATTATTTTCATGTAGTCCTTTGCTCTATGTCTGCAAGGCATCACAAAAGAGGAACTCAGAACCTATTGATATGCTGAAGAGTTCAGATTTTTAAGAACTTTTATTTCAGATTTTCTATAGAAATGGATAAATATAATGAAAAAAACTTATTTTGACTATTTCTTTCAATTTTATCAGTTTTTCTATTTATTGCCAAGTAAAAATGAAGTATAATTCTTGACATAGATCAAGTGAACAGGTGTTGACACACTTTCCTCATAAGCATCTCAGAAACAAGGAATCTTGTAAATGATTTAAAAATATCCAGGTTATCAGATCATTCACTACAGCATATTGAGGGGGTTTTGGTGATTTTTGTTTTTTCTTCTCTCAGCTACTTAATCTAAAACAATTAGAGAAATTCTCACTCAATAAGGAGTGTTGAGAAATAGCTTTCAAAAGCATGAATATACTTTGATTTATATAGATTTTCCTGCAATAGCTTAATCCTCTTCCTGCTGCTATTGTTGCTAAATTTCATGTCGTAGCAGTTCAAGTTAAAACAGCATGGAATAAACAGTCCTGTTTCACTCTGATGCTATAGCGTGGTCAACACCTGCATGCATACAAGAACTAAAAGACTTCTTTCCAAGGCTGAAAATAGAGTAATGAATTGTTGGTGACCATTGAGCATAACTTAAATGACAAAAATCAATAAGTTATGCACCCACACCACAAGAACTGTGACAGGCTTCACAGGAGTGAAGTACAGTGATTCCACCCTTAATGTTTTTCTTTCAGATTTTGAGACTTACATTGGTTTTCTACATTTGTGTCCATTAAGGTTTGGGGGGGCTTTGCAGTTCAGTAATATACAGTTTTACTTTTTGTGTCACAAGTTTAATGACTAAGTCATGAGCTTTGGGCATTTAACAAGCTTTCTCCAACTACATATGTAGTGCTGCTTTATTTTTAGTTGGGATGTTTATACCTAAATCCCATTTTAAATTTTATTTGATGTTTAAATCAATTCCACAAAAGTCACATCTTTTGTCTGCTATTTAAATATCTACTTCTGCTTTATCATTATGTTTTTCTATGCTTGATTGAATTCCTCCATAATAAAACTTTCATGGTGAATTATACAAGGAAGTAAAACAAGTAAGTTATTTCCACCTGGAGGTTATAGCTGTGATCATGGATCATGTGGCTCCTTGGAACTCTGTGTATAATTCTTGTTGGGTACATCAATATTCCTTTGGTAGTATAGCTCTGTTTGGGCTGAGACTTGGTGTGTCAGGAATGTGGTCGATATCTGTGATTGCCTTTAGCATATTACAAGGCTGACATGGACACAGAGCAAAGGCTGGGAATCAAGAGAACATCCTTTGATCAGAAAGAATGATCTAGAAAGTATGTTTCTTGAAACATTATCAATAAACTCAAGTATCAACTGAGCTGTTTTATTTGTTTGTTTCAAACTATTTGCTTGTGCTTTTCCAAATTTCATTGGTGTGTAAATCTCATGTGAAGAAGTACAGGCTTTTAATATTATTTGGTCAAAATTTTAAGATATCTGAAATGTTTTCTTAAAGCAGAAGTCCAAATGTGTTTACTAAAAATTTTCAATCAGATTTGTGATTTTAAGTGTAATTAGTAGCTATTAAATTTTAACTTTCATGTTCAAAAGGACAATGAGACAGGAAGAAGACTAAAATGAGATGTGAAACTTTGCTTTGGGAAAGCATGAATATGGAAAATATCTATATTTTCTATAAAGAAGAAAAAAAAAGCATCTAATTAAATTGAACCAAAACTCATGTTAACTCTTATGCTCAGAATTGCCCAGAAATAACTCAGACAATAAATTATATTAATTTCTCCCTATTTAAAACACTTGTGTTGTCCCTGCTGTCCTGACACCTTGGGAAAATTCTTGGGAATTTTTTGAGAATATTATTGGAAATACTGAATATTGGTAAATATTGGTGTAATGGATTATTGGAAATATTCTTGGAAAAAATATCACAGGAATATTCTGAAGGAAAATAGTTTTCTTTAATTTGTGTTTTAACAGTTCCAAACTTGTACAAACTTCCAACAGTTTTAATGGAGCCTTCAATTTTTTAAGTACTCAAGAATTCAGCAATTGCTTTCATTTGTAGGTCTTTTTCTTTCATATCTTTCCTAATGCAAATTTTTTCTTGTTTGTTTAGGGCTAGTAATAACCTAAATAATAGAAAGTCTGTCTCTGAGACTCCAAGCCCTACAAATGTGTGGTTTTATAAATCTTCCACCTCTCCCCATTTACAAGGAATGTTGCTGTAGCTCTCGTTCTGGACAATGGATAGACTTTACAGAATGTTTTTTCCATCCCCTCACGTCGTTGCTCTGCTTTTTCCCCTTCTTGACTGACACTGTGTCTTTCATACCCTTCTTCTAAACATTTTGCACTGAATTCCTCCAAGATATTCCTCACACTTGTTATCTGTCATTTGCCTTAACTGCAGTTGCCCCTGTAGTTATTGCACATCTACTCCTCTGTCCTTTGACTCTCTTGGTCTGCTGCACTGGCCAGAGTACCAAGTACTTTCTGTTTCTTTCAGTTCTCATTTTGTTCCTATGGAGTGGTCAAATGACTCATACATTTTTCATTCTTCTGTTGGGGTCACTGACCAGATGCAGACAATCAACTTGTTCAGTGGCACCCACAGCATGAATCTCTAAAGCAATGGACAAAATGTGGTGCTCTGCAGCAGTGAGAAAACATATTCTCTGTATTTCTTAAAATCTGATAATGGTGAGTTTCTCAGAAAACCAAACTTTAATGCTGACTTCTTTTTTCTGTAAAGGTGCCTTGGAAATGCAATTCTGAGTCACTAGTGTACCAGGGCATGTTTGAGAAGTGTTCTGTAAAAAAAGGTTCTGCCATAATTATTTTGGCTGCCCATACTGGGGGTAGGCTCAAATAAAAGAATATAGAGCATCACATCCTCTTACAAACTGCCAGCAGATAGTGTGGCAGATCTCATCCTACATGCTTATTACATTATTTTTACATCTGTGTGACACCGTGTAGAAGTCCAGAGACCTGAAATGTTACACTTGCCTAAGCACAGAAATCAAATCATAGAAGAACCACTTCTTGCACTGTAACAATGTAGACATATCAGTACTCTTCCTGAGGGTCAAGGGTGGTGGTATTGTCATAATTATCTGTGTTCTGGGCATAATCTGGAATATATTTAATTATACGGCATACCATCTTACCTAAAGTAAACCAATGTTTTATTAAACTAACTAGAATTAAATTGCTCCATTTAAAGTGTTTCTAATTTAAAAGGTTCATTTTGGAAAGCCTCTTCAAAATTGAGCTAATTAGCTGGGATTACCTATTTGAATACAGTATAAAATGCATGAAATTTTTCCAAAATATGTTAAAAATAATTGGACCAGCTGTGGAAAAAAAAAAAAAAGAGTTTTGCTATAATTGCTCATGCAGAATATTTTTGGTAAAATGATTTTATAAATTATTTTATTCTATCAGTCTTTCATATGCTTACAATTATGTTTGTCTAATTCTAAAACCAAAAGTTGATATTTATTACTGAACTGTGATTATTACTCAAAAAAAACCCAAACCAAACAAACACAAAAAAATAAAAAACAAACCTTTTTTCTCAAATGTTTCATTGTATTTATAACTGGATTACAATTTCAGAAAGATTTCTGAAAAACATCCCCTAAATTAATTAGTTTGTTTTTACTTTTATGAATCCTAGCTGTAAACCTGTTTCAGATAAGAAGTAACTATTGTAACATTTTAATCTGATTTTCCTTTAATCTTGAAGCTGTAATGCTTTGGGGCTTATAGAGAAGAGAGAAGTAGCCCAAATGAACCAGAAGGGTTCAGTTCAGGTGGGGCTGGACTGAATGGGTCCCTCCAGGGACATTTGGTAGGGCCAGTAAGGGCTGGTAGAGCCCTCCTGGCCCTGACAGTATCCTTCACTAATATTTTAGTTATTATCATATTGACATTATTAAAGCTCTGTGTAACTGTAAGAATGCTCTTACATTGCTGGGTTTTGTTATCTACGGTATAATTTTTGAATTGGCATCACAAATCATTGTAAGCTGAAGTTTGCATCAAGAGAGTAACAGGTCATGGAGAAAAGAAATATCCAGTGTTTTTATGCTTTAGATATGTTTGTATTCCTATGAGTGATATTCATTGCACTTTATACTCATCTTACAGGTCAATAATTCAAGTTATTTCAGATAAGTCTTCTCTGAATGTCCAGCTCCTTTGAGTAGCCTATTTTTGAATTCCTTAAACTTCTGTATTTAGGCATTTTCTGCAAAAATAAAGTGTGGGTAAACAATGTGGATGAAATGCTAGACTTCCTAAATTGATAGGAGTTTTGCCACTGCATTTTCTTTGGTCCAGTATTTAAAATTGCTGCTCTATATTCGTCATCAGAAAATGAGGAATATAGATTTAACTTCTTAACTTCTTCAGCCCTCTTTTTATCTTTTATATAAGATAAGAAAAGAAGAAGAAAGAAGGCTTTTCTCACTTAATTTTTCATTATCCTGTATTTCAGAATTTGATATCCAAGGTTCTTTTTGTAAAACTAGAACCTGGGAGGCAGATTTTAGCCTGAGGTTTGTGTTAAGTATTTTTCTATGGTGAGAGGAAAGAAAACTTCAGATGAGACTGAGATGAGTTTTATTGAGCAGAAGTTTCCAAACCTTTGCTGAACTGGCAAAAAGAGGCAGGGCTGTATCCTCCCTTGCTAAGGATAAGGTTATTCTACCTGAGAAGATTTTTAACCAAAAAGTGACTAAACAAAAGTGAAAAGTGCTCCTTAAATGCCTTTGGCCTTGCAGATGCCTATTAGGACAACTGCTTTTCCCAGAGCAGCAGTTGCCTAGACTAATGATTTTCAAAAGACCATAAGGAAGTGGAAATCAAGTGGTGAGAAAAAGGTCCTTAACAGCTGCTTTTGTTGCTAGAAGCTCCCTTGATTGCATCACATGTTCATCTCAAACTGGTAAAATTGAACACAGTGTCTCACTGATAATTATATCTTTTTATCTGGAAAAACGGACAAGCCAAACAGTCTCTTTCATCTGCCAGAATCTGTGAAGCAAAGGTAATTGGCAGGATGTTAGAGAGGTCATAGCATAGTCCAGTGAGAGATTAAATACACCTGAACTCCTTGAAATTACCTCTGAATCATTTCAGGCTTCCCAGGAAACCAATTATCATTTAAAGTTAATAATCATAGCGAAAACAACTGGGAAGAATGTTTCTTGTACAAGAAAACTCTGGATACAAAGAAAAGGACTGTAAAGCACAGAAAATTTTAGAGAAATTATGCATCATTCAGGAAAAAATAAATCTTTATCTATGTCTCCTTATGTAATTTCCTTCTTATCTGGAACACTTTCAAGAACAGCAGGAACCAATATATTAAGAGACACACGTACGAGGTCTCTTTAACCTTACATGCTTAATCCAGGGATGACCAATAATGGATGCCCAGGGAAGAATCTAAGAATGTAACAAGTATATAATAAATTTCCCAAATATCTTCCTAGCCTTTAGTCATTCCTACCTAAGGCACATCCCCAGCTGTTTCTGTCAGATGTCTTCATGCTGTTGGGTAAACATACGTAACCATACTGAGCGCTAGCAAACTGCCAGAAGCCTTACAGCACCCATGGTGTCTCTGCAAGCTTCAGGGAAAGAGCTGTGTGGTATCTGGTGATTTCAGGGAGAAAAGTGCCTCTCTGCAGCAGCAGCCACAATCCCACTTTTTTCCTTCTCTCATGCACTCACCCCACTCCAATGAGAGCATGATTGGTGAGCTTGCACGTTTTTTTTAGGCTGTTTCTCTTGGCTCTCTGTTGAAGCTCTTCCCCTTTCCTGCGCATCTGCTCTTCCCCTGAAGGAGTGCATCTGGCTCCTCATTCTTCAAGAAGCAAAATTAAATTCTTTTTGGGCTTGTCTATGCTGGCTTTGAACACAGGATAAACTTACACCTATATATGCAAACATTTTTCAGAAGCTCAAACCTAGTTGGATGCTGAAAGCCGGGTAGTCATTCTGCCAGCTGACTCCAAAATTGCTAAGATGTGTTTAACATAAAGTGTTTGCCTCCTTGTTGTGTCAATTTGATCCCTGATAGTACCTGTAAAGTACTAATGGCAGTGGATCAGGGCTCTCTGTTACAAGATCTCACCTTCCAGTGCTCTCATTGTTTTCTTTGAGAGTAACAATTCTCTTTATCTCTTATCTTTACATCTGTGTAAGTAAGTGCAATGCAAATATTACAGATTGTATAATGGAATAATACAATGTAGTGTTGGTTAGGTAGTTAGAATTGTATAGGTTAACAATATATGGGAAAGGTTAGTGGAACAGGTTGGCATTAAGGTTGTTTGAATTTGGAACTTTGTAATATTAACAAGAAATTAAAGAAACCCAAATTAAAAAATCAAGTTCAAATCTGATTTCTGGAGCAGGGATTGTATTCACAAAGATTTCGAGTTTAAAATAGAACTCTTGGTATTCTTTAATATAAAAATTTGACTTGTAAAATATTTAATGAAATTATTAAAAAGGGCTGTTATGCTTGACACAACTTCCCTCTCAGCATGCATGTTAATACTAAGCTCTAGCTTAATTTTACCTCAATTTTTTGTTCTCTCATTTATTGTCTCATACATGTTTCCCAGGATAGTCCACTGGTCTTACAATCTGACAGAAATGTAACAGTGAATGCAAGAAATCACATGGGACAGTTAACTGGACAACTGACAGTAGGTGAGTGTTATTTATTGACTGTTATGTTTATCAATTTAGCTTTATTAATAGGTTTCATTTATTATTATCCCATATAAAATATTACTGAAAAGTCAGGAAAAATAATCTCATCACCATGCTCAAAAACCATTACATACAATGGATCTAAGAGCATGATTCAGCATTAGCTCAAGGAAGAAAAACTAGAAGTGCCTCAAAATAGCTAAAATGAAAACAGCTTAATGAAAAAATATTATTTTTGAGACCATTGTAACAGAACAAACTGAAAAAGCCTCAGCAAAATATGTTTCAACAACACTTTCAGTGGGAAAATAATCATAATTTTCTTACACTTTCTGTCAGTCTTCCACTACTTCAGTGGCAATTGCTTTGGCCCTGTCACTTCTGTAGGGCATTTGTATCAGCACATATTCAAGGTGGCTGGAGTAACAGAATGTTAAAAAAAAAACCAAAAAGCTTTCCTAGTCACTACAAAAATTAAATGAAAAGCTAACATACTTCCAGTCATTCACTGAAACTGATATTTTACGAAGTATAAAATATAGTAGTTCCAAATGAAATGGATAAAAAAGAACCCTCTACTTACCTGTTTCACTTGCCATGTATTTCCCCCGTTTTATGAAATTTATTGTGTTATACTTTGTTTTTAGTATGAATCATAATTCATGTGTTAATAAATATGAAGTGATTTTTTAAATATTATTTGAACTAGAGGAGTACTGATATTCATTTATTTTAAAGAATATTGGCCAAAAGAATCACTGAAAAATTATTTACTAGTTCTGGTACAAACCAATATATATTGACTGTGAATGGGATAAAAAATATAACATACATTCATAAGACTTCAGTATGTCAAATTCAAGGTGACACCCTTAGACTTTATTTGTTTTCATTTTACTTCTGGATTAAGATGTGTTTAATTCTTTTTTTTTTCCTCATGTCCTGAGGTTATGCCCACAAATAATTTTAAGTTAAACTGTAGCTGTATTCTATACTAAGTTCTCACAGTGACTGGAGACAGTGGCTTCCAGTTGTAAAAATCCTTTCCAAGAGCAGGCAGTGACACACCATCTGCACTGATTTCCCTCACCAGCCACATCGAATGAGTGTGCAAAGGTAACCAGACTTCCTAGCAGGTACAGATGAGGAAAATTAAGCTAACACCTGTTCTGGCCATATTGTACTTGCCCAGTGCAATTACAAAATGCAGTTCTCTATCATCTGGTAACTCTATTGTTAAACCTCTGTTTCGGCTGGTACCTGCAAAAAGGTGAGTTGTCCGTGGCAGACATTCACATTGGCTGAAATAGATACAATATTTTTATCACTGACACTATTCTGGCTGAGCAAATCCAGCACTGAAAATGTCCGTGAGTGTATTGAGGCTGACCTACTTAAAGGCATCACACTAGAGGTTAATATTCTAAAAGCATGAAGGCCTGAAAAAAACATATGTTTTTATATTACCATCATTAGTGTGAACACCTTAAGCTTCTTGGTGTGCAGCTGGTGCTGTCTCTGGAGACTAGAAGCTTGTTAAATTGCAATATTCTATTTACATTATTTCTTAATCTATCTTCCTCTTTGTTTCATGTATGACCTTTGTTATTTCTTATATCAGTATAAAAATTTTTTTTTTTTTTTGGTGAATCCCCTGTACAGTATTGGATGCATGTTAAAATACTCCTTATCTCTTATTAGATACTCAGTTAAGGCAGTCACAACTGCTGGTAGAATCAGTAAACTATTGTTGTACTATTAAGAAATCAAAGAAATGAACAGTAACCTTAAATTAAAAATTATTATTAAGGCACTCCCTTCTAAATTTTTTTTGTTGTGAAAAACAGAACAGAGACAAGTTTTTACTTTTGCCTAGGTAAAAGCATGGCCACATTTACTGAAAGAAAGGTAGGGGTCTTTTCTATACAGAGTTTGCTGACAAAAGTAAATATTTTTTTCCTATTGTAAATGTGCCCCAGAAAGTCCCTGTCTTTAAAAATGCTCTCTTTCCATTCACTAGTGATGTGTGCTGAAACAGCTGTTTGTGTGGCTGCCCAGTGAAAGGAATGAAAATAAACAGTGAGGAAAAATGTTTTAAACAATAACAAAAAAGCAAATTTGTCTTGGGGAAAAATAAATCTTGTCAAAATTTTGAAATGTCATTATCTGTTCAGTCTTTAAAGAGTTGCATAATAAGCATTAAAAAAAATAGACTGCAAATTAATATGCATGGCAGGAGCATTCTACAAAGAAGGATGCCAGTGCATTCAAAAGGATGATAATGCACTTTTTATACATGTGATATCATTGGCATTTTATCTTCATTTCACAGGACTGAAGTGATACCACAAACCACAAATAGGCTGGTCTCATCCTGTGTTAGGCAACTAAATTGACACTCATGCCAATTTTTAGGACAACTAAAAATTCTTTCTGTAGTGTTTGAAACCATGCCATGTAAGACTAAGACAGCCTCTAGAGCATATAATTAGAACTGTAATGGGAAGATGGATTAATGTAAAAAAGTGTTATTATTATTGGGCTGGGGGGAAGATGGCTATATGTTCACTCAGGGAGATGGAAAAAAAATTCAGTGAAACTTTTAATGGGTATTCAATTCTGTAAGTGATAAAATATGTCATTAAAGTGCATCATTAAGACATCTTGGGAAACAGCCTAACCTAGGAGGAGTGAAGAAAAAGGATATTAAATAAATTTTTAAAAAGTAACTAAGTGTATTGGATGATTGAGTGGTTGCATGTTTAAATGGTATAAATTCAAGTTATGCTTCAGGTCAGACCAAGGGTACACCCATTATTGCAGTACAGTATTTTTTATACTGGCACCAAAATCTGTACAGAGAGAAAGTCACAGCTGTAGCAATGCTTTCTGTTGGGAACTGTACCAACTGAGCAAGAGATGTCGGTTTCTACCCCAGTCTATTCCTGACATATGGTCTGGAAACTGCCAAGTTTGTGTCTGGATCTCCAAGAGGACTCCACAGCCTTCAGTTTTTAGACATGCCATTTAAGACCAGTGGTGCAGATGCAGCTCAGATGTGAATTGTATGTGCAAAATAAAGATGAAAAGATGACAATCCATTGAATTTTGCTGGATAAGTTGTCAGATCTCTCCCCTCACAACCCTTACTTACTAATACTTCTGCACTGTGCATTCTAAAGAATTACCTTTACGCAACCTTCTTTCTTTTTAATCAATATTTGCACAGTTTATATGGAAAATTATTCTTTTTTTCTACCAGTCTTAGAAATTCACATTAGTTGCTCCCATTGAGCCACAAGTCTTTTGTCTCCATGATGTCTGCACCTATCTTAGATACCTCTGCCTGCCTTTGAGTGGAGTACATTAGGGTCACAAGCACTAAAATTGTGATGTGACATTTGAAACTGAAACACACATTTGTATTTAATGTAAATTCATCCTCAAGTTGGATTATTATTTCAGCTTGGTTTTTTTCTTACTTTTTTCCTTACTCCAATAATTGTTTCTGACAGGTATTTCTGCTACTGTTTGACCCTTTTCTATTCATAAAGAACTCTAGGGATATCTGAAATGCACAAAAAAAAAAAAAAGTTAAATTTCTGCAAAGCTTTGAGCCCTCAGACAGAATCATAACTCTCACAGACATCCAGACCTGCACAAGTCACAGCTTTAGAGAGCTCCTGAACCTGTGTCTCTAGTCACTGAGATCTCCAGAGCCATGCAAATTCAGAAAAAATATTTGAATACCAAAGTTATATCACATTCTTGCAGCTACTGTTTGAAAATAGCAGTCAGATGTATGATTTTCGATTACAGCACTGCTAAAGACTGATAACACTGCTAAAAGATGTACCCAAATAATTTGTCAAGCTTGGAGATCCTTTCCATACATTTACCACAATATTTGTCTCGTGTATTCCAAGACCTTTTTCTTTAAAATTTACTTGCTTACTTGCAGTGCTCCATCAAGAGCACTTGGGTTATTGTGCAGAAACTGATGGACATTAGAAACTGCAGTATGTAACTTTGTGGGAGTGGGAGTCTCCTTTATCATCCATACCTGTATTCCATATGGCAGTTTCCTATCCTCATATCAAGTGATACCTTAACAGGTAACACATCCTGCTACCCCTTTGCTTCTGAGGTGCTCAAAGTAACTCATCACCTAAAGGCCACTCCTGATGTTCCCTTTGAACATTTAGATATCAGTGAAGATCTGAAGCAAGCTACAACATTCCAAGTATTCTTGCTTTTAGAATCATATGTGGGAGTAACAAAATGTTAAAATATGATCTTACTCTATGGTGTGCTAACAATAATAAGGTACATATAAAAATACGTGTATACACGTTACTCTAAATCTTTGGTACTATTGTCAAACATTTGCTTCAGATTTTTATGAACTTGAGCTAAGTATCCATTAATAACATGCTTTATGAGACAAGAAATGTTTCTGGTTTTGAATATTTTTTGCATACACTCCAGCCTCAAAGGTAAGGTCTTTTCTCCCAAGTATTGCAAGAGGGTGGTTTTAGAATGATCATACACATACACCCTTTCCTCACTGTTGGAAAAGAGAAAAAATGGTCTCAGCTCTTCTCTTATCTGCATAATTGTTCTTGTATCATCTGTACTAGGGTGCTGGGAGGGAAGGGATGAGTTGGTTTACAATTCCTCATCAGTTTCTGCCATTCAGTGAGGCAAACATGGATTAGAACTTGTCAGGAATATGTGAAAGAAAGACTTTCTCCTTCTGCTTACATAGAGGTTTGCCTACCTGTCATTCAAAACTACAGTGAGATTTCCAAAATCTGAAAGGCATTAAACTTTCTGCTAGTCTAATTTCCATATTAAGGCGATTGCTCTTGTAACCACTGTGGTACAGTAGGATAATTATTATTGCTAAGGAGACATGGCAAAACAAAGCCAGATAAATGAGTTATCCATTTCTCACCATTCTCTCAATTTCTGTTCCTTAACTGAAATACAGACCGAATAATCACAAATTTTGGTCCCTAATACCACTTTAATGTATGCAAATAAGCAATGTAGACAATTCATTTTACCATACTTAGATGAATTAGTAGTTCAGTTTTTGCCATTATATACAAAGAGGAGTATTTCACATTGAAATTAAGACTGAATATGTAATAGCTTAAAATCTTCTTTTGGGACATTTTTTCATTTATCAAGTTATTGTTGTGAAGGTTTTCAACTTATAGTTACTTCACTTACTCTTAATGTTCTAATACAGAAATAAATTAACAACGAGTCCCTAATTTCTGGGCTGAATTACTTGCATTGCTTACATATTTTCAGATTTTTTGCACCTTAAATGGAATTTTCTGTTGACAATCATTGGTTGATGTTTTCCCTGTTACCTTTAGATTGGGTAGTGGTCATTCAGAGAATATTTGGATAATTTACACAGCAAAATCTTATACATTCTGAGTGTACTAATTTTAAAGTAAAATATTTCTTTAACTTTTATAGCCAGTTGAGCATTCTTCCCAAATGTAGGAATATAAACAGTTTTCCAGGAGCTGAAAATACATCTCATGTGCTGGGTTGTGGTATGAATCCATTGTAAGATCTTTTAAACAGAGGTAAACAGGAGATAGCTTGCTCTTTTTTATACAGGTTAGTTTACCTTGCACTTAACTGCAGAGTTAAAGGGTTTCTTTCATCTTCAGGAGTCATTTAGAAGGAATGATGGAGCAGTGCCTGGAAGGCCATATGGCTTTATGTCTCCTCCTGGCAAAGCACGTGAGATGAGCCAGGAGGCAGTCAGAAAGTGAGCCGTGCTGCTCAGAACAGTTGAAATGTCCAGCTGGAATCTGAGTTTCATCCCTCCTCATAATTTACATTTCAGCATGATGTTTCCTCCATTTCTGTCTGCCTAGTCCATGGAAAAGTCTTTTTACAAACCATCTGTGCTGTGCCAGGTTTTGTGATAGGAGTTCACCTAATAGATATACTCTTAATGACTTTGGCTAAACTATCAGGATAATCCACTCCCATTAATTAATTATCCTGAAGTGCGATATTAGGAAAATGTGAAGGTCTCTGAAAACTGGTCCAAACTTTGACCTATTTGCCAGCACTTTGATGGGTCTGCCAAACTAATCCTGAAAAAATTAACTTCATAATTTATTTGAAATTCATCCATATTTCTCTTGAAGTTCTCTGTTTAAGTCATTTACAAATAATAGAAAGCATCATTTGTTTGTCTTGATTCAGCATCAAGAGGAAGACAACTCCTTTCTAATTTTTGTTTCTATTTCACTTGTAAATTGGTTGCATCATTTTCTGTGTTAATCTTCATATGTGCATTTAAAATTCAGCTATGGCAAATATGCCCTTGTGGCAAGCCCTTGCATTAACTGGATTGAAAAATAATACTTTTTTACACATCTATTACACAATACACTCATAAAACTATTAAATATACTACATCAATCACTTTCTATCCAGTTTGTGCTTGGTTAACAAGATCTCTTTGGAATAAAGAGATGCTTTACATAGTACTTCTGATTGCATTTGATAAATTAGGTATATTTTCAGTTTTTTAGCAATATCTTTCATATCATTATGATCTTATTGTAAGTTATGTGCAGACATAACACTACATTGCTGTTTAATATTTTAAATATTATATGGTGCTAAATATATCTTAAGTTTCCCTCATTGCCACATGAATTGCTACATGAAAAATATGCTGTAAAAATAGAGTAACAAGATATCTTTCTGTCAGTTATTAGGACCAAGTAGTAATTCTTTCTCGTAGGTATCGCCATTATTTATCCTTCCTGAAATACAAGAGCATATCACATCAGTTGAGATGTCAAGAATTAAAAATTCTCTATGAATAAACACAACTGCAAGCAGCAGGACAGTAATTGAATTCTGTGCAATTTCAGCATGGTTATTTCAGGGGAGAGAGAGTGCTTATACATTCTTGATAATGAACAACTTATCCAAAATATCTAGGCAGTGGATATGATTCCTTGCTTTAAGTTTTATCATCCTCAGTAGTATGTTATACAGACTCTTATTTGAATCTTAAAACGAATAACTTCAGTAGTTCCAGAGCTGAGGTCTTGAGACCTCATCCCCATCCCCTTATTTCTGCATTCAGTACATTTTCTTTCTTCTGTCTACCTTCTTCAGACTCTAAAAGTTTTTGTCATTTGAGTCTTGATCCAACTTTTCTTCTCTTTTTCTTTCCTTCAGTCTGAGCTCAGGAAGACTATTTCTACCTCGGATACAAGGTACAGCTCATGTTAGTTCATATCTGAAGTTGTGTTGATCTAACGTAGAAAGAATCTTTTCTGTCTGTAATGACAGACAAAAAGAAAAACATACTTTGTACTTTTATAAATAGTCTGATATTTTTCTTTTTGTACCATAGACAATATACATGCAGCTTATTTTCTTTCCTTGTTTGTCCATGATCTAAATTTGGAGGGAATTTTAAGGTCTGGTACCTAATTTTTGATGTGCTGGCAGGAACACCTGGCATGCTAAAGACTGGTGAAGTGCTGGCTTCCTGCAGGAGAGCCTTCACAAAGCCACCACAAGCCTCTTTTTGTCACGAAAGCACGATGGTCTGTACCCACTGTCACTTTAGAGGTGGTAGGAGAATGATGAAAGGGAGCACTAAATCAATGTTCTCCAGGCAGGGATTATGGAGGGGAGCAGGAGTACAGCAGTGACTGTGCAGAGAGGTGTCCAATCCACCTGATATGAGCCTCAGCTCACTGCCTTAGTGTTTCATCTCAGTGCAACTTTGACCCCAGAGCACCTGTAGTGAGCCTGGACAAATACTGAATTAGATTTTAATTATCAATAGCTGTTTGGCAGTGGTACTTCAGTCTTCTGCTTACTTTGGTTCTTTTTTAGGCTTTTTATTTTACCTTATTGTATTTTAAATACAAGTCTGGACCTTTCCACTGTTTCTAGAAAATTGGCACTGAAAAATAGGAGAAAAAGGTACTCTGTTGCTCTGTTGTTATTCTCAAATATTTTATCCTCTTCCCATCCCACTCAACCTGACACCATAACAAATCAGAGGACCTGGAACTATGAGCAGTTGATTGATTTAACTGTAGAAGTAGAGTCTGAGTGGGAAGAGGTAATTAGTGTTTTCATGGTGGTGCAGAAGTGTTAGTGTTTAAACATTAATCCGTTGCCATCTGTCCTGCTGCTGTTACCCACATGCTGTTGGCCAGTACAGAGAGCGTAACTACTGCCCAAATGTTCAGAGCAGGGAAGGAGAAGTGGTTTCCTTTTGTTGGAGAGACATCCCAAGAGTCAAAGAAATGGGTTTATTTAGAGGAAATAAGTAGGTTTTAGAGGTATAGGAGGGGGTTTGAAGGATGCAGCATACATCTTCCAAGGATGGTTCTAGTTCTTTTTCTTTAGCTTTATCTGAAGCGTACACTTCATTTAACTTCAAAAACAGCTGCTGTGCATGCCTTGTGACATTCACAAGGCTGCTGCTGGGTGCTAAGCATTATTAAATTACCTACAACATCTGGACCTTTAACAAGTCTCTGACAGGACATTAAGATTTTATTTTTACCCCTTTTTTCCCTGATGTTCAGACAGCTCACTAATATTGTCAGGAATATATTATTCTAAGGGGTGAAGGACAAAATAGGGGTAAAATTGAAAAGACTATTTTAAGTTAATTAAATACAAAGGCATAATTGAAAATAAAGAGAAGAGCAGTGAGATCTTTCTGGTGTTCTTTATTTTCATATTTATTTCAGAGAATATTTGGAGATAGAAATTCAACAGCCTGCTGATCTTGTTAAAGGTGTTGAAATAACAGCAGAGAGATTTTTCAAATGTAGGGGTGAGAAGTAATTTGATTGTAGACTTAGACTCTTTCTTCAGCTAAGTCATCTTTAAAAAGTCTGAGTTCTATCAGTTTTATTATTGAAGCATCTATGGGAAATTAGCCTGTGTCTATTTGTGAAAGAGATTCTTGCAAGTGAACAGTCAGGCTTGGAAACATTTGTGTTTGCCCATGAAAATTATTTGTCCATGTGAGATTGTGAACCTCTTAGATAGCAAATTCTGGTTCATACAAATTAGATGAATAATATTAAAAATAAATAATAAAATATTTCAGTTTTATGGAATTTCCCCTCACATATCTTTAGACTATTAGAAGTTTCATCTCAGTGTTATGTTGAAATTATTGTTTTCTAAAAACATCAATATTGAAGTTTAATTTCTATTCATTGCACTGCTCCAAGTCCCATAAAAAAAAATAGTTCCAAAATGAACTTCAATTTAACACTGAAACTTTAAAATGCATTGGAAAATAGCAATTAATAACTACAGCTAGAACACTGCTGCTTTTTTGTGCTATTTATAAATGAAATTGTTTATTTGCCTTTTTTTACCTCCATTTAGTACAGGATTAAGTTTCAAGTTCCATATTATGCCAATACCAGACGTTTAATTCTGCCATTTGTAGATGGGCAGAGCTGTCTTGATGTAATTTGTCTCAAGCATTGTTAAAGATATATTTATTATGGATTTTAAAAATTTCTTTAATATATAAATATATCTCTGAAAATAACTTATTTTTCCTTAAGCTATTCCTAGAGTGATAAATATTGTAGTTGTAAATGATTATGAACAGATGGCATTGAATTAATGATTAGCTGAATATTTTTAAACTTGACTAGATTTCTTCCTGTGAAGAAAAGCATTCCATAAATCTGAAATTAATTAGTCTCTGGGAATAGTTATCATTCACTGAATCGCTAACATGTGCTAGAGATCAAAATAATACAGAGTGAGCATTTTTTTCCAAATCAAAATTGAGGGCTACCTTGCCTTTAAAATAAGTTATTACAACATCAGTGTTCCAAAACTTCATGATTTTGCTTGTGTGTTATTTTGCACAGATATTTTGGTTGCAGAAGTTGTTTTGCTACTCTTTTATCATACATATTACCTGTAGCATCTGGATGTGTTATGACCTCAAAGTTTTCACACACTTAAACATTTCTACCCATTTTGTTTCTGCTGCAGAAGAAGAAGCCAGGTGCTAATTTAGCACATTTATTTTTCTCTCGTTGAGTGATTCTGGTTGGCTTGCCACACTTCTGATGTGAAAGCTTTCAGCTAGTCTAGACAAAAACTCCACTTATGCTGCAGGTCTTGTCTCTGAATTTGCACATCCATCTGCATCTAGGTTATATTTCTTTCCAGATACAGGATCCTACACTCTTTCAAGGACACTTCAGATTTCCCAAGGGTATCAGTGTAGCCTCCATAAGTGGGGTATTTCAAAGGTAGACAGTCTGGCAGCGGTTCAAATCACAAAGATGCAGAATTTCAGTGTCAGCAGGGTAACTGGCTGAGGTAGATGTCTTCATCTGTGAATTGAATTGCATCTTATGTGTTACAAGTCAACAATGAACTCCACTGAGAACATTAATCAAAAGAGACACTTCCAGAAGCTAAGAGACCAAATATGCTTTTATCCTACTTCTACAGCTTTCTGGCTCTTGTCCCACTGTCAAGGGCAAGGAGAGAAGTAATTTCCTAAATGGGTAATGCAGAAATCCTGAGAGCTGGGTTAAGCCCTCATTGTCTTGTGCCTTCATCGTAGTGGATGCTAGTTGCTCAGAAATCTGCAAATGCATTTCACTGATCTGCAAAGTAACAGAAGGGTTTAAAAGTATCATTTTCTGGTAATCAGGCTATAATTTTTTCTCTTGTTTTACTACCCAGTAGTAACCAGTGGTAGCCTTTTTGTGGATGAGTCATGTGTGTCTTTTGCATTTTGTACATTCTTTCATTAAATCTTTCTCAGATAAAGCGTGATTATATGAAATGCTAAGACCTTTTGCATAGATAGCTTCAGGATATTTGAACTCCCTAGCTAAAGCAGATAATTGGAGAAATAGTCAGTTTGTAAAAATCAGACTTTTATAGTCTTCCTTATATAGTAACCATCAGTATTGAATTAATATAAAAATGGGAAGTAGGGGTTTTTGGACATTTCTGTTTTCAAGAAAGTTTCTGAGGACTCTGGTAGCTTGTGTCCTTTGTTTAGGTCTTAACTCTCCAAGTGTGATTAATTCAATTCTTTATCTCAAAAAGGTTTGATTTGCATTCAGAAACATTATAATGGTCTAATTCACTACATTGTGAGTAATACTATGCAATACTTTTGAGTCACAACAGATTTTATTTAAAGTCTGTGGGAAACTGCCAAAAGCATCTGGAAGAACAATTTGTATCTTTTTAATCAAGTCAGGGGAAAAAAAAAGGAAGATGCAAAGCCAACCTCTTAATAACAAGGGTGCATAAAGAATATATTGACAAGGGGGAGATAGGTCAGATGTTGAATTCTATGATTTTGGAGGTCTTTCCAACCTGAATGATCCTGTGATTCTGTGAATATGGGCAAAAATATTTGCTAACTTTAAATTTTTATTAATAAAACAAAAAAAATGTCTAAAATGCCTGCAGGGTAGAAAAAAGTCTCAGAATAACTGTTTAATGCTTACAGAGAAAATTACCAGTAAGAAAGACAAAACTGAAATGTTTTTTTTTAAATGTTCACAAAGTAAAATTCATAACAGTTATTTAAAAACGTCAGAGGAGAAGTGAGTAAGAGAAAAGGTAAAGAACCATTGGGTTACATGAATGTGTTTCACTTCAACCAGTTTCACCTTCAGTTCAGTTACCTCAGAGTGATAAAGAAGGATGCATAAAGGCCCTTATGCTACTAGCAGGTATTTTAGGCAGCTTGCAGATGAGAGATTAGGCCTCAAAAGATGCAAATAAGTAAAACTTCAGATTTATTTTTAAGAAAAGAATAAAGCAGGGATGTAGAGATTTATACATCGGTGAATTTTCAGTAGAATTTCTGGTAAATTGGTAGAACATTCAATAGAGAAGTTTGGCTGTAATTCTGACCTAAGGGAAATATATAATGATACACAGTAACAGGTTTAGCAAGGAATGATTTACATGATCTGGAAGATGTTATACTTCCCAAGGAGAAATTCAACAGTCCTGTTTTGTCTTTGAGTTTCATCTATCTAATGAAGACGTTTCAGAACTCCCCTTACTATTTCTGTGTGCTCTTGCTATTTGATTTGGATGTGGTGTTCATCAAGTACAGCAGGCAGTCAGGTACCTCACAATTAATTGTTCTGTCTATTTTTAACTCTCATTTCTCTTCAGTGGAATGTGCAGCTACTTAGAAACCACTCAGTATTTTCATAAAACCTAGTGACCAAACAGCATAATTATAGCCTTACAGTCTAGCTCAGCTAACAGAGAGAATGGAAATATTCCCACTAATTTTGTATGGAAAAGTAGTGCCCAGACTGCTTCAGTAAGCCTCAGCTTCCAAAAGATATATGGTCAGTTTTGTAAATTATTTATGTTGTAAAAACTAATCCCATCACAAAAAACTAATAATTAGAGGGTTAAGAATAAGACTGAAAACTTGGAAAATTCTCTTAGGAATTAGTAATATTCTGGTTACATTCATCATGAGTAAGAAAAACTGATTAGCTTTCTACTCCCATTCACATTTTGCAGTTCACAAAATATGTTAGATTTATAAATAATAGAGTTGCATGAGCTGGACTTTTATGCTTGTCAATGAAAGCTAAGTTGATAAATGCAGCTATAAAAGGAAGTTAACATATTGTGGCTATTTACTGATGTCACAAAGAAACATTCCTGGACAATAAAGGAAAACTTGTAGGAAAGATAATGTAATAGAGCTGGTAATAAAAAATAATATATATTTATTTATCATTTAACCTACTATTTATTTTACACTTTAAATACTTTATTTCATAATTTAATTTGAAATTTATCTATTTACAGAAACAATGTATATTTATTTATTAATAATATATGTTTATTATTTTTTGCACATTTATAAAATACCTCTAGTATTGTGAGAAAAATCAGTCTGATTCAAAAATTGTTTTACTTGTTACAAGACTCAGTTCAAGAATCTAGATCATGTTTTGAGTAAATTAACCTTAATGGGATTATAAAAGTAGCAAAACATACGGTGTGAAGTCCTACAGATAAATTTTGGTGCCTGAAATATCTTCCTGTGTCTGGCTTGGCTTTCTTATCTAAGGAGCCATATAAGCAATTAAGATATTATAACTAAGATTAAAGACAATGCACATCCTTTTAACCATTACAGAAGCAAAATAAATGTGTTGACTTAAAGCTCAAACAGCCTCCAAGAAGCAGAGAATCACATTTTACTTCATTCCCCTATGAGTGTAGCTCATAGCTGATGAAATTATGAACAGCTGTATCTGATCAGACCAAAGGTCTGTTCAGCCATGTAATTTCTGAGTCTCATGGAAATTACCATATGTTAGGGATAGCAGGCAGAAAAGCACAGAATTACTCTTGAGTTGTTGTGGCCTCCTCCAGAAGTAGGATGGAGTGTGTTTTCTGCTGCTGCTGGTAGGCTACTCCCACATACTATTTTCATAGCTAGGGTTCCACTGTCAAGATGCACCAGGAAGACAGGCTGCAGGAAGGATGTATTCTGTCTGCTGCAGAGGAGACAGACAATAGTTCAGATGTATTTTTTAATGAAACTGATATACCATATCAGCAGTGGGCTTGACAGTACCAGGTTAATGTTCAGCCTTAGAAGTCTTTTACACCCACAATGATTCTATGATTCCTCAAAGTTCCTAGAAGTAAAACCACCTTGGGAGGGCAAAACTTTTCTGCCAGATGTCATTTGACAAAGCCCTAAACCTGTAAAATCCCTAATCTTTCATGGCTATTACTGGGTCTGTAGGTCACAATGAAGGAAGTGTCCTGCCTGATTCAAATGGTTCTACTGAGTTTCCTCTTATAATAATGTGGGCCTAATTCCTATGTGTCATGGGTTGACCCTGGCACAGTGCCAGCGCCCGCATGAAAGGTGGATATCCAAAATGGTTACCGTGAGATGTGACCCAGGAACAGAACAAAACAGGCTCCAACTTGGGAATGGAGGGAAAAAAAAAACAACATTTTATTAATCTACATAGACACAAAAGGGAAAAGGAAAAAAACTACACACAACAATCCACAATGGAACATCTTCAAAAACACTTCTCCTCCCCCCACCTCTCCAACAAACAAATCCCCTCTAACACATCAATTCTCAATTCCAATACCCTCCTTCACACACACTCTCCCCAGTTCATCAGGAGAGAGGAGTCTTCCTCTCACACCATGGGCCTCCCCAGGAAAACACTGCAAAGTCCCCAGTGCTTCCATGTCACACGCTGCAGCCGCCCGAAGAAAATCTGTAGCGGTGACCATCTTCCTTCCATGTCCAGCGCTCTCACCACTGTCCATGGATCCAAACTGCTCCTTAGGTCCTTTTAAGAATGCTTTGCCCAGTTCCAAGAAGTGGCCGCCTCTCACCATTTGGGACACCTGTCCCCCCCATATTATTTCCCCTGGGGCCTGGGGCTCTCAGGAACAGAGATCCTTCCCTGGAGGCAGAGGGCTCCACCACACCCTCCCCCTCAGTCTCTGTTCTCTCCGCTTCTCCTCGCGGCCTTGTCACTCCTGGCTTCTAGCCAACGCCTCCCCCAAGGAGCAGTCTCTGTATTATCAGAAGAACTTGGTTTCGCCCGTGGCTGTGTAAGAGAAAAGTCCAGCCAAAGCCACTCCACTCATCTCCTCCACCTAGGGCACTCTCATCTGCAAGCATTCCTTCACCTAGTCAAACTTCTTCCTCTTCCCATCCTCTTTCCCCTCCCACTCCTCAGCTGGGGAGGATCAGTGTTTCTACAGCTTCCAAAAATTCACAAAAAAAAGGTTAAAAGCTCGGCCCGGTCCGCTGGCAGCTGGGCACCTGCCGCCCCCCCCCCCCCCCCCCACCTTCTCCTCCTGGCTGTGCTCCCAGCACAAGATAAAAAATTTTCAGCCTGCACAGTCTCTATCATTCTCTCTCCCAGGGGGCTGCCCAAACCATCCCAAGACTCCTCCACCCCTGCACCTTGCCGGGGCTCCGGCCTTCCTTCCCAGGCCGCATGGCCTCCCCTCCCCCACCCAGACGCCGCTGGGCAGGGGAGAGGTCAGAGCAACTCACCGGCCAGACTCCAAAGAGGAAGGTCTTCTCTGCCTCCTCTGCTTTTAACCCACTGAGTGTGTTCTTGGAGGCGTACCCAAATCCTCAGTGGCCACACCAAATGCCAATTTCACATCTGGCCACTGATTGGTTTGACCATAACTTTCCAAAAAAAAAAACTCACTTCCGGGTCAAACCATGACACTATGCTAATAATTTACGTCGACAGATGTTATTGTTGGCTTCCACAAAAGGTGACAAAAATGGTCCTTGTTTCTTCTCACCCAGCATTTGCTCCAGCTTCCCTTGTCTGAGTAGATAATCATTCAGAATAGGAAACCTTTAAGATTTCCTAGACCTCTCCTAGAAACAGTAGCTTTCTGACATCTCTGCAGCATGGCCACCAACTATTGGGAGAGAGGTCTTTTGCCTTATACTTTCACACTTTTTAGATATAATGAAGATGGTCCTTTTCCTTCCTCAGCAAACAGAACACAGAATGTGTTCTGATGTGAATTTTTCCTTGGGTAGAAGTTTTGCTCTCAGCTGAAAGTTCTCTTTTTCTTTTCCAAATTCCTCAGTGCTTCCGTTCTGTTCAGCTGGTATGAATTCTTCATTTCCTCAATTGCTCTTGCATTCACTGAAAATTTTTAAGACCTCTGCGGGCCAAAATACCATAATATCTATAATCCCTATGAATATTTAAAAAAATTATCTTGGTGTATACTTCTCAAAAATTGATCTTAGACCTAGATGAGTGTTGAATCTTTATTAAAAATACTTTTTCTATTTAATTGCCAATCTCAGAAGCATCAACACACATTTTCATAAAAGTAACTTTCTTTGTCAGCCAGACTCTGCATAAAACTGCATTTAATAAAAGTTTGAATGACCCATTTTTCATTGAAGAACCAGAAGAAAGTATATTGAACTTTATCATATTTCTTATTTACAAGGAGCAGTTTGTGGTAATTCCATTTGAATTCTAATCCCTATATTCAATTTAAGGTTGTTGATTTTTTACCTTTTTCTGTGTCTAAATTTGTTGTGTGCCAGGTGGACATGGAAGATGATTGAGAAATGAGAAACAACTGCTATTGTTTGCAATCATATCTAAACCTTGTAAGACTGGAGAGTTCTTATTTCTATTTATTATCGCAGCAAATAATGGTTCTAATTATTATTTCTGAATAATAATAATGAAGTACTGTAATTAATCATTGACTTTAATATGAAAAATGTTAGAACAAGCATTCTTCATATTATTATATTACTTAATTAGTAAGTCAAACTTTCTATAAATTCAAAATAGGTTTTTTTGAAATTTAATCTCTATTGCTGTAAATCTGGATTACAGAACCATAATTTTCTGTATTCTTACAGCATATACTGCCAAACATTTTCTTTTAATGTGTCTTCACTATAGTTAAAATGAACAATTTTAGTCTCTGTACCATTTTAAATGTAGCTGGTTTAATGATAGTTTCAATTATACAGCTGCTGTGCATGAAGCATGTGTTATAAACCATCATTACATACCATGTATATATGAATATGATATATATATTATTCATCTATATACTTTAAATGAAAGGAATTTCACAGAAACATTATAATTTAATTGAGAATTATACATCTGAATTTACAAGTAAATAGTTTTCCTGAACACGAGATGAGAAAAGTGTTGGTCATAGACATCTCTTGAAGCTGATTGAAGCTGTTATGTAGCCAACTCCATGTCTAGGATGAAGTAGAACAACAATACAGTAAGAAGTAGCAAAGCTAAACAGCTTTTCTGGTAGCCATGAGTTAGATAGAAATTACCTTTCCAAACAGAATTTAGAAGATACATTTTCATACCTGATTCTCTGGACTGAAGTATGCATTATTCAAGGAGATATGATTTGCTGAAAATAGTGATGGCTCTGCGAGTTTGAGATTAGAATTTCAAAATACTTCCTTTGTTCATGCATAATATTCTAAGACTTGACATTGTTTTTATTGGTAGTACTATTAAAGATTCAGACATTTTATGGGACGTGTATGTTGGTAGAGTGGTTTTGGAACACAGCAATTTGCTTTACAGCTAAGAAGATAATACCATAATACATTGCAAATGCAACTGCTTGTTCCTATTTCAACTGGGAAATGAAAATGAAACTAAACAGAATTCCATTTTGATAGCACTGAGTACTCTGTAGGCTGTTCAACTTTTCTAAACCAGTTTTATAACATTCACACCAGGTTCTGTGTCAAAGAGACAGATGTAACATGTATTATATTTTTTAGTAATCTCTCAAGTGCCTTGAACACGCTAACTATCATTTCAGCAATAGGTAATACCAAGTAATACACTAAGTCCTGAGTGAAACATGAAGTAAAAGCCCATTTATTTTTGCATTAAAATTTATTTACTTCCTGTAATGGTATTTTGGACTAGCTGAATTCCAGGTGTACTTTTATACAATGTAATTCTGAAGGAGCACAAATAGCATCTAAAATATATGCATTCCTTAGTCAAAGTTCCAGACCATTGCTATTTAAGTCATTTTTAATGAAAACCTATATTATCCTAAATACATCACAAGTTTTTAAAAGCTGTTATTGAAACATGGGCTGTCACTTAGAGTGATATATAATGACTAAGAATGTAGCAGGTCTTTTCTCTTTTTTGATTTCTGACACATTTTTTGTTAATTTCTTTTCCTTACAGAGCTAACAACTTTGATGGGTGTAAATTAGTAATGTCACAGTACTTATAATGCCACTTTTTTTTTAGGTGGTTAAGCTATCATGAGCCCTTAAATAAGGATGAAACTGTTTAGTATTAAGTTATTTGTAATTATCCTTTGGTTTCCTGAACCATAAGTATGGTTGCAGGACAAGGACACCCCCAAACAACTGCATCTGAAATTTGAAATCTGAAATCTGCCCCTGTTTTTACAAAGATTTTATATTTTTTCAAAACAAAGCAAACAACCTCAATAACACATTTAAACTTCAGTGGGGGAGGTGAGTGTAAAAAAAATACCATTTTGCACATTTACAGAAAAAACATATCTAAATTTAACAAATGCATCATCACAAGTATTTTGTTATTTTTTTCTCTCTTTTTTTTTTTTTTTTTTACACTGCAAACATAAATTCATCTGAAAGTAAGAGGAATTGTTTTGATCCCATAACTGATTCTGTAAATTATGAGCTGCTAAGGCAATTCCTTGACCAAAATTCATTATTACAGTTTTTATATTCCTTTTTACATATTGTGATACTATGCATTTCCATATTAAACTAAATACTTACATACTATGGAGCAGGAGTGTTTTACAAACTTTTAAACCAGATTATTAAACTGAAATAATATATATCAATTTATTTGTCCATAATGCCCTCCATATAATTGTTATGTATAAAGATTTATTCCAGGAATGCATTACAAGTTTAATTAGGGATCATAGAGAAAATTTCAAATTATTATTCCCTGAAATAATGTATCTTGCCTTATGTCTTATTGTGCCATATGCAGTTGGTTGCTTTTCAACACCATTTTCAGAAATGATGTTTGCTTTCACTTATTAATAAAATAAAATTTTCAGAAATAATTTAGTACACAAAACACTGGAGAGTAAGAATAAGACCTGTGAATTGAAAGGCATAGTAAATTTAAAGGTCTTAGTACCTGCAAACTTTCTTCATTGCAGTTAGATCAATCCATATATCTGTCCAATTCCAGAATTATTTTAGGATTTTTGAGCTTTGAGACATTTGGGAATATTGTTTCATAAAAAAGACATACATTTGGATATCCTAGTCCGTGGGGTTTTTTTTGGTTTTATTTTTTGTTGGGGTTTTTTTGGGGGGGGGTTTTGGTGTTTTGTTGCATTATTTTTGTTATTCTGTTCTCTAAGTTTTCAGTAGAACTGAATGAAAAATACCGTTTTCTGCTGTGTTGATTTGTGTGTCTTGATGTAATAGGGTCATGTGTTATCTTTATTTGTTCATGGGCAAGAAACTGTAATTTAAACTGAACAAACCCCAGAAAGCTCTGTCTGAATTGGCATTTCAAGATCTCAGTGTTTAAGTACATTCTAAATATGAGTGTTGATTTCTACATAATGCTGAAATAGATGTTTTCATAATTATTTCTTTAAACTATTTTAACAATATTTTGTAATGGAAGTTATCTACCAGGCTTACAGAAAAACAATTTTTATAAAGCATCATGTATCCAATATATTTTGGATATTCAATTTATGCCAATGATTAATTCTTACAAAATATCTCAGATATAATGATCACTTCCTTGATTTCAGGGGCTGATGCTGTGGAAGCTCAGTGTAAGAGATTTGAAGTGAGAGCAAGTGACAGTGGAAGAGTATTGTTTTCTGCAGATGAAGATGAGATTGTCATTGGAGCTGACAGACTGAAAGTAACAGGTATGGTAATAATAAAGATTCTAAATACATGTAAACATATATTTTTTAATACCTTTAATAGTAATTAAACCGTCAGTCTTCTACAAAATTTTAGTTCGCTGTAGAAGAAAACTTCTTCTCATTATCAGAGATTGTTTGACCAATCAAAAGATACTGTATAATCTAAATATCAGTTCCTCTAAAGGCAGATTTAAACTTAAACTCTGCAGGACCAACTGTGATACAAATTACACTTATCACTGTATTTTGTGATACCATTAGGTATTGTTTTGTGGTGTGTGTTTAAGTAATGCTCCTCCAAAATTATAAAAAATATTATATATATGGTAGGCTTTGTTTTTTCTGTATACAAAGTATCAAGTCTAACTTCCATGTGAATTAAGATTTCATGAGGCTCAACTGAAAAACCAAAACCTTGCCTTGACTTGCCTTGGGTATATTAGTTTTTATGAAATTGAGGTTACTGTTACGGTTTCACTGCAGCCAGCAACTAAGCCTTGCACCCACTCCTCCACCAGTGTGGGTGGGGGAGAGAATTGGAAGGGTGAAAATTAAAAAAAAAACACCTGGGTGGAGATAAAGACAGTTCATTAGATAAAGCAAAAGTCACACAAACAAGCGAAACAAAACAATGAATTAAGTCATTGCTTTCATGGGCAGCAATCTGCAGGAAAGCAAGGCCCCATCATGCATAACGTGGAAAAAGAGAATCATGCTGAATCCTTCTAAGGCTCAAACTTGCTCATAATACTAAATGCTGAGAAAATTAATCTTAAATTTGCAATTGACACAGCAAATTTCAATCTATGATAAATTAAAATATAAAACAACTCATAAAAAGTGCTAAGAATTAGATTCCTCGCCACAGAGAAATGCAATCGTAAGTTTTTGATGTCAGGATCATTGTTTTTTAATCAAATATTTGGCACCATAAGAATTAATTTTATCCAAAGATTGTGTGATACCTTTAAATTCTTCAGCAAAGACATGAAAGGTGATGAGTCCCTGTGAGCAACATCAATCAGACAGTATTACACCACATGGCATGATATGACTGATGAAACCTGGCAGGAAATCATAATGTCAAACATCAACCAGAAATTTTTTCTTTAGTTTATTTTTCTCAAGCTTGTGTTTTTTATTATCATGGTGCCTTGGGGTGAATATAGGAAAGGAATTATGGAAGAAGAAATAAAACAAAATTTGAATATAAAAAAGGGAAAATAAGATGTGCTTATTTGGAGATAAATCTCTCATATGTATTTATTTAAGGGTAGTACTACAATGAAATAATTTTCTTTTCTTCTGTAGCAATCAATAGTATCTCTTTGAAAACAATTCACTGTGAATGTGTCCAATAAATTATTTATTTTGCTAATTAATTTTCAGAATATACTTATGGGCATTTGTAAACTACCATGGCAATGTGGGATTTTTTTGTATATTATTTTTCCTCCATTCAGAAGAATGTTTTTTAATGCTCAGCTTTTAAAAGAAGTCTATCGTAAGTCAGTCTAAGAAATTCTTGATTAATAAAAACTGAAAGACTCACAGCTTCTCACTGATTATTTTTTGTAACATTTTTATTTGTAAATTTTTATGTAGGCAGCCTATTTCGAGCAGAAAGGTATAGTAGAAAGAGGGTAGGAATCCAGATATCAATTTATTTCTCAGATAAGAAAAATATAGTATCAGAAGTAGTACTTTTTGGTTCAGAGATACTGCATTTATCTATTTGTATAATAAGAATCTCTCACTTTAAAATTAGGCAATTGGCTGTTTTAGTTGAACTTCTTATTCTTCCTTACATTGCTAGTTTTGCTTTTTCTTTTAACTGCATAAGCTCTTTTCTGCTTTATTACTCAAGGAAAGAAGAAAACAGATTCCAAGTTTGTGTTGTTATAGAGAGCTGTTAGGATTGCAGCTATTGTCCTTGTGCACAGATGCCTCCTGCCAACGAGTTTTACATGTATCATGGAGCTTTGGAGGGAGGAAACAGAAAGGCTTGATGAAGAGAACATATTGTTAAAGAACTGGGGAAACAAGTAGTAACAAGAAGATCATTTTCTGGCGGGCTCATGGGTTCCTTTCTGCACATGGTTAAACCTCTCTCCATTTTTTTATATTCACCCTGCCGTTCCAAGCACCTCTAGCATCACAGGGTCTTCTCTGCACCTCTAAAACAAGACTATCTGTTTGATTTTTACTTCTCTTATTTAAATCTTGGTTCAAAATTTTCTTCCCTTTGCTTTTATTTCATTTTTCTTTTAATTGGAATATGAGCTCTGTAAAATACTCTTGTAACAGAACTGTACTGGTCAGCCTTGTTCTTGAGAGAACAAGCACTCATCATGAGGCAGCTTTATCCTGCCAGAGCACTTCTGAGAAAGATTAAGAATCCCATTGTACATTTTCCTGAGACAATGCTGTGAAATAAAGTTATATAAAAAAGTATAAAAAAATTCACTGGATGGCTCTGTTAGTATAGTTTGAGGTTTTTTACTTTTTTTCTTAAAGAAAACTCATAGTTAGCAGCTGTAGAAGAAGGATGAAGGAACCTAGTTTTAGTCAAACTGCACCTACCTTTTTTTGACAATGTAAATGAGGTTTTTTCTGCTTTGTCTTCTGAGGTGGCTTTCTTTGTTAAGGCTAAATGCACACTATCAGAAATTCTCTTTTTTCCCATTCAACTCATACTTTTCTATCCAAATTTTACAAACATTTTGCTTTTTGAAAAGGGTATTTCTCTCTCTATGATTTCAAAGGAAAAGAGACAGTAATTTAACTCTCATGTTGTCTCCTACAAGTTCTTTTGATCTATGTAATTCCTTCACTTTTCTATAATGTTCTTTATTGAAACATGATTTTATCTCTGACTCTTCTTCTGAGACCCATAAAAATTATAGGATAATTTCTTTTGTTCCAGGTTTACATAGCTTCTCTATAAGTTAAACTTGCACACGTGGCTTTTTATGTTTGTTAATCATTTTCTAAAAAAGCAAAGCAAAAATAGATCTGCAAATTAAATTAGATAGGTCATTGATCAGAAGCCATTGCTGTTCTGCAGTCAAATCCAATTATGTTTTCTAGATGCAACAAATCAGCTATACAATTTTTTCTAAATAAACCAGTCTAAATTGTTTGGAAAATATTACTTACCTTGAAGGAAATTGAATTAATCTTGTTTCCTACTACTTTCTTAATTGCTGGATTATTTTCTTTCTTACTGCTGCATATCTGGGTGGTGTAGTCTGTTTTAGCCCAGGAACTTGAAGTCCTTTCTGGATAAAACTGATTTTTTTATTATGATAATTAACATGTCAACAGTAATACTTTTTCTCTAAAAAGAAAAAAGGAGCTACTTAGAAATTTGTCAGTTATAGCTTTACTGAGATTTTAGTTCTGTAGAGTTCAATAATTTCATAATTTTTGGACAAACAAATTTCTCAGATACACAAAGCTCCATGTCTGTATTGTATGACCTGATCTAACTGGTTGAAGATCACTTTTTTCCCGTATTTCAAACATAGAAATAGTTCTCACTGAGGAAATTGCAGTTGTACAAAGGCTTGCACATTGTTGCTAGCAGTGCTAAGAGAAACAAAAGAGGCATAAAAAAATTGCAGGTCATTATGACTTCCTAAGACCCTTCTTCCTTGTCAAATAGCACAATCATGTGGAAAAATGGAAGTTGGAAAAGGACAGTAGAGCACATACTGTGGTGACTTTCTCAGATTAATAGCTGGATGTATATAGGGCAAATATACTTGTATATTTGTATACTTGTATACTTGTACACCAGTGTCAGGAAAAGTATGTGAAGGGCTGCAAGTATCTTTTTCATTACCCTGAAGGATATGCTTACAGTGGGTTCAGTCTGGCTTTTGATCAGTCATTGACTTCCCTAGATGAAAGATGAGAGCCTTGATGTGTCAAGGAAGCTTCAGAAGCTTCCAGCATACCTATACTGCAATAATATTCTAATAATAATCAGAATTAATATGCAGAGGAGTGCATCAATACTTCAGTTTTGATTTTGAGACTATGCTGCAGGACTAGGAGTCTGCAGGTAATTGAAATATAGAAAGGTCTTCCAGGGTAGTTAAAAGGAAATGATAAAATAGAAATACAGCTTATGGCTATAAAAAGGAAATATGACAGAATTATGAGGAAATATATGTGAATTGCAAATTAGGTTGGTGAAGTAGAAATAAAATATTTATAACAAGTACTGAAATGTAGAAAAATAACTTATTATTTGATGTATGTGGTTATTAAAGTAGACTATTACAGTTATATCTAGTGCATTGAGAGACTGAATAGGAATTTCAGTATGAATGGGAAAGAAGATCTTGGATTTTCCATGTTCAGTGGGTGGACTGTCATTCAGGACAGATGGAGTTTGGAGACTGAAGTGGCATAAGATGAAGGGAAGCATTTAATCATTTTAAGGTGGCTTATGGAGCCAAATTTTCTGACCACAGTAAACCAGTATTTAATGTGGTGCTAAAATTTAATCCTTTAAGTAGATATGACAAATTCTTGGTATCCTGAATGCTGAATGAACCTGAAATCTGTTGTCATCATCTGTCAGTAACAAAAATGCATCACATATATAGGATTTCTGTGTTTCCTGAGTAATGAATACATTAATATGTACTCCAGTGGGTGAATAAGGTTTCTGATAAGCTTATTTAGGTCTCAAGAAAGCCCTTGCCTTTAAGGGAGCTCTGAGTGAAAGATATTATTGTGGTGGTCTAACCACTTGACAAAACAACCTGTCAGGGCCTGACTCTGGAGGTACAACTACAGAGCTAATTACAGCCACATTTATATATCGAACTCAAACCTATCTATGAACTGAAAGCTTTATGAGCAGGCTACTAATGATGAGAATAAATAAATGAATAAATAAATTTACTATCCAGGACATTGCTTGAGTAAATGTTGATCTTCTATTTAAGGGTAGAATGCATCCAGCCAGCTCAGACTCGAAGCAGTGTGTACTTACACCAGCCTGCAGGTGACTGTGTAGACTGTTGGAAGAATACATTAACCTGAGGATAAAAACAGTTTATGGGCAAAAGAAAGATTTTGATTTTTGGCACCTAAAATTGTGGGGAAGTAAAAGAAGAATTGTTCTAAGAAACATATGTAAAGTGAAATAAGTCTTGGTAAAAGAAATTTTTCTGAAAAGGGAATAAAGCAAAAAGCAGACAAATGTGCACAGCTCTGTCAGAGCAGGAAAACATAGTCAGTTCCTCTACAGCCATTTCACTGAAAAATACTTACCTAGCCTGTTCTGTAGACTGAGAAATAGAAGAAGGTAGCATATAGTCAGGCAGAAGAAAAGAAAAGAAAAGAAAAGAAAAGAAAAGAAAAGAAAAGAAAAGAAAAGAAAAGAAAAGAAAAGAAAAGAAAAGAAAAGAAAAGAAAAGAAAAGAAAAGAAAAGAAAAGAAAAGAAAAGAAAAGAAAAGAAAAGAAAAGAAAAGAAAAGAAAAGAAAAGAAAGACCCACCCAAGCAGCTAAATAACACTCTTCCACAATAAAGGTAAAAGAAAATCATCTCCTACCTAGAGGGTCAGCGTTTCTGTAATCCATAATTTTTGAATAACTCTGCTTAAGTAATCGACTTTTTTCCCCCTTTTTTTCATGATAACATCAGTTACAAGAGAAGACAGATTTTAATCCTTTCTTCTCCTTCTGGGCTGTAATCCATTTAATTCTATTAAATAGGGTTTATTTTTTTAAAGCTGATTCTGTTCTTGTCTGAGCGGTTGCTTTGCAGAATGCAGCCAGCAGTTTCCTCAAGGTTACTGGAGACCATTTTCCCTGTTCTGGTACCAGAGGCTGGTTCAAACTTACCAAGTGAATCTAATTTTCAGGTTAAACCTTTAACACCAAGATAAACACCAATATCCACTACTGGATATTTGTGGCCAGTGTAAGAACTAACGCTTTTAGGGAAAACTGCCAATTTCTGCATCATATTCCTACTCATATTCTACTTTTCCTGATGAAGGACTGTGTAAAGTCTACAGATGCCCTTTAAAATAGTTCTAGTTTGAGGTATCTGAATTACAGGACACCAGGCAAATCCACATGAACTAGGGAAGGGTCAAAGCTCAGTGGAAAATTGCCCCACTCTTAGTTAGCTAACTCTTAAATCAAACCAAAACAGCTTCTTTGGAAAACACACACTAAACTTTCAGAAGGCTTTGATGCAGCAACTGGGTATTAATTGGGTTCAGATTTTGTAGCAACATTCTGAGTTAAACCTGAGCTCAGTCTGACACTCACATGCCCTCAGGCTTTATAGTTTTGAAAATGCACATTTAAATTGCAGCAGCCGGACCCATCTCTATTTTTAAGATATATCTACTCATAGGAGGGCAAGGTGAATCATAAAAGAGCTCCAACATTCCTATTTTTCCTATTTTTTGCCTTAAAGAACTTGCTTGTGGTTTATTTATATCTGGAAAAAAACTGCTGTATGAGATAAAGGTTAGGCTGCAGAGCACTGTAGCATTTCAGTTCAATAAAAAAGAGTGTTTGGTTCCAAATACTCACGCTATAATGGTGACACTAAAGGCCAAAAAAATTTTGCTTTGTCCTGGAGCAGTATTCTCATTGAGTGCTAGAAGATGAAATCATTTGTATTTCAATTTCTAAAGCTTTCAGAATAGGACAAATGCTGTTACTTTTTCAGGAGATATTGTTGGCATCTGACTTTTCACTAAGAATACACTGATGTACCTCTTACTGTAAGACATGTAATACATGTGAGAAGTGCATTTCATTTTCTCTGAATTATATTAGAAACCCTTACAAAGTGGCTTTTTTATATTTATTGAACCTTAAGAAAATTTTTATCCCAGCTTTAAGCACAAGCTAATTTATTTAGTAACCAAAAACTGCATGATGAGATTATAAAAGCATTTGTCATGGCATACATCATACTTTACAAACTTACATGAATTGACTCTAAATTTAGGTGGAAAGTAGCAGAAAGCCTCACGTGAAGGTTTGAGGACTTTTTGAGTCCATGGCAGTCACAGTTTCATACAAAGCCTTACTCAGAGGAAAAGTTACCTCTCATCAGTAACGTCTTGCACTTCACTGTTTTCCCTAGATCAGTTTATAAAGCAGGTGTGCAGGTAAAGCTGTGAAAAAACATAGATTCCAATAAAGTCTGCTCTGCAATACATTTCAAATCTTATTCATAGCAGACTCCTATAAGCTAGGAATAATTTTGCACACAGAAAGCAACTCCAGGAAAAAATTATTTAAACAAAAAAAAAATATGGCCTGCAGCTTTCAGCCTACATTGTGAATTTAAATTCCTATCCTCATTGTGGCTAATGATGAGTTTAAATTTCACAGTGTCTGACAGCATTAAATTCAGCACACCAAGACACAAACATAATAAGCCATTATTCTGGCTGTAGAAAAATATCATCAATATATATAGGAGTTTGTATTTGAATTGTGTATTACAATGTGGCTTTGCTCAAGGCTCAGAAGGTACAATATGTATGTGTTATGAAGTTTAAGAAGTATAGATAGAAATGCTTAAAAATTCAGAATAGATAATGTAAATTCCATAAGTAAAAGTTGGTAAAAATTAACACGTGTTCTATGAAAGACATGAAATTATGAGTGGTCAAAGTTATCTCACAAAAATAGAATGAAGAAAAAACCCTCAATATCCAGGCAGAAATGTATGCATCTGAAAGCTATCTGACTACTCTGAGATTCAAAATAAATTATTTTTGTATTTCATAGGTATTGAAGAAAGGGCAAATAATCTATGTGATAATGTTGACCACCAAACAAAAAAAATTAAACAGATTTTGATAAAGAAAAGGAATTATCTAATGCATAGGGCCTGGTGACAACATTTTGGAATATTTGGGGGCCTCTTGTTTCTTTTAACTTCAAAAGACTTTTAACTACAGAGAAAAACATCCAGTAGGAAAAAAAAAAAGAAAATATAAATATTGTACAAAAGAAATACAGATTGTGAGGATGACTCGGTGTTGCAAAAGTAATGTGAGAAAATGTTGCTGAGAATGTGAAGCTGAAAAGAAATCTTATAATTATTTCGAATTAAAACATCCCCTGCTCCTCCAGTAGGGAAAGACAACAGCAAAACAAAATCAAATTGACTTCTCATGGTCAATTTTCAAACCTCAGAATAATCCTAAGTAATACTTAAAGGTACCCCCAGTAAAAGATTTAGAAAGCATTTTGATCCAAGGTCAAAAGCAACATGTGAAACAAGGAAGTCCAATATGAAGTTAGAATGTGTAAACAGGAATAGGCCCTGAAGATCTTCTCGCCTTTTCCATACTAGCAAGGCCCTCTTCAAAGAGTTTAGTCCTGTTTGGTGTACCATTGTTCAGTGAACAACTGGATAGAACCAAAAGCTATGGGACTGATTAGTTGTCCAGAAGAATTATTTCTGAGCAAGAGAGAAGTTGTTGGTGCTGTGTAGCTTGAAGAAAAAATCTCAAAGAGAATTTCATATCAGTCTTGAGGCTCTGAGAAACAACCTGTTGTAAAACAAGGGATGCTATCTATCAGTTAAAACACAAAATCCAAAAATAACACGCAAACAAAACAAAAAAAAACCCACCCAACCAACAAAAAAAAAACCCAACAACCCAAAGCCCCACAAAATACCTGACACCAACTATCAGCCAAAAATACACAAATCTTTTAAATGAAAGACTAGAGGAACAGGGAAATAGTTTGGCTGTAGAGAATGTAGAATTTCCTTCATTTTTACTTCAGAGCTAATTATATCATCTGTTGAAGATGAACTGGTTTCATCAACCAAAACTTGATTTGGTTTTGAACTTAATGGTCAGAGGGGAATATGCCTTAGCAGAGTTCAGATAGTTCCTTTTCATGTCTAGTCACAAGTCATCTAATATAAATTCAGTAATTTTTTTATTTCTAATCTTAGTTCTTGCTAACATTTAGATACAGTCCTCTTCACTGTAGTTTTATTTATATACTTTAAGGGTTTTTTTAAGCTGTAACACATTGGTTAGAATGAAATGTGGGTAGCATGACAAAAAAGCTAGAGATCTGTACATGCATTTGCATGTAGGTTAATTGCTTTTGGGATGTATTGTCAACTTCACTTTTGACTAAAATTTGGTACAGTGAGGGGAAGGTGAGAAAGCTACATAAATAAACACACTTTATTATGAGAAAGAATGGAATGAATGAGTTTAGCAAAGTAAAGCAATCAGAGGAAGGATCCTCTCTTTTTAGAAACTCGTCATACTGGAGCTGGTAGCCCACACTAAACCTGCATGTCCATGCTTCCTGATGTTATATGTTACAGTCATTGTTAAACTGAACTGACTATGAATAGCGTAAATTTTACTGGTTTACTATCTGAAGAACACTTGTGCTGATCCTGACAATACTAATATCAGTGATGGCATAGTGGGATGTGGTTATCTACCTCTTTCTACTTAGGAAGCATTAGAATTCAGTTTTATGGTAACTATTCTTTAGCATGTATCTTGGTTTTCATTGAAGCTATCAGATTTTTAAAACATTTGAACCGTATTTTGTGAGTATGCTGGAAAAACACTGCTAGAGAGTAGATTAGAGCACACATATACACAGACACACATGCACAATCATGTGCAGACAGATGCCTTCCAGTCCTTACAGGCAGCCTTATCACTTTACAAATGCCAAAATGTCATTTAGCTCAAGTAGAGAACTTTCCCTTAAGTATCATCATTCTAAAGCAATTTGATTTATAAAGTGTGATAGAAATGACAGCAAGTTACACTACTTACAATGTAATAGGGTGTTTTCCTGTCCTTTATCTACATCACTGTCTGCAAAGTGTGTTGTGTTGGTCAGAGGTCTAGATAACAGCAGCGTGGAAAATTTTAAAAGTTCTTGGATCTCGTGCTATGACCCCAGATGCTTCCAAGTTCCACAAAGCAAGATACTGGAAATTGCCAATGCTAGGTTCCCTTGAAAAATTCCTGTCCCAATTTGTGGTTGAAAGCATGAAGTGAGATTGGTAGTTGCATCTGAAAGTCTCTTCTCAACAAACATCAAAGGAAGATAGTTTTTTAAAATTTATTTTCATATCAAGCAAGCCAATTATATTATTTTTGGTATTTTTATCCTAGCAGCATTACCAAATGATGGACTACTTTTTAAATCTGGTTTTGCACTCTCAGTGTAGAACAGAGAAAATAGATAAAGCATATTGAGCAGAAAGAGTATCTATCAACAAGTTTGTTTCATGTTTTAGCTGTCAGAACTGTTTTCAGGCTTTTTAGAGTTGCAATTTTTTTACTTGTCACTGTCATTCTTGGCCTTTCCTCCCTGGTTTATATTTAGATTTATAAAGAAAGGAAAAGACAATTAGAATTTCTGAATTTGAAGATTTAATGAAAACATTCTTTCTTTTTTTCTTCTTGACAGTAAATCTAACAGTAACTCAGAACAATTTCATTTAGCCAAAAAATTAATGCAAAAAATTGTATAGATACTAAAGGGAATTTTAATGTAAAACAAGAAGAGGAGCAGAGGGAGTATCCTGCTGGAAAAACCAGAATATTTTACTTATAGTGATGTCTAGAGGCCAGAGGGAGCCTAAAGGACAAGGAAGATTAAATCTAAAAGTATATTCCTTTGGAAGGTGTAAGAATAAAAGAATAGAGGTTTTCCCAGTCACATTCTCTTCAGTGTGAGCTGAAAGGCTGGAGTGGTAAGCATCACGACAGTTTATTAAATGGATAATATAGAGAAATACCTCTTACAGTTGATCTGAAGAAAACACAAAATAAAAAAGATTTTCTTCTTGTCTCTTAAACTGTCTCTGAATTTAGTAAGGGCTTTTGTTGATAGTTGGAGAAAGGAAATCTATTTTTTCTGTGTTTTTAACTTAAAAATGATAAAGCAAAATAACTAATTTCATGATGACTTTCAAACTGTATGGCAATCTGTTCCCTAGGCATGACTGTCCTGGTGCCCAGGATTTAGTTTTCTGTTCTAAAAATGCCTGAATATAATGTACCTGAAGAGGATGTGAATAACAGGTTTCTCTGGCAGCTGACCACACTGAATTTCTATGCAGCAGTAAACCCTGCTTTGCTAGTTTTAGCTAGACATGCATTGTTATCTAGCAAGGCAATGGAAAGCACTTAAATCTTAAAAGTCTGAATTTATGATAGGCATGTGAAAGGTGAATTTATGATAGTTGTATTGCAGCAGTGATGAGAGTGTGATTTTTGAGTCTCTCCTGACTCACAAACAGTAAAAGAGCAAGGACAAGATGAAGGTTTTGCCACAAGACTCACAGCAGAGCTGGACTGTTGCAACTTTTGCCAAGTAATCTGAATTGTGGTCGTAGTCTGAGTCCTGCATACTGCTCCTTGGTGATGTAGAAGGAACTGTTGAGACTGGCACTGATAAATTACTCTGTGACCAGCTCAGTCCCATCCTGGAAATGGAGTGGTAGATCTAGCAGTAAATTACTGCCATAAACCCTCTTCCTACAGCATCTGCAAGGTATGTGGCACGTCTCTTGTGATTCTTGCCTGAAAAAAGCATCTGAGTCTTAGGCAAAAGATGCATATTTCAGCCAGCTTTCTGATGTTACACTATGCTTTAATATCTTATCCTTTCCTGCAGAAAAGGCTGTCTTTCCTGTGGTTAGTACACATAACAAATAGGCACATGTTTGCTAACACAACCATTGGTGGTTTGCAGTCATTGCAGTTAATTGGTTTGAAATACACCTGCTTCCATTTTGTTGCTAAATTAAAAGCATAGCTTCATGGCTATGCAGACTTGAAGGTGAGAATATTAAGTGACAAAATTACTGTTCCACATTCACACTTCCACTCACAGCTGCAGAATTTCCGTTTAAAACTGCAATAAAGACTTACCTAATTCCAGGTTTAAATGTATTCATCTATGTAATTTACTTTTAGAGAGAAAACCGGAACATTAATAAAGAGCAGGAATAGGAACTCATAATAGGTTATAATCACTAGTGCTAATATCAAACAGAAAGCTTTTAACAACCTTATAAGGAATTAATATTATAGCTTCATTTTATTTCTAGTATCTGAAAAATAAAAAGACTTTCAATAATTTGAGTTGCTAGTATTTTTGTTGCATTTTGGTCTAATAGGCACCAAAATATATATCCACATATAATACATTTTGGCATTGTGGAAATGCATGTGAGGATTCCTCAAAGATTTTATTTGTTGCATGTATTCAGAAGTATTTGGAAACATTTGAAAGCTTTCAAAGAACGTACTATGTACTTGCATATGATGAACTTCTACAGGGTGCAGAAATGCATTTATCTAAATATCTGATTATAATTTATCAATGGCATGCTAATCCCAATACAGTAAAAATGCTATAGTATAGATATTTTAAAAAATCTGGATGATTGTCCTGCTGTTTTGTGGCCTCCTTAGCATAAATAAAACACTTTACTAAAATGTATGAATGCAGCAGTAATTCTCATATACTCATAACAATTCATCAGTATGTTACAGTAATGGCAAAGAGAACAGAAATGAATGCACATTTGCATATGGCACAGGGAACTTGCCTTTAAAAGATAAATAAAGTACCCTATGAAGCACTTAAAGTGCTAAAGACAAGAAACTTAGATGACTTCTGATATGGTTAAAGTGAGATTACCAAACAAGATTTTCCCAATTTAGATGAAATTCACATCATCAATTGCTGATCAGGTGTTGAAGGCAAAAGCTTCAAGGTGCTTGGGTTGTCTGCATTTTTGCTCTAGTCTCAGTCCATTATCATTAGTAACTAACCTCTAGAGATGCCAATTTCTCCATTTTGGCTACAGATAAAATATAAGTAATCTGTGTTCCTAATTTAGACAGCTAACTGGCTAGACTCAATGGACAAATTCCTGTTAAATTCCTCTGAGCTTTAACTTTTCAAAATCATACTGTTTATTTATGGAATGTCGCCACTGAAGGGAAAATACCCTTTACTTTATCAAAAGCTGATCATAAATTATTTTATTTTAGAGCTTTTTGAAGCATATGCATCCTTGCCTGTGTCAAAAATAGTGTGGCCAGCAGGACCACAGCAGTGATTGTTCTCTGTACTCAGCACTGGTGAAAGCCACACCTCGAGTGCTATGTCCAGTTCAGGGCCCCTCACTTCAAAAAGCCACTGAGGGGCTGGAGTGTGTCCAGGGAAAGGCAGTGGAGCTGGTGCAGTGTCTAGAGAGTGAGGATTATGAGGAGCAGCTGAGAGATCTGGGATTACTTAGCCTGAAGAAAAGGAGGCTTGGGAAAGACCTTATCACACTCTTCTGAAAGTGGCTGGGTGGGTCTCTTCTCGCCAGGGACTGGTGACAGGACAAGAGGAAATGTTATCAGGTTACAGCAGGGGAGGCTCAGGTTGGGCATCAGGAAGAATTCCAGCGCTGAAGGGGTGGTCAGCATTCCAATGGACTGCCCAGGGAAAAGATGGAGTCACCATCCCTGGAAGTGTTCAGGAAATGACCGGACATGACAATTAGTGCAGTGGTTAATTGTCCAAGTGGTGATCAGTTAAGGGCTGGGCTTGGTTATCTTGGAGGTCTTTTCCAGCCTTAATGGTTATATGATTCTATGAAATTGAATGGACATTCCTGGCTAAGTTTTGAGGGTGAGCAGATGTATTTTCCAGAAAACTCCAAAATGGGAAATGATTGCTATTTGTTCTTGAAACTGGGTGAGAAACAATTTTCTCATTCTCCCATTTTGTAGTTCGGATATCCAAGTTTATGTACCATTCCTTTACATTCCAGGTGAGTCCTCTGGTTATGAAGCTATTGACTGTTGTTTTAAAGTCTTCTTATTCATTGATTCATTCATTTTTCATCAGGGAAACAACAATTCTGCTTTGAAACTCATTAACTATTCATTAGAGCATATACAACGGAGTAAAAATGTGATATTTTTTACTTACTAAATATGAAAATAATCCCAACTAATTCTATCTTTTGAATGTAGACAGGGACACTTTTTGTGTCAGATGAACTGTGAGGAACCCAAAATAATTTACACAATTTTAAGAAAAGTGCAAGTCCAGATTATGATTTGTATAAGCAGATGATGAATTTTGAGGGGACATTGGTACTAGAAAATATTTATTGTCAAATCTCAATATAATTTTTAAGTCTGTTCTTATATCTAGCTGTTGTAAAGTTTTAAGGAGACTGCATTAATTCAAACAGAAAATGATTGTATTTCATCATTTTTATTGTCATGAGTATCTCCATTTGCCATACCTAATAGGGAAAAATTAAAAGTTATTACAGAAATTATTATGTTTTTAAAACCTCTTTTCTCTAAACCCCCTATATATATTTCAATTTCATTCATGTTTTGAGGAACTATTCAGATTTAACATGACTTTTCAGCAGTTTCATTTACATTTATTGGGTTTTTCACCTCAGAGGGATCATTCAGAGCAGTAATTTCCAATTATCAATTGAATTATGTTACTGCTATTCTCAGTCCAGATTTTATTCAAATAGATTTACTTTTTCAGAAAATTAAAACAAGTGATGGCCAAACATAGATTTTGGATGTGAACCTTCAAACAATTCTATGGATAAGAAACTGAGCAGATAGTCACAATACAGTTTAATTTGCAGTGCAAGACAAGAGGTGTCTCAACTGCCCACCATTAGGATTCTATATTTCAAATGTTTGTGCCTAATATGTGAAGATGCTATTTAAGAAAATGAATACTGACTGTTGCAATTTTGCAAGTACTTCCTGGAGTTACAATTTGCTTTGATCAAAATTTAACTCAGTGAAGATGCAGAATTTTAATTTATTAGGGAGGCTGTTCTTCTGATTTAAATGAAACACTTAGTAAGAATCTTTGCTTTAGTAGGACTCCCATACAGAAAATATGCATCATAAATTAGTCATAGTCAAGTGCTTTGAGTTATAAACCTAAATCACTCCATTTAGAATTTACTTTTCAAGAACAGCTTACCTCTGAAGATTTCAATGCACATGCTTTAGTTTATAGGTAAACAACAGCATCTAGTCAGGCTGTTCTACAACCTCCTACCTATAATACACCTCATATTTGGCCACATCAGGGTCATCTCTGAAACCTTCATCATTTAACATTAGTCAGTTTTGTGGCTGAGGGACCCTGCAAGATTAAAATACCAGCAATCATGCCAGTCATTTTCAGAAAATAACCTGCTCATTTTCATTTTATTCATGCACATCTCCATAGAAAAAATCCAGTTGAATCTTACTTTTTAATACAAGTACCTAGATAAATTACACTCCAAGTAACTTAAAAAATGGGAAGTCTTTAAGAAATGCACAACCAACATGAAAGTCAGAAGCTGCATTCCTACTCATCCCAAAATAAACTATAATAACTGGGCTTTTGCAAAAGAAGGATGAAACATTTTATGTCACCTTTTAATGATCATTGCTTTGCACAGTCTGTCAGTGATTGGCTCTTCCAAGGTCTTCTTGTTGAGTAACAGCTTTCAGGTTTGTTTGGTTTTTTTGGGTTTTTTTTGCAATTAAATTTTTAGAACATAAGAGTTCCAAACTTAAAACACATAGTCTGTGTCTTTAAGGTCTCTTCAATAGTAAAAAAATCTTGATTATCTATCCCTCTTTGTGAAATCTGTCAATGCTTTAATTAATTATTGTGCAACAAAAAAAATTGCAAGCTTCAAAAATAATAAACAATTTGCAAACCCTTTTTTAAAGTCTGTAACTCAGTGGACAAATTGGCATCCCAATCTAGTACTTGCATAAACTCAGTAATTCTTACTTGATGTTTCTGAAAAACCTAGTGAAAAATCAAGGTGGTAAAACTGAGCTGTGTATGTGATGCTGCAATGGCATGTAGTTTGTACACATCAAAATTATTCACAATTCCATTGTCAGGTGATTTGCTTGCCTGAATGATGTGAAGGATTGGGATAATGGTAATATGTGGGTCATTTTCCACAGCAAAATACTTATTTAGTTTTTAGTTCTTGCCTTATAAGCTCTCCAGCCAGCATTCTTTTTACAAAACAAAACAAAACAAAAAACCAAACAAACAAACTAACCAAACAACCAAAAAACCAAAAACCCACACTCCAACAAGCCCCCCCCCCCATAAAACCAAGCCAAAACAGAAAAAAACCCCAGCTTGGTCTTTTCATCCTACTTAGTTACAAAGCCACTGAAATGTACCATTATATTATGTAAGCTAACTACTCAGAAAGTATGAAAGGGTTATTTGCTGGTTGAATAAATGAAAAAAACTCCCTCAGCATGCACATGCATAAGCAAATATAATCCAGAGCCGAATGCCAATCTTGCACTTCCATTTTTTTAATGACACTCGCCATTTCCAGAGGCTGAATTTCAGAGACCAGTAAGCTGAGCAGAAATTAGTAGTATGTACTGGTCTTTCTAAATTCTGAACGTTCCATTTCAGCAGGAACTTGTGACTGTTTTTGCTTGTAGCAAAAGGGTAATTTTGATTTGCCCTGTGTTAAAGTTTCTTAATGGCCTGGTGTTTAAAAAAATCTGTTAAAAAAGCTGTGCGTAAAAAGGTTTCTCTATAAATACAGGATGGAACTTTTGGCCTCTTACCTGGTTTGTGCTGTTTACTAAGTTTCCTCCAGCAACCTCTATACCAACTGGTTTTCTTTGATCAGTAGTTTGGCTGCACAGATTCTTCTTTCTTAGTGAAGTCTTTACTTAAGTCATTCTCTTCAACTGGAAAGTGAAGGTGTGAGTAATTTTGTTCAGTTACACTTTTGACAGTTTTGATTTTAGATCCTTTGCACCTGCTCTGTGGCCTTGTGATTTTATTTCCTCTAAAAGGATCACTTTTTGTGGTTATCCATTCTAACTCATGTGCTATTGAATTCAGTTCCCTAACTACTTCCTTTTGAGCTGTACTTGAAAGGGTTTTAAGGTTCAAGCTTTTTCTTTTTGTACCTCTTTTGTATTCATTCATCTCTCACTAGAATTTCACTCATCTCAAAGTAGGTCTTAGCTATGATTCTGTAAGTCTGGGAATACAGTTATTAGAACATCCTCTTATTTCTGTAAAAAATAACTATTTTAGCATTGTAACTTACCAAATACCTAAAGTATATTTCTTTCATTTACAAAGTAATACCATGGACTTTGAATTTGCTTTTATAGTTCTATTTATTTAGTTATATCATTAGAAGGTACGTTTATAGTAGCATTTCTTAAGAATACTGAACTACATGGTCCAACTTCCCATCCAATTACTACAGATTTGCATATAGTAAATTGAAAAAAAGGATAATATAGTTTTTCTTCTGTATTTTTAGTAATACTGATTATCTTCTTTTTTCCTGACCCTGCTGTTTAGCTGCAGGAAACATATCAATAAATTCTGATTGGCTGATCTTTTTCACCTTTCTTACTAAAACCAAGGTAATTGAAAGTGTCTGCTTTTATTCCACTATGTAATAAAGGGAATTGGAGGTACTCTTGAACTGTTAAAAGTATTTTTTTTTTTTTTAAGAAAAAAGAATTTACTACTGCCATACTTCTGCTTTTGAGGCTGTATGAGAAGAAAAAACATTAAGATTGCATTTTCAAATAGCAAAAGGAGGATATTTGGTTTGGTTTTAGTTTTATCTATATTTTATTTAATTATATCAGTTTATCTTTAATTCTACCTGCCTGGATTTCCAGTCTGCTTGAAAACCTTGGTCTTTCTTTCAAATTTCTATTTTCTTAGGGAAAAAATGCCTTCTCATCTTTTAAAATAATGATGCTGAAAGTGAAGAGATACTAAAGCTGTGTTATAACCAGCTGTCATTTAACTTTTATTATCAGTCTTTGCCTGATATTACCTTGGGCACTTCTGATTCATTTAATGTCAGACTCATATTAGAGTGAATTTTGTGCATCTTTGCATTGATAATGTTCTTTCAAATATTACAGGCATGGTCTTCTCATAAGTAAAGACTGGCAACTCTGCATTCTGCCAACTTAGTTCCATCTTCATATCCCATTGCCACCTTCAGAAATATAAAGGGGCCTTGGCATTGAAAGCATTTCATTTTACTGATGAAAATGATGAACAGGGTCTGGAAACACACTTAGATTTTGAATATTCAGCTCCCAGAGAGGTTCATCATAGATGGGGACGAGCTTTATTTTGAGTGGCAGGAGGCTTGGTTATACAGACACAATATTCTGGTCTTTTAAAGGAAAGAGAACCTCGAGTCATTGCAAGATTTAAAAAACAGATTCTGCACAGCACATTTAGGAATATTGCTAGGAAAAAATAAAAGCTGGGTTTTTTCCTCCTGTGGTTTTCCATAACACTCAGCAAAGCTTGGTTACAGAAAATGGATTTTGTTCAGGGTTTTTTTTGTTGAGATCTTCAGAGCAATGGTGGTAATAAAGTTGTTTTCAGTGTTCTTTCCCAGAATATTTGTAAAGGTTATAAATTCCTGGAGATAAACAACTAGGATTACTCTTCTCTTCCTCTCTTCAATACTCCATATTAATAGACTACTTTACAATTAAGGTATTGGAGAGTAGGGTGAGTTGGTTGGTTTTTTTGGTTGGTTGTTTTTGCTTTCTTTTAATGAAGGTGGAGTTTAGAAAATTATTACCAGGTTGAAGTTTGCTTAGCTTGGGGGGTTTTTGCCTCTTTCTCAGGCTATTTTTCTTTTAACACTAAAAAATAATGTTACCAATTTGACATTTATAAACTCATTCTGCTTTTAAATCCTGGTAAGGTTTCAAAATTAAATATCATTGGTTAACTGTTAAAGTATCTAATAGCTATCTTCTTTGACATCCAGAGTTTTCGAAAAAAGTTGCTAAATATTTTATTATTTTAAAAATTGAAAATACTTTATTGTATTTAAAATACTGTAGCAGTTAGAATGATGGTTATGTTCTGCTGAGCACTTCTTGCAGACCTACTTTGAGATATTGTAGGTATATTTTTAGGTCTACTCAGAATTCAAGTCCTAGAACAAAAGAAACCTTCTGTTGTTGAAATATAGCAATTAATTCAAGAATATTTAGTAATGAGCCATAGTTATCCCAGACAGTTTCCTTGATCTTATTTTGATAGAAGATAAATGCATTATCTGTTTTACACATTTCTATTGAGATCTTTCCCCTTTGCTGGAGGTTCTCTGTTGGAAAGAGTTTCACTCCCTAGTTCTAGACTATTTGCCTTGCATAATGCCCAGTAAACCATCTTCAGAGAAGAAAAGCAAAATATATGTAAATGGATGACAAATACAGTGACATTGGATAAACCAGTAAACAAGGATAGGCATGATGATTGTCAGTGAGTGAAAGAAAGGAGGCAAATTTCAAAAGCCTAAAAACATACAGAGGCTATTTCTATCTATTAAATGTAAAGTGAGGGTGTACAAAACCTTTATGTGTTCAGTCCTTAGAAGGGGGAGGTAAGCGAACTGCTGATTTTGAAGTGCTGTTCTCTACATATAAATTTGACTTTTCTATTACTTTAACAAAGAACAAAGATCCTTAATATTTTTTCTTTTGTTTCCCCCCATCATTTTCTTTCAAGAAATGCATTTAAAAATTATTAAAGAATTGTCTTTTTCTGAAATTCAATGAATGTTTACTAGGGTTGTATTTTTTTAATTGAAGAGGAGTTTCTCAATGAAAAATCTTGCTTGTCTAATGAAAACTGTGGAATTACCATATTCAACTAGTAATAAAAATCAAAATTCAGAAGAGGAGAAATTCAGATTTGAAAAACTGTTACCCATTTTCTTTGTCTGGATTTTAAATGCCCAGTAAGGAGATACCTTACTGTCCACTTCTAAAACAACACAAAGAACATTCCATGATAATAAATTTTTTCAATGAGAAAGCTCTGATAGAAAGAAACTCTGAAACTGTCATATATCTAGATTAAGCCAGCAACTTCAGGCAAGAGAGAGTTACCTCAAAACTTCTAAAAGCTTGGTGTCTCAGTTTAAGTAATCAAAATAACCAGAATGTAAAATGCAGCAGATATTTCTCTACTGTGTTTTTGCCACACAAATATATTATATTATTTCCATTCTCTGTAAAATAATTGTTCTCCAAAATATGGAGACAAGCATTCAACTAAACCATTTCTGAAAAATTTGGATCTGTAAGTGTTCCAGATTTGTATGTGAAAAAGCAGAAATCCAGAGCTTCACAGGATGTTGGTCCAGATTTTGATATAGAAGTGAAAATGTAAATATGAAGAAACATATAAAATTATTAATAAATTATTTATCAGATATTTTTTCATGATAGCATCAATTTGTGGTCATATATTTCAATGTGTTTTTATTTTCCAAAGTAATTTTACTGTATTTTATTTATGTATTTTAGGCACGGAAGGGGCAGTGTTTGGGCACTCTGTGGAGACACCCCATATCAGAGCAGAGCCTTCCCAAGACCTCAAGTAGGTGTTGTTCAAAAAGTTGCTTTAAAATCAAGTATTCTCAAAAAAAATCAAGTCTGGATTAAAAGAACAATATCTGTATAGTAATATATATATACTGCCTATTTAATGACTCATAGATAACAAAAACCCTTATGGACTCCAGTTTGTTAACTAGTCAAAAAACCCCACAAACTCCTATTGCATGAAATGTGAAATATAGAGCTTTTTATATATGACCTGCCTCCCATAGTGGCATCCTTGAGAAACATATTTTCCCTAGAGACTGGAATATTCAGGTGTTTGTAAGGTCCAATGTGTGTAGTATTGTTCAATAGCATCAGACCAGTTTGATTTTTTATAAGTTGTTACAGAAGATATAGGTCAAGTTAAGTAAACTGTCCCAAATTTTTCCATTTAGCAATGTTTCTGGGTTGTTGGACTTTTTAATACTAATACATACACTTTTCAAAAATTCATTATCAAGTGAGGCTACATTTCTAAATGTAAAATTTTTCTGTATATAGTCAAAGTGGAGAAATCAGTAGATAGTAAAAGATTCAGTTTAAAATTTACTAGGGAATCTGTAGGAAAGAAAACTTTGAAAAGTTTAAAGGGAAAGCTTTTTTTTTTTTGAAGGGCATATATGTGCACTGCTAAGTACTAATCTGTGATTTATATGGAGGGTATTTATAATGAGAGTCACAGAAAATCAAAGGTCCTTCCTCTTTTTACTCCCAGCAGAACTGGTGAGAAACAACATAGGCTTTGACCCATTTGTACTGTGATTTTTGAACATTATATAACTGTCTCTTTACCTGCCCAGAAGTGTTTCTTATTGATTGTTGCAGAAAAGAAGGGTTAAATGCTCAGCCTTACATTTGCAAAGGCATTGACCAATATCAAAGTTGCAGCAATAATTTGCAGGAAGCTGCCCATGTGGAGAGGTTTGACCATTGTACATGGAGTGTGTGAAGTAAATTATTGTGTTTGACCATTTACACTAAACATTTTAAAGTAATGTATAGCTTTGTGTTCCTCCAGAGGATACCACTCACTGGATTTCTATCTTAAAAATCTCTGTCCCCTTCCATGACTCCTGTCAGTCCTTAGTGGAAAATAATTGTAAAGGCATTTATTAGTGACAATCACCAAGGTGATATGATCTCTAATCAGAGGAAGTTCAGCAGAAATCAAAGGAGCATAACAGGCTTTTTTTTTTCAGGGGACCAGTAATTTTGCTTCCTCTACTTCTTTCTAATCATTAAATAATGAGTGAAAATGTATGGTAAAACAGATAATCCTCTGTCTTCAAGATTAATTTAAGTAAGGTTAAAATGACTTCACATTGCTTCTGAAATTCACACATGGGTCCTTCACCCCTCCAATCTTTTGTCTTTATTCATTGCCATGATTCCTATTGTTGCTTAATGATTTCAACTCCACTGTTACTTCAGTTCATTTTTCCAAGATGGACTTAAATTAGTAAGCATTTGGCATTCAGCTTTCTGCCCTCTTATTAATAATTATTTTGACTCATACCATTTATTCAAAAAGTTGAAGAAACAGACACCCTTGGAGTTGAGCCAGGTAACTTTAGCTTACTTGTAAGTGATTTATTCTTAATATATTCAGTCCATATTATGTTCTGCAAGCTTTTGTACACATGCGCTCCTCTGTATTAGTTGGATTCTGTCATATTCTTTTTTAAAACTCTCAAGTCAATTTAGTAATTTAAAAATGATGACAAGTAGTATTAGAACATTTCAGTGGGCTGGTCTGGGTCCTATTATTTTTAATGTTTTAGAATAAACTTACCCAAGGTGTCCAATAATGGCAGTCCAAAAATTGCCTAGAATATTTTTCCAAGTGCTGCATATCTGTGTCTTTGGATGGCTAAACTTAATGGTAAGTAATGTTAGTGTAGAAAGTTTGCTGAATAAACATTATTCATTTTTTTCAGTGGACACAATTGAATGCAATTTGACAGCAAATTGCAGTGTATTAGTGCAAATATATTAGACTGTGAGAATTATTGTATACAGAGCTGAGAGCTAATGGAATATACATTAGATCATTCATTAAGATAGAAATCGCCCCATATTTTTCATGTTGGAATATGTATTTGTGGTTAATTTATAAACCTCGGACTTTTTTTTCTTTTTTATCCAAGATAAAATATACTGGAAGCCTACTCATAGCCTTGTATATGTAAAATGATTGACTACAGGATTTAAAAAAATGGAATAATGACCACCTTGTTTACTCTGAATGAAGCATAAATAGAAAATTTGGTCTAAGAATTTGATACACACAAGGATCATAGTACTTCCTGGGATTTTAGTTTAATCCATCATGGGCAGGAAGACAAAAAGATGAAGTCAGATTCACATTAGCTCCACATATCTAAACCTTGCCTCAGACATTCTTAGTTCTATAGCCAGATTTTGAGGTCTTCATACCAAGATCTCCTAATATTTACTATTAAAAATGTGTTGTGTAAAAATAAACTTGAGTTGAGTACTAATATAATTAATTCCTATGTGTCCAACCATTTGGGTCACATCTTTCTCCTTTCTTGCATTTTCAAATAATTACTAGAAAGGTTTTGCTTTCAGGCAGTGCTGTTATAGAATCCTTCGTGAAAGCTTTTTTGTCAAATCCCAAAAACTAATTAAAGATGACTTTCATTAGTTGGGATAAGTAGCATAAAAGAATCATGCATTAGAATGTGGAAAATGAATTATATCTTAATAATTTAATCTTCTTGTTTCTCTCTCTCCTGTTTCTCAGAGGAACACAGTTAGGAAAACTAAACTGCCAATATATTCCCCAAATACTGGTTTTAGGCCAATAGTCCATTAAAATATAGTCCACTAATAGGCAATATCCATGCACAAAATAGACAGACAGTAGTTAAATGCAGATAACTTTGCCCTCAATACCATCCTTAATAAGGGGATGAATTAATTTTTTGTTGTCCTCTGGAGATAACTGCAAGCTCAAATTTAAAAGTTTTTTTTTCTTCCATGTCATGCCTCACACACCACAATCAGTTAATTCTGCAAGCTAATGCTGGGAATAATGAGATGAAAATTGATCAAGTGGCAAGGAACCATGTAGGATAGTTTGGATTCTACTTTACCTCTACTAAGAATTAAAAATATTCCCATCTTGCACAGGAGGTCTGGTTCATTCAGAGTTGTCTGTTGCTTTGTAAGAGACACCTTTTGTGACATTTAAGGGATAGCTTACTAATAGGTCAGAATATTATATTTTGTAAAAGCCTGGAGCTAGAAAACACATCAAATTTTGACCTTAACTTGTTAGTCATCTGAGCATGTTGAGAGTGGCAAAATCACCATGACTCTGTCATCATCAAAAATCAAATAATAAACAAAACCTCATCAAAAAGTAGAAGATGCAGCAGAGTAAGAAAACCTGTCTCCCTTCCTGTGCTGTTTTAATGATGTCAGATTCTAGTTACTTTCAATGCCCTTTTTTAACAAAATAGAAATAATTGCTATTTTTTTTTCATAATTTGTGTTAGTTGTTTCATTGTTTGGGCATGGATATTGACAGAAATTTGTTTGCTTAGTCTTATCAGTAGCTGTTGAAAATATAATTTTTTAAACATACATGTTCATACAAAAACAGGTATGGATATAGTAAAATTTGAAAAATTTCCAAAATTTAAACTTCTCTTTTAAAAACATGTGCTTTTCTCTTTTGAAATATTCATTATATTCATTTATATATTGTTTTATATATTGTTTATATATATATTATATATAAATATATATTACATATATTTATATATGTGTGTTCATGTATATATGTGTGAATATATATAAATTTTAAATATTGAAGTATACAGAGGAGAAAGGCAGTAATGAAAGGTTCTAATTGCTATGCAGACAGGGCAGAGTAGAAACAAATGAAGCTGGGTATGTCTCTTAAATTGAAAGAATAATTTTCTTTAGTGTTCAGTGATGATGATTATATTTGACATTGGAAAGGGAAAGGGCTTTAGCAGGAACTAAGATATGAAGGATAAAAATATTACCATCACAAGAGATAGAAAAATCCATTGAGTTTCATATGCTTAATTTAGGATACTGGGGCCTCCTTTTGTCCAGGCTGAACTACCCCAGCTCCCTCAGCCACTCCCATGTCTTACTTACACTGTGGACCCTTCACCAGCTCCATTGTCTTTCTCGGGACTCGCTCCAGCCCCTCAATGTCCTTCTTGCAGTGAGGGGCCCAAAACTGGACACAGGATTCAAACAGTGGCCTCAGCAGTGCTGAGCACAGGGGGACAATCACTGCCCTGCTCCTGCTGGCCACACTATTGCTGATACAGGCCAGGATCCCATTGGCTTTTTTGGCCACATAAGCACAGCTGGCTCATGTTCAGCTGCTGTCACCAGCACCTCCAGGTCCTTTTCTGCTGGGCTCGTGATTGTATTTGCTGTGTGATTATGCCATGTCATGCCTTCAGGAACCCACATATGGGCTCCAAGCACAGCTGTCTCAGCCTGCACAGGGTTGTGAGAATAAATATGTTACCCTATCAATCTCATTTGAAAAGCCATATAAAGCTTGTAGCAGTAGAAAGCATTTGCCCAATGCTGGGTTAATGAAAGACATGGCAACTTGACACTGTAATTATTGTGAAGGCAGCCCAGGATCTTTGTTTACATGAAGCTGCATCAGGTCTAACAGCAGTGAGTGCTCAGAGTGCCAGAGGGAGATGGAGAAGGTTTCAATAGGTGCCCCTCTGTGTGCCCTTGGCTCCTGCAAGGCTTGTTTCATCTGTGGTTGCTTTTGCACTGCTTCCAGATTCAAGCTTCTGCTTAATTAATTCAAATTTCACATAGATCCAGCCTAGGACTAGGCACAACAGCCCACAGTTTGTTCAAGCTTTTCACTGTCACAGATAGGGTGGGTAGAAATGTTTTACTGTCTTTTTAAATGGAAGTGGAGCAACAGTGTTCCATGCTCAGGAGGTACTAGAAGTACCAGAACTCATTTCTGACATGCTTTGGACTCTAAATACAGTCTTGTTTCACCATACCACCATACCTGCATTTTGCTGTAGTTTTTCTGCTGAAACGTGATTTGTTATCCTACTTATATTCCATAAAAGTTGTACAATATGTCATTAATTAATACTTCTGTAACATACAGAATATTTTCATTTCATATCTTTCTTTTGATTCTAAATGAACAGGCTTACTAATGCATTACTAAGAAGGGCTACTTATATTATTTTTTTTTTCCATTTGAGCAATCTTTAGTTTCTCCATTCTTTCCTTATACTAAATTTCTCCACAGGGATTTTTTCCTCACTCCAGCTGTTCCTCTTCCCTTTCTGGGAGTATCTCCATTTTCAGTGACGCTGTTTAACCATTTTTACAAGAAAACAAGGCTTCTTAAATTTGCTGTGTGTCTGTCTGCCCTCTCCTCTTATATCCCTGAGAGTTTGTGAAGCAGTTTGGCAGATTCATACAAGGTGGAAGATCTTTAGGTTTCTCTGTGTCCTCTGAAAGCCGGTGCCCATCTAAGATAGCTCACAGTACTGGTAATTCCTGCTGCCACTTTACCCTTTTGTATACACGTGGCTCCAGAATGCCCTCAGCTTCTGCAACACCTTGCTCCATGTTCAGGTGACGGCTCTGGCATGTGCAGTACATGGAGTTTGCAGCACTGTTGTGGCTGTGAGTGCAGAAGTGTGGCTTGAGTTCTTGTCTTAGCACCATGTCAGAGCCGGACAAAGGATCTGGAGCTCCTACAGACTGGATATAAGAACGAGGAGGCTCAGAAGTTACAGGGAATACATGAGTTTATGAAACTCTCAGTTCTGCAGTCCACCAAACAGCGCCTATTGCTTGCATGTATAATTATACAGAGAACTCCAAAGATAATTTTAAACCATAGAGAAGAATGAATGATTTTACATGTCTTATCCTGCAATTCACATTTTATCTCTTGTTTGAATTCACTGCCAAAAGAATTAAAAAAGCTATTTGACTTATTCGCAATCTACTACTCAATTTTGTATTGCAGAAAGTAAAAATATCTCTCTAGTTTGCACATGTTGTCCTAAAAAAGTGGCTGAAAGTAAACTCACCAAACCTTTTCTGATTTTTTTTTATGATTGACTGATTTTTTGATTTGCTTCTTGGAATTTCTGAATACAATCCAAATATGGGCCATTGGAAAATCTGTTCCAGGGTATCTGCTATGCTTAATCTGCAGAGTTTGAAGTAGACCTGTCAAAGGATTTTCAGCAGAATAATTTTTCATGAGATGCTGTTTTCTCAAAATGTGGATCAAGCCATGTCACAGTTTTCTTCAGCTAAAACATATCTGTTTATATCATCTTAAGACCCCTTAGAGAAACAATATAGAAGATATAATTAGACAATTACAAGTGGTCTGGACTGTTACTTCCTAATCACAGGAAACTAATGGTTTTCAAAACTGAGACTCTTCAGGCTCCCCCAGGCACTTTATCTTCAAATCTAACTCTTGACAAGCACTTGAGCATTTTCTGAGGGCATGTTGCTTCAATCTCTTTCTGACAAGATAGATTTCTATTTTAAGAAAATATATTCTGAAAGACAACTCAGGTAATGGAGCTATTTCTGTAAAGATAAACTTCATGCAAGAATGTTTAACAGAAAGGCAGGGCATGTATGGAAAGGGATTCAAGCCAGAATAAAAATAAGGAAGATAATGCAAAGGGAAACATTTAGGGTAGAATGGGGTAGCTCCAAGTTGTCAGGACTATAAAAAAATCCTTTTCTCATACCTTTCCTTAAGCAACTGTTTTGGATTGTCTCATATCCAGAACTTTTTCTCACTGCCTGGAAGTTTAGATTTTCAAGCATGTTTTTGGTATTTCTCTGAGAAATAAAAGATCATGTTCTAAACCTTAAATTTCTACTAATTTTATTGAATTTCAAAGGTTTGCATTTTAGTTGACTTATGACTGCATGATTTTTTACTACTTGAGATGCCACTTATGTTTTTAATTTGTTTTTTCTTAATATTACTTCTGATTTGGATAGCTTTCTTGTCCTTAGCTATTCTGGCCATGCCTTCCCTCATGTAAGGAAACAATCATGCATTAAGTTCTCTTTAACCTTCCTCATATCACCTGCTTATTTAGTCAAACTCTTGCATTAAATATTTGCTTTTTCCAGCCTTTCTCTCTTTTCCTTGATGCTTCTTCTAGAAGTCTTTCCATTCCTTTAACAATACTTCTGAAAAACTCCTCATGACCTTTTGTTCCTTTTTATTCCTCCTCAGAACGAAATATTTTTTATATTCCAGAAGAGATCTTTAATCCCTATGTGGGAAATTGTTTTTCTGATTTATCATCTATGCCAAATAACATTAAAATATTCAGTGTGTTTCAGATTTTGCTATGACAATGCAGACATATTGGATTTAAATCTGTGGCATGTACAGGGCAATTAGAACTCATCTTTGAGCCCAGTGAATTTCTAGGTTAGTGAGAATTTTAGAAGTTTTAATAAGGGCATGCTGACACATGCCAAAGTCAGTGACATGCAGAGCATGGATATGACATGAAATGCAGTACTGAATGCTGTTCTACTATTTTGATTTAAGTCATGAAAGTTTCCTCTTTGTTTTATTTTATCATTCATGAGTTGCACACTTGGAAACTGGGAGGAAAAAAAAGGTTAATATTTCTTGGTTCTGGCCAAAACTAAATTCAAAAAACCCTTATCTAGCTCTCTTTTACTTAAGAATTGTGTGTGTTGTCGAAAAACTAGAGACAAATTATGCCCAAGATTAGATTTTCACGTACATAAAAGTAAGTTTCCCATGAACATATGAGAATTTTGCTTCTTAAAGAAGATGATGAAAAAGAAAAGATGATGATCAGTAAAAAATATTAAGAATGTTGAGGCCTTCAAACCTACTATCATTAATAATAATAATAATAATAATAATAATAATAATAATAATAATAATAATAATAATAATAATAATAATAATAATAATACCCCTAAAATAGAAGAAATTTATTAAAAACATGAGAATGCAACAAGCTTCAAGAAATATACATATTTTGGCAATGATTCATATGCATCTTGAAGAGGTGCATCTTTTGATACATGCAAATGTATCAAAATATTTTTAGTCACTTTTATATAGATATGGTAAAATGTGCATGTATAAACCTGTTAAACAGTATAAGCATTAAGATTGGAATGATTGAATAATAATTTTATTTTTATATCATTCCCACTGTGATGTCAAATGTAGCTATTCAAGAATCCACTGTTTGAATAGTTAAAAAGTAATAAAAAGCTTTAAGATTTTTTGTTACCATGATGATAAAAGTCACTGGCTGTTCTTTATATTGCAACCTGACTTCCAAGAAATTGACTGAATGGAAAGCCTAATCTTATCTATCACCATAAGTGTTCATTGGACTCCTTTGAGGACCCTTGGTCTCACTATAGGACTCTTTAAATAATTTTCTTTTAGGATTGGGACAGCCAACTCCTCTTTTCATAGTAAAAGAAATTGAAATAATGTATATTTTAAATTGTTGGAGCTTTCTGGAAAACAATATTTTTAAAATTATTTTGAAAAAAATTCTTAATTCTAATTTGGTACAAAATCCTTTCACTCATGGGAGAGGAAGATCCTGCATTCTCTGAGGTTTTGGGGTAAAGGTATTTGTTTACAATAAAACAAAGTAGGAAGAGAGAGAGATTTGGCACATCCATTTGCCTTTCTTCTGCTCTTTGTGTGTCTTACCAACCCACAGTTGCAAACAACTGTGCTGCCACAGCTCTTGATCTACAGGTAGCAAATCAATGGCACTATCATTTTTATGTTTTGGCAAGACCATTGTGTATAAAAGTTTAATACTGGGAAGTGTTGATTTCTTGACCCTCAAATATAAAGATGTCAATAAAGGGGAAATGAGTACCTGTTTTACATGTGAGATCTCTAGCTGACATATTTTTAGTTCACTGTTTTGCATAGAAATTTTAAATAGGTAGAGGTTTATATCAGTTGTTTTACTAAGTAGCATGGGTTGGACATAGGGCTTAAATAGGCAGAAAGCAAATAAATTATTTGCTTCTACACAGGGGAATCTTATATTTCCTTCTATTTTAAGAAACACTTTCCACCAGCCAACAGAAAAAAAAATATCATAGATAAATTGTATCCCTTGTGAGTATGAGGGCTATGCAGGATGTAAATCTAAAATATTGCTTAAAACCCAGAAGGAAACCTTTTATTTTCATTCATATTTTAAATTATTTTTCTCTAATACAATCTAGGTCAGCTTGTAAACAGAAAATACAAAATGAAGAAAAAATGTTTCTGCATTTCTGATGAGAAATATTTTAATACCTGCAAAAGAACATATTAAAGATATTTTTAAAGTTTCCCTTTTCTAGCAATAGTTCTTTCATTATTTCAGCTCAAATTCATATGGCTTTGATCTTATGAAATTTATCATTTTGCACAAATTAACCACTGATTATTAAGAAGTAAAAGCCCTTCTCTGCTAGGGATAGATCATCTTGCTTCATCACACATAGCAAATTGACCAATTATATCATTTAAAAACTCTTTTAAAAAGCCTTTTTAAAGTCTTTCCTACAGTTCTGTAGTTTCTGTCTAATAATAGCAGTAGTTGCCTTCTCCACCAGAACAGTTTGTTGTTTTGGAAAGAAAAATAATTTTATGAATAGGATTCACTCATAGATGTAAATGCCACTGTGACAGGCCATCAGTAAATCTGAAAGGAAAGCAAATTCTCCATATGCTATTATAATAATACACTTTTTCTTGGAGGGATAAGCATTACAATGTGGAGTGTTGCAATGAGTTTATAGTAGAGATTAAGGGTATCAGAAATATGGCAAAGAAAAAATATTATTAAAAAGCTGCATATCAAGCCTAATTTATCTCAAAACATTGAGGAAATAATCTACGTGTATAAACTTTTGCATTTGCAGCAGCATGCTGCAGTCTCTTTTCAGATGCAGATCAGACAGAGAATAACAATAAGAAAAGTAAATAAGAACTGTAAAACAGATTTAGCCTTTCACTTTTCTAATAGATGGGTGTTGGTTTAAAATCAGCCTTGATGATCATTAGTCATTCCTTGACATTTCTACCACATAATTTGATTTCCAAAGACTGCTAAGAATCTCTATTGTCTAAAAATTTTCTTCTCCATGGTGTGGAGAAGGCTGACATTATCAACTTTTCAAGCTGAGAAATTAATTGCCCAAATATCTCCTTTTTAGACAAACATAAAGGTATTTATGCTAATGTACTTCATGAAAAACTGTGATGAAACTAGACTGAACAAGTCTAAGCTATACACTGTCAAAAGTTTATTCTTCAAAGAAAGCCATACTTTCTTGATGGATGTTCCTAAACAGATTTTAGTTGTCCACCTGCTGAGAAGTTTTAGTTAGGTCTGAGGGATTTGGGTGTTATGAAATCAGAAATATTTTTGGCTTGGCTAAGACACATGAATTCAATGCAATAAATGTAGCAAAGAACACTTTTGTCTTTATGATTATGAAATGGCATCTGAAACCATGGAGAAATAAATGTTAATATTTCTATAAAGTAGATTATAAATCACAATAAGCTGCTGAAAAATATGTAATGGAAGAATAAAATCATTTAATATTTACACCATTCATTTTCCTTTTAAGTTCAAGGTAAAGCCTCATTAAGGCAATGGAGTACTTTCAGAAACCCAATTTCTAAACTTTTTAATTTGCATCATTTAAAAAATGTTTTGGAAGTACTTTTTCTGCTGTTCTGTGGCCATCAGAAGTTCACAAATCAGCACCTGAAAAGCACTTGTGTATGTCATAAAATAATTCATGATATTTAGATTCTTCCCCAGTACAAAGAACTGCAGAACCCTCTATCAACATCTCCCTACAAAGCAACAAATAAAGAAAGAAAATGCCCTAGCCGAAGCAGACAGAGATATTTTTCTATTGCTCCTATCTATATGCATCCCATGTATTTTTTTTTTTTCATAGCAGTATCTAAAACTGTGTTTTTCTCTATCTGGACACGTGCCTTTAATAGCTCCATTTTGTTTACTGAATAAATGCTTTTCTTTTCTTTTTTCTTTTTTCCCTTCCCTTCCCTTCCCTTCCCTTCCCTTCCCTTCCCTTCCCTTCCCTTCCCTTCCCTTCCCTTTCCATTCTGGTTTTTTTTAATTTCTTTTTTTCCTTTCCTTACTGAGTGTCAGTAACATGCAACAGACAGAAATGTTTCACAGGCACCATCTCAGTGACTTTCTTTGCATGTAAATGGGGCACCTTGATTTTAAAATGGTAATCCAGCGCTGTTCTCTGTACTTAAAAAATGCAATAGTTGAAATGCTTTGAAATTCTCTTTTTCCATTGCGTGACAAAATTTATCTGGTTTTTCTGCACCAAATTCATTATGCATCTAATACTTCATTATATTCTTGGATAACTATGACCACTTTGCTGAAGAGGGAAATATACAGTGTTTTCCTCAAGCTACTCAGTCTAGACGTTTTTATTATTAACATATTTCATCTTACAAAAAACCTTTGTTCAGGTAAAGTGGGACTGTGTCCTGCCATTATATTACTAAGTTATAAACAGATAAAAAAATTTTGTCTCCCTCCCTTATGTGCTATTCAATAGGTCTACAACTGAACACAATCAGAATCTGAATTATTGCTTCCTAGTTCAGTAGTTTTCATCCTGTCATTTTCCCTATTCAGCATGTGAGCATGTTTTCTACAAAATCTTTGCATTAGTACTTCCTTTTCAAGAGAAATCTCTGCAATACTGTGAGAAAGCGCAGCTAAGTATCATAGCTCTGCATTAAGGCTGATGGAGGATCTTGAGCATAGGGAAATGAGAAGCAGAAAGACTGACAGTAGAACAAAAATTGCTTTGAGGAAAGATACCAAGAAGCAGTGATGTGTGTATTAACCCTATTATAACAGGGTTATATGAACACAGTGAGTATTTTGGAGAACAGAAACGCCATACAATACCCCCCAAATAATAGCAGCATAACAGATTTTCTTTTCCTCTCTTCATACATGAAGCTGCTAAACATACCCAAAACATGAATGAGTCTGTTGAGGCAAAGTAATTTTAAACAGTTTCACATCATTTAAAACATTGAAAGGTTCTGTTTTCTCTTTATTTCATTAAACATTTGTTATCAGTTGCTAAGAAGATTTTCGTATTAAACTGTCATTACGGAAGCATTAACAGAGATGTGCAGATTCTCAAGTACCTATATTTCAGTATTAGTACAGTTGGATGCATTAAGTGCTAGTGCCAGAAAGCAGCACTAAGCAGATAGGTTTATATCAGTATATTCTTAAATGCTTAACATTTTTCTTTCTCTGTGTCATAAAATCACACATATAATCTGGTTTTCCTTTGTTACCTTTCAAAATATGTTAATATCTCCTTGCATCATGTGTTTTCAGGCTGGGGAGTTTTTGGTGGTTAAATTCAGTGCATTTTTTTCTCAGTGATTGTTTTTGCTTTTCAGACTTGAATCTCCTACTAGATCTTTGGTGATGGAAGCACCCAGGGGAGTGCAAGTCAACGCAGCTGCAGGAGACTTAAAGGCTACCTGTAGGAAAGAACTGCACTTACAGTCCACAGAAGGGGAGGTAAGTTCAGCCAGCAGAGAAATGTTCTACAGCTCTGCCCAGCATAACACAAACAATGTGAGGAGGGTTTATTCAGCAGCAAGGTAAACATAAAAAGTGTTCTGCATTTGCCTTTGTTAAAGTAATTTTGGTTTAGCTTGTTCAACTATTAGTGCTTATTTCCTTTTTTACGAATATTTGAATCCATACGTTTCATCCATGCTGAAAATAAACTTAGTTAATACAGATGAGAATTATTTGTAAATAAAGAGTCAAAGAAAAAGCTTCCACAGAACAGAGTCAGTTAAATGATACTGGTAAAAAAATAACTTGGATTAATCTGTCAAAATAAAACAGAAAAGTTTGGATTAATTTAGATTAATGCATCATTAAACCATGATTAAGAGGTTTAACAAATTTGCTCTTACCTGTGGTTTAACTCCTTAATGTTTTATTAGCTCTGTAAGAGAGACAGAGTACTTCCATCATATGTTCTCTCCTGTTTCATTAGTGTCTTGTTGCAGAAATCATAAAAAGACATAAAAAGACTTTGGTAAAGATTCTTCATGTGTAAACCTGTGTGAACACATGCAAATTATTGAAAATTGGGTCACTTGTTGGGTGGCAATCTAAGAATTGCAGAAATGCATGAAGGATTGGGGTATGGGAGTCCTTTCATCTTTAGACCATAAAATGAAAGAACATCCAAAAAAAAAAAAAAAAGCAAAGATCTTATTGAAGGCTATCAAGAGCTCTCAGATTTCTATTAGGCACTTTGGAGAACTTGATAGATTTTCCAATTGCTCTCAGAGGGGCTTGCTACAGTACAGCATTTTTGGAAATCCATAATGTAAATATCTCATTGTGAATGCAGCTCTTTAGAAATTTTTTGCCATTTGTGTTCTGTATTCTCTACCAAATGTTTCTAGATGTTTTATATAGTATCCAACATAAGCAAAACCAAACAAAACCCACATTCACATCTGTGGCAGATAGTCCCCTGGAATGCACACTCTGCATTACAGTGCAGACAGGAACATTTTGGCCTATATATTGCATCAAAAACATATTTTGGTATCATTTCTTTATTGATGCAAGTATCTGTCCAGCATAATTAAAGCACTATGTTTTCCTAATTCAGAGTCTCAAATATTTGTATACCATAGGCCCCACCTTATTTTTGAGTTTCTCCAAAATCAGCTCATCCCCTGGTCTCTCATCTTTACTTGTCATCTCTCTTACTGTTTCCTAACATTGCTGAGATAGAAGTAAAAAATCTAATTCTCTTTTAATAGTAAATATTGCCCTACCTCATCATTGTCCTTTCTGTGGGTAGTTTTGAGTCTAGGGCTTCCTGTAACCTGCCTTGTTTTCCCTTTCATAAATCCCTACCTGGGCAAATCTATTGTGTTTGCTAAATTTATTAGCATAAATTTTACAGATAGAATGCATTTCTTTGTTATTTCCCTTAGTGACATTGCTGGAGGGGAAAAGTAAAACTTGAATTAAAATTAAAGTTAAAAATAGAGAACCCAACACAAAGACTGTTACCATTCCTTACTCTCCCATTATTCTTTAGGCAATGCTTGTTTCTATATTCTCTTTGTTTTGCATCATGCACCTCTTCATACAAATATTTTATCTGTGGATCCCTCAAGTCTTTTTCTCTAGATCAACAATGTGATTTAATTGCATGACTTCTCGTTTTTCTCAAGTATTTACTATACCTTGTTGGAAAGGTAGTTTTGGAAACATGTCCTATGAGCTCAGTTTGACAATGGGAGTCCAAGAAAAAGATATAATGCCTATATTATGTATTATTCAGAACTGGAATTAAATTTGGTATTAAATATTTTGTAGTAAAACTGACTTTTGTGAAAAACTGACTTTTCTGACCTTCATATTAAAAATCAGTATTTTCTCTTTGTGATAAGACTTTGTGAATCTATGATTTCCTACATAGATGTTAGATTGAAAATGATCAGAAAACAAATTACCAAACTTTCTCCACTCTTTCCCAATGAAGTGTTCAATAAATATACATCTGAAAAAGTTCAAAGTCTTGAATGCTTGCAATTTCAGTAAGATCTGAAATGAACTGTAGCCGAAATCCACAGAGAAATTCCATTTTGTGGTCTGACCAATGCCTCTACAGTCCACTGTTTAATCTCTTCCACTGGAGAGGGTTAGAGGAAAATGCAGAAACACTTTGCAAGGTGTATGACAGGCACCAGAGCATTAGCAGTTGTGCAAAGTTACTATGGCCACGTTAGGGAATTGCTGGACTAATTACAGCCTGGTGTGAGGAACTAGGGTAAACACCTGATGGATTAAATATCTACACAACAAAATATTGATTGCTTTTCTTGCTTACAGCCCAACAGATAAACCACATTAGCAGACAGAATAAAAAAAGGCTTACAGCTTTTATCATTATTCATTTTTGAGAAAACACATTCTAAAATGACAAAGTATCTGTATTAAAAATAAACATTTTAGCCTAGCAATTGAACGCCTTATAAGTCAGGTTTCCTCCACAAATAATTGTCTTAGTGAATTGTATGTGTGAACCATTTTCATGACAAGACAATTTGTACTAGAAATATATGCAAGGGCTTTTGTACCATTTTTATTCCAGTTAGCAAAATTTAATTTTTTCATGTTTGAAAGCTTTTTCAAAAACTCATCAAAGATATGTGAATTCATATTTTCTTTCTCTAGCAAAGTTATTGCCCTATTATGACAGAAAATGGCTATGTGGCACCTGGAATCAACCAGTTATAGCCATGTTACAGAGCATTATGCATTTACTGACTATGAAAAATAGATTTTCCTTTTATTTAAGAATAACTTCAGAATATTTTTAAGAACATAAATTTGTTTATGAAATACTTTTCCTCTAGCTTTGTTTCTATGCAGTATAATCTTTAGCCTCCCACATCACAAACTGAATGCCTCTGCAAGCATCCTGAAATCTGCTGTTTGATACATTTTCTTTTTATTTACTGTGGTATTATAATAATCCTTTTAGCCCTATTACGCATCATAGTGTGTGATCCCAGACTGAATACTGCGGGCTGTAATTTAGATTCAGAATCTGCTGCCCTTTCTAAAGCTCTTGAGCTGCACCCTTGTGAGCCAAGGCATCAGCAGAATCCTTTGGTTCAATTATAACTTGGCATTTAATTGTGAACTATGTATTATTCTATAAATAAACCATAACCAATGGTTTAGAGCAGCAATCATTTACAAGGAACGTGAAATGGGAAGCTCCAGGCTACAGCTGAATCCACTGGTTCACACACAAAGAAAAAATCATTTCTTGTCTGGAAATTCAGCACAATGACTGCTAGTTCACTACTGCTTTATCAAATAAAAGTGTATTGCAAAAGTACAAATCAATTTTGAATTCTCTAGATACTTGATTTTACTAGACATAAAAATGTTCAAATTGAACCTGAAATGCATAATTGTGTAAAGATGGCAAGCTGAAAGGTCTGTTTGATGGTGCCCACTCATTGGCCTAACATATAATTGTAATAATTTTGACCATCCAGAATCACAGAATGGGTCAAGTTGGAAGAGGACCACAATGGGTCACCTGGTCCCACTTCCCTGCTCAAGCTGGGTCATTGTAGAGCACAGAGAATTGTGTCCAGATGGTTCCTGAATATTGCCAGTGAGGGTGAATCCACAACTTCTCTGGCAATCTGTGACAGTGTTCAGTCACCCACACACTAAAGTTCCTTCTCCTATTTAGGTGGAGCTTTCTTTGAAAGAGTTTCTGCCCATTGCCTCTTAACCTGTTGCTTGGCACCACAAAGAAAAGCCTGGGTCCATTCTCTGAGACCCTTTGTGCAGATATCCTAGACATTGATGAGGCCCCCTCCCAGCTGTCTGTTCTTGAAGTTGAACAGGCCCAGCTCCCTCAGCCTTTCCTCACCACAGACACGCTCCAATCCCTTACTCATCTTTGTTGCCCTCCACTGGACCTGCCCCAGATCTCCATGTCTCTCTTGCCCTGAGGAGCCCAGAGCTGGGCACAGCACTCCTGATGTGGCCTCACCAGGGCTCAGCAGAGGGGCAGGATCAGCTCCCTCAGCCTGCTGGCCGTGCTCTTCCCAATGCCCCCCAGGACACCACTGGCCTTCTCATCCACAGGGGCACACTGCTGGCTCGGGACAGTCTGCTGTCCCCAGCACGCCCAGGCCCGTCCCTGGACAGCTGCTCTCCAGCAGGTCCATCCCCAGCCCCTGCTGGGCCATGGGGTCCCTCCTCCCCAGGTGCAGGACCCTGCCCTTGCCTTTGCTGAATTTCCTCCCTGCCCATCTCTCCAGCCTGCCAAGGCCCCTCTGCAGGGCTGCACAGCCCTGGGGGATCGGCTGCTTCAGTCTCTGAAGGAGAAGGCTGCTGAGTAGGCTCAGCTCTTAGGAATCTTCAGCAGCTGCTATATGTCTTTCCAAGCATCTTCTGTGTTCTGCACAGAAGTTATGCTCTGCACTTTCATTGCATCCTGTTGACTGTGAAAGATTAAGTCACTAAAAGGAGAAAGATGTACAGACACTTCCCATTTTTACAAATGTATTCATATTAATCACCTTGTCTATGACCTTTTTCCTATTTACCTCTTTATGCCCTGGTATTTCCCTGTCAAATTACACTCTATCATAGTATCATTTGTAGAGTACATTTTGTTGTGTCTGGCATAATGAGGCTGATCCCTCATTATGGTAAGGCTTATAGCTGTCACATTAAAATGAGCAATATTCCTTAACAGACAAAGTTTACTCAAACTCAGTGTGGCAGACAAGAGGCCAAGTTTATATTTACTGTTTCAGCACAGCATGTTTAATGAAACACACAGACAATATTATTTTGTGGAGCCTAACAAATGCATATAGTACTACCATTTGATCTATAATCCTATCCAGTTCTAAATCCAGGAGATGCATTTAACACATTGATTAATAATTAAGATTTATTAATATTTAATAAAACTGCAGTAATCTTCACTTCTAAGCTCAAGTAACTATACCATTTTAAAGCATTTGGTGGCATTTCCGTGGACGGTTTTTGTGTTCTGAAACAGAAAATAAAAAAGAAACAGGACTTTTTAAATTACACTGAAATAATTACCTTGTTGTACATGCTGCTTGCCATAACTACGGAGGAATGGTTGATCAAAGACAAAAACATTTCATAGATGAGTTCAATTCAACCAAGTTGTGTTTGTCTGAGATTAAATCTATGCAAAAAAAAAAAAATGTTTGTATGCATGAATTGAGTTCAATAGACAATAAGCAATGGCAGGCTCTAGAGTTCAAAGAGTCACTCTTTATTCACCAAAAATTATCTAATACATGTGATGCATTTTGTTTTCAAAGCCTTTTTTGTGGTATTAAGCAGTTGACTTCTTACTGTTGTCTGTGAAGAAAGAGATTAGTGAAAAAGAAGGGATTTTTTTCTGCATTTTTTAATTATATGTTTAAAAAATTCTATTAGGGTGTTTTGACAGATACTTAAAATCAAACGCATATTATTTTTAAAAAAACACTTTCATTTTCAAACTAGTTATTCATGTGTAATTTATTTATAGAAAAAACACTGTTCTCTACCAGTTTACAATCAAAATACAAAAGTAAAGCATTTTAACTGACAACACCTATATTTAAAATGCTTCTCATGGCTAAATTTTAACGATTCACACAATAAGAAATTTTATTAGAAAGGTAAAAATGACAATGAATAATTTATTATATATTTTTAATATAATGTACCTTTTAATGATTATTTAAATGGTGATTAAGTTTTTGTACTCTGTAGATTAGGCACAAATATTACAAGTACATTTTCTTTTCTGGATTGTGTACATAAACCACAAAGGAGTCACATCTGTCCAAGACTGAATGAAGTTGCAAAGACTGAAAATCTTTTTCGTAACAGAAAGAATAAATACACCAGGAAGTGTTTTTCTTCAGTAGGCATCCATATATTGTATTTAGGTTACAACTCAGAAGTACCAATACATACTTTTGTGTATTAAATTTGCAAAAATTTGTACCTATAATTAAACCTTACCCTCACAAACACCTCTTTGGTACTGATGAGTCAAAACATAAATTCTTCCATTCAAGAATGAACTGTACACTTCACTAATGTTTTTTTAACGTATGGAGTGTTATTTTTAACATATGGAGATGTTATTTTTCAAATCCCCTTCAGTAGTTGTAGTCATAACATGGAGATAGGAACGGGGGCAATGGTGCCAGGGTGGCTGTGCTCAGGTGTACCAGGTATAATCTTTAGAAAGAGAACATTTACCACACCAGACCACACTTAGGCCTGAAGGTCTTATCTGTCTTGTGGTCAACTGATCCTAGCACTGTAGAGAATACATTTTCAAGACACAGTCTGTACTAGATATTTTGGTCTTCTCTGAATGTTTAGTATATTCAGTTTTATTTCAGTCATTACATTAATTTCACTTTTTAACTGTTCCTCAAAGCTATTAATCATTATGACCAATATGATTCCAGATATTGTGACACCATGTGCTTAAATTTTCCAGTAAATATGCTTTGAAGTTAATATTTTAATTTTTCTTTATGACTTTTTGTTCCTTTTCTCCGAACTATCATTTAGATTTAATGAAAGCCACATATAAGTGTTAGAATAAATGGTCCATGCAAACTAAAGCACTTCAATTTATGCTGTAGTTCATCTTAACCTTGAATATTGAAACACATCAGCATATGAAAATTATATAGTTACATCTGGTGACCTAATCTGTACAATCTTCTTTGTAGGATGCTTCTGATAGCCTGTGCAGAATAGCAAAAAGACTAAGACCAAACCCTGCATTCCTGTATTTCAGAATAATTGAATATTTAAGGAAATCTGAAAAGTTTATTAGTGAGATGGTTGATTAACACCCACCTATCAGAATTCCTTCTTTTCCTTCACAGGAATTTCCTTCCCTCCAGTTTCCTGCCATTTCTTATCTACATTAGACTGAAATATTCCTTTGCAGCCCTATACGGTTGCCTGTTTAATTGAAGAGTTCATGGATACATTAAATTCTTCATTGTCTATAAATCCTAAGTTTTTAATTTGGTTGTATCAACTTTTAAACTGTCATTTGTGTCTTGACTAAGACCCACTGGGGAATTTTATACATGACAGGTTCATATCTCTGTATTTAAGACTTGCATGAGTATTTGATTTGTTACTTCATGCCTACATATTCCCCACTGAACGTTTGCTCCTTCAATTTAGTTCTTTGTTTTATAGATAATCTATGTTTTCTGGCTTGCCCTCCTCTCCCTTTCCCTCTCAATGTTCAGATTAACAATAATCTGATGAGCAGGTGAATGGCAGATCTTTGTTAGCAAAAAGTGTATATAAAAAGTGTACCATTTTCCCATTCTTATCACATACACTAGGCTGATTCAGTTTGATTCTTTAATTAGTCAGAAATTGGATCTACTTTTAAACAATATAGTACTAATGCCTTTTTCTTTGTACTAAAATGCACATGACAAAGCAATGATCTGGGATTTCTAAACCTTAAGTATTTAGAGAGCATGATACTGCTCAGCATTCTGCTCTCCATGAAATAGCATTTCTCTGAGTAGCAGCTGCCTTTTCCGTCTTGCAATCTGTCCATCAGTCTCCTACAATGTTTCAGGAATGAATGAAGGCTTTGGTTTTATTTGTGCCTATCTATCTGCTGAGGAGTGAAACTCTCAGAAAGAGTATGACTGGCCTACATTGCTTTGATGCATGTGAGGTATTAAGTGGCTTATCTCATACCCCTCACAGCAAAACAGATTAGAGGAAGACCATGTACACATTAACTACTGTCATCTAGCAGCAGTGTTCCCTAGAAACATCATACTGTTTAATTTTTTCTCTTGCCACTTCTTCCTTTCTCTTTAAACACCTGATAACATCCAGCATAAAACAGTAAGTAGTTTAAGTTTTGCTAGTGTTGGAGGACTTTTCAGCCATGAATTTCAGCTTTAGCAGACCAGAGGACAGAAAACATATATACTCAAATATGTACACTGAAATTCCTAATGTGTTGGGTTACTCTGGGGGTATATTTGGATTCCTGCTTAACTAATAGATAGTAACATCTCTAAATTTTGTCTTTCATTTATAACCCTGACAGCATATGTACAAGGCAGATTTTAATACTGGCTTTAAACCATCTTTATTAATCCTCTTCAACACAGGCTTCACCAGGGTTTAGCTATAGGGATTGGATTAAATTGGACTCACTGCAGCAGATATCACCCTCTCAAGAAGCCAGTTCAATTTTTCTCAGACCCTGTATCCTAGTACCCACATTGCTCACCAGATGCTCTGGGATGCATGCTGGGACAGGACTGGATAGCTACCATGCTGGATCATGATACCAGAAAAACCTGGAGTGTTGTACATCACAGCATGGTTTGTAAATACCAGTGGAAAAGCCTGCACAGCTATGCTTATTAAAGATCATTTCATTTAATGAGCAAAATAACTGAGCTACATTGTACTGTAATGCACACCAGAGTAAGGTGCTCTGGATTCAAGTCTTGGAGCAGTACACTACAGAACGCATGCAATGATATATTGTAGGAGTGTAGCTGTCCTGATGTAAACAAACAGAAAAATTATTGAGCTCGCAGCAAATAATAGAATAAAGTTTAAGAGATTTAACTCCAGCTGGATCTCTGGCACATAGTCTCTCTGAATTTTTGAGTTAATTTTTGGTTGAATCAAGACATGTCTTTTAGAACCTGTTTAATTTTGTATTAAAGATTTGTCATGAACCTTCCCCATCATGACTGCAGCTAAACTGTTAAAATGGCCAGTCACACAATCTGCCAAAAGTAGAAAGAGCTCATCCTGTACTTTGGTGGGCTGCCTTACACACATATCTTCTATATTGAAGTGGTTTTTATTATTACATATATGATATTCTAATGTCTCCAGCTTCCATAGAAATAGCCTTTTTATTTTCTTTGGTATTCCAAGTATATCAAGGTGCGCTGGTTTTGGCTGGGACAGTGTTTATTTTCTTCACAGTGACTGGTATGGGGCTGTGTTTTGGATTTGTGCTGAACACGAGGTTCATAATGTAGAGGTGTTTTTGTTATTGCTGAGCAGGGCTTGCACAGACCCAAGGACTTTTCTGCTTTTCATACTGCCACACTGGGGAGGAGACTGGGGGTGCATGGGAAGCTGGGAGGTGACACAGTAAGGGCAGGTGACCTCAACTGACCAAAGAGACATTCCATATTCTATGACATCAGGCTCTCTATATAGAGATCCTGGAAGAAGAAGGAATAAGGGGAAGGGCCTTTGGAGTGCTGCATTCCCAAGTCACCATTATACATGATGGAGCCCTTCTCTCCTGGAGATGGCTGAACACCTGCCTGCCCATGGGAAACAGTGAATTCATTCCTTATTTTGCTTTGCTTGTGTGCATAGCTTTCACTGTTAAACTGTCTTTATCTCAACCCATGAGTTTTCCAGCTTCTACCCTTCCAACCTCTTCCTGATCTTTCTGGTGGGGGAGTGAATGAGTGAGTGATTGTGTGGCACATGGCTGCTGGCTGGGGGTAAGTCATGGCACAAGGCTTACTGAAAGTCAGTATTAAAAGTTCAAAAGGCCACTCAGATTTTTTTTTTTGTTCTATTTGTTAAAAGTTATCAAGAACTGCTGATTAAAATTACGTGACATTACGGGCTCCAGTTTAATATCCTGTTGAATTACTATTGAAATTGAAAGTATTTTATCATAGTCATGTTCTGACATCAATTTTTGATCTTTCTCCAAGTACAGAACTATGCTGAGCATTATTCAGTACAAAAGTTACACTTATACAGACCTCGCATTTTTAAATGCTACTGGATTTTTATGCAATGCTATTGATAACTACTGTTACTACTTTAATAATGGACCTGTTACCATTTGTTTTTTCTTGATATGAGAAGTGAAAGAATACTTGGCACTCCATTCCTTATTGTGTCCTTTGTTTCCTTCCCACATTTTACCAGTTATTAGTTTCCAGTTTGTTTAACTTTTAAACTCTTTTTTCTCTGTTATTTTGTTTTCGTATTATATTTGCCATAGTTTGCTGAGATGAATTTTTTAACACGTGTAATCTTTTTTTGTTTTTTCAGTTGTAATTCTAGCAAAACATTATTAATTTGTTCCCAACACCATCCACATTTCTTATATAAAAACTATTTCTGCAGGGGTTGTGACTACTGATTGTCTCAGGTCCGTAATACTGGATTTTACAAGCAACATTGTATGCATGTGTGTCTAAATACATCATTCCTTTGTTATGTAAGTTACAGAACAAAGGTGATAGTTTGCTACATTTTAGTTTTGTGATCACTCCCTCTGTCAGTCACAATGTGAATTAAAGTAGGCACTGTGACATGCAGATGTCACCTTTGCCTCTGAGATTCTCCCTTTCTGTCCCTTTTGGTGAGTATTTCCTCCCACGACAGCACGATTACTGTGGGAGCTGGAGAACTTACAGTGATGGGGAGTTGTAGTGTTTGGGGCTTCTTTCAGACTATATTACCTTCAATAATTCCAGTCATTTACAATGCTTCTGCTGTGGATGGAAACATGAATATGCATCAATCCTTGTATGGAATTTTATCCAGACACTATTTTTTTCCCAGCCTGCTATTCCTGACTTGTCTACAGCAGGAGCTCCTCAGTGCTTCTGCACTGCTTTGCTGCCATATACCACTTTTTTTATCATAAAATAAAACTTGCCTCCTATAGATATAAAAACAATACTTTCCATATTTCTTTAATTTCTTTACATGTAGTGTGAACATTGTGGTACATTGATGTCAAGTTGGCTTCACTGATTTGAGATACCATATAAAAAACACGAGCAAGAGCAAGTATTTAAGGAATTCACCTTTTCCTAAGCTTCAAGTGTCACCTCCAGAGTTTAACGTCATTTTGATTTGTTACCTATCTTCTAGAAGTTCTTAGTGTGCTCCTGAGATAATGACTGGTTTTACTTTAGCTCCTATTTACTCTTTCCATAAATAAAAAATAAATTCTGAGCAGCTGGACACTCATGTGTTTGAATCAGTAGAAGACATGCAGTTTTCTGCAAAGGTAAGTATAAGTATTGGAGAAGTCAACAGAGATTCATTAATGTTACTGGTATCTACAGTTTCATACTGACTCATGTTATTTCCAAGACATATTGAAAAAAACCACAATATTTTTAATCTTATTCAATGTTCAAAAACAAGTGGGAATATCTTGATGACCTTCTTAATAAGACTTTAACCTGAAATCTTTCCTCCTCTTAATTCAGGTCAAAAAAGCTCTTTACTTCGTGCATATGTCTTTGTAACCTCATTTAATTATTCTCTGGAAGTAGCTATTGTTAAGCCCCTACAATTTAGCACAATTCAGCACATATTTTCAACTGCTTACAGGAACACTCTGGGGAATGTGCTTTAATATCACTTCACACTTATTAAAACACAAATTCTGCCAGAGCAAGTATATGCTGCTGCCATGAATGAATAGATGTTAATCATAAAATGTACAAGTGAAAATTCAACCTACTCAAGAATCTTGTCTAAATGTTTTTGTATAATAATATTTGTACCTGAATAAACACGTCGATGAAGTAATTGCATATATTGTCAAATGACTATTAATGCAGAAATGACTACACAGAGATGAAAAACAATAAATGCTGGAAGCTTTTTTACTTCTAAAAAGAGTAATTTCTAACATATCTTTATAATATTTATATAAAAATATTTCTAAAATTTTAGATATATTTCTAGAAATTCACAGCTGCCTCAAAGCACTTCTTTAAAATATGTCTCACTGCTGATAGAAATTTATGTATTCTTTTTTTTCTCCCTCTTTTTAGATATTTTTAAACGCAGATACAATCCGCCTGGGAAATCTACCAGTGGGGTCCTTTTCATCCTCCTCCTCCTCCTTCTCCTCCTCCTCCTCACCCAGCTCTTCAGCTCCTCGCCAGACTATCTATGAGCTCTGCGCCTGTCCCAATGGCAAACTTTACCTGTCCCCAGCAGGAGCAGGCTCCACATGTCAATCCAGTAGCAACATCTGCTTGTGGAGCTAGAATGACTCCGTTTTATCCTCACACCAGAATAGCCTTTTGTTACTATCCCTCTGCTTCACAATTCAGTTCGGTTTCCCTTGTGACAAGCCCGACGCTCCAAACGGCCTGCAGAGCAACTTCTTCCACTGTAAGCAGGAGTGCAGCGCTGCCTTCTCTCGTGGTTTGTGCTGCCACTCAGCACAGAGGCGGGAGAGAGAGATCCAGAAAACAATGTATTCTTCATCAGGAAACCTAGAACATAAGATCACCTTATTTTCCAAAAGGGACAATAACACAGGTGCCTTTGCTACTTGAAGTGAAGCACATAGTTTTAGATTTTTGCAGGACCTGGATATGAACTGCACATAAATATATAATTAGAGAGACAGAGAGAGAGAGTACATTAATTTACCCAGAATCTGATGGTGAGATGAATTGGTTCACCCTGTATGATAAATAACTTTACTGTCTGAAAGCACAATTTTCCATTCATCTTTTTGGAAGTAAACTTTTATCCCTGAATTTTAAAATTTTAAGGCATTGTGTGATGCTTGCTTTACTAAAAAAATTCAGTAAATGGTTTTTAATACAAAAAGAGACAGAATTCCTCCCTGAGTTTGATTTCTTTAAAAATGTGTTGTTACTATTTGTCTACTAAGTCTAGGGTTTTGTACACTAGGTAAATTTTGGAAATGCTCAGCAATATTCCTTTAAAAATTAAAAAGACATGCTCATGTTCGTCAGATCTGAATGACCTTATATAATATTTTCATGGCCATTGCATGTGAAGCGGTTGCTTTAAGTAGAACATACAGTTTCTGGAAAAGACGAACAGGGTAAAAAAGGAAATTCTGATGATATGTTTGTTGATCAGTGTATTGCTCTTCACAAGGTTCTTATAATTGGCAAATACAAAAGCAAGGGAGAAATCTTCAAAGGTGCATCTTGCCCATTATCTGACTCTGTCTATCTGCTGCCACTTGAACACAGTACAAACATTGGTAGTGATGTCACGAGTGGTGCTGAAAAGCAGTGCACTAACAACTTGTATGACATTCACATTTATTATTCTCTTTTGTTTACCATCTGTTGCTGAGGTTTCAAAGTAATAGTAGTATATATAAAACCACATATTAAATGACATTTGGTATTAAAAAGTATGTCGATATTACATTACTTTTATCTTTGTTTAAATTATGCAGCCACATTTGCACTCAGATATCACTACTGGCTTTCTTTTTTGACAAGTTTCATGTGGGATTTCTTTCTTGATTCAATGTTCATACTTATTTGGCTTGATTGTTAACTGAAATCTTATAAAAAATGCTTTGTTATGCTGCTGGTAAATTTGTCACAGCATTAATTAACAAGAGTATCTTGAAACTTGCAGAACCCAGGAAAGTAAAACAATATAAAAATGCTTCCTATTGTGGAAGATGGCTTGATTGTGTGAGGTAAGTGAGCTTTTAAATTCTATTCTTTAAGTTACATCACCTAGCTTGTATTTTTAGAGGCTTCTGAATCGAAGATCACCAATAAAATGAGAGCTTTTGCAAAGTAATTCTAAAGCTGGGGGAGATGGTGCAAGGTGGGTATTTCTACACACTTTTTAAAAAATATATACTTTTAGAGGAAAAAAAATTGAAAATGAGCAAACTAGTACGGTAATTGCCTTGGCATCTTATTACCACCTAATAAGATTGACTTTGTTTTCACTTCAGGTGAAATTCACTCCTATGCAGAAGACCAGCACAAGACGTGTCAACGGCTTGACTGGTGCTTGCCTTACCATTGGCCCTCTTCAGAGGTGTGAATTTTACCCCATAGAATGAATTCTGTATTTGCTGGTTTTAACAGTTAAATGAAGATTTTGAATTGGTTATTGTATGTCTTCAAAAGAAGGCTGTTAACAGCTGACTTGTCTATTTGAGATTTTTCTTCTTCGAAGGAAATGATACTAGAAAATATTGCAAGAAAATATATTAGAACATGAGGGTTTTTCAGATAGTAAGAGGGGCAAAAAGAATTGCAGATGATAAAGAAGGTGACATGAATAAAATTAATAAAACATGAAAAAGTGCAGCCATACAATACACTCTTATAACTGTATGGATATAGATGTCTTTTTCTTATGCACAAAAGTAATAGAATGGTGGAGAGAAAGTCATGAATTTCAGGGGGAAAAGTATAAAGATATTTATGAGGACACCTGTGTGTATTCATTATCTGTGCACACCTACATACACCTGTTGCTTAAAAGATGAACAAATAGAGTGACTAATCTATTTGGTGAATTAAAATGGGGCTTCCTATAAATTGTATACATGTAAGCTAAGGATTTTTTTTTCTCCTCAAATAAACCTGCACAATGACTTGCAGATACTTTGTCCTGAATTTTCCACTGAAAAATTCCTATTTGTTTGTTCTTCACCTTCTGAGATTATTTAGCTGTTATTTGTTCACTGGATGGAAGGATCCAGCCTTAATAACTTTTACACCAACTTGGTTGGGAATGGGCAGGTAGGAAGAAAACCCTTTTGTTACTAGATTAATTTTAACAGCAAGACTGAAATAATTTGCCACTTTGTGTGAAGAGAACTCAGAAGAGATATGTAGGTAGTACACAGGAGTCCAAAAAACCAGCCCAGTAAGTTCAAGTGGCTCTGCACTGTCAGGATATTCTTTATTGGAGTCCTGTCAGTATGAAGTAGGGCATATTTAAAAGCTTCAACAACCTATGAGATAGAATAACAAGTTCTCATAAAGTCTTAATTTTCTGGTAAATTTCATAATATTGATGTCTTTCTTTAAATCCATTGAAAACTGTAAGGGAAGAAAAAAGTTTGTATTTTAAAAAGAACTTCTAACCCACATGATTTCAAGGAGTATTTGAAAAGTGATTTCAATGCATTAACCATACTAAAAAATTAAGATGCTACCCTTATGACAGCAATGAAATATCTGCAAAGATCTTATTGGCTACATGTATTTAATATATACTATAGATTTATCTCCTGTAAAAAATCATTTGTGTCATATTATAGGATGCTGTCTCTTTCTTGTTAAAAAAAAGAAAAAAAAAAAGAAGAGAAAAGTAAAAGCATCAGCCAACCTCTCTGAGCACTGTCAGCTGTATGGTTTGTATTGCAGTTCATTCATTGGTTAAGTGTTAAGACCAAAGACAGACACTTCTATTATGTCCAACACTATGACACTGCTGTTTCTACTAATTCTGTTGGAATGAAGAGATGAAAAGTTGTAATTACAACATTAAATGTAACATAGTTTAGATCTGTGCAGCATTTTGAGCTGTAGATTTTCACTTTTTTCCAGGGTTTAAATTTTTTTCTTGCAATTACATTACTATTCATTCATATGGAGGGTCTTTTGGTGTTCCTAAGAAAACATGCCAAGATATTGCTTCTTTGAAATGAAGTTATACTGGTTTGCTTGCAAAATTGGCTTAACTGGATAAAAGAATTCACTTTCAAGCATTTTAGATGCAGAGGGTTATTAAGTCTGGAAGACAGAGCCATAAATGTCTAGAAGGATTTAATAAAGTATGTTTGAAATATCTGGTTGCTAACATAATGTATCTTTTAGGGGGGGTTTGTTTCATTTGTTTGTTTTGCTTTGTTTTTAGATTCCAAATAATTGCTAAATAAAAAACAAATTAAAAACTCACAAACTTTGGACTATGGACTTGTTATCAGCTGATTCACTGTTTTGCACATGAAAGTTGGATCAAAATCTGTGTTGTATTGTTCCAGACACTACTCAGTAAAGGTCTGCTAACCATTTTGGTTTTGTAAACTTCATGTTAATGGTTTTCTTGTGAATAGAAGTATATATAAAAAGATGGGAACTATTTTCTTACACATACTATGCAATATGTTTGTAGAACTGCAATATTACCAAAATTACAAAAGCTGTGCTTTTGTACTCTCTTGCTTTATGTAAAACAAATCTTTTTTCTATTTAATGGACTGTCTGTCTTAAAATTGTGGATAACATTATTCAAAAGCAGTACTCTGAAAATTTAAAAGATTTTTATTTAATTTACCTTTGTTTTTTTAAATGAAAAATAATAGCAAGGTTTTGGAAGTTGGAAATTGTTTTTTCTTGGAAAGCTAGAACTTTTTCAGCATGTAATTAACACTCAGTTTAAAATGTCTCCTGTACTTCTTTCATTTGATCCTAGCATTTCCATCTGGTGCTACCATTTAACTATAAATAAATCTGATACATTAAATAGGAAGCATATCAGAACTAATGTCAAGAATTATCAAACAGGAATCCTACTAAGGGTGAGAAGAACATATAGAATGGCTGATGAGAAACTTTCAGATTTTCTAGGGGTTTTTGATGGATTTTTTTTTTTTTGTTAGTTTGTGTTTCCTTACCTCCATCTACATTAGCAGCTTGGTAATAGCTTTAATTTGCTTTTCAATTGTTTTGTCCTCATACACAGACTATAGTACAGTTTTATTTCAAACATTTTTTTGAAAACAACAGACACTGCATTTAAATGCAGTACTTATGTGAAGAAAACCCAATTTTAAAGAAGTGTAGGTTTTATTTCTGCAGCAGCATTAGTAAAGTTTAAATTACAGTGCTGCTATATCATCTACCATAAAAGCATATTACTCTTCTCAAGTTCCTTTGTATCTTGCCAGAATAAGCTTAAACTGCATGTTCATGTTTGAACAGCACTTTTTTACAAGCCACTTGAGAATAACAGAGTCATGTAAAGGTTTTGTGGTGGTGTCATCAATGCAGACAAATACTCTCTCTGCTTACCCTGGGCAGCATCAGTGCTGGTAACAGCACAGCCTTGCACAGGGCTCGGACAAAAAGCAAGGTGAGCATTTAGAGGGTCTGTTTACACTGAGCTCTGTGATGCCATATTATAATTTCATCTTTATCCAGACAGCAACAAGCTTCACAATGCCTAAAAAAATCAGTAATTTCTGTACAAGAGCTACAGTCCTATGGAACTATCAGTAATATAAGATAGTATATCAGTAATATAGACTGATAAGTCTCAAGTGACTAAAACATGATAGCTGATACAGATGGAAGCCATTTTACTGAGGGTTGGAGTATTCCAGCCTGGGGAAACTACTTCCAGTAAAAGAGAAATAGAAAAAAAGTGAAAAAAATCCACAGTATGCATCATGCTGATTCAACACAGCCCACACTGAGACTAAAATTTAATACAAGCTCTCTATGTAAAATACAGCTATACCTCCTCTGAACTTTGAACTGAGCTTCAGATTCTGTTGTTTGAATTTGAAAGTATTGTTTGATCTTTCAGCAACACATTTCTTATACAGGCCAGGACAGGAATAGTTTCAGAAGAGCTGAGGTAAAATCATATACTGTGTATCCAGCCTGATCAGAGTCCATAAACCACAAAATCTAGCCTACTTAACAAAGAAAAAAAATTAATAATTGAAATTTGAAGGTTTTGCTGAGTTTTGGAAAAACTTTAAGTGGATTTCGACTTTTTAAGGAGTGTCCAGCTCTAGAAGCATCTTCAATTCTGACATGCGTAAGCAGTCACAGCAATTTATATTAAAAAATCTGGTCTTGGGGTTAACCAGCTTCATTTAATGCATGACTTGATCTGAGAAGTAAAAGTTGCTTTTAGTCACATGTATGCCACCTTGTTTGAGAGACCCACAAGGGAGAAGTTCAGCTTTTAGCATCACCTAAAACACAATGCAAAGTAGGACTTAAGCATAAGAGATGCATTACTGAAGGCAAGATGTATGGTTTTTTGTGCTTTATGATATTTTGAGAGCTTGTGTACAATCATTCTTTACCACTGAGAGATCTGCAGAGATTCTAGCAAAACAACTTATTTCTAACTATATATTTCAGAACATAAATTGTTTTCTTTCTAGGGGATGTTTACTCAGTTTTCTTGTCCCAAACACTGCAACAGTTAGTAAGTCAAATCCTCCTTCTTAATTCTCACCCACTCTTCACCTGAGCTTCAGTTGTCCCCTTAAGCATCCTCCTTTCTTCACATATAACAATAATAGAGGCAACAAAAAGAATTTTGCTGTCTCTTTATCAGGATGCTTGCTGATAAAGTTACTTAAACTTTAAGTGTAAGTTACTTAAACTGTGTCAAGGGGAAGATTATTTGCTTTGTGACAGAAGAAGTTATATAAGAAGGAAAACACAGGTAAATATAATTTTTAGTCTATCGTACTAGAATGATACTTCTAGAGTAAAAGATTTTAGACTATATAGGCTCCTTAACAGCTTTTGATTTCTCAGATGTTTTGTCATTCAAGTAATGTATTTAAAATACAATGCAAATTATCCCATCTGTTACATTTTTTTTAAAATAGAAAAGGAATCACTGCACTCATTATTTGTCCCTCTCTACCAATGAGCTTATTTACTTTTACCAATCTGAAAGGAAAAAACAGACCTAAAATGTTAAATAGTATAAAGAGAACTACTGAAAACCCCTGTTAATAACAGAATATTGTTCCTTTTAGTTCATGACTGACATTCTCATTCATCTTTGGTAAATTAATGCTCTAATTTCTTTTACAGTGGCAAGCCTTTCTGTTGTTTTGTGTGATCTCTGGAAGGTAGGAAACCCTTGATGATAATGGAAATAGAATAATTACACAGTATTAAAAGAAATATCTGTGATGATATTCCCCATGTTACCATGGAACCCAACAAGATATGGGGGCATTTACTCATGTTGGGGGAGAGGATCACCTAAAGTATTTAAATATTGTGAAGAAAATAGTCAGGATGCTTTCCAGCTCCATGCTCCCCAGGATAACTGAGACATGGTTTTGCAATAACCTTCGAGAGACAGAAAGGAAGTGGTTTTCTTGGTCTGCATGGGATGTGTAGGACAGCGATGCACAGACAGTGAAGCTCAATCATGTCACAACAGTAAAAACTGTCAGAAGACTTCTCCCTGAGCCTCAGAGAAATGGAAAGAAAGGCAGGTGAAGATGTATCATAGATTCCTAGAATGGTTGGGGTTGAAAGGAACCTTAAAGACCATCTAGATTCAACTCCCCTGCCCTGGGCAAGGCCACCTTCCACTGAACCAGCTTTTTCAAAGCCCCATATCCAACCTGACCTTGAACATTTCCAGGGACATCCACAACTTCTCTGAGAAATCTGTGCCAGTGCCTCACCAATCTAAAGCTAACCTCATTAAATTTAAAGCCAGTAACCCTTGTGCTGGCACTACATACCCTTGTAAAAGGTCTGTCTCCAGTTTTCTTGTAGGCCACCTTTAGGTATTGCTCTAAGGTCTCCCTAGAGCCTTCTCTTCTCCAGGCTGTACAACCCCAATTCTCTCATCTTTTCCTCATAGAAGAAATGTTCCAACCCTGTAATCATTTTTGTGGCCCTCCTTTGGAACTCACTCCAACAGGTCTGTGAATCATTTTTGTATCTTTATATCCTTGAAATTTTCTTTGTCCTTTATTTACTTTGCTGTTTTTAAAATCAGAATCAGGAAGGAGAAAAGCAGTAACCGAGGTATAAATTTTGTGCTTCTCAAAGAGGTGACAATGAACTCTGTTTGAATATGTATCTCTGTTTATGGCAGAAAGAGGTAAAAAAGAGGGCCAGTACAGTAGGGTGGATTCAAACCCCAGTAAAGTCAATAAGAAATAATGACAAACTCTGTGTCTCTGGATTAGGTTTTAAATGTTCATTAAAGCTTTGTACAAAAAAAAATAAATATTGTCATAGTCCATGACTTTTTATAGTGCATTTCTAAAATGCATCATTAACATTGGTGTATTTTTTCCTCTGCAAATTGTTCCAGCTCCAAACTGCAAGTGCCACTTTTGACTCCCCCACAAGGAGAACTCTAAATAATTGTTCAGTCTTCAGTCATTTGTCAAACCCAAATTAAAAACTTACAAGAGGTCCAGAATGAATCATAAAGAAATGATAAAAAAATCTACTGCCACTGCCTTTTCAAATTTTAGCTCAGTATTTTCCTTGCAGTGGAGTTGCCCTGTTTCTGGAAGCAATAGATTTGATATTCCTGGCCTTCCCACTTGCTTTTAAAGAGTCTTTGTAGACCACGCTGCTTCCCTTCCCTTTTGCACAGGAGAGGAAAATTAGGGAAATTAATTCTTTCCCTTTGGTTTTGGCTTGATTTTTGTGGTGTGGTCTATCTTTACACTTACCTTAATCCCTCTTTTTAAGTGTAAAGGGAAGAGAAACATCTGATGGCAGCTACTAAGGCTGACAATATTAATTGCAGCATGGGGTGGGTTACTGCTCGAGATGATAATTACTGCTATGGTAGAGCAAAAGGCAGGAGGAGAAGGGGAGCATACAAAGAAAAAGCATGGAAAGAGAATAAAGACATGGGAAAAGAGACAAAGAGTGGTATTAGAACAGGTTTACTGTTTAAAGGGGAAGAAAGTCCTAAATAAATGTTAAACTTTCTCTTTGCCTCTCTGACCTTGTCAAATGTATCATGTCAAAGTGCAGAAAGCAGGGGAAAGCTCCAGGATAGCATTGATTCGGAAGTCCTTTTCAAGACCAGAAATGTACTATTCATAGTCACAAGACAGTAAAAACAACATCACAAAATTTCTATTGCTTCTCTGGCCTCTCTGTGAAGGTAGGCACAGATATGGAAACTATAAGCTATGGAAACTGTGTAGAAGACAGTTTCATGTACAAAAATACAGTTCTGGAAGAAGAAGTCACTGAGGCTTAAATTAGGCTACAGCAGTGTAAGTGGAAAAAAAACTGGAACAAGAGTTAGAAAATGGAGAATAGTCTATAAGTTGGTGAGGTTTTTTTTGTTTGTTTGTTTGTTTGTTTGATTTGAGGGTTTTTAGTGGAGGGAATCTGGACTGTAAGGTATTTTCTTATTTCCTTATTTCTCTTTCCTTTTGTTCTATTTCGTTTTCCAAACAGCATTAGAGAACAAAGAGACCTGTGCTGTGATTTCACAGCAGTCAAGAGATGTGTGTGTGTGTGTTCATATATATATGAATGAAAGAATAATTAAGAAAGCAGTGCTACTTACAAGCATTTTGGAAACAGCAGTTTTCTTGTTTCATGAAAGATTGATCCATCAACTAAAGAAGGAGACTGATGAAAGCAGACACTTGTGTTCAGGTTTTTAAGCATGTTTATCTCTACTCACATCACGTTACACAGTTTTCAAGCCCAGATGAGTCCTCTTATGTAAAGAAATATTTTATATCTGTATGTATGAATTAGTTCACATGCAGTGCAAGTTTTCCATAAAGGTATTTATTCTCTATGATGACTATTGCCACCTCATCTTCAAGTTTCCTAGCATAAACTGCTCAACTCTAGTAGACCTACTAAATTTCTGATCTTAAACTCTTGGTACTTCAATTATTACTTTGGGAAAGTCTAGGACACCATACCAGTCCTTTTTATGGTGCTGTGATAATAAACATCTCTTCTCATGCATGTTAGCATACATTTGTGAGTGAGTCACCACCAGATTCCTGGAGCTGCTTCTAAAATTATTTGTTTATTTACCTCCAGTTTCCAAAATCTTGCATGGCTTTAATATAATGTGGGTTTTTACCTTTTTCTTTAAATATAATACATAATGTATTTTTAAGAAATTTTAATTATATACCTAAACCATAAAACTTTATTAATGGCCATATGTTCCTGAGAACTGAAAGGGAAAAATACATTTAAATCATATTATCTCACATTTTACAGAGCAGTGTAATTTCTGTTGTTTTAGGTGATTTTCCTATCTATTTTTAGGAAACCTAACAAGCAAATGTTTAATAAAATTTGACACTGTACAGTTTGCCTAAGAAATATCAGTTCAGTTAGACTTGTGTGGCAAAGTATTAACATTCCAAAGAAACAATTCTAAATGGTGTATTATTCCCTTTTAGAAGTAAATAATGTATTATCATGTTGTGAAGTATCACAAATCAAATTATACTAATTTTTAAATAAATGTAAATAAAGATCTTTAGTAGAAAATTCTGTGAAATGTGCACCTTCAATTTATTGACCTTTTCTGCTAGCATAATTAATTGGGAAAATATGTTAACCTACATGCTAATAATTTTCATATTTTATGGCATTTTGCATTGTCTCACGTATCTTTTCTGTAAGTGGGATATATTTTTCTTTGGGTTTTTGTGCAGAATTCATATATTTTAGTTCTATTATTTAATTAATATCAACTTATCCTTTGGATTTATTTATTTTAAAGGCAGTTTTGTCAGTACACTTAATATTTAGTTCAAGTTCATCCAAAGATCTGAATATGTATTTAGCTTTAAGTATGTGAATCATTCCAGTAAATTTAATGGAATTTCTGAAATCTGAAGTTAGAAGCATGATAAAATATTTTGCTGGATCAGTCTTCATAAATCAAGCAAAGTAAGGCAATACCTTTCCAGTCTAAAAATTATTTACTGTAAAATAATGAAGGTGAAAGACTATTCTGACTATTCCACTGTGCTTCAATTTTGCTTATTTTAGGTGAGTAAAGCTGCTCTTGAGAAGATACATTAATCACTATTTTCCTTTTCAGATCTGTGTGTAACTTCTATGCACCACTGGCCCTCAGCATCATAACTATTTTTATTCCTGATTTGAATTATATCAGCATCTATTATGTTGGAGTGTTTTGTGCAAGTCCTAAAAAGCCCTGCTGACTTTATATGAACATGCTGTAATATGCCTTTGAGGATAAATGCCATCAATCAGCAAAGTGAATCAGTGGCATTGGGCTATTTCACATATATTTCACATATGCTCCTCTAGAAATTACCTAAATTTGAAGCCTTGAAACATGGATAAAACCTTTACCCTCTGCATGAAGGGCAAAAGCAGCTTGATTGCATACTTCATCTGCCATGGTACAGTTTGCTCATTCTGGTGTTCCCTTACTGACAGTGTCTTCCCATGCATTGGATGGTGTGAACACACATTATCAGGCATGAATTCCACAAGACGAAGAAAATTAATTTCAGTTGTCAATAAATGAAGGTGGTGCAGATGGTCACTGTATATTGCCAGTTGTTCTGCAACTCTGGAGTCTTTGAGAGGGATTTAAAAACAAACAAGAAATCAGTTTGTAAATTGTAAAAATCTTCTTAGCTTCATGACTGCCCTATTTATTACGATGGGATGCAGAGGAGCTTGAACAAAAGGAGAATGAAACTTTCTTCACACCTGCAATAATCATTGTATAGTGGAAGAGAGAAAATGAAGAAAATTACAGTTTTTAGTTTTGCCCACATGAAAATAACAGCTCTGTAATAGAAGATTTTGTATTGGGAGATCTGGCTGTTAGCTGTATAAGAATTGACTGCTCTGTCAGCTTTACTCTGTGGAGAATAATTATTGGCCAAAATGTTTAGTTATGTATTTTCTTCAATCGTGTTTATTCTGCTTGTGCCATCTCTTTTCTTATCCATAAATTTTATAACTCATTAGGACCCTTTCTGTACGAATGTGTAGCCAATAGTATTGGGAAAGATCTCTGAGTTAACAGCCTTACCTTCTCAAGATTAAAAGAATAACACATGGAAGTAATGCTTCATTTTATTAGACAAGTTTAAAAATCTGGTCATAATTACAAATTCATTTATTCTTATATCCTTCTGAATAAAACACCTTAGCTATCACTCTGAATAGTTTTCCTGTTGCAGTCCCCTTGGACTTCTGTGAACTCTGGGAAAAATTCCCTGTCCATGCACTTAGGCCAACCAATATCCAAGTCTAGGTCAGACTGGCAGTGGCAGCAGAGGATGTCATTTAAGGACAGCATGGGTGTCTGGCCAATTTACACAGTCCCTTCCCCAGAGATTCCCCCAGTACCCACAGTTATATTCCCTGCCTCATACTTTTGCTATTGGATTATGAAGCTGTTGTGTGTGGGGTTTTTCCCACGTAATCATTTTTTAAAACTGCTGACAGTTGCTTTCTGTGGCAGCAAGTCCACAAGAACATTCTTCTATCTAATTTAAACACATCTTCAAGTATTTCACTGACTGCCTTTAGTTATTTTATTGTGGGACTTAGAATATAACAGAATAGACTGTTTCAGTTAGAATGGGCATACAGACCTCATCTAGTCCAACTTCTTGACCACTTCATTGCTGACCAAAGATTTGAAGCGTACTCTTAAACAGTGGCAGGCTTCAGGTATCAGCCACCTCTCTAGGAGATCTATTCCAGTGTTTGACCACCCTTTTCAGAAAGAAATGTTTCCTGATGTCCAGTCTGAACTTCCCCTAGCTGAATGAACTGCAACCACTTTACCCACCCCCATAAAAGTTAAACATATCTCCTTCAGCCTTCAAGAGACCTCATCTTTTCTGCAGTTTCTTCTTACAATACTTAGAACTCTCAGATAAATCCCACTCGGTCCTGATCACTAACACCTGATTTACTTGGTTTGTTCTGCATATATTCTCTAGTGTTTTAGCTCCTCTGCTCTGTCTGCTACACAGAATACATTGAGTATGAGAATATCCTCAGTACCATCAGCATCCTCTGCATTAGGCTTGTAGTTCTGGCACAGAAAATAAATTTTAACTTTGCTCTACTTTGATTCCAAATAAAGGATGATTTCTCCACAGAAGGACTGGTTAGATATTGCACTGGACTGCCAAAGAAGGTGGTGGGGTCACCATCCTTGGAGATTTTTAAGGAACAACTGTGTGTGGCACTTAATTCCATGGTCTAGCTGCCATGGTGGTGTTGGGTCATAGGTTGGACTTGAAGAACTCAGAGGTCTTTATTTCTGGCCTGATTATTTCTGTGTGATTCTGTGATTCTGTATTTGTTGACAATGCACATGCCAGTCAGACAGCCTGGCTAGCAGTCTGGTTCATCTACCCTATTTTTATATTTATTCCCTCCTGGCCTTTCTGAGACACATGAATATCAACCACATTCTCTCAAGGGATTCCTCATTCTGAAGCAGGTGCTCCTGTGTGCCTGTTGGCTTTCACCTATCCCCTAGCATCAATACTTCTCTATAACCCTTTTAATTTTCAGTGCCAGTAGACTGAAGGTTCCATTTCTATTAAAGTGCAGTCTTAACAGGATGACTGACGGTTTGAAATCTAAAATTCTGAAAGTTTCGCTGCAGAGGTACGTGTGTTCCTCTGGTGTTATTTACATCTCATGACAAGAGTCATGCACATTCCTGAATTTGAAAAACAGTGAAGTTACAGAGACCTGTAACCAACCTTCCCAGCAGCCTTTTTAGTTTTTTTGACTATTTTATTGTTCAGTGAAATAGCGTTTGAATAACTTTTGGTCATAGTTCCTCCTTTCCTAGTAGTACTTTTCTTCCTGGTAATTTGCTTATTGTCATATTCCCAAAATGTTTATTGCAATAAAATTCATCCCACATATTCATCTGGCATATAGATTATGTTGCTCTCTGAGCATACAGCAAGACAAAATGAGGGGTTTTTGCTAAGGGAAAATGAGATTTTAAAAAAGTATCTAAGTAAGACTCCAGGTGAGCATGCTGGGTGTTTGCTTGGTAATCAGTGCTTGGAGTTGTTGCAGCTGGTGTCATCATCCTGCAAGGCTCCAGTCTTCCCCAGTAGGTTTGGCTCTAGCTCCTGATCAAATCCCAGCTCCTGCTTGCTTGTGCTGCATTTACTGCTGACTTCTGAGGTAGTTGTCATCCTCATCTTCATCCTCATCAGATGTGTGAATCAGCATGGTGAGTACTGTTAGAGGGAAAGGAATTGTCTACTAGTGAGTGCGCTGTGGCCGGTGCCTTCTCAGTCTCAGAGCTGTCCAGACAGCTGAATAATCATCACAATATCTTGTTTAGTGTTTTCTGCCTGGAAAAAAATAACAAAGCTATTTTCAAATGTTTGATTTTTATCCATTGCTGGAGAATGTCCTAAGTGCTTTGCCCTCTCTTAGCCTGTTGCTAAGCTGCCAGTCTTACAGACACTTGTCTTCTTCAACTGCTGGTAGGCTGCAGTCTGCAGGCTGCTCACAGGGTTAACAGCTAAGTTATCAGTATGTATGTCAGTAAATGATTTTGTACCTCATGCTCTGTGGGCTTTTCCCAAAATCAGAGAACAAAATAATGTGTAGTGATTAAAGACTAGATTCTTTTTAATGCCTTAGATCCAGTTTAAGGACTATTCCAGATCATATTTAAAAAAAAAAAAATCAAGAAAACTAGATGAAGCTAAGAAACAAATCTTCAGCAATACAACAAGCTTTAAAGGAAAAAATATTTCTTTTCTAGTGATGTTAACCTGATGCTTCCCACTGTGCTTAAAAAATAATTTTTAAACAGTGATAATAGATTTGCAGTTAGCAAATTAACAGCTTTTACAGTTATTAAAATAAGGCATTACATGAGAGCCATATTTTTAATGTTCTATTCACTTAGATTTCATACAAAATCTCTTCTTACTCTTTCACTCTTTGTTTTTTAAGGACATCTGCAGGAGTTCATATTTCTTGTAGATATATGTAACAATTTAATAAACCTCTGGATTATTTCCTCACTACAAGAAAAATTTGTCATCCAGAGAAAATCAGAAGGATAATCAAAATTATCACCTAATCTAGTGATATGAAGAAAATTTCAGATCTGGTAAAAAAAAGCAAAATCCAATAAAAGTCTCAGCTCACCGCCTGTGTAAATATTTATGCCAAAGGCAATGATATTTATGCTCAGTTTCTTTATAACCTTACATACAGGGATTTTTTTTTTTCTCTGATTCTCCTTTTCACATAGTTAATTCTTCTGCAGTATTACTTATTACTACTTCAGTAATTACATATAAAAATTAGACTGCAGCACATACTAAACTACACGTCAATAAATTTGGTACTTGGCATTGCTAATGACTTTGCTAAGAGGCTTATAATTTTAATAAGCCTGACCATTTGTGAACTATTTAAAGAGCTTTTCCAAAAGTCCAAAAATACATGAAGTACTGCTGTTATGCTCACTGTTATTTATGAAATCTCTTGTCTTTAGATATCCTAAATTGTATTTTCAATAATTATCATGGATAGATGTCTAAACTGTAGGGATTACAGCTTAACAGGTGTCAGTTAATACCACGCTTGAGTGCTGCAGATAGCCCAAGGAGTATATTCATGTCTAATTGTCTGCACTCCAGAGCACAACAGCTGCCACTTGTAGCAGATGCATCATCTGACTGATGATACTCTGCAATGTGTCGACAGGGATTTCTGGTGCAGCTGATTATATATGATTGTATTTGGCATAGCTGCACACCCTTAATAGGCACTGTTATCATTGTTCACTGAACATTGGAATACTTAGTCAGCTGTTTGTTATGCCAGCTATAAGGAACTATCAGCCAAAAATTTTCATTAAGTTGGCTGTTTACTGGACCATATAAAATGAATCGTTGACCTTAATGAACTAGTGTCCTCATGTCAAAAATTCACTACAGTGGGTAGAAACAACAGCCTTGGCAAGAAGTCTTTAGAATGGAGACTCTTCTAATTTTGAGGTGTAATTTCACTAGTATTGGACTAGCAAATAATTAGGCAATAGTTCTAGAGATCTGCACTGCTGCTACCTGTGTGGGTTTTTCTATGAAGGTCTCATTCCTACAACGATCTTTGCAGCATGACTGTGGTTGACAGGCTCTCATTTCCCAAATCTTTTGCATGACATTATTCAGAGAGAGGGATGGAGAGAGGATAGAATAGAAAAAAAAAAAGATAAAAGAAAAATTATCTTTAGCATTAAGACTGACTTTGTTATGCACTTTATAATTTGTATAAACTTTAAAATGATATCTTATACCCAAGGAAACAAAGACACCTTGAAGGTATATAAAGGATTGACTTATTTTTTAAAAAGAAAAAATACAGACTGATAGGTAAAATCCAATGTTTTCTAGAGTATGAGTTTGAGAAATTCCGGAGTATGAAAAGGAAGCTTGGGAAAAGCAGGGAGAAAAAAGTAAAATTATTAACAGCTTTCAGATTTGTAAGAGAGTAAACTCATATTTTTCTCATATGTCTTCATCCAGATTCTCAATATTTTTTTAATGAAAACTTAATCACCAATAATTTCCTGGAAGAATGTTTAGAAAATGTGTAATGACTGATCCAACATTAGCCTGACTTTTTTTCCCCCTCTCCTATTCCCCCCACTCTATTTTATTTTTTTTTTCAAATCAGTGGCTTTACTTGGAACTAATGTAAACATTTCATAAACTCAGACTAGGTTTTCTTGATTTCTTCATCTTTTTATGGCAGAACTCCATCTTTAAAACAAATATACAAGAGAGGGTCTACAATATTAACCTTTACTAACTTTAAAAGGAAGAAGTTCCATTCATAGAAGCTGCTATAAAACAAAGTTCTGATAGTGGACTTGGAAGTTAGATGAACCATTCAAATTATTCAGTACCTGTCTTACAGTTTTCAGGAAGAAGCTTTCAGAAATTATTATTCTTCACCCCATGTAACATCTTTGGGTTTATTTATTTCTATTAAGTTAATGAGTGGATGAAAAAAAATAAAATAAATCTAGGACATTTTTTTTCCTGTAAAATTATTGCAATAAAAGTTTTGGAAAAGAAAATGTCAAATCATTTTTAGCTAATGAGGTCAAAACAGTCTGAATTAAGAAATAACTGAATTATCAGATTTGATACCCGAGTAATTTTGGGAAAATTGATTTTGAAAGCCATGGTAGATAAGGATAAGGGAATTGTTTGCAGCTTCTACTGATAGGTATACTGAATAGATCTCATCCCATGCAGAATCTGATTTTCTGATCCCAGAGACATATTGAGACAATGTCTTAAAATAAATAAAAAATATTGCTATGGAACTTGTAATGTCAGCTACTAAGGAGGTAAAAATAGTGGTGGATTTTAGAAGCAAGATACTGAAGACTGATTGGGAGCATTTCAAATGAAAGAGTGATTAGTTCTGGGATTATGGCCTGTACTGTGTGTATTCTCAGAGGGCCTAAGTTAATAAAGTTAAATTCTGATTAAGTCATAGATCTCTACTTCTTGTTCATCATAAAAGGCAGGAAGTTCTCTGTAGAACAGATGTAACTCTAAGCCGTCAAAGTTATGTTGGCATCTGGAGCACACAATGCTGCATTACAGCATGATGTTTTATTAGAATTAGTTAGGGAAAGCTGCTTTATACACAAATAAGTTTGATAAGTTATAGCAAGATATCATTAAAAAGGACACCCTTTGCATTACAAAGTTAGTGAGGCAGTTAGTGATGCAAACCAAGCACGTTTAGTACTTCAGATTTCAATAATCCGTTCTTGTGGAGGCATGAAAAACATTCAAAATTATGCAAATGTCATTTTCTTATAAAGATGGTCAGTTTTTAACAAGGCTAGAAAGAAAGCCTTGGAGGAGTCATTGACAAAGCCCATCCTGTATGAATTTTGCCTAAATTATGAATGGAAGTCAAATTTACATGCAGAATATGTATCTGTCATCACTGAAGTACTGACTGGTAATTGACAGGGAATTCCCTGGTTTAGGTGGAACAAGGCAAAACAAAATTTTCTCTTTAAGGATGAGTTTAATTATGCTGGCTTTTCAAAAATTTCCTACATTTTAATAAGCACCAAAATAATCAAAAATGAGCTAAGCACACATGCTTACATTAAAATTTATAGGCATTGCACCAACAAATGGAGTATAGATGTGTGTGTATATTTGTGTGTAGGTGTGTATATATATGTATGTATATATACACACATATAAATATTATATATCTCAAAAATCTGTCCATGATGTATCAGATTCCAAGTAGTCAAAAAAGGTGAACTGTCAATTTCTTGTCTTAAACTTGTTCTTATCTTTCTAACTTAAGTAAAATTTTACAGATTGTTCTTTATGCTTAATAAAAGTTTCCTCAGCACACAGAAATTCCTAAGTTGGAACTGCATTGTTCTTAGACAGTTTTCTTTGCTCTCTTTGTGTTTTATCTTAACAATGACAAGCACGTGAAAAATTCAGATTCAATGTTCTAATTATTATGTCATAGAATAAACCCTTCAGTTTTAACTTAACACAACTGAATAGCGTTAACTGCTGTGTACAGAGCTGGCTGCAGTTTGACATTCTTAGCTGCAATGGGACTTCAAGACATATCAATCAAATCAACCTGTCACTCAGGGCCTTAGACAAAAGAGTGTGTGATATCTGACATGACTGGGTATCTTCAATTCCCATAGCTAGAAACTCTTGTTATGTTTTAATAGCCTTTTCAGCCTGAACTGATAACTCTGAACAGGGCAGTCTATTGAAAAGGAGAGTTGTTTTTTTAAGGTCAGACTCAACTACTATAAAATATGCTGGATGCAATGCCAGTCATGGTCAAAGTTTGCCTGCCTTGCACGTGGTTTGCTCTGCCAGGAAGGCTTTACAGTGGTGTGTCTAACACGGTGGATAATAGAGAGTCTGAATGTTGATCCTGCCCACTGTGACTCTGTATTTGACTTTTCTCCCATAGTCAGTGTAAATACTCAGAGCAAATACAAATTAGCTCTGCATCCAAATGTGTGGGGTTCAAGTTCTTTGTGAAGATGCACATTTTGGTGATACAAATCTATCATGGGCATTGCTTGATGATGATTAGCACTGAAACTCTCTTTTTTTTAATGGGCCAGTGTTCTTTTATACTGTTTATATTATCTTTTGTGAAAGCTTTGGTGATAAACTGTTTATTAGTGATTCCTCAAACTCCAGTTTTGCCTCAGGCATTTCTCATGTTTTTAGAGTTAAAAGATTTACCTATCCATCTATTTGCTAATGATAACTCAAATTTGGGGAAATGCAACTTTTTATCATGAGTGTTCACTTTACTATTTGTCTTTTCTTGACAGTATTTAGCATTACCTTCCTAACTGTGAATACGTTCCAGATGTATATTGTAGGAAAAATCCAGAGCTATCTAATTTTTCATTCCAGTATCTAGCTCCCTGCTGAATCTTAATGTCTCAAAAGGAAAAAAAATCTATCTAAAATATTTTATTTTATTATGAGAGTTTCCTCAAGAGCCTTTCTCATTTCTTTACTAACACTACCTAATTTCTCAAAATCCTTTTTAGATCTCTTTGCCTCTGAAGGTCTTGGGCTTTTTACCCACCATCTCATATCCTGTTATGCCTTTGCTGTTGTAACGTTTGAGCATTCCCAAAGGCAGTAATTGCAGTCATCAGAGATTGGTGACCAACTTCTGGTATTACTTCTCCCAAGGAAATTTCAGATCCAGCTCTGACATGCTGTGCAAGGATTGTATGCTGCTTAACTTCTCTCAGACCCTTCAGTAGTTTTATCACAGAATATTCCCCTGATTCTGAAATAAAATTTTCAAGGAAAAAGTTAAATGCTTAGTAAGGACATTAACAAGGAGAATGGAAATATGTATATATATATTATGTATATGTATATATATATATTATGTATATGTATAATATATATATAAATATATATATATATTTTACAATTCTCATTCTTTGTGCAATGAAAGGGTATTTCAGAGTCTTTTAGGAAGTATTTTTGATTTTTATGTTCTCTGAAGCTTAGCACAAGACACTTAGTACTAAATATTATAAAGACATAAAAATGACCTTTAGATTTTTCAATTGAAATTTCAATTTAACATTTGCCATGTACATAGGTGGAAGAAATAGCCATTGTTTGCTGAAGGGTACCTGACTAGATTTTGCCCAAGTTGTTTCTTGTTCCAGTAAGCTATGATCTTTTGGGGGAAAAGCCACTCTGATTTCAGTTTCCATTGCCATCACCATACCTAGCAAATTTCACAAGTTGTTAATGAATGCTTCCATTCAGTGTGACTTATTTGCATTCTGAATTTAGATGTAATAAATTTTATTTAAATCTTGACTGCCAGTAATAATCATTATTCAGTCCATTTTAATTTTCAATAAATATGATGCTACATTGTCCTTAGTAATCATTTCACCTTCTTTTTTGTCCAGGCAAAGGAAGTTGATTGAGATTTTTCTTTTTTCCCCACCAATCCTATATTTGTACCTGTCTTTCTTCTCTAAAGGTCATTCTATCATTTCATTTTGGAAACTTGACGTTCTCTCACAAACCAAAAGATGACATAAGATTCTGGGTTTTCACACAGGATGGTCAAGACCTTTTTCTAAGTTCTAAGGTGTCTTTAGGTCTCACCTCGGGAGATGTGTGTGTACCTAGATTCTTGATAAAACAGCACTACAGCTTTTTGGCTGTATTTGGCACCTCTCTGGTTTTTACAGCTAAGGCTATTCAATGTTATGATTATAAAAGCTAATCTCCATATCCTGTTCAGATTCACTACTCCTTTCCCCCTTTTTTTGCCTTAAAGGTATTACTTTGCATTATATGAATAAAACATATGTAGTGGTTGCCTGGCTCTACATTACTGAATTATTTGGGTAGCACTGCAATTGACTTCTGAGGTCTGAGAGAAAGCTTCAGATGTCAGACCTGTGCTCTCATATGTTCAGAGACAAATTTGTTCTTCTGCTTTTAGGCATGTCCCCATAAGGGAGAAGTTTAGAATCATTTGCACAGAATAAGCGTTGAAGGCAAATTATTCCACCTCTCTCCCTTGTGCATATTTTTATTTTATTCCGCAAATACCTTTCTTTATTTACATGACAGTAGAAGGAAAGAATCAAGACTATACTATGGCAAAGAAGATAAATCTTCTATACCCTATGGAAAAAATATTTTTGCCTCTCCTGCTGTGTTTTTGTCTCTCATAGTGTATGTGTTGCTGTCTCTGCAAACTACACTCCCCACTCATGCTTCTCGCACAACTTTCTCTTGAACGAGTATTTTTTCAAACCTGTTTTGTAGAATTGCTATTGTTCTGGTTTCTGGTTTACAGAAATGTATAATAAAAAGGCTGAGCCATAATCCTCTCAGACAACAATTCTGAATTTGTCCTTTACTATTTCTTAAATTATTGATTTTTACATCCCACCTGCTTCACAGACAGTGGCGGTATCTCAGTGTATTCAGGCTGTAAATAACACAAAGTATTTATAACTCAATTCAGAGTGGCTCAGATCTGTCACAGCATGTAGACAAACCTTTTCTCAGAGGGAGATGCTGTCACCAGCATGATTTCCTTTTGAGATAACCAGGTCAGGCAACGACATACTTGTGTAGAACCATCATTACTAAGTTATTTTTTACTCAGTCCATTTTCTAGGCTTACCTCCAGTCTTTGTACCCAGCCTTTATACTTGGCCTATTATATTTATAAAAATTAATGTCCTGTTTGAATGTATGCTTTCAAAGATTCTATTTTAATTTATGTTTAAAGCCTTAGGCTTGCCTTTAATATTGTATAAATAATAAAGGGGTGTAAGATTTACCTTAAATTATTAGTTCTTAGGGTAATATTTTCCTCTTTGCTTGAGATATGCCAAGTCGTAAGGGCAGACATAAAGGAAATGAAAGGTTTTTCTGTGGTAGCCAGCAAACTTCAATTTATGGAGGCTTTTTAGCTAAACTGACAACCCCCTGTTACATTGAGGGGAAAACCAGTAAAATGTCTCTTGAAAACTACCAGGGGGATTGTCTGGTGTATTCAAAATGTCTGGTGTATTCTATTTTTTGTGAACAGGGACATTTGAAATAAAATAATCAGTCTATATTACCCCACATTTACCTTTCATAGTGCATAAGCAATAGCAGAGAGAATCCCTACTGGACAAAGCAAGTAGTAGATACACTTGTTAGGGATCAGCAAAGATGGAAAATGTCTGGCTCTAGAAAATTTGTGTTTATACACCAATTAGACTTTTGAAGGAAACCAAAATAAATTAGAATGTTCAGAAAAGGAGTTGTGATGAGGCCAAATTGATTGAAATATGAAGAAGGCTGCTTTCAGCTCTTCTGGGAAGGATGAAGTCAGAAAACTGACAGGTGAACTTGCAGAATATGCCAAGTAGGTCATTGTAATAGTTTGGATATTTTTTAAGGGAAGGCACAGAAATGCACTACAACCTTTGGCATCTGTTGCAGTCATTTTTCTAGATGGAAGTCTTTGAGACTCTTGGCGTTCATTTCTGTTTTGTCACAAAACAAAAATCCACAGCAAGCAGTACTTAGAGCGTTTCATATTCTACACTTCAGCACTTTAGCTTTTTGAACATAATGTTGAAGGGGTTTTTTGCAGGTGATAATATATCTACCTTTAATATCAACACCACATGAACCACCTCTGCAGTGCTTGTGAATACTTTGGTCATGTTTCTACATGTGGGAACTTGGGGATCACTAGAACTGGAAATCAATTTGGTTTAAAATTCTGTTTTCACCTCTACAAGTAAGTTCTATCAAGTTAAAGTAAGATCTCAAGCTGTGGTATTATTCAGGGAAAAAGTTCTAGCTTTCCTTGAAATAGTCTCCTACATGTAAAGAAGGGAGAAGTTTCTGAAGAAGTGCATCACATACTTTCAAAGATCAGGAAAGATCTGATGTTGGCAAGACTAGTACCTGTGTGAAGCAGAATGAAAGGTTTGCTGCAGGCTGACAGAAATAAAATAGAGCAAACTCTAACCCCAGATCTCTCAGTAGGTTGAACTCCAAGCCATGGTTAATTAGGTTCCCATCACTATCTTGAAGGTAACAAAAGATGTTTTTTCAAAAACAAGGACTGGTGATAAAATAACTAAGAGTAAAGATCCTGTTTGTAGCAAACCATAAAAAAGCCAAGGCTGTAAAGACCTACCCAGTCAAAGTATTGGTACACAAGGGAATGCCACAATTAAATGGATGGCATAAAAAAAGAAATTCTAAAATACTGGTTTTGAACAATTTTCTGTTACATACACAAATAGAGGACAAATTGTGGGCTCTCACAGAGACAATTGTCTGCAGAAGGGTATCTGACTGAATATCTGAAAGGCATTGGTGATGCGTTTAGAGAAGCATCTTTTAGTATTATAAAGAAAAATGTAACACTTGTGTAGAATCACAGAATGGCCTGACTTGGAAGGAATGTTAAAAATCATCTAGTTCCAATCCCTCTCCCATGCACAGGGACACCTTTCACTGAACCAGGTTTTTCACACCCCCCATCCAGTTTGGTCTTGAACACTTCCAGGAATGTTGCATCCACAATTTCTCTGGACAATCTGTGGCAGTGTCTCATATCCGTCACAATAAAGAATTTAAAATTAAACCTATCATCATTCAGTTTGAAGCCATTCCCCCCTGTTCTCTCAGTACACACTCTTGTAAAAAGTCTCTGCCCAAAATAAATGGATGTGAAAGCTTGGCATATGATTTGAGATCCTAGAACAGAATAAATTACTTAGCATTTTGTTGGAAGTCATAAAAACTGTGTGTTTTGAGTATCTGAAATAATGAACAAGAAATTATTGACTGAAGCACCCACCACAGAAAGAACCATTGTTCTGCCTAGAAATACTCAATTCATTTCTAAATAGGAACTAGTGGGGGCTGCTTATATTTGCATCTAAGACAACTATAGCAAAACAGCAGAGCAGATCCCCAGAGCAGTAGCACCTCTTTGTGGAAGTTATGAATTGATGATGGCTTGCTGCAGAATATTGACTTTTAAAATTTCCATTAGTGGTGTGCTGCCTGCACTAGCTTTATGCAGGATATTCAAAAACATCCCATCCATCTCATCAAGGAAAGAACATCCATTTCAGCAGGGTTTTCATCGTACAATCCATTGCATGTAGTAGTATCCACAAAAACATTTTCCCTGCTGAGAGCATGAGCATTCACTTCACACTGTTCAACCAACCAATTCTCTGCTGTCGGACCAGCTTACATCTCAGGGAATACCTGCTGAGTAGCTGGAGGAATTTTGTCATGCAACTCCAGGAAAGAGTTGAAGATTCTGAAGCAATGGCTACATGTCACACATTGACATTGCAGATCTGTGCATTAAGCTACTGGTTCACTGTGACAAGTTTCTTGGAAATCATTTACAGGACTGTTGATCTTCACACACTCTCAGCCTGCTGTTTGCTGTCCCCAGCTATTTGTCTTGCTGTTAGAGTCGGCCTTCAAAGTGCCAAGTATTTTGTGTGAGCGTGCTGAGGAGCACTGAAGCCTTTTTTCTTCAGAGTCCTGTTATTCAAAAGTAAGTTTAGGACACAAGAAAAAATCCTCAAAGAGATTGGGATGGAGAAAAAGGAATATGGCACCCCAATTCTGCTGTCAGAGATGTCCCACCTATGGAGAGCTACCAGTCTCTGCTAACCAGTGCAAATGGATCACTGGGCCTTCGCTGACCTGGTCACTGTACCTCACATAGCACTGAAATTTTAGGGACCAGTGTTTAGGCACAAGCATATGGATGTGGATGCAGACTAGCTTGAGAAATCTCCTTCAGGCCAGTTTGCCAACATTGTATTTTCTCATAGAGTTTTGAGGCTTAATTTTAATCTTGTGATCATCCACTCTCATGTCCCTTGCCTTGGTCTGCCTAAACTTTGTGTATATTTTTAGCTGTGCAGAATTCCAATACTATTTGTAAGTCAAGGGCCTCCTTTCTGACTTTGCCAATTTGCAAAAGGTTTACTTTTCTTCTCATTATCAGTGATGTGAGTCGCTACCCATCTCCCTTCCAAAGCAGACACTGGTAGTATCATCAGACTGAAGGAGTGGCTCAAAAATGCCTGTTTTCTCAGCTGCTAGATGTAGGGGGATACAGTATGGCTAAATGAAGGTGGTATAGAAGGTAAACTTATCCCCCAGTGAGTTGCAGCTGGACCAATTACTAAAGATTAGAAGCAGGCCTGATCTCAACAGGCCACACCTGTAGCTGATAAGAACAAGTGGTAAAAAAGAGTGGATTGGAGGGGATCTGGAGTAAGAGGAGTCAGATGACTGCTGTAAGGACCAAGAACAGGCAGTGCATAGAGGAGCTGCTCGTGAGATACATGGAGGAGATGTGAAGCTCTGGCAATATGAAATCCTTGCACTATATTGATGTTAGAACTCGTGATATCTAAGACAATAGCTAGAAATTCTGGTAACCATCTGATGGGATCACTGGCATGGGATCACTGCTCCCTGTGCAGCCCGCATGATGAGTTCTGTAAAGTGGGTCTGATGAGCTGCAGGTCAGAATGCTTCCTTCTGAGCCCTTCTGAGCTCCCTCTGCTGTTCCCCACTGCCTCAGGCTCTGTACTGGCTGCCTCCCTCCGTTGTGGGAAGGCTGGGGCAGTTTCCCAGATGCTGTGATCCCAGACCTGATTGCCAGGGGTGGGTGACTGTCTTTGCTGGCTCCATTGGTGGCAACTTCCCCAGGGCTACCCAGGGAGCTGGGCAGCACAGCTGGTGGCTACACAGCTGGTGGGCTTGATGCCATAACTCCTGGTGTCAAAGACTTAGCTGAAGATCTTGAGTTTAAACACCAAATGCAGTGTGTGCTTAGTGCATGAGTTCTATGGGTGTGCTACTCCCTGGTTTCAAGGATATTTTTCTGGACTTATTCTCTTTCATATCATGACTAAAGATTCAAATTACTTCTGCAATCTGTTAATCTGATAAAATGGTAATTGATTGGCTGGGGTATTTTATTAAGTTCTATAACATTTATGTTTCAAGAGTGCTACAAATAACTTCAGAAGTGATACTGAAAGCTGTGTGTCTTAGCTTTGCGCTTCAATGCCAGTTGCAGATGAAGGAAAGGACCACAGTGCCAGTGGGACACAGGTATGTTATTGTTTTGCTCATGGCAAGATTATGGAAACCAACTAGGCTGATTTGGTTCAAAGAAATTTTTTTTTCTAGCAGCAAAAATGATACAAAGGTTTCTTTTACTTGTTTAATCCTATTCTGATGCATTTTTGAGTGATATCATTTGTTATTTCTCTATGTTTATGATGAGCAAAAAAGAGTGATTCTAAAATTGTGCTTACTTGTTGATATTAATAATAACTCTTAAAGTATTTGAAGAAAATGTACTTTCTATTAACTTCTAATTTCATCCATACCATTACTTTGTCTCTAATGTTATATTCAGGAAAATAAGTAATTAAATTAAGAAGTTGATGAAACTCTGATTTCCTAAATATCTGAACATAGATAATATAGAGACATGCAATGTAAATGTGCACAAATAATCAGATTTTCAGCTGCTACAAGTCATAAAGCATATGATGCTTCAAAATTAAAAGCTCTCTAATGTACGCATATATCTATATTGACTAAATAGAGGTAAAAGCCTTGGGGGTTTTGTCTGCTATTTGATAGTTTCTTCGTTATTTCTAACCTGACGTTTTAATCTACAATATTTTGACTAATTTAATTTTAGGGGAGAAAACTATCAACACATGGCTACCAAATATTCTTGGGCTATGACCAATAAATTGTGGATGAAGTTGTTTTGTTTCTAATGATAAGGATTTAATGGCTTTTTTTTTCCTATTCTAACTGTACACAAAATTTCAAAGTAGAGAATATCAGGTTCTGAGTAGAAAACATGCTGCTGCATGCTAGAGGGTCACAGTTTTAATATGTTCTGGATGCAAATGAAAAATGAAAGGCTGATGGCGAGTCTTATCAATATTTTTTAGCCACCTCTGTTCCAAGTTGGCAATAGGAATATGGAGGCTCACAAACCCCAAAAAGCAGATTTGTGCAGCACTGATGAAGTGCTTGAGTACTTAAGTAATAGCAGACTTTTTAAAAAACTGTCTTTCAAATGGTTGCCTTGTACCTTCCTTTTCCTTATTTTACAGTTCTTTTAATAGGAGGGGAAGCTGCTCAATGACTGCCTGTAGTTATCACCATTCCTTCTTAAGTGAATAATATACCACAATATGACTTATTTTTCACTTATTTCTATCTGCAGAGTTAGCAAAGTATCCTGAGTGAGACTGGGACCTCTTTTCTCAAAACAGGAAATGGGTATGAGAGATTTGGGGCCACACCTGCAGAATTCCTAAATCATAAGGTCTGGACTTGCTTATGCCCCATTATTAGGGATATCTAATATTTCTTCAGCTTCTATTATTAAAAAAAAAATTAAAAAGTAGAGCAAAAATATAGCTAATTTAAAATTAGCAATATTTCTTCAAATAACCTAATTTTCTGCTTTCAACATTTACCAGGTAACTTTTCTGCCTCAATAAAAGAAACGCATCTAAACACCTGACTTTAAACATAGCCAACTTTATATTTTGTCTGAGTGTCAAAAAATGCCTTACCCACCAAGTCATTCTTTTCCCACAATAACTTTGTGCTATTATCTTGTAAATTACTTTTGAATCACTGACATTTTGATTTGCTTTTATTAGAATGTGTAGATTCTTTTATTTTGCATAAATACCTAGTCCTTAAACTGTATGTGTCACAAAGGAGGAACAAAAACATTGAACTATTAAATGCTATTACTCAATAATACAGAATTTGACAATATTGCATGATTATCAAATACTTTAATTACATATTAAACCTATCCATGAGGTTGTCACTTCATTTACCCTCAGAATCAATTAACTGTACTGAGTGTCTGTAAATAGTGATTATTTGGGTCACAGGTGATTCAAACTAAATGACTTATTAAATATTTTAAACTCAATTGCTCAGACTGTTTTTCAGTATTTTCTTGCCCCTGATTTGTTGGTTGGGCCATTTTTATACATATGTTCAGGACTGACAAAGCATCAGTATTCAGCTTTTTGTATTCAGATTTGGGTGTTACATGTAAAGAAAAAAATAGTACTTGGAAGGAATAAACAAGAGTCTGAGAAAATGAGCAGAGAGCTACAATACAGCACTTATGAGGATATTGTGGAAGCTTTTTTGATGTGTAGTCTCCACAAGTTATGGAGTCTCTGTAACTGGTGATGTTTCAAACAATTTCATGACCAGGGCTTAGACTGAGTAATTTTTTTTTGTTCCCCTTCAGCTCAATGATCCTGTATTAGGTGTTAAAAAATTAAAATGTCATTGGTTTCTTAGTTAGTGATAAATTATTAAAGCAGGAATTTTTTTAAGTTCTAGTAATAGTATTATTGAAAGATTTCTCAGAGACACAAGGGATTCTTTGAAAATGCTCCTCAGAAGAACTTATGTGTGAATTTTTCCTTATCCAGTTAGAACAGTTCAGCATCCTTTACTCTTAGTCATCCAATTTGTGAGTATTTGTCTAGAGAGCTATTACCAGCGGTGGTAATTTGTTTCCTGGAGGAAAATGGCACTATGCTATCTAATCAGCATTTGGAAGAATGGCTTTTTTGAGGCAAAAATGGAGAAAACTCAGAGGCACGAAGCCATCTGAGCAGCTCCTGTGAAGGGCTCACCTTCCTGCTGCTAGCCTAAGGAGCTCGATACAAAATGTTGTGACAAACAGGATGTAATATGTGGCCCTTCAAACACCCTGTCAGGAGACTGGGTGCTGAAATGCTGAGAATTAAGGAAAGGTAACATTCATACACCTCCTCCTTGAGTTGTCTCATGCTCTTCATCCACAGCTGAGGACCTGAGATTGCAGTTAAGCTACAACAAAAGAGAGTAAATGCTTTTGGCTCACTGCCTGCACTCCCCAGGGTTTGGGAAACAGAACCTGGATCTTGGCCTCACAGGTATGCAAAAAAATATTGATTCCAAAGTTCCTGAGCAAAGAATATAAGATGGAAATATGTGCATTCACAACACAAGGGGTCCAGTTTCAGTGCATATCTTGCAGAATTATTAGCGAGCAGTGACCAACGAAAATCCCTGCAACCTTTCTCTATGGGTATACTCAGATCAGTCTTTGATTGAGTTAATCCATATGTAAACATGCTCTCTTCTTCATGGCTGTATCCTGTTCATAGATCTTCTGGATTGAAATATCCTCAGAGACAATCTTGAGAGCTAATCCCAGCATAGTTGAGCAGTCACTTATTCCTGGCAAACAATGAAAAATTGTGTTGTTAACAGAATTCTGTATGCAGCCTAGAGAAACTAAAAGGGAAGAGGAAAAGAACAAAACACTGCAAAATTTTAAAACATTCAGGAAAAGTTAGTTATCCACAGGGAAGTAGATTTTTCTGTGCAAGGCTTGCTTTAGTAGGCTTTTTCAAATTAGACAGCTTAGCTCAGTGCTGTGAACCTAAAACAGTAATATTTGACAGTTCATCTTTTCAGGTACATTAGCTCTTTAGAAGCCTACCATAATACTTCTAGTCCCCCTGGATTAATGTAAAAAATGTTTAGAACAAGAGGCATATCTTTATTTTCACAGTTCTTTTGCAAACTAAAGTTGTTAAAACTTTGGGAAATAAAAAAGGTTAGGGTTGGTTCAGCAGTTCCAATTAATTCATTGTTTCATCAACTGTTTAAAGATTAAAGGTGACACACAAATAGCTTCAGCTGCTCCTGGATATTTGTTTGCCTACTCCTACAGGGCCCAAAAGGCTGTGCTTGAGATGGGTAAATCTTTATATTGAATTTACATGGCCAAGTTTTGGTAGCAGAGGGGCTAAAGGAGTGGTTTCTGTAAGAAGCCACCAGGAGCTTCCTTCGTGTCCAGCAGAGGCAAGGCCAGAGGGCTCCCAGAGAGTCCCACCTTGGCCAAGGCTGAGCCCAGCAGCAATGGTGGAAGCACCTCTGGGGTCGTGTACTTGAGATGGGAAAAGAGAGCCTGGGCAACACCAGCCAGAGAAGATGGGTGAGAATAGGAGAGGAAAAATCCCTGCAGGCAACAAGGTCAGTAAAGCAGGATGGCAGGAGGTGCTCCAGGTGCAGAGATTCCCTTGCAGCCCCTGGTGCAGACCATGTTGAGGGAGCTGTGCCCCTGAGCACAGGAGGAGCAGCATCAGGGACAATCTGTGAAGAGCTGACCAAAGCTTCCATTCCTCATCCCCCTGCACCTCTGGGCAGGAGGAGGTAGAGAATGTGGCAGGGATATTTAGCCTGTGAAGAGGGAAGGAGTGGGGGTAAGGTGTACTAAGATTTGGTTTTATTTCTCATTATCTTACTCTGATTTTGATTAGTAATAAATTATTTTGTTTTCTCCAAGTTGATTCTGTTTTGTCTGTGGCAGTGACTGCTGAGTGATCTTTTCTTGCCTTTGTCTCAACTCATGAGCCTTTTGTTGTCTTTTCTTTCCCCAAACCAGCTAAGGGGAATGACAGAATGGCTTTGGTGGGCGCCTGGTATTCAGACAAGGTCAATCCATCACAGTCTAAATTTGTTTCTTAGATTGAACAAAAATTTCATACATCTTGAGTTTTCCTGCTAAATATTAAAACATTATTTCATTAATAATATAATACTAATCACATTAAATCCTTAAATCTGTTTTAATCTGTTATACAGATTAAAAAAGATGAGCATGCCCTTTGTATCTGATTGAAACAAATTTTGTCATGGAGTCACTAGCACCTATCTTGGGCATTTGTCAGATAACCATAAAAAGTATACTGTGGAGATCATTTAAAAAAAAAAGAAAAATTTTAAAAAATTTTAAAAACCCCAAAAAGCCAAACAATAATTTTTCTAACTGGAGTATTCTGTTACTGGTTGTTTACAAGAGCTGTGGTGCTTTTATATGGTTGTTCCCTCTTTTGTTCCTGCAAATACAGAAGAAAAATTTCATAAATTATATTATTTGTTTTAAATGGGGATTACTACTTAGTTTCACTTTTTTTTAAGTAAAGCCCAAATGTGGCTGCTACTTACAAGTACCTTTTTTTCTTTTGTTTTTTTTTTTTTCTTCAGCTACCTCCAGGCTCTCTGTTTCTTTGAAAACTAAAATGTTGGTGATACAGGTCTTCTCTGAAAAAAGAGGCAATGTGAAAGTTCATATTTTAGATAACAAACATTGTGGAAAATCTTTGTCAAGAAGAGCTGTTGATCTTAACCTTAATGGCTATTTTTAATAGAGTGTGATGAAATCCAACCCAAATTATCATTATAAATTATCATTTATTTAACTTAAATTACATTATATTTTCTTAAACTGTAATTTTTTTAAATGGCATTATATTTAAAATTCTTTTACCTGAAGGGCTAGGAGGACAAAAAGTTATCTGAGAAGGAACCCTGTGTGCCCTCTAATGTCCTACAATGCCCTTCAGTTCAGTGAATTTTCAGAGATAATAAACTGGAGCAGCAAAATCTGTGTTTAATCAGAGAATTTTCAACATTTCTCTTACATTTCTGAATGTTCACAGATAAAAAAAGAGTGAAAACAATATATGTTATTATCTTCACTTTTTGGCCTTTCATCACTGCATGCGTGACTGATCAATGCAATTAGTTTCTAAGCTCCTGAAGGAAAGTCAAGAGGGACTTGAAAGAACTTGAACTTCTTTACAAGACTGAATTTTTTTCTGTTTTAATATTGGTAAGGGAATTGTTGTGTATTTATCCATGCTTACAAAAATAGGTGGATAAAAGACTACTTAACAGTAGAATTGATCTTCATATTTCCTGTTCTATTACAACTGCTGATCCACACTTCTGTGATATAGTTTTTTTAATCCTTTTCAGCATCCATAAGGAATATGGGCAGAATGCTTCGGCATAAAGTCCTGGATAAGGATAGAGTAGGCAATACCTGTAAAATGTTGGTTGAGGTTTCCTTGGCACCACCTTCAACCCAAAGCAGCATCTTTAATAGAGATTATTGTTGAGCCCTATTGTTGTGGATGTGTTAATCTACCTGTGTAGAGTCAGCTGTACCCTGCTGCTGCCTGGTCTCTTGGCCTTTCTCCAGCTGGCCTTTCTCCAGCTTTTCCTCCTCAGCTGTTCAGCTGTCAAACCACAGGTGGGTAGTGCTGCCTGATAAACCAGTGCTCAGATTGGTTGGCAATGCAAATGAGTCTTTGGCCTTTGAAATGAGTCAATATTGTCAGCCAAGAGGATCAGGTTCCCAGTTTTGCTGCCCTGTGCTCTCTCCATTTCCAGTTGGTTTTGCAGAAGTAACTAGGTCTGGATTAAGGCTCACAATTTTAGGCAGCAATAAATCTTCTAACAGCATTTTTTTGAGGCCTTTATACAGAAACACGAGCTCCCAGTATGCGACAGCTTTTTGTTTCTATGTATGTATGTTTGTCTGGCCTTGGCATTAATTAGAGCAGGGGTAGGTTTAGACTGTTGTCAGATGGTAAATTTTATTTGAATGTGATACTGCATCCTGTCCTTTAGTTTTTATATTTCTGCATGTCTGCCACAGCTCATTGAAAGGAAGGGAGCATGTAGCATCTGGTAGGCTAAGGACCACTGAAACAAAATACTAAATAATAAATGCCTCTTCCTGGTTACCAAATGGTGCTAAATTGTCTGGCTTCAAAAAAGTTTGCCAAATGAATTTTTTGAGTAACCTAATTCTGAAGGCTACAATCTTTGAGTGAATGTGGTACATAGAAATATATATTGATAAAAAATTCTTGGCTACATTTATTTTATTCTGGCAGACCTGCAATCCTTTAATCTAAAAAACAAAACAAAAATAAAGCAAGTAAATTTGATTAAGTTTTTTGTCAAAAGAAGGAGGAAAGGCAAACCTCTTTCCTGTGTGACAGTAAAGAGAGAGGAACAGAAGGCATCACTAGTCACTTCACACTCTCCTGTAGAATTATACTGAAGGGAAAATACTGAACAGCAGGGAAAGTATAGAATTCATGAGGAAAGGAATATTTCTTATAATCTTTTCTTCCTAGTAAAATTCTCGAGGCAGAAATCATGAGTTCTGCATCATGACAGTAGAGACTTAAAGAAGAAAATACCTGAAGTGCATTAACACTTTCTAGTCTGTGCCATTTCCATTCCTATGCAAGCATCAGTTCTTTTCTGACACTGCAGCGACTCATGAGAATACAATGGAAAGTCAAAACTGGTTTAAGGTGGCCCTGCAGTTGTTCAGGGGTGTTTTCCTTTTATGTACAGATATTCAAGTAATATGGTTCTGAAAAACAACTCCTTAGTTAGATTCAGTGTGGCTTGTCATTTGCTGCTAAATCACCTCATACACAGCAATATTGGCTCTGATCCAACAGGCATTGCTGTGATTACAGAATACATTAGTTCCCTGAAAATATTTTCTTCAGGCTTCCCCTAGCCCATAGCTTTCCTCTTATCCTGCTGGCTAATAAAAATTCTGTCAGCATCTCTCTTTATTTTGTTCAACAAGCAAAAACAGGGAGCATCTTGTGCCTTCTTCCACTGACCACAGTGCATTCGTTTCCTGAGCAGCTTTGGTTCAGCTCTACAACATTGAGTGGGAATTGCACAAAAGGTTGGTGATCTGGCCTTGATTTTACAAATTTATCATTATTTTACAAAGCTAAATGCTTGTGTTATTCTCAATGTGAACACTGGTAGACTTTAACACTACGTGGTGTGCTGGAACAGTACGGTACAACTACAGTTTTTCCCACTACAGAAGTGGCAGCTCCATACCCTCTGTTAAGGATTGCCATTTAAAGGAGAAATTATGCTGTCCTTTTTCATTAACTAGTTACCTTTAACTTCTTCTCAAGCTATCTCTAATAACTCCTCTGCTGAGAAGAGGTGGTTCCTTTTTGCAAAGGAAGAAGTTTCCTTCCTCTGTGGCAGTGCACTGGATAACCTGGCCTTTTCTACATTTAGTGCTTATCTCAGATAACTTTTTTTAATGCTTGCTGATACTTCCTAAAGTTTGGTTATATCTCTGAAATTTTAAAATATCCATACATAGATACATAGCTTTTTTTACATAGATACAGAGCTTTTTTTACTTGATGATGGATATTGGATTTCCACTTCTCTTCAACCACTAAACTTTTGAAGGTAAATATTGCCTAAGCAAGGAAAGAGAGAACAACCTTTACAAAAACTCCTGCATCTGTCCTTATGATAAAGATCATGCAGTGACCTGAATTTCCCAGCCTACATGGCCTGGACTCTAAAACTGTACTGAGTCTGAGAATCCTATAGGACAGATATTTCTGTAATAAGAAAAGAAAAAACTGTTCTGTAAGGATTAGTTCTTATAGGAGAGAAAAAATAGGGCAAGCTGATCTGGCTCTTCTGCACACTCATTTCACAGGAAATAGATACAAAAAATAAGAGCCACATTAGGGGAAGGAGTTAGGGTGATAATAGCTGGCAGGAGATGGGACTCCAGTGGCAGGTAAACAGCCACAACAAAAATGTGTGCAAATAGGAAATAGCAAAGTCTGTTGCCATTGATGTAAACACCTTGATGAGAATCTGGTGTTTATTCTTGATGAGAATACTGCCTATGTTTGATGCTGCCTATGAAGTGCACAGAGCATGCCAACCCACTCAGGTTTACTCCCAACTCAGTATTGCTGATTTCAGAGATTGCATCTGGTCTGTCACTGTGCCAAATATGGGTAAATACCTTTTTTTTAATGTGTAAGTCAATATTCAGTATCTTTCAGTTAGTGTGTATCTAAATTGTTGTGAAAATGCTTAGGGACAGGAACTGTCATTTAAAATTTTCCTTGTTTGTAATTAGAGTGCAGTAGTTAATCATTCTTGGTAACACTGTATTTTGAACAATGACCTTGAACCATTATAGCAATCTCTTCTTAACTTTACTGATATGTCAGCTATATGCACCATAAGGATTTTCTATGGCTGGACCTAATCTACAGAAGCTTGATCTGCTCCTATTAACAAAAAAAATATATATAAAAGAAATCAGTTTAATTTTGTGGCAATATCACCTTATGCAGCACCTGATGAACATGGTCTTTTTGCACTGCTTTTTTATATTGTTTTATTTATGTAAGAATAATTGTGGTATGGAAATTACCATAAATAATGCATTGCTTTTCTGCATATAGAGAAGAGAAAACTGAATCTGCCAGGTGAGGTGTTTGAAGCAGCGTATTTGCTAAGTTGTTTTGGCTGCTGGAATTTCATCTTATTTTATCTCCTTTGCCACTCAACTAGGGAAACAGACAAACAGAATCTGACATATTAAAGAGGAATCTAAGAAGAGAAATAAAGTGTCAAGGTTAATCAGTAAGAATATTGGACTAATGTGTTGTCAGCTGAGAAGAAGAAGACACAGAAGGTTATATCACTACTTCTAGTGTCATTATTAAAGGTACATGTGACCAATTCATCTGAACCTGATGAGATTAATATAATCAGCATATGATATTAAGAAATACTATAACCTATTACTCATTTAATAAAAGCTGTCTTCATCCAGCATAGTGGAAAATAGTATAAAATCCAGAGCATATAAGCAATCTAGCACTTCAGAGAATCACATTTTGTAACTGCTAAGATTATTCTGAAATATGACTGACATAAACTAAAAAGCTGCAAAGTAGGTAACTCTTAACAGAAAGCCGCTGCCATGGTTAAATTTAACATTCTTTTGAGAGAGAAAAGTTTCCAGGGTGTTAGTCATGCTAGTATAAATCACAAGGCAAATGCTTCCTTAATTAGGCACATATCCTAAAACAGGGATACACAGAGAATTTATATAATTGAGCTATTGAGTAGCTCTGCCTTTCAGACTGAAACATGTACTCATTTTAGCTTAGGTCAGCAATTGTCTGTCAAACCTTTCAACACTTCTCTGCAGGAAAGGTCTGTATCTTTCTAATTCTGGGAAGATTCAATTTGGTTATTGGCAGAAGTTTTCAGTATTACTTGAAATTCATCCAATTAAATGAATTCCACATTTCTGGGTGTGAATGCAGACAGCCAAGAGCAGTGCCAACATTAATTTACCATTATATATGAGCATAATGTCACAGAAGGCCAATTTACTCAGTCTGTCTCCCAGACAGCACACAGTTGTTACTGTATTTCTGGCAGGATCTTTTCCTAGTCTAGTGTGAGATTATATTCTACTTTATCTGAGTATGTAATAGGAAGGGGAAGGAATGGCAGGCACATATCTAAGAGTTTCCTTAATTTGCTTTATTTTGAATCAGCAACCACATAACAGGTTAATTGCTGCTTTATTTGCATAGAACTTCTCTGTTACTACAGGAGCAACTGAATGTAAATCCCAGATTTGAAAGGAAGCTTGGCAAAACTGTGCCCTACAAATAGTTCAGAAGAAAATGTCTGAACTAAAAATCCTTGTTTACGATCATTGCTCCTATGCTCTTGAGGTCTTATCAGCACTCTCTCAGAGAACAAAATAGACAATTTAAGAGTTCTAAAGAGCAAGCCAAAAAAACCCAGTATGTTCAGCCTGTAGCAGCATTAAATGGATTTATTTTTTCCCTTTCCTAATTTTTTATTCTTCTTTCAGGTAGGTCCCCTAGGTTGCTTGGAACACTCCAAATTACACTGTTTGGATATTTTTTTCTAAATGGGTTTTTATATTTAGCCCATTTGTCACTGCCTGTCTTATCTTAGTCAGACTGCATATACCCTTTCTAAAATTAATTGGCTGTGTACTAGAATATGAAGTTACATAGTCTTAGAAATACAAATACCTAAGTAATTTCAAGATACTAATACAAATACTGTAGTAATTGCAAGATTTTCATTATAAGTAGCCCTTAAAGGGCAATCAGCTAAATCTTTAAATTACTATGAAAAGTCACTACTCCTAGTAAACACCTCAATGAGAAATTATGCATTAAGCTAGTTATTTATATTTAAATGGATAAAAGAGGAAGATGTACCACATTAAATACATTAATAAATAAACAAATGTGATTTCACGTTCCTGTTAAAATGATCTGTTATTAAATAAAGGTTTGGTATTTTTATATGGAATCAAGTTAGAAATATTGTTTTGTTAAAATTAGATTTTAAAGATAATTATGGTGTTGTTAAGTAATAGTTTAATATTATGGTTTTAGCACTGCATATGTATGTTGCCATCTTATTTTCCAATTGAGATAAAAAACATCCTGGTGAAGTTTCCAGGCATCAGTAATACAGGACAGCCTTTTTGTACTTTGTCAGTGTAAAGTGTGCCAAGATAACATAACTGAACATTGTTTTATATCGTATTAAGAAAGCTACCTGAGATGCCAAAAACATCAAATGTGATAAAAGTATATTAGACAAGCATAAAGCCTCATGTGTTCCCACTAAAAAGGGCAGGAAATGATAAAGTGATAATGCAGTTGTTGTAAGTGCAGGCTGATATTGAAGATACTGTGTGTCAGTACTGTCACTGTGGGCCTTATGTTGGGCTTTCTGTTCCTCTCCTGCTCTCCCTGGGTCCTGCCTTTCTTCCCTCGCTGCTTACATCTCCTCCCATTCCCTGCCCTCTGCCTGTACTCACTTTGGTAGAGTTGGAGTGGTGTTACTAGCGTGGCTTCTCAGCTCAGGAGCAAAAACCTGCTGAGCACCTCTTACTGTCTGTCCACACATTGCTGTGCTCCCCTTGCTCTGCAAAGTGCAGGATAAGCTGCTCGCATGTTGTCAGAAGGGGTGAGTTTCAGCTCCTAATTACAGCACGTGAGCTATCATGTCTGTGAATCAGGATCTGGGCTGTTCCCACTGCTGTCAATACAATCTACAGTCCATGGAGGTTGGAATGCTGTGGCTAGGACTTCCCTAAAGGACATCCTTGCTTGCTGCTGAGAAAAATTGACCAATAGTGAATTCTGGACTCCATTGGTTGCACTGTCTGTATCACCATTGCCTGTATTGACCACAGCTTCCTAGATAAGTACAGGAAATTAGATATGCTTAAATGCATAAATCTCTCTCTAACAGTTTCTGATCCCAGAACAGTGGTTAAGGAATAATAAGGAAGGAGGTGAAGTGCAAGGGTTTTGATAACAAAAGACTGAGAAACACAGCAGGGAGGCCAGAACTTTCATGAGCTATTGCCTCTCCCATGCAACAAGTTCCCCAAGAGAGGTCCCATCAAAGCAGCTGCATTAGATTGGGTGAGTATTTGGGAGATTCACAGATACTCCCAGACACTTCCCCTGTCATGCAGGAAATTATAATGATTCTTTCAAATAGTCTTAAGAATAGTAAGCGTGTAATAATATCTGTTGGGAGGAAAGGGTCAAAGCTGGAAGATTTGGCAAGGAGGGAATAGTTCTGCTCAAAGTGACTTTGCAGCTGAGAATACTAAGATTATCAGTGTGGGTAACTCCATTTATCATGCCTAGTTTACTCATCCTCTGCCTGTTTTGAGAAGTAGAATTCCTGTGTAGAGACAACACAGTCTCACTGACATGCTTGAGCCTCCTGTTGGGAGAGATCGAGAGAAATCATAAAGGCTCAGCCTCTGTCTCTCTGTCACCCAGAATTGTTAGCAAGCTAGCTAAATAAAGCTGCTCTTTGCATTTCAGCAGTGGGTCAGTGTTTGGCCTGTTGGTCAGGCCAATATGTGTCAATTCACACAGTATCACCACTTGTTCTCTATGACATTGTGGGGTATGGAGCACGACGGATTCAAAGAATGCATCTTGCAAACTGTTCACAATTCTATGAGTGAAGCACATGGCTGGGGAGTATGGTACAGGGGATTTAATTTAAACCAGTGTTTCATAGGTTTGCTTGGCTATCATATAGGTTGGAAAGGATCTCTGGAAATACCACCTTAATCAGAGCAAAACCAGCTTCAAACACAAAATTCATCTGTTAACAGCAAACTTGGGCTTACAGGGTCGTATTTCCCATATTTAGCCCAAGCTAACTCAAGTTGTACTGCTTGCAGACAGTTAAAAGCAAAGTCAGGAACAGTACAGTACTAACTGTGTGTCTTCAACAACATCTTGCTGAGTTCCTTTGAGAAATTCTGCAAGGAAGCAGATCTCTGGCTGTTAGAAGAATTCCCAGTTTGCTTTGCACTTGCATCCTGGGGCTATAGGTTTCTGTTATGAAACAAGTGTAATACTCTTGTGCTTTTAAAAAAATTTTTAACAGGATCTGATTTATATAACTTGTATTGTTTCCAGAGGAAAAACATAAATGCTCAAAACAATGATGGTAAAAAGGTAAGGTGTATGTATATACATAATACATGTATGTGGAATAAATGTAAGAGCTGATTATTTATCATAATAGCTATTACAATCTTATTAGAATTTTTTTTCACAAAATTCGTGTACAAATGCATTTTAAAGGAAAATAAAGTTTCAAAGTTCTAGAAGAGAAAAATGGTAAACATTTCCTCCCCTTTATTTTTGCCATTGTCTATTTTGGTGTTGTAATACAGATAATTTTATGTCCTATTTCCTGTCTTTCCTCCAGCTCTGTCATTCATTTACAATTCCATGCCATTTTAAATAATAAATTTGGTAATAATCTCATAAAGGAGTATATATAAGTAAGTCTAAATCTTGGATAAATTTTATAATAAATATAGAGAAGCAATAGAAATGTTATCTACATTATTCTAAGACAGCCCATATTAAAAAGCTTTAATATTTTGGAAAAAAATTAGACTTGTTAATTTCTGTAACCAAAGAATCAAAATCTTTTTTTTCAACCTACCAAAAACTACTCACATTTGCTGTGCAATTAGTCTAATTAGTCTAATAAGCATTATTTGACATGAAATATTGGTATTGGTAGTGCTGCATTGTTCCTACAGTTTCATATCACTCTGCTATATAATCTTCGTTTTTATAGTGTTGTCAGTTTTGATCAGTTTCAGCAAATACTTTTGAGTGCTTTTCTAAGATGTAAACCTTGACTGCTTTATATATCACCACTTACATGTAATCTCTCAATTAAAACTTCATTGAGTTTTCTTTCACTGCACATAATGCTTTTATATCCTCCATAATCTAGTACATGCTGTTTTGCTAGGCTGAAAAATTGTTTAAAGTTGCATGTCTTTTTCAGTCATTAATTTGTTGACCTTTTAAATTTGTTTAAAAATGTGCTCAGTCTTTTGTCTCAGTCTATTTCTCTCAGTAGAAATAAAATAACTTAATTACAAGCTCTTGACCTAAAGCAGTTAAGAGGAAACTAGTATTACAGTCCTGTGCATGAATGTCTAGAGCTGTCATTTTCATTTTTTAAGAACTCTCCTTCTAATGAGCAATTCCAGCACATTACGTAGTGCCACATTATTAAGACATGCAGCTTGCCATAGGGATCTGGAACCCATGATTTTGAATGCCTTTGTTAATCTGTTCTCCCATAAATAGTATTTGGAATTTCTAAAATATGCATAAATTCCTGCCCACAGTAATCAAAAGCAAAACAGAAAAAGAGAAAAACAAAAAACCCTCCCCCACCTCCAATCCACAAGAAAATACCTAAACCAACCAAAGAAAAACAGCTCAGCATAACAACCAACTCCAAGGTTCAATTAATTCTGGCTTGAAACACATTCTGATGCAGACAGGGGCATCCCAGTTAATTGATCATGTACAAGTTTCTGTTCTCTAAGATATTCTTCCTTAGTAGATTTATATTGAGTTTATTCAGCTGTCATGTGTATATATCTTAGGGTCCTGGAAAACTTACTTCATTACTGATGGACAAATTGCATTTTTAGCAGTGAAGAGGGAGGAAAGTTTGCAAAGCAGAGTTGTCAATACTTTGCTGGTCATGAAGGTGTTGCTAAGAAACAATGGTGATTTTACTTTCGCAAATGTATTTTTCATGAAGTCTGAGCAAGAAGCCTAATAACTTTGGATTTATCTAATGTTTTTGAAACTGAATTTAAAATGTCACTCCTTCATGGCGGTGTTCTACTCACTTCAGAACCATAATGGATTAAAAAATAAATATTTCACTGAAATGGTATTCCTACATTCCATAGGGGGCAATTGGATACAATTAAAGCCTAAAAAAAATGATGGGGACAAAGAAAACCCAACAGGAAGTATATTTATGGGATGCATGTATCTTTAATTAAATGGTATTCTGTTTTTTATTACCGTCAGTCTCAATTAGAAGCCAATTGATAAGTCCTTTCACTTATTCCTCTTGTTATTCTTCTAGTACAGAAGACCTCTGACATAGCTTATCTCTCCTTTGTTTTATTGCTCTTGAAAGTCTAATTTCCCTTGATAATAATCTGTTTTGTCAAGTTACAGAAAAAATAATTAAAGATGCTCATAGCTCATCCCTCTGCCAACAAACTAAATAGCTAAACTGTTTAGGAATACAAACAAAAACTGGCCTTTATGAATAATGGAAAACTGGTCTTATAATATTTATGCTGGTAGACCTAGTGATGGTAGGATTGATTTCCACACAATCAAAGTGCAATGATTTGAATTGTAGCTATCGTTCTATTGAATACTGATAAAAGCATAAATGTAGCCATCAGTGTTACAAGATTGCGCCATCTTCTTGAAACTGCTCTGAAAGTAAAGAATTTACTGGACTGAAAGTGAGGAATCAATTCAGGCAGTCATAAGGTACACTAATGTCAGGAAAAACCTTATTTGTGGACCTTATTTTTTAAAAAGTAAATGAGTACCAGTTTCTTTCTTGTGAAAAGAAGAGCTGGATATTGTGACCCTCTCAGGGACACTGAGGTTAATACAGATTTCTTCATTCCTCTAGATGGATGTACAAAGCTGAGATAACAGATTTCTTGATCTCAAACCTTAATCATTGACCCAGTCTCTCTTTTGAATATTACTGTGTTTCAGAGATAATACTTAGCAAAAATTATTATGATTAATATTTTCTAATATAATTAGGGAATTCAATACAGTCTAAATAAAATTAAAACCTTAGTCATTCTCAAGACTGGATGTGAACAAATATGTTAAAGGAAGAATGCTCTTTTACGTTTTAAAGTGCACACTGTTGGTAGAAATATTTTAGATTTGCAACCATCATGGCAAACAGAACTTTTGAGTGTCTTAAATATTTGCGTTATATATGTTATGAAAAAAAGAGATAAATGTACTTCTTAAAATCTTCACGTATACTAACGTAGTCATACTTACCATGTTAGCTGAAGTTGGAGTCTGCATGAATTACTTTTCTCAAAACTCTCAAAATATTTGCTCAAAAATTCAATGGAATTTGGCAGACCTATTTTTTTCTACAATGCTACAAGAATCTCTGTGTACAAAACAAAACATAACTTCAATTTGTTGGTTTCCAAAACCAGTCCCAAATGAATCAGTGAACACTTGCTATTCTCTCTCAAAATTGATTTACTTGTCCTTACCAAATGTTCATTTGATTTTTGTTTTGTCCTCAGCAAGTTGATTTTCCTAGGATTAATTTCTGCCTGAACTCACTGACGTTATCCAAATGTGCAATTACATATTCATATATGATACATGCATACATAGACACACACATACACACAGACGCACATGTAGAGTGCACTGGAGTGCAATAGATGTACTGTGAGCTGGTTAAGCAATTCAAGTAAAATGTTCTCTAGCCACAAAATCTGAAGGAAGATGACATAAAAAAAAGACAGAAGAGGAGTGGGAAAAAGATATTTTCTTAGTAAATGTTATACCTATTACAAGCTTTTAATACCTACTACAACCTACTAACCTAGCTTTTAATCTGCTGGAAGGTAAGGACTTGAGCTGAATAGTCACAGGAAGATGTTAATTGCACTTTATGTCTTTCTAAAGCCATAGATATATTTTTGTAGAATCTTCTGTGCAATCAGTTTTGAATTATGCATTGCACGACCACATAGTAATAAACAAAACAAATGAAATGAGGGAACCTCTGCCAGAGCATCATACTTTATAGGAATTAGATGTGGGGCAATGCTTAGTGCCCTCTGTGTGAAGACAGATGGTATGTTAGAATACAAGAAGAAGCTGACAGGGAAATTTTGAAAGAAAATTGTGTAGTAAGAAAAGATGTTCTTTACTTGCCCCTTTATTCTTTCTCCCCTTTCTTCAATTTCAAACTTCAGCAACGTTAATGTCAAAGCTCTGGAATACAACAGGGGGTAAATATTTTTTTTAATATTTCCTGAGTGATCCATTACTAAGACTATAGAAGGTTCATGTAAAAGAGAAGAAGTGCTGAAAAAGGTAAAAGTACAGAGTGTTACACTGAAGATCTGCCTTGACTGGAGAAGTTCATTATACCATCCTCTTAAAAAAAAAAAAGAAAAATCAAAAAACCAGCACAGACTTTTTGTGGGATTTGTAATTTTCCTAATTCTTCTAACTCAAGTTGCTGCTTCAGTTTTCTTTCCAGACTTTACTTCCTCCTCCCTGGCAAGTCAGCACTATGGTTAACAGACCTCAGTGGCTCTGAAACTCTTCAAACCTTCTACTGATGGTTTCTGATGCTGGTTTAAAAGCGCCCAGATTGGATGAATGTCTCCCACATGTAGGTGCTACCTACCTCAAGAAAGACTGCTTCATGCTAAGAATATTTTGGAAGACAGTGTTTTAAATTAAAAGAATTGTATTATATTTCACAACAAAGTAGCAGGTCACTGATGAAGCCTTTTTATACCAAAAAATTGTCTGACAGAACAGCTTGTTTGGGTAAAGTAGATCTCACTGAGGGAAATCTCTAGACAAACACCTCTTTTTTTTTGCTTGGTTTGGGTTTTAAATTATGAATCTGATATATCTGTTGGGATGGGTTTAAGAAGTTCTAATAATTTTTTAAAAAATAAATTTTTTTACAGGCAATGGAGAGTCTCAGGCAGGTGTCAAAAGGAGAAGACATCAGAGCCCTGTGTTTGCCACACAATCTAGGTCCTCTCAGAATAAATCAGGGTTTGTAATAAGTACTGTATTATTTAGAATATTAATAAGTATGCAAGGGTATAGTTTATTCCATATCATCATTTCCATATCCCTACTAATATATTCCAACATATTTCATAGCCTCTGGTGTAAGCTGAAGTCAAACTTAATTTACTGCAACAACACTGAAACAAAGAAGCTGGTTTTTTCCTTCCTCTCTTTTGAAAAAGTGAAGGTGTTATTAATGTAAGACAACAAATGTAGACATCAGTTTCTGCTAAACCTAATATCTAACTCCTTTGCTGGGGCAGAAAATTCTGCTTTCTCAGATTTCTCAGTCTGTTCCAAATTTCTTCTTGAAAGTCTTGTCTCATATTACTGTGCTGTGTAATATTTCTTCTACAAGTTTGGCATGATAAGTCAAGAATCAGCAAAGTTCTGGGATTGTGATGGATTAATGGCACAGAAAAAAAGATAAAAGGACCTCTGGTGGTATTATTTTTCAGTATTTGTTGAAATAAAGAGAAATACAAAATGTATCAAGCAGGAGAGGGTTAAAAGCATAGGACAGAAGTGGAACTAAATAGAATTTTGAATTATGAAAAAAATTAGTGCAATTCAGCAATGGGAAGTGCAATTCACACAGGATTATGGCAATTAAATTTCTAGTACAAAACAGGCTTAAAGAAATAAGGTTATTCAGTCTACAAGTTTTTTTGTTTAAGAATGAGGGAGGAGCAAATAATAGCCCAAATGAAAATCATCTAAAGATGATGGATAGATAAATAGATAGGTAGGTAGATTCTCCACCCTTTGTGGAAAAGTTCAATAAGGACAGGTTAGCTACTTAGATGATCCATCCAGGAAGGCTGGAAAGTCTGGAAATATACTGAGTGGGTATATTGTCAACCTAGTTGCTGAAGCTGCTTAAAAAGTTTAGAAAACAAAGTAGAAGATAAATTGGGATAGATACAGACAGTTGTTTATATTTGACAGATTTATTTTAAAAGAAGACACATGGTGAGATGGATAGATTTACTCTGTGGCAAGGTTGTAACCAATTTTGTTTTCATGTTTGACCCTTCCTATTGTTGGTCTGAGTTTGCCTGCTGCTAATGCCGAAGTGTTGCAATACACATAAAGCAGATGCTCTGACCTTCCAGTGAGCTACAGAATGTTCCAACAAGGTGTGGTTTTTACCACTATGAAAGTAGGAAAGAAATTGCATTACAGTCAGTAAAGCAGACTGAAAATCAGTTTTGTTTAGTGCCCAAAGGGCTTAGCCTTTGACAGTATATCTTGGAAAAAAATTTGTCTGGTTCTTTTCTTTTGTTTCACAATAGAAGGAAAAATTATTTCTTTTTCAGTGGAACACAAGGAAAATAATATCAACTGGCAATACCCAACTTTTTCACCTTTCTTTCTCTAGATAATGTTGAACTCTCAAAAAGAAAAAAAGGCAAAGCTCTTGAAATTTTATTTCTTTGGTCTATTGAAAGAGTATGTTATTCACAGGAGCAGGTCAAAGGATATAAGAGTTTGAACATTGCAGCTAGAGAAGTTGTGCTGTACCCACTGCTGTGTTCTTTATGAATAGTTTGTAATTTAAACATAGCTGGAGAAGTTTACTGGAACAAAACGTGCATAAAACCATCAGTCCAACTGGTCCTTACCTACTGACAGTTTTATAAGGAGAGGGACAGGAATTTTCCTGAAGGAAGTATCTGTATCCAAATAATTAGACCTTCATGCTGTGAAATAAACTAATGTAAAACTTTTCAAGAATAAACCTCGAGATCATTTTTTTCCTCTCTTCTCAACTGCCATAACACCATCAACCTACCTTGGCATAGCATTGCTCTCTGTTGGTTCTTGAAGTCCACTTGCTCTTTGTATGCAGCCATTTATTTTATTGACATGTAGAAAAGATTTTTATCATCTAAGGGAATAAATTATTCTGCATGATGCACCAATGTAGGGGATAGAGTCTGGGTAAATGAAGGTGGTATAGAAGGTGATCTTATCCCCCAGTGAGTTGCAGCTGGACCAATCACTAAAGATTAGAAGCAGGCCTGATCTCAACAGGCCACACCTGTAGCTGATAAGAACAAGTGGTAAAAAAGAGTGGATTGGTGGAATGTGGAGTAAGAGGAGTCAGATGGCTGCTGCAAGGACCAGGAACAGGCAGCACATGGAGGAGGTATGATGCTCTGGCAATATAAAATCCTTGCACTATAATGATGTTAGAACTCGTGATATCTAAGACAACACACAAAAATGTGAAGAAAAAATTCTTTTCTGTTTTTCTCAAGTAGAATTATTGAGACTTCATAGAGGTCACCTGGAGATTTTTCAGTTTCATATATATTATGAATGATATATGATCAAACAGTGAAATAGTTGACTACATATTAAGACAAACCCCAATCACTGAGTTTAATTTCAGTTTTGCCTGATGTGTCTTTCAGAAAATGGAACTTAAATTCCAAGCCCTTCAGTATACAATGAAAAATACAACATTTATTGGTCTAGTTTTATAGGACATGCATTATCTATTTATCTTGTGGACTATTCATCATTATGTAGAAAGGTAACTTTTGCATTTTCTCACACTTTCTTTTAAAGTCAATCCATATGTGGTCTCTAACTGTGACAGATTCAGTCAATTCAACAGTTATGCTGGACTAGTTTTTCAAGACTAGAAAATCAGCTAGTCTACCATTCACCTGATATGGCTATGAGCAGAAGGTGAATTTCTCTCAGTAAGTATTGATATTAGGCTTAGTGAAATCTGATTTGAGAACCCAATTATATATCCTGCCTTTCTTGGACCTGCTCTCTGCAAGATTGATCAGATTAATGAGTGGTATGAATCATAAAATATGCTACTTACATTATAGGATAATTATTTTTTTCATTCCCTTTAGCTTAGCTAATCCTTGTTCCTCTGTGCTCTTTGTGGGAACAGCTTCCACTGCTTCCTATATTAGAGGGAACTTCTGTGGACAGCAGGGGAGAGGTTTTTACAAATCCTACCAAGAACTAATGTGCAGCACAGAGGTCCCTGAGACTTGTGTTAAGAAATCTTTGTGTTTCAGTTTGATTCAAGATTTTGAGATACATACTTGTTTAAGGCCTCCTGAAGACTGACAGCATCATGTCTTTAATTAAGAGGCATTGAGAAGATTCAGAAATTTGAATAGATCTTAATAGCTCCTATTAAGATATCACATTGTTTTATGCTAGAAAGAGTACCTTCCAAAAGAAGAAACTTCTTGATTTTTGTCATTAACCTGTGACTAAGTCCAATGCTCAAGGCCAGAGGAGACTGAATAGCATTTTCTGAAGTCTGAAACTGCAGCTGTGTTCTCAGGTTAAATTATATATACACATAGGTTTATTGGTTTTGTTTGGTAGGTTGTCATAAACACGGGAATGTAAAATTCAAGTATCTGCATTTTTTGGTTTTTTCAGCCTTGTCAAAATGTAGGTTAATGCTTTGGTTCAGTTCAACTCAAATAATTTCAGTTACATCTTCCTTTAAATCAAAGGAACATTTTTAGGAACTGGGAGGAAAGGGGCATAAAGTATATTAATTATTTAAACTCTTTGTGAGTGTGTTGATCCAGTCTCTTTATTTATTTATTTATTTATTATTTATTTATGAAAAGAGTCAGTTTTTTCTCCTTCATGAGGTAACCTTGCTGATTGGTTTCTGTTTCATTGTGGAGGGTGGATGGGTTACTGTTAGTCTGCACTAATGTGCAATAACTTTTTATGGTGATCAGTACTTATGAGGCAAAGGGCTGAGAGACAGCACTCTCAAAATATTTGTCATCAGCTCTTTGCAGGAGATAATTTTGGCTGAGGTTACCAGGCATACCTGTCAGTCAGGGCCTGGGTAGCAAGGCTGCAGGTGGCACAGCCCGCTCCGAAGCGAAGCCTTGAAGGTGACATGCCAAGTCAGAGACACCCTGGGACACTGCAAGTGGCCTCAGTCAGGGCAAGAACACAAAGAATCACGGAGCAGTGGATAAAATACAGCAACAAGGATGATGGAAAAGCAGAAAGAAACCAATTCACACAGAGCTCTGACCTCCTGCACTACCCCTTGCCTCCTTGGAGAGACCGAGACAGCTTGCATGTGACACAGCAAAAACAGTGCTTCTGGGGAGTAGGGAAGAGGGAGATGATTCTTTTGTAGGATGCAGGACATCACGTGGTTTTGCCTGTGACAATAGGTAAAGAACTTTTTATTTCACTTCAGTTTGCTGAGACATCCACGTGACATCCATCTCATTTTTTAGCTCATCTTGTTTCCTTATGCAGATCCTTATTTGAATCCATACAGCTGTAAGTTTTCCCTAGGTGTGTGTTTACAAAAGGTTTTTCTTTCTTCAAATCATGTATGTAAAATACTCAGTGTGCACTTTGATTTGCTGCTTCTTATGTGACAATGAACCATCAAACCAGCATTTTTATGATTAAAATTATAATACAAAAAATATGTTTAAATTGTGGTAGCTTATCAATTTGAGAATATTTTACCTGAAGGTGTTGTTTATATAGAATAAAGACATTGTTCTTAGGCTAAGGGTTTTAAATGTACTTAAAGCAGAAAGTCTGACAGTAGTTATCTAAACTTAGTTGAATTTCTTTCTCAGCCAATTCTAATAAATTAATGGATTATGCTACTAAAAGGCAAACTTTCTAGTTAAGCTAGAAATTTCACAAGAATTTTCACAATTCTGTTTTATAATGCTATACTACAGCAGATAAAGAAAGATCGAACTATTTCAAGTATTGAGAAATTCCATATTTTTGATCTATAATTCCCCTCATTTTGGAAACTTGCAAAGGAAAAAATTTGCTTCTGTTGTTGTCACTAGTAATAGCATTCTTATAATTTCTGTTTGCTCATCTTTGGTTCCCCGCTCATTTTCTATTTCAATAAAAAGAAATAGACACACACTCACAATATCATTTTACAGGACCCTATCTTGAGGATTTGATTTTAATTATTATTGTAGCAGATTCTGTTCTTGAAAATATGTTTGAGCTTTCTAGCTGCACACTGCCTTTCAGAACTTTCTTTGCCATTCATTTCAAATAACTTTTCTTTTCTAGCTGATAGGCTTTGTTTGTGGTTGACTTTTAACATTTGATTATACCCTGAGCAAAGTCAGAACACTTCTTGCCTAATTAAGGAGTGAGGCTGATATGTTTCATGAGGAATATAAGTGCATCTGAGTTGCATAAAATAGCTAATTGTTTCTGCCCTAAAATTTAATACTCAGGTGCTATTCATATCAAGTGGAAAGCCATGCTGTTTTGATGTCAGTGCCAATGCTATCTAGAACAGCTAAAAGTATCTTCTTGCTAGAACTGCTTATTTTAAACAAAACCTTTACAGATTAGGTAGAGTTGGCAGGAAAACTGATAGACATTGGGATAGACACTGGGAAAACTGAGATGGGAGGATGTAACTTTATTGGTTCCATGGTAGTAAAATAGCTGTGAGGAAGGCTCTATGTTGATCCACATATAGCCTACCACTGTATAACCAGCACCTTGGGCAGGCTTCCCTTCAGTCTAAACTTCAGTGCATTTTATGTGGAAGTGAGCTTGCTCCCCTACCCCCCTGTCAGAAGGGAGCATTGCTGCCAGTAGGCAAGCCAAGTTGGGGGTGCTCTACCAGCCACATTGCCAAGGCAATCACCTCAGGGATGACACATCTCCTCTGTGCTTCAGCCAACAGCTGCCAAGAGTCCTGTGCAACTTCTCGCTAGCACAGGAGTTCCTGATTTTACTCCTTTTATCCACACCTCAGCAGTAAAGTCAGGAAAATTAACATCCATCCTTACTCAAACATTCACTCTCAAATATCTGAAATCATTGGAGAGTGAGTGCTATTTCTGGAGCTGATCATTATCATTGGATATTTACCATATGAGTCTTTTAGACATCCTTATAATTGCTATATAAGCAGGATGAATTGGTTTAAAAATTGAATGTGCTAGAGCGAGTAGTGAAACCTAAGCACAAGAGAGACACGGCATAATCTCTTAGATAACAGCACAAACACAAGAGTTGGAGTGTGTGTGAGGGCTGCTAAACTAACCACGCTTGTCAAAGCACCAAATGCTGATTGAGGATATGGGTAGCTTTAATAGGAATGTTTACCTTAATATTAGTGCAGGACATACAGAAGTGTGCCTTGGTACTGTTACAGTCAGTGGTGGAACTGATGACATCCCCTTAGGAAGAACAGTAAGTGTTCTTCTTGCTTAACTAAGACATGTCAGCGTAATCTAGGCTAAAACAAATTTGTACAAAACTATTTTCTTTTAAATACACGTAGCTTTCATGAACAATTTCTCTCTTTTTCCTCTATTTCACTGATTCCTGATGTTTGAATGATCTGGCAAGCATGATCTCACTAGCAGTACCTTTCATCCTCAAACACAGCCATGCATCCCAGCTCATTAGACAGCAAGCTTCTTTTCCAGGAGTTTATTACAATCCACAATCAACAAACTCTATATTGTGCTCTCATGGCTATTCATAATTCTTCCATTTTTCCTCATAATCTTTGTTTTATCAGTTACGATTGAGTACTACAGGATTATTCTTCACAGACTGTTATTTCTGGTACTAGGATCCTTCCAGTTAGTTACTACATATAGTATAGATAATTTTTTCTAGATCTGAGGAAGAAGTTGCCTTGCTAGAGAAGACAATCATCATCATCATCCAGCAGGTATGCGCTAGACTTTCTTAAAATATAAAAATAGCATAATTTAAAGTCTGCTCATAAGGAAATAGGAATTTCCCCGGGCACACAACCTGCTCCTGTGACTTCTCTGACTTTTGACAGAGCTTCTGTAGTCTTCAGGGGATGTAATCTGCAGCAAGGAACCTTTCATTCACAGATATTAAAATCCAGTTCATTTTAATTACAGGAGCTTTCTGTTCACCTTCAACTTTTCCTTTTAATTTTATGGGGTTTTTTTAACGATCATCTCCTTGGCCATTTATCCATCACCAGCTGGATACTTCCTGTCATGAACATTTTGTTATGTAGAAAACTGTGAAACTCACTGTTGTGGTGAACATACCTAAGCCTGACAAAAACTAAGATGGTAAAATGTTAAAGGAGCATAAAGTATACTTCTTCCCCAATAAAAACCCTCAAATTTAATTCTTCCCCTGGAGCAGTAAGCCTGCATCAACCCTCGTAATCAAGTCCAGATTCATTAGACATTTTCAATAAATGTTTTCTGTGGGATCCTTTGCATACCAGTGGTTGCTGTGACAACCATAGTTTGCCCATTCAGGTTATTTTCCCAAAGCCCATAACAAAATTATCTTTTGCCTCCAAAATTCCACAATATATTCAGCTCTGAAAGCTGGTATATCTCCTTAATCTTAGACTATTTTCTTTCTCTTTACTCTGTTTTGCCTCTGATATCCTACCAACTTGCCAGGTCTAACACATATTTAATGCAGTTCTACAGCTCTGTTTGCTAGTCAATTCACCACAGGTAGCCCTTGCTAAAAAAGTTCCTATCCTAATTTTGGATGTCATTAAATTTGCCAGTTCCAGTAGAGCAGAAACACCCTAACTACCTGGAAAACATGCTTGTTTCTTTGTTCAATTATTTCTTTACAAAGAAGTGGAATTCAATTTGCTTATTTCTCCCTCTGAAGTTCATAAAATATTTCAGTATCGGTTGAATTGTCTCCTAATAGGTCTGGTATTTGATGCTTAAATTGATTTGATAGTTTTTGTTCAAACATGAGAATAGCACCACTGTATCATAATAGGCAGCTTTCCAGAAAAGCGTAAGTTTTGGCATATTCCTCTGAATTGTTTTTCATATTTCAAATATGCTTAAATAAGACATATCAGCATAATCTAGACTAAAACAAATGTGTGCTAAACTATTTTCTTTTAAATACAGGGTATGTGGCTTTCATGAATCAAGCTTCTAATAAAATACGAAATGTCAATACCCAGTTTACCAATCTGCTGAACCTAAAAATATTGTTAGTTTAGGTCATTCAAGTTTATGACCTTCAGAATTTCCCTTCCCCTATCCCACCCCCCAGTGAACACCGTTTTAAAAGCTCAGGGCTTTATAGGTTTCCTGTTCAGATGAACTTAATATAAATCACCTATACCCACTTGTCTTTGACTAGTAGGGAATCTAACCTAAATTATGCAGTGCTCTCAGTGTCTGAGGGGGTCAAGTGCATCCTTTGCTTTTGACCAGACAATGAATGCACTTGCAATTTCAAGTTTTATCAAATCTCTTATAATCTGCCTTGCCATTAAATGTGTCTATTCTCTTAAAAGACTCTAGCGGTGCCAGTAAAATCCCTCCAAGGGATATGGACCTTTTTCCTGTCTAAAATTCCCCACAACTCTTTGACCAGAGCTGGTGAAAGATGACAGCTCTCTCTATGTGTTTCCCCCTTCCAAAGGCACAGCACTGCACAGTGCTTGTCTCTCAGCACCTCCTTCTTGCTATCCCTACAGCTGCTCTTCCCTTGGACCTATGTGTGCAGCGTGCCTGTGGCAGCTATTTCTCGTATGCAATGTCTCTTGTATCTTCCCTTTAATGTTGTGTCTTCCTCTGAGATCTTTTCCCTTCTTTTGCAGCATCTGTGAGCAGAGTTTTGGCATGTTTTCGCCCTTTGCACTGCACCTGATTTCCTCCCAGACCATTTTCTGGAAGTCACTAAATGTCCCAATTTTCTGGTTTTTTTCAGTTGCATTTCATTGGATCCTATCTCCTTTCCAGAGTGTTTCTAAGCCTTTCTTTTTGGGTTTGCAAGATTCTGTTTCCCTTCCCGAAAGGAAATTAAATTTCCTTTCGGCAAGGGAAACGGAATCTTGTGATTTCAATGGGCACCAATTGGGCAATCTATGTTCCATGTCCCTGTACTTGCTGGCATCCCATGCCTTTTGATGGCTTTTGCTTTGGTGACAATTTTATTTTTTTCACTATCCATGCCATGTCTCTCATATCTTCCCCTTAAAATTCTGTTTTCCTCCTTGATTTTTTCTCCTGATTTTGCAGCATCTGGAAGTTTAGTTTTGGCATGTTTTCATCCTTTGCACTGTACTTTATGTAATCATGGGGCATTTTCTGTAATCTGCACTGTCAGAGGCTTAATAGAGCAGAATCCCCAAAGTCTAGTGCAAGAGTGGCATTATTGCCAGGGGTCTGGAGGAGTCAGAGGAGATAGACTAACAGATGTAACTGAAAGCAGAGCCCTTTCACACAAAGTGCTCATCCTTACACAGCTGTACAGAGAGAGCTGTGCATGAACCACTTCCACTTCCCACATTGTTTAGTCTCGCCTTGGAGCAATTCAGAGTCATGTCATGTAGAAGCTTTTATTTTAAATGTTGCATGATAAATAGCATAACTTGGATGCTTCCAGATGATATGAACTTTTTTGAAATGCTTTCTTTACAAAATTACATCAAATTATTATGAACCTTCTGATCATGCCCTGTGTTTGGTTTGCAACAGGAAAAATATTCTAAATATTTTACCACCTTTGTGTATATATAATCAACCCTTTCTGTTGACATTAAAATACACTGTTTTTTCTATGAATGCAACTCAGAGCTTCTGCTACGAATCGTCTCTTCTATTCATCTCTATACATGTTTTAGAAATGCAGTGTCCTTATCTGGGATTGGACTAGATGGTCTTTAAAGGTCCCTTTTAACCCCAAGCCTTCAGTGATAGTTATTACTTTATTTTTTTTTATGTTAGCTAAGATGCTAAGAGTTTCTTTTCACCTTTAACATCATCTTTCTATCCTGGAATATCTTTATCATAATTAGAAAGTTATCTTACATTCTTCCCCCACCTAGCAACTCATAATAGCATAATCCTTCATTTCTGTTCTGTTCTAATAGCAGTAAAAATCTGCTGTTAACTAGGGTAGCATGCATCTGACTTCTCTGCTCTAATACATAGAAAACCTTTCATGTGAAATGTAACTTTTTCTTGTCTGTATTTATTCTAACAAGGTCATTTTTTATCTTTACGAATTATGACATATTAACACATATTTTCTCACTGAATTAGAGTTATTACACTGTAGAGCTCTCAGTCTGAAAATCATTATAGATTCTACATCAAATCCTGCTAGTTACTATGGCTGTAATACTACCACTGTGCATTTCTTGCTGTTACCAGGTATTTTGGGAAAAGCTCTACAAGTTTTTTAGTGATTGTTAATAAATTAATCAAACCTACTCTTCAAATGCACCATTACATACAGATACCTGTTTCATGTATTATAGCTCACTTGTGTTCTTCACTGTCTAATCTAAATCCACGTTGTATATTGCAAATTGTACTCGTGGGGGGTGCAGTTTCTGTTATGCTGTACCACACAGCTGACTAAAAAAGTCTGCTGAAAAACAGCTATTCACTAATTTCTGTACAGTTTAACTACAAAGAGCTGAAGCCCCTTATTAAAATTATTTTTAAAGTGATCATTCTGTTAGTTTAAAACCTCGAATGAACAACCACAGGCAGATGATTTCTTCCCAACTGGTTCCCCAGATAATAAGAGGTAATTGTGTTTTCCTGACCCAGAAATTTACTTTCTATTTCTTTTTTCTCACTGCTATTGGCAGATAAGTTGGAAGGACTCCAAGAATGTGTTTATCTTTTAGATTTTCCAGTTAGTAATGTTTGCCATTTATTTTTAAATGATAATGTATCATTCATTTTTTGCTTACTTTTTTCTGGCATGCTTCTCAAAAAATGAGGAACTTTGCAAAGAGAACATATGAAACCATTTTCTTCAAAAAGCTGAGGTCTTAAAATACAAGATATGAGCAAATATGTATGTAAATTCGAAATGGAAGATTTCATATAGGATGTAGTCACTCCCGGCATGTGTTGTCTTCATTCTCATGCAATAGCGTGTCTAATGCTTATTGATTGCAGGCTATCTCTTCACTTCAAAATCCAAAACAAAATGGAGAGATTTATAGATGACTTAGGGTACATACATTTAGCATGAGAAGTCTCTGGAATCTCAAATTTCAGTCCTAGTAAAAAAGAAGTGACTGAACCTGTGACTTTTGAAACCTACTGGACCCTCTGAAGTGAGAATGGGTAAGTGGATTCAACATTATTAGTGCTGCAATGTGTTTGATTGGACTGGCTTAAGGCTACACTCCTTCAAATTCCCTGCCTAGCATATTATTTTATCCTAATATTCTGCTACTGTACGTTTCCATAAAGACGTCTGATTAGCCTGCTTAGTACTCAACTATCAGTTTAAAAATTATCATCATTACAAAAAATGGTTCTCCACAGAATTGTTATATAGCTATCAAATACTTTAAATTGGCCTACTGGTACCGGTGCAACCACCACAATTTATTGTTAAATAGATTTGCAACATTATACAGCAAAATGTCTGGAGTAATAATTAAAAAAAAATATATAGTGTATTTTTACTATCATTAGTATTCTTTGAGGATGAAAAGCCTGAGTTTTAGCTCCATTTCCAATCAAATTACCAAACCCAGAAGATATATGGTAGTACAAACAACTTCACAGAATCTCAACTGAACCATAAGAGGGATTTCTCCACTATTTCCAGGAGTCATGGGATCAAGAGTGGCAAGTGTATTTTTCTGATGAAAGTTTGCTAAACTTAGTCATAAATTCTCACCTCTTTTCCACTAGGTAATTTTTTACATCTACTATTGAATTGTTTCGCTTATTGCCTAAACAGTCTGACTGAACATGATCACATTAGCTTCACATTTCTAACTCCTTTTTATAGTTTTGAAATATTTAATTGTTTAAAACATTTTGAATTACAGGAGGTACTCCCCTGACTAGATTTATCAGGAACTAAAAGTCTAGCATGAGATAGCAATGTAACTTGACAGGAAAGACAGGTGAAGGACCTCCTCTGAGGTTTGTGCCACTACATAAGGCAGCCTTGCTGAAATGTGCAAAGGAAACAACAAAACAAGCTTGCTTTAAGACTATTAAATCTGTCAGAAATTTGGTGGGTTGGTTTGAAAGTGTTAAATTGTAACCTTTTTTTTCAGTTTATATCATCTCACTCTATTCCTCTTCATTTTACTTGTCAGTTTTAATGCGGATGAAAATAAATCCAGCCAAAACAAGTGCTTTCAATGTTCTCAGAGTGAAATCTTGAATTTATGAATAGAACTAGAGGTTAAAAGTTGCCATCGTGATGTTCTTTGTGCCTTCTGTTAATAATTTCAATTCCTTAATTATATTTATTCTTTATTTAAAAATTTCTAAAGATATAAAGTGACTCTAGGCCTAAGTATTTTTCTTTATGTAATACCACATCTTTAAAAATATTTATTCATTTAAATTAGTTTGGCTTGGCTTGCAATGTGCACTCTTGCAGCTATAAGTTGAAATTCCAGTTGAAATTAATCTCTTTTATATTGTCCATAAAATCCCTGAAAGAAAGAAGTAAATTACTTTTTAGCTTTCCTCTCAGTTAACTGATTGTATTGTTTCAGTCCTTCATTTTTTTCCTTGACTTTTCCTGTTATTTTAGTTTGTGGTAGAGAACAGAGGTCAGAAAAAGTCATTCAAACTACTCAGAAAGAAAGTGATTATGAAAACCTGACTTAGTTGCTGGATTTTCTTCCCTAACATGGGCTTCTAATGAGTGTGTTTAATATGCTTAAAGCTGATGCTGTCGCTGTTTCCAGCATCTTTCCACCTGCAACCTGAGATGCAGTCTGAAACAAAATCAAACATTATAGAAAAGACTTCTTGGAATTTCTTAGGGTATTATCAAAATGGAAAGAATCCTGGAAGCTTTCAAGGTTGGAATAAACAGTGATGCTGGATAAGCCTCTTACTAAGTTTTACAGAAACCACATATTTAAAGGAGCAATGTAGTCTTCATAGGATCTCTTGGATTATTAAAAAAAAAAGCAAACAAACAACTGAAAAGCTGCAACCTCTGGAGACACACAGGTGGGAAAAAGGATTGTGTTAAGACTTTTTAGCTAGTGTATAGCAAAGAAATTAGAGAAGCCAGATAACCTGAAGGAGAATGGATAGTTTACATTCTCCCTTGAGAATTTTGCAGCAGTGGAGTTGCTGTAAATAATGATCTGTGCTTTATGGAGGCCTGATCTTTGTGGGATGTTGCTTGGGGAATTAATTAAATATTCGATTTCTATTCTGCTGCTCAGATTCCCCTTCCTTTATTGTCAAATAAGTTAACCTTTACTACGGTGTTGAACCTCTCATCAGGAGATTGCTAGGGGAAGAACTGTAGCTGATTTTTCTGGCCAATTTAGATGACAGGTATGAGCAGGTATGGAACATGGCCAAGGTCCAGAACCAAATTTAATCTACTGATTTAACTTCATTTACCAGTTAAAAAATGAAATATCATTTAGCATCTTGAAAGTTGGGAAGAATATCTCTTGATGATAGGTTACTAAATTGTTTTCCCATTGTATTTTGGCAGACAGCTAGCGTTGTTGAACTTCACAAGGTCCCTCTGCATGCCATCCTTTCCATCCACAGTGTCAATTGCACCACTCAGTTTGGTGTCACCAGTGGATTTGCTGAGGGAGAGCTCAGTCCCACTGTCAATGTTGCCAACACAGATATTTAACACTGCTGGTCCCAATACCGACCCTGAGGAGCACCACGTGTCACTGAACGCCACTGGGACATTGAGCCATCAACCACAACTGGGTGTGACCATCCCACCAATTCTTTATCTAGGGAGGGGTTCCCATCACATTCATGTCTCTCCAGTTTAGAGACAAGTCAATGGGATTTCAAACAACTCTTGCCTTTGAAAGCACAATGACTCTTGAACCAGTCTCACTGCTTGCTTCAGAGTTGAGTTTTTCCTCAGAGGAGAAAAAAAAAATTAAGGTATGGTACAGTATGCAGTGCATGAGCTATAGCCATCTCACAGACTTCCTCAGGGTAAAGTTACCTACACAAAACAGGTAAGGGGCTGGGATTTTTAACTGCTAATTCTTAGAACTTTTCAATTTAACAGAGAGAGGGGAAAAAAAACTCTGCCACTCAACTGTATATGTGCCACCTGGGAATAACTTCAGTACATAGCTATATTACCTTCTCCCTCAAACTAAAATGCATTTTGACTTCATTTGCATTTTTATTTAAACCCAGACAAAAAAAAAATCCCAGGCTCATCTCTACTAATGTGTATTTCTTAAAAAAATTACAATTCTTATCTAGGAATAGATAAATATTTGTATGTACAACCGATATAAAACTCCGAATAGCACAAAGTTTTCCTGTTCAGAAAATCTTGCTCTCTCTCTTTTTCTCTCTCTCTCAAGTATGATCTGGCAATTTCATTTTCGTAAAATGTGTATTCACCCACAGATTTACAGGAAAAATTTTCATGTCCCATGTATTGTTAGAGCAGAATTTATTTTTCCTCAAGAAAAAAAAAAAAACCAAAAAAAACCCCAAAAAAACCCAACCCAAAAAATACAAAAACCAAGAGCTATGTTAATAAGAGGTGACCAAGAGATAAATGGTATCACAGGGGGAGAAAAGCACAAAATAGGTCTATAGCAATAGTTTATGTCTGTTATCAGACTGCACTTGAACAGTCTGCTAACAAGCCAGAAAATGAAGAAGGGGTGCAGAGGTCACATCCAGCTTCAGCTTTTTACTCACTAGTGAAGAGTCCTGTGGGAGCCCATTGGATCTCAAAAGACAGCTGATGGCTCAAGGTGTCAGGGTAAAAATGACTGCAGATGTGAAGGCTGGACAAAAGCTCTAAGATCCTGCAAGAGTTGTTTGCAGGTGCAAAGACATGACACAGAAAAAAGAAGGTAAGTCTTCAAGCCTCCAAACGAAAAGCAAATCTTAGACCACACACAACTGCAGAAATTCAAGGTAGACACTAATTTTACCTGTAGCAATGATGTTTCTCTTCCAGAAGCAATACTTTTTTATACTATGAAATTGCACTTCTTACAGTAACTTCTCCAGTGAGAGGCTGCATACTCAATGGGATAAATTATATAGATATATAGATATTTTTTTGATGAGTGACTCAAGCTAGACATTTCTATGACTGCCCTGTGGCTGGAATGCTGGTGAAGGCAAGCAAAACTGTATGAAATTGATTCACTGATCTCTAATTAAAATGAGTAGATAAGGTAACAAAAAATACTGCTGAATTCTACTGAAAAAAATGCTTTGTTCTGTATGGAGATGGTCTCTAAGCCTCTCTGCAGGGGCATTTAGATTTTCAAGCTTTTTTTTTTTGTTTTTGTGGCTTTGTTGCTTTGGGATTTTTAAGTTATTTTGAATTCCCCCTTGGCAGGTGACTGATATTGCTTCCAAATACATTCTCCAGCAAATCAAAATTTTGTGCTGGTTTTACATATCATGGACAGTTATGCACACGACATATCCAACAGACCCCAGTAAAATAATTAGAATCCTTTCTTTTGGTGTATGCAAGCAGTTTTCAAAAATTATGCTTAAATAAATGAAAATACAGTTCCAATTATTTGAAAACAGTTACTCTAAATATCTTATTTAGTCTAAGCAATAAAAATCTTTTTTGGTGGTTTTTTTTTTTAATGGCTCTTGGAAGGCCTTTGATCCTCACAGAGTATACTTTAATCAGATTGAAACAAGATAGTTGTGATAGGCAGACTTATTTATTTAATGTCAGGAAAGCATAGTGATCTCTGTTCAGCCCCTCAGGTAGTGTTATGAAGCAAACACCCACTGTAGAGCCAGGGCAGGCAGAGCAACCATGGCAATCCTAATAGCTGCTTGCTTTCCTAAAATGTTACATTTTTGGAAGCTGAGAATTAATCTGAAGCTACAGAAACTGAACAGAAATTCGAGACAACTCTTTTCTTTATGAAGTTTAGCTGATTACACAGCTAATGGTTTCTTGATATTTGTCAAACAGGAGAAACTTATGCCAAAGTCATTTAGGGCACACCTAAAAAAAACCCAGGCTGAAGATACTAGTACTGTTCAGATGAACAGATTCATTCTAGAGGTCACTAGGAGCATCTAACTCAGTTTTAGACACTGGTTCATTTCTAATCTTTGTTGTCTATGAAACAAACCCTTGTGTTGGTCAGAGTTTTAAGAGACTCACCATCATCTTTAAAAATTGAACACACCAAAGCCTTGCCAGTTTATCACACTAGGCTTTGCAGGAAAACAAAGAAAAACCAAGTAGTGCTGAAAGCAGAAAATAAAGACCAGGTCTACTAAAAGGCAGTGGTATTCTAGACAGTTTGTAAACAAGTTTTTCCTCTGCCCAGTGTGCCCTGAAGGTTTCAGTGCATTCCTGGATTTGTTTCACTTCCTCTGAGTGCTCAGGAAAATTTCCCCAGGGCTGTTGCTGGGTTAGGCATCTATTCTTGCCATAGGCAAGCTCAGTCACCCTCTGCTTTGCATTGATTTTTCCTCCTCTGACCAGCATTTAAAAAAAGTGGCTTTCTCCAATCCAAGGCCTAAACTCTCCTTTTCCTGCTTTGTCTCAGTCAAGCCAGCAAACAAGAAACTTTCTTTTCCATTTTTTAGAAACATCCTTTTTAAACATAGCATGTACTTTCAGCAATATATGAAAAACCAACCAGTTACAGCCTGGAAAGAGTAATGTAGGATCTCAGCTTACTGAACACTATCACAGTTGTTTGTGGGTGCCTTTCTGCATTTTTCTTTTGGAAAATGGGAAAATCACAGGGAAAAAATCTTTTTTTTTGTAAGTCCCAGACTTGTGTCAATTTGAATAGTGTCCTGTATCTCTGCTTCATAGGACTGTCACATTCCCAGGGTTAAGCTTCATTAAAGTTATTTCATTGGGTTGACAGAGTTACAAATTTGTATTTTAGTTACAGTAAAATAGTTTTTTTTTTGTCACAAGTAAGAACTACAATGTATATATTTTATTATGTAAACATTGCATGATAAAGTATCTGCAAAAGTGTTCCTTTATGACTTTGATACTTCCTACTGATTATAGCATAGTATCGTGTAGAACCTTTCTTTTTTCCCCATTCTAAAAGTAAAATCAACTTTGTACTTCCTCCCTGTCTTTCTTACTAAGCTGGAAAATTTCCCTGGTAATGACTAGGAGATAAGATAAAGGTAGGTCCTTTCTCTTGAGATTTAACTATAAAGGAATGGGAGAGAGAATATTACACCATCTCAGTAGAAAAGTCCTGTGTTGGAAATATTTGGTCCTAGAATGTGGATTATGTGCACATTGATATTGAAATCAATTAGACTGATGAGACCTAAAATTGCTACCATTATATTACCATGACCTCTGGTGCCCATGAGTGCACGGGAATGAAATAACAGCCAATCACTTTTGTTTTTTAGGTGACAGAAATCCATGGAAGATTTCTGTTAAATTGTTGGAGCACCTCTCAGCAGTATGCTGAGTCATGTGAGTTTATTGGGATGAAGCTGGTAGTAGGAAAATTTGGACCATAGAGTCATGAATGTAGTTTCCTGTGGAAGAACTTCAATTTTCTTAAAGTAACTATCAAAGCTATTGAACAATTCTAACCAAAGAGCACAAAGCAGCCCCTAGCCCCACTTTCACCATGAGAAGTCTACTTTGCATTTGCTACACAGCTGAGAACAGGGCTCAGTTGAAACCACATGGTTATGATGTATGCTAACCCTGAGGCTGCAGACAGACCCCAGCTGACTTCAACTAGCTTTTGCAACTCATATAAATAGATGCAGTCTCTGAACACCTCATGTTATCAGTTTTGCTTGGGGTTATCTTTATAGCCCATACCCTAATATCCATGTAGAAGACAGCTAGAAGAGCCATATGTTCCAGAGCATTTGTGCCATATATTTCCATTTATGTCAATGGAAAAGGTTGACAAGAAAATCAATTAACTGCAAGGGGTTATTTGATTGCATTCTACTCTGTTGTAGGAATAAATTAAAGTATGGATAATATTATTCATAAATTAGAGAATATTATTCATAAATTATAAGCCAACAAAAATACATAGTTTTCTTTTACAAACTTTTTTCTGAAATTCGTTGAGTGTGTTTTCTCCAGACGTGCAATTTGAGAATTGCATGAAACACAGATGTAAATGAAATTAGCATGTGTTCACCCACCAGTGCACTCTAGTAATTGCATGAAGGATTATTTTATTAAATCATGTTTTGTAGTCAAGCTTCCAAGAGCAGAACATTGATAATAATGTTATTTGTACTCAGGAATACTATTGTGGATGCTGGTGGTATGCATTTTTGAATAGCTAATAATTCCTCCCTGTCCCTTCATGACTAAAATTCAGAATACTATCTGACCTTCTGCTCTATGACTTAGCATCATTGCAGACACACTATGTTTATTTGGCCAGTGCTGCATTGTGTGCATTTAGCACCTTGTCAGTGGAAACCAGGCAATGAAAGAATTAAATGTCAGACTTCTGAGAACTACAAGAAAGGCTTCCTTCCTGCAGGTCAGAGACTAGAATAAGGTGTCAATCTGACTTAAAGCTTCTTACAAGATAAAAAAAAAAAACTACAGAAAATCTATTTTAATACTAAGGGTTGTAAGGAAAGAAAGATTTCATATAGTTTAAAATATGGCTTTCAATGAGTATGAAGAAACTTTACAAAAGTATATTTATCAGAAACTCCTTTTTTTAATAAATCACAGTTTATTTTAACACTGCAGAAGTTGAAGAATTTGGGGTGACATCAGCCTGATCAATGAAAAGTAAAAAAAGGAAAAGGTAGTCTCATATTTTCAAAGAAAAAGCTTTGTATATTTGACTTGCAAACATTGATGGGGAAAAAAACCCTGCCACTCTGCTATATTCTGGTGAGATTCGATATTGAAGCACAGCACAAGGTTGAATTGCTCATGTAGCATAAGCTGCAGTTGAGTTGGAAAGCTGATCTGTTACTATGCAATGAGGCTGCTGGGAAATTTTCTTGCTCATAATGTGTCACCAACCAACTGAAGTAGGTATGCAAAACCATGAGTCAGGATTAAGGAGGTAGGAGGTGTAAACAGCAATTTATCAACACGGGCAGAAAATAAACATGGTTTGTGGTTTCCTAAACCTCAGATGCACTGAGGCAGTCTGGGACAAATTCATCACTGGAAAAAGCAAAAACAGTTCTGAGATCACTGAAGGTGCACTTATTTCTTCAGAAATTTCAGTACCTGTTAATGTTTTCTTAAGTTTCAAGTATCCCCATGTCAAAATTAGCTCAGTTTCTAAAACATCATTAAACATCTCAGCTAAACAGACATTCCATAAATTGCTCATAAAATGTTTTACTTATTTGGTTCAGATTACTACATTAAATCTTTATCTACAATATCATAATGATTTTCACTCCTGATAAAGATACATAAGCTCTGTAGTATGATCTTAAAAGCTCAGTAGTTGTTTCATCAAATAAAAAATTTAACAAGACCATATATTTAAAACCGTTAAAGTAATTGCTGTTTCTAAAATATGCATTAAAATCTACACTGTGAGTACCAGTAATTTTCAGAGTAATACAATTCAAGTTATATTGTAGGGCTTGGTTATGATTTATAGGATGTTTTTACAGCTCTTGCAGAACATACCCATATCTTCCTGACCAGGTTAGAGTACAAAATTCTCCCTTAATGTTATATGTTCTCTAGGATAATATACACATGTATACCAGATCTTATTGTATTATTTTTACTTAGAAATGTGATCAATTTTAAAATGATAGGAATACTTGAAAAGGTGTTTCAATCAGTACTTGAATTATTGCATCCTTGTTTTACCTTCTCTTTTAATGAAAATCTAACCCTCTTGTTAATAGCCTGGTCATCATTTTGAATGCAGCTAATCATCATTAACTGCATCTGGATGAATACTCTAAAATGAGTTATAGCCCTATAAAATCCTATACTCTATAGCATATTCATCAAAATTGTGCTGGAGACTATAACTTAATTCCTTACCATCATTGCCAATATTTCCAATAGAAGATGTTCAAAAGAAGCATCCATAAACTGGGCTCCTTAATGTAAAGTGGAAATTATTTTAAGGAATCATAGATTCTACTCTGAAATGATGTCTCTCTTGATTGCTCGACCTCTAAAAGCTACTGCAGATTGCTTGTTCACATGCTGCACTTACCTGGAAACTGGAAAATATCAGTTCCAACACCAAGACAAATTACATGTAAACCAACACTGATTAATTTTTTTCTTACTTCCCAGAATTCATTTTTAATAAAGACAAAGCTGACAGGTGATTATAAGTCTCCATTTGTCTTAGCAGGGCAGCAGACAAGAGTTTGGCATGACTCAGCAGGGTTGCCCAAAACATAAAGCCTACTCAATAATTGGTGATATGACAGTTTACCTGCCTAAAGAACACTGCAACCTATTCATTTTCAAAAGCAGACTCTGCAAATTAGTCAGTTCATAAGCTGAAATTATTCCAAAGAAAAAAATTCCAGTCAAGTGTGTTTGATAAGTACTTTCCCACCAAAATTTAAAAGTAAAGGATTCAACAAACGAAATTACTGCTTGTGAAGCCAATAAAATACACAGGCCTGGTGCTTGCTCTAGTGCTGCCAGTCTAGTCAATTAGAATTTGCTCTTCTTTAATTACAAACTATAGTCCCTTGCGGTGCTACAGTGGTAACTGTCTCTTGCTGTCGTGCATCAATAATATAATATTTGGTGAGGAGAAAAAACCCAAAATTTTACAAGATCTCTTGTTTTGAGGCGGTTTTTGTTTGCTCAGTTTTGGTTTTGTCTTGTGTGTCAAAGTCCCTCAAGACTGTAAAAGTTCAGGCATCTGAACATACTTCTGACTGCCCTATTTGTGTCTGAATTTTCCTTATTATCCCAAGTCACCAAAACAAATTTTTTCTCTCTGTAAATCCTTGTGATGTAAGCTCACAAGCCCGGAGTGCATAGCTTCTGCAGAAATTGCTAGAAATCCTGGGCACTTGAACAAGTTTCACAGGTTTGGATAGGGGAAATCTTACTGCTAGACCCTGTGAAGCTGTGCTTAGGTCAAGTCAGGTTGAAAATATCTGTTGCCTTCAATTTGTGCAACAGCAGAATGAGACAGCCCAGTGACAAAACTTCAGATTTAAGAAACAAAGGAAACTGTGCTTACCTACTTTTCCCTAAAAGATGATCTATATTCATCTGACTTGCTGTGGACATTCGGATCATTCGCTTCATCAGAACTTCTGATGACTGAATATACCTCATGTCAGGTTGTACTCATGAGGTAAGCTCCCCTCCTGACAAAATACACTAGCATTTGTAGAGAAACCATTTCCTGGAGTCCTGCAGGGTTTCAGTTTAAATGTTTTTGTTTTTTCATATTGTCCCTTATTAACAATTTACTTAGTAAATGACTCTAACGATTCTCCTGTCAGAAATTTCTGTCTTTGAGAAGTGCAGGTTCTATCAGGCACTAACCTCTGGTAGCAGACAAAACCTGCCTGAAAATTGACTTTCCTAGAAACAGCTCCTCTATTCAAGCAAAACAGCTGCTTCACTGTATTACCTGTGTCTTGGTGAGTTTGAAGTTCAGTCTCATATTTCATATCATGCCTCATTTTGACAAAAGTATTTGATATAATAATCTAAATGCAATTAAATTAAATAGATTTTAAAAAAATTATTGCACTTATCTCTTTATCCAGCCAGCCTTATTAAAAATCACACATAATATTTGACCAGATAACAAAATAAGCAGGCCAATAAACACTTGGTATCCTTTCCTCCTACAGTGTTTTTGTACCCTTGCTGTTTTCCTGGGTCCAGTGAGCAGTTAGATCCCTGTAAGATAGTTATGGCAACTGATATTCTGCTTGAAATGTTTACCCCCAGTTCTGGGGGATATCCCAGATGTATCACCCAGCCTTAGTCATATTCCCACTCAGCTTCAGCTTCCATAGTTAGAACTGCAGATGGATAATAACCTTCCCTCGTGTATCCCCTTTCTATGTCCTTCAGGAATAAGCCAAAATGCACATTAGTGTTCAAATGCAGCTTTATAAAAGAGAGGTTGAGCCTGAGGTAAATTTGAATCAAATATTAGGCTGGGTTGCTTTTGGTTTTTTGGTTTTTTGCGGTTTTTTTTTGGGACGGGGGTTTTCTTAATTTCCTATAAAAAAGAATTTTTGAACATAGCATAGTTTCCCTTTCTGCATAGTCATCTAAGGATGTAAAAAAAGACTTTGCTTTTAAACAATTAAATCCAATAATGCTGGATTCTGAAGTGGTTTTCTCCTATGTTCCTCTGTTCTCTCAAAGTTAGTTACACTTATGAAGACTGTTTATTGATTGCATAAATTTTGAAATACAATTAATCTAAAATTTTAGAAACAGCTTCATAACATATATGCTTATTGCCATAAAATTTAAAACAAACAAACAAACCCAAACAACAAAACCCAAACTAAACCAAATTAAAAACAAAACAGAAAACAGCAAAAAAACAACAACAAAGCACAAACCAACATAAAACACCAAAATTCCCACAATATGCAGGGATTTCCAGTGGATTTTCAATTATTCTGTCTGAAGGTCTTAATAATGTAATAAAGTTGTACTCCAAGAATTAGATGCCAGCACAACAAACACCAGTCTGGTTACTATCAATATGAGTAGAAACTCATGAACTTTAACAAGGTTATATCTACTTGCAGCAGGACTGAACTTAGAAAATTAAACTAGATGACCTATGCTAAAACTTGACTTTGTTACTTCTCAGCTTAATAATGAGGGACTGAGAAAGTGCTGAAAGTAGAGTAAGTTTCATGTAGCTTTCAGAGAGTGGAGTTCCACTTAAATCTAAATCCTGGGAGTTCATTTTGTGAACTTTGGATAACTTTGATGAGAACATGCCACAAAAGCCAGTGTGACTTTTATCATAAAGCTCTACATCGCATGCACTGAAAAATTTTAGAAAAAATTCTGCCTTCATGAAGGGAAGCACTATTAAAAATATTTTTTTTGTAATGAGCATCAGGAAAAGCCACATTAGAGGAACTGACGTATAATTGTCATTAAAAGCAATTTTATACGGGACCATTGCTGTTTATTTGTGGAAATGGAAAGGACATTTTAGTTTCAAATGGGAAATTTTAGTGACAAAATTTAATTTTATATAAGAACCTAAATTCATACTTTGAAATAAGACAGATGGGAGGAAGGCAAGTGTTAGAAGCTGTGAAACCAAGAACATCTGTGCTATGCTAATGCATAAGGGGGAAAAATAGTAAGAATTCTTGATTTATTGGCTTTGTTCATAAGCAGATTTTTTTTTCTGACAGACTCTCTCTGGGGATCACTGGAAAAAAACTTCAATAATAAATATTTCATAACATCTAGCATTTATGTAAACCTGCATAAATTACTAAAGCATTAATGCATTAATTTTTCTGCCTGACTGTTTAGTGTTGAAATGGCAGTAGAATACATAGGTAAGCAACATGAAAGGCTCTATCAAAGATGTCCCAAATCTGATCTTTTTTCTATAAATGGAAAGTTCATAATGGACTTTTATAGGAAAAGTCATAGTAGAAGAAAAGTAAAATGGTATTCTAAAAAGAACTGTTTGAAGTTAGATAGATGACAGTCTGACAAAAGCTTGTTGTGAGAAGGATAGCTCCATAAATTGTTTTATTTCTTTTATCAGCATGATGCTCTAGCTGGTGACAGTTTTGATTTATTTGTAGTTGTGACCTTTCAAACTGAAGAATGTTTCTCTATGAGGCTCTGAGAAACAGATCTAAAATATGAGAAATATGATTTTCAGATTTTTTTTTAATAGTACTTCAGTGTTTGGTAAATATTGCAGCAAATATTGAAAAATTTCTGTCTTCTGAAAATTGAATAATTATTTTCAATTTAAATACCATCTCTGTATTTAAACCTTTGTGAAAAAAAGTAAATAACACAGGTGCATACACTATGACCTTAATAAAGATATTATAAAAATATTTTTGGTGTATAAGTGGGTCGCATCACAATAAAACATAAGCACTAGAAATTTACAACATCCTTTCAAATCATGAGATTTATCTAGGCCTTGCCATTTATTGTTTTATAATGTTTCATTTCTTCGTTGTTGGCATGGCTAGTTTAGACAGTGATGTAGCATTAAATCCTATAATTCTGACATTACCTGACCAAAATCCTTAATTGCTGCCATTTTGATAATGAGAATGTCTCTTTCTTTCTTTGTCAGTAAGAATATGGCATTAGTTTGGGTTTTGGTAGTGTTTGAGGACTGGCTTTGGGGGGGAGCTTTATGTTTTGGATTTTGGGGTTTTGACAGCTGATAAATCTGTCTGTTAAGTCTTTTAACAGACAATAGATAATAGTATATCAGAGGGCAAGACTGAGGCAATGACAATGTCAGTGACCAGTGACAGTGCTGGCAATTTCAGCAAAGCATTTTTTTCCTGCTGTAAGCAGGCATTCAAGACACATTTTGCTACATTTGAATTTAATTCCAAAATGTGATAGGGTTAAAAAAAAAATAAAGAAGGTCATAATTTTGATGGTATTTACTGCTTTTTGCCATACCAACAAGACCATCGTTGTACAATGCAGTAGTTTCCATATGATTACAATGTCCTTCTTCCTTTTTATATTTTTATTTATTATTTTAGTATCTAAGGCACCTTTCTTTATCAAAATATAAATTTTCATAATTTAGTTTTCATAATATCTTTGCGGTTGTATTGTTTCTTCTTATAAATTGCAAATAAAAAATAATCTAAAAAAATTTTGTCTGGTACCCTTCATAAAAGGGAAAACTCATATTTAATTCAAATAGAAAATATTCAAAATGTAGGTTGAAAGACCTACTAGGAAAAGAGAAATATTCTTCTTTTTCTTGTGAACCAACAGTGTCATTAACACTTTGAATTCAGCTCTTACCAATCCTGTAAAGTAACTGCTGTCATCTATATCACCAAAATTATTGAAGACAATATGATGTGATACACCAAGTCCACAAGAATAAGGAACTTCACAGAACTTTACATATCAGCAAGACTTTGCAATATCTATGCATTTTTAAAATTTGCTTTGCATATAATCTTAATAAGTTCTAAAATCATTATAGTGCAAGGATTTCGTATCTCCAGAGCTTCATAACTCCTCCATGTTCTCATAAGCAGCTCCTCTATACTTGGATTTGTTTCTGAATAAGTAGGTATTGAAAATTTTAAAAAAAAAAGTGGTTTTAGTACCATGAAATTGAGGAGTTAGAACAGACATTTCCACAACTCAGGTGTAGAATTAAGCTTTATGTGTCCCCAGAGAAATTGTTACCTTGGGTTTTTTTTCCCTGTTTAAAACTAAATAAACAAATACCATTAGATTGTTAGCTTTTTTGGTTTGGGTCTGTTTTTTCCTGCAATAAAATGTAATTTTTTGTAGGTCTTGGTAAAATTTGATCCCATACCTTGGTTTAAGACATAGGATTGGATTAGATGTTTTCAACTTTACGTTTGTCACCAAACCCCCTATGAAGGGTAAGGTAATAGAAGATTGAATGAAGTTATAAAAAACCAAACCCCCTACAAAAAAAAAGCCAACAAAAAAGTTCTCCAAATAACAGGCATACAGGGATAAAGTAGATTAGACCTGTTGCAAGCCATATGTAATAATCTTTTTTGTTCTCTTACCATTTTTGAGGCTTCTGCTAGCATACTGTGTGCTGGACACTGCTCTACCAATGCAGAAATGAACCACCTGGAGAGGGTTTAGAAGAAGGTGAGACTAACCAAAGTTCTTGGGCTTTAGACTGTCTGAGAAAAGACTGGAACATAAATTCTAAAAATCTACATGAAATAATAATAAAGAGGAAGAATGTAAGTCTCAAAATAGAGCAAAAGTATGTTAGTACTTATGAACTTGGTCACTATGCTCTGTGCAGGTGTTTTGTGTCAATATGCTTTAGAAAAAAGATACAAAAGAAGAAAAGAAATATGCTCTCATGTTATAGAAACTATGTTTAAATATATGAAAAATCAGATAAAAGTTGGTCTGTTAAGATAGTAGGGGAAGAAAGGAACAGGTTATTTTGTAGTGATGGGAATTTATTGTGAGCAATATCTGTAGTGTACATATCTTTCTGATATGCCAGAGATGTGCTGCACACATTTTGAAACTTCAACTGCACTGTGCAAAGCCCTATTGATTTCTGATTTTCTGCCACTTAATTTTCTGCCTAACAGCACCATATATGATTTTAGAACTTGTGTCCATAAACACTCTCATAACTGGATCTCTGTAGAATACCATTATTTTTTCCCTCTTATTTATGATCAGCTCCCTTTAACTTCTTGCATCCCAGCCTTGATCCTATGTGTGACATACAGTTGTATTCAAAAATAGCTTCATCCAGAACAAGACCATTAAAAATTGTATTGTTGACCAATATAAAATTTGAGAATTAGAAGATTAGTCTGGCAGTATAATTAAGCTTTTTCTTGTACATCTAACAGCTCAGGCTCTCTGAGGAGGTAGGCACATAGTTTATACTTCCACCTTCATTTTCAGCAAAGCATGCAAAAACCTATTACCTTCAAAGTTTGCTTTGTCATTACCTCCATTCAATTTAAATTAATGCTGTGTTCTGATCATCAGTCCTTCATCAAGGTCATAAAGGGGAGAGAGTAGACATTTAAAAGATTAGGAGTCTGACTGCTTATGGTTTTAACATCTTTTAAATCTTCTTGAATAAATATGTGGTAACTATAGACACCTAGGAGAAGCTGGATCACCTGGTGACGTAGGCTCCTCATTGCATGTTGGTTTTATAGGAAATCCTTTGTCTACACATTTGTTTCACATCACTGATGTTTAACATCTTTTTCAGTAAATTAATTTTAAGATACTGATATTAAGATGCATAGTATGATACATTAAAAAATTCTTGTCTGTCAGGATATTTGAATTGAATACTATCAAAATCCCATCTTCCAGAGACCTTCTATGAGCCTTGTGATGAAAATTGAAAGAACTCTTACCTGTGTCCTCTTTTTCTGCACAGAAGACACTTTCAAATTTAATTCATGGCAGAAATTCAGAAATTTAACTAATTGACATCATTAATATTAATTCTAGATTATTACCATGGTTTTATTATGTTTGCTAAAGTACATGCTGTCAGGAAAAATACTTGAACAGTGATTGGTTGGTAAAGATAAATGGGATGGTAACAGGAAAAAATTATTGGGCCAATGTGAGTAAAATAATTGCCAGCAAATTGTTGTATTGCAATTTAAACTACATTATAATTAGAAAGTATTAAAAAAATATAGTAAAACTTATAGAACTGTGGTTTCCCCCAGATAAATATCTTCAAAGCAGTCTCAACAAGAACATTGGTATTCCACATAAGAATTTGACTCAGTTCTTCTCATATCTGCATCAGTTTACTGACATTTTCAAAAGAGCCATGAATAACACTTGAATATGCATGTTGTCCATGTGGCAGCCTTACCAGCATTTCAGGTCCACCAGCAGCCAAGCCTTTGGCCCACTTCCAACCTGCTATTTACTCACTGTCCTTCATTGCCATTCTTACAGATGGAGAGCAAAGCAAAAGGAGAAGTCATTTATTTCTCTCTCTCTCTCTGCTCTTATCAACAGAACTGCCTCAGATGGGGGAATTTGTGAAGGGGAAATCATGCATGACCAACCTGATAGCCTTTTATGTTGAGAAGACTGGTCTGGTGAATGATGTGGAAACTTTTTGAAAACCAATAAATACTCTGATTCAAGATTAAAGATTGGAATGGAAAAACTTCACTGATTGGGAATTTATGAAATTGAAACCAAGTCAGTAAGAATTTTCTGTGTGACTATTCAATGACCTGTAAGTATATGCCATGTCTGATGGAGCTGTGTTATGTCTGGGGTTATCAGCCCCAAAGAACAGTTGGATTGCAGACCTTGAATCTTCTCTTTCCCAGAACATGTCAAATTCTTTTACAGAGTTTTTGCAGTTGAATTTACCTTGAAAAAACAGAGGAATAAAATATTTTAATTAAATTCAATTAAGCTAAAATATTTCCAATCTGATTGCTATGAAGTATAGTTACATTTCCCTGAGAGTAGTTTTATAAATTACTGCAAAATTGTCAAGTCCCTCTGAAATTTACAGCCACAGCAAATTCATTGGGGAGAAAAGTACTTGAAAAGACACTCAGACACAATAAAAAATTACGTAAACCTACAATGTGTTCAACTCATGATGCATTCTTCTGAATAGAGATTTCAAAGAATAAATATAAGATATTAAAAAATATGTATATAACCATCTAAAAAAAAAAAGATTACTATCATCCAGTTAGTCTAAAATATAAACTAAAAGAAATAGTATTCTGTGCTTACCTGCAAAACTAAAAAAGGTCTGATGATTTCTATGAGTTCTGGCTACCATTTTATTGTTGATTTTTCTATTGTGATGTAGAAATATTTCTCATAATCCTTGTTGTGAGGCATGAATATTCCAGTTCTGAATGTCATGTAAGTCAGCATTATTACCAAGCCTTAACTCTTCTGTACCAAATTTATCCGTTTTGTCTCTTTTTTGGTTATAGAGATATTACAATAGGCCACCTGTCATCAAATGTAAATTACTCTTTGGGTACATAAACTTCTTTTCCCATAGGTAGGGAAATTCCTGTGAAAAGTTAGAGGTAGCTAGAAAGTATGCTCATTTATGGACCAAACTATAGCTGTCAGATAGAAACATACACCATTGGAGCTGTGTCAGCAGACAAAATTATTCCTAGAAGAAAAATGAAACTACTGTGCCCATTAGAGTTTATAGAGCTTTTAAAGAAAGCTAAGGAGACTTAAGTACTTTTATCCTTTTATGTCAGATAAAAGACCAAGAGTTTTACATTGATTCTGTGGAAAACAGAAAAAAAAAATCTTCATTGACTGTAAATATTATCAATAAGTTATGGTATTCATGTGGAATATAGCAAAGCTCAAATGAAGTTTTCCTCTACCTAGTTTAGAGAAGAGTCTGTAATTTATGCCTCCATTTCCCAATGGAGATTTCCCAGGTTAGCAGCTCAAGGACTACAGATATTTCTTTTGAAGCTCCAACTTCAACTGTATTTAAATAAATTACTCATCTTAGTCACACTGCTGAAAAGAAACTTTGTACCAGCTCGAAATTCTCAGTCTGAAAAAAAGAATTTCATGGAAATCAATGTGTAAAGCTTTGGTGCAAATATGTTTCTTGAAGGAGCATGGTACAAAAAAATATCGTAATAGACTCTAATGCGTAACCGATACCCTAAAAGTAGAAAATTGGAGAAAAATTTCAAAGAAGCTAAAAAATGTATGGAAGGAAAGAAGAGGATAGGAATATTTTATTCCTGAAGGTTATCAAAAGGCATTGCTAGAATTTCTTTGTCAGCTAATGCTGAACTTCCCTTAAGGTTTGGTCAATTTTTATTGGCAAAAAAAAATCCCAATAAAAACCCCAACAAAACACAACATCTAAAAAAAAAAAGTTAAAAAAAACCCCTCCAAAACAACAAACTAGATGGAAAATTGGATGTTGTTTTTATTTATATATATCTCAAGCTAAATAGTGTGGTGTACAAACACCTTGGGAAGGGGAAATGAAAAGTGTGTAATTAAAAATGAACCAGCTCTAAAGAAATAAATAAGGCTCATTTCTATCCATTTTACCTTCTCTAATTATTAGCTCCTTACTTTCTCTGAATCTATGATAGACTTTTTTATTCATACTGATTTTTTATTCACATGACTTATTACTGAAAGTTTTATAGAGTTAGTTTCCTTTACTAGTAGCTATCGTATGTGGAGTAGGTGAAAGCTGAAAGTCTTAATTTTAAAACTGTAAATAACTCTGTCTGGAAGGTAGGTAGCACATTCTTATTCTTGGGGCTGATTAGAGGTGTCACTAGAGTTTTATGCTATTTGAAATCAAGCATCTTTGAAAGTAAGAAACTGAATTGTGTGATAATGCCAGTCCATGAGATTTAAAATTCATATATTAATATCAAAGGGGAAAAGGAAAATGGAACTAAGATTGCTGAGGGATTAGCTAAAGTCTGTCTATATAACAGCTTCTGCTTCTACTCCTGAGTTACAGGAGACAAATTTTACCATTAACTGTGGGAAAGTTCAGATTCAGCCTCTACAAAAAGCATCTCTGTGTTTACACCTCTCCTTCCTTCTACCAGAAGTACAAATGGCCTTAGAAAGTCTTGCTCTTTCATATTATTGCCTTCTTGAACGCTGTTCTCAGTTGGAAAGAAGGTTACGTCTCTACTGAAGGCAATTTCAAAAAAAAAGAAGTTGACATGATGTAAGTGTACCTTGTGATCCTATACTGAAGGTGTTTTTTTTCTAGTGCTCTAGTTCTCCAAGTGTAAACTCTGTTTTGGTGTGAGGAAAAACAAAAACATACAATGTAGACTTCAGGCTTTGAATAAAAGCATATGCAAGCACAGGCTTAATCATTTATAGTGAAATGTTTCCCTTTCTTACATGAACAAATACATGACACTGTTTGCAATATTTTAGTCAATCTATTACCAAACACTCTTTTCCAAACATCAGGTGTACAATTACTACAGAATGTACACACACACAAAAAAAAAACCAAAACTCTAATAACAGAGTAAATCACTTTGTGATTGCTTGCATAGTGGTAATGAAGCAATTTGTACAACAGCTTGAGGCAGATGCTTAATAAAGTACTTATTTCAGAGTATATTACTGTTAACTGGAGTTTACTGACACTGGGGAGAAAAATTGACTCTAGTGGTGTTTTATGCTTTTGCAAGAGGTAAATATATTCTAGACCTAGTAGCAATAGAAGTCACACAGTATTTTGTTTAATGCAAGGATTTTACCCCAAACTAATACACTACTAGCACAATTAGAAAGAATTGGCTGAGAAGGTTTTGTGCTAATTGAGATCATGTTTTTCAAGCGTGGCACTTGAGTTGGTCTGCTTAATGTCCAGGACAGTATAAAACTTGGAATAGCAATAAAAATGAAACATGGGTAGTACAGGTTCGGTCTGATGGCTGGGAGTGCAAAAATTGTGACTTTTCATTGTGTATTACATGTCTAAGGAAAGTATAAATATGTGGGATTATTCTTCCCCAGGTGCAAGACCCTGCACTTGCCTTTGTTACATTTCAGACAGCTCTCTGCCCATCTCTCCAGCCTGCCAAGGCCCCTCTGCAGGGCTGCACAGCCCTGGGGGATCGGCTGCTCCTCCCAGCTTTGTGTCATCACCAAACTTGCTGAGGAGCATCTGCCCCTTCATCCAAGTCATTGATGAATAAGATGAATTATGCTGGGCCCAGTATTGAGCCTTGGGGGATACCCCCAGGGACAGGCCTTTAACAAGATACTGGTCAAGGCTCTGCCTGTATTTCATTTCCAACACTGTATAACTTATCTTTCTCCATATAGCTCTAGTGTGAAATCACGTATTTTGCAGATGGCTGTCAGGTATTACACATTATACATATACATGGTTTTTTCCACCCTGTCTTGTCATGCCTATGCACTAGTAGTCCCTGCTTAGTTAAACTTCATGTATCAATTGCTGCAGCAGCATTCAGACATATTCATACTTGAATCTACTGTAGGGTTTGGAGTTTTTCTCAAGGAAAGCAAATTAAAGTCCAAAGCTCTCAAGCTTTTATTAATAAAGATTATTTTCTTAGAGTTGTGTTATTATAGCGATAGTCATATTTTATCACTTACCTTCAAACACTGAGTTCTACTAAAGATGACACCATGGTGTATGTATAAGCACCAAGGAACTGCAGATTCTAAAATGTAGCACCTATTCTGACTGGAAATAATAGAATGTGGTGATGGCCGTTTCTGTTTTCTTTTTTTAGTAGGAATTGCAGAGTGTTGTTCTGTGTTATTCTTTCAGCAGTGAGAGAGCCAATTTATTTTGTTACTTATAGCACAGTAATTTCATGTCATGAATATAATGCTTCACATGTAGATTACCTTGAGATTTAAATGGTAATAACTTGAAAAAATAACAAACACCAGGATAGTGAAAATGAAGCTGTGTTTTCATTTTCAAAGCAAATAATGCTAAATTAAATTCTTGCATACAGTACTCAATGTAACAATATGTGCCATATATGAGAATTTTCTACTCCTGAGCACCTGGCTGTATACATCTTGCTTAATTGGTGATGCACTGGATAACCTGCCACAGGTGCTAGAATTTCTTTGCAATGAAGTAGATAAGTAATGTTTATTTTTGAGATTACTGAAGCATTGTTGTATCTACAAGGGCATAGAGAAATGGAAAACAGCTTGATTACAGTAATTTACAGTACTTGCATTGTTTTTCTTATCTCAAAAAACAACTGTACATATGTTTCAAATATGTATGATATCTGAAAGCATTATGTACTAATACTGAATTTAAACCACCAATGTACTTTTCAGAAAACCATTGTAAATCCCACAAATAACCAAACCACTCTAATTTACTGATGGCTGGTGTTGACAATTGCTCAGCACACAGATCAACAATATGCTTTTGCTGCTACCTCCTAGCATGGAGTATGACCAACAGCTTCTGTATCCAGGGTGGGAAAAGCCTCCATGCCACCCATTTCAGGCTCACTCTTGAAAAGAAGAATTCCTGGACCTGGTAGGTTCAGTGTTTTCCCAGTGAATAATTTGCCTTTTCACTTGTTCTCTTCTGCCCCAGGCTGACATTCTGGCCAACATTCCTTTATGCCAGGTGGGGAGACTGCTCCCCTAAGAGACCTCTTTTCTAGAGGGTAGATGCTCAAGTATCTTATCTTTATATCTCATTCTCTGAGGGGTCTTCTTCCTGCTTTTTCCTTCTTTCTCCTGACTCCTTTACCCAGCATGGTGTTGCAGCTGTCTTGGAAATAAGCTTAATTACTTTTTTATGCCATAAAAAAATAGCATACACTGTGCAAAGTCAACATATCTATCATTAAGTTGAATGTTCTACTTTTCCTTTTTTTTTTTCCCAATCTTCTAAAGTGATGCTTTCTTCAATAAAACAAGGAGAAGCTAAAAGTAGAAAAAAAAACCTTAACATAATTTGTTCTTCCTGCATGCAACACAGAATTTCTTTTTAAGGAACGAATAAACATTTGATGTCTAGCAGCCTTAGATTGTTTTGCTACATGTTTAAACAGACCTTGATTATAGATTATTTAAATGATCAGTGCTGAGATGTAAATAATTATGGAATGATCATTTATGAATGCAGTAAATTACAGGGAAGCATTCTTTTTAAAGGAAATGGGGGGAGAAAGAGTTTTGCTTATTTATTTTCTTCCTTGTCTCTTTGCTTCCACTAGCTTTTTCACTTTATTTTTTTTTGCCACTTGACTGCATCCAAGGTCAGAGTGAATGAGAGACAGATAAGAGACGACAGAGAAAGCATTCAAAACCAAATAATGCAATAATCTGATAGTGTCAGTAAAGGAGATGTTACCAAAGCAGAAAATATGCTGTAAGTAACAATTTTTCTCTGTAATTTCAACCTATATTAAATACCTAATAAATATTAAAAGGATATGAGATGGGAGAAAATAAGAGAAAATAAGAATAGTTCTATGGTTCAACAAATTGTTTAAATTGAAATTATGCCCCATCTCATCAGCAAGGTCATGATTTAATTCACTGACTAAAATGCTCCATTATAAGATTTATCACTAAATGGACTATTACTGTCAGGGGCATATGTGCTTACTTTTAATTAAATTGCTGTACAGACCAGTATGTAAACCTAAGTAAAATAATTATTTTTTCCTGAAATTTTGATTGGAAAAATACTGAAATTTCTTGATACAACTCAATTTCCCCATCCAATAAAACCTTAAAAAACAATTTTTAAAAACCCAAACAAACAAACCCCCCAAAAAGAAAACCCTGTCATGTTGCTGCATAAGAGTTTGATAGACTGTGATGGGTTGTTAAAAAATTGTGAGCTAGTATTATTTCAACATGGTTTCATTTGCATGGGCATTTTTTTCCAGTGCAAGAGACTCATAAAAATCAGAACTGCAGTGGAAATGGATATAATAATACTGTTTTCTAATTTAGAAATGTTTGCCTTCACTGCCTTATGTTCCTCTTTATTTTGACTAATTAGCCAATACTTTAGAGTAAGTAAGGCATAAGTGCAGACTAAGCATGACTTCTCTTTGATGGTGAAAACCCTCCCTAAAACTGCAGATAGGTGGGATGAGGTCACCCATAGATATTCCTTCCCAGGAGGTCCACACTACTTTGGCCTCAGAGAGAGCCACATTTATTTTGGATGTAAAATAGGACTTAATTAGCCCTACTGGAATAACCTTGGAAACCAGAGCTGGGTAAAGCATGGAGCTAATACTTCTACATTTCTTCAAGTTTTGCAGGCTACCTGCATAGCTAGCTTGGCATTATTGGCCTCTGCTATGCAGTCATTGTGCTAAACAGCTGGGATAGTAGGTCCTGTGGAGCCATTTATTTTATTTTTTTATTATTAATTCTCAGTTATAAATGTCATACAATACACTCACCTATTCATACCCCCAGGGGTCCTGACCTTACCAGCAGTAATAACCAAGGTATTTTTTTTACAGGCAGAGGTTTAACTTAAGGATCTTCAAATTAACAAAGGGAAGGACGGAACAAACATGCCCTCTATTTTTTTTTAATCAGTTACATTGTTTTTTTAACTGTTCAGATTCTTATAATTAATAAATATATTATTAGTTCCCTGTTCAAGGACAAACACATGTAAGAATCACACAACTTTATATATTTGAAAGTAAAAGAGTGAGCAAACCATTTTAACTGATAACCATTACATCCACTCAGCTTTTATATTCCAGCAAATGTGCTGCATTGAAAAGTGCATTTTCCAGTCTTCTGGGAAGGAAACACTCTGTATCCACTATTATCTATTTTTGTTATTCAGTAATAACCCACAAAAAATATGCCAGTCAACATACTGAGTGAAGGTTAAGGTCTCTTCTGTGTGAGTACTGTGAGCCAGGTTTCACTTCTGTCTTTCTTGATTTAATAATTATAACAATTGAAAATAAAAGCAGTGGGGTTGCATGGGCATAATAAAAGTATAAGATAGCAAAAATAGTCTTGAAAGCATTAGATATTCCCATAAAGCTTTTTAACAGATGTCCTAGTGCTGCTTGTGAAAAGATTCTTGATTAAATCTACTAAACACCATTATTTATAACATTTAAGTACAGTTGGATAGTCCCCTCAGGGATGCATTTTGACTACTGAAGTGCAACAATATAGGTTGCAGGCCTGACAGCTTGACAATAAAACAAGTACAATATTTAAGTGTTTCATATTCCAGAGGGACAGGATGAGCTGCTTTCAAAACTCAGTATTCGTGTTCCATTGCAAAATACATACATGCATCCATGCATAAGCAAAGGCAAACAGTAAGTACTCCGTCTCAGCTGAGCACTGTTATCCTCAGAATTTTTCCCTTTCAAATTTCTCTTTCTCTTCCAGACTGAGTAAAGCCCTTTGCAGAGGCTTGGATCCCCTTGCAGCTTGTATTATATCTGCAAGATCTCTGAAGACTGACCCACATTGCTGCTTGGACTTCGCAGTAAGTAGCAGGATGTCAGCTCTGATGCAAGGGCACCATGCCTCAGATAAGTGCCATAATCTCTGCTGGGACCACAGCAGGGGTGACTTGGAGCTGGTGGGCACCTAGCCAGAGGGAGAGAAAGATGGAGCAAGAGTAGGTCTGTCTGTCTGCCAAAGGCAGTGGTGGAAAATCTGGGGGCTAAAAATGTCTGAGTGTATTCAGACCCCAAAATTAGGGCTGTGGCCCCCATTCAAGTAATATTTAAGTGGAAATTTTGATCTGCCACCAGCCAGGAACACATAAATTTTACAGACCAATTTTAGGCAAGAGGACTCAATAATCTAATCAGTTTTATCTGGGGAAGATTACATTTTCAAATCTAAGTTGTTCTGATTTTTTCACACATCCCCAAGAAGAGAAAACAGCTTCACAATGGCTTTTCTATTGTGCAGATTCATAGAATCATGGAATGGTTTGGGTGGAAATGGAGTCCAAAGATCTCATTCCAACCCCCTTGATACTGGTAGGGATGCCATCCACTAGATCAGATTTCCCAGGGCCACATCCAACCAAAGTGTATTGAACACTTTCTCATCACCCTCACAGGGAAGAATTTCTTCCCAATATCTAACCCTAATCTACCTAATCTAACCCTAATCTATGTCTAAAGCAATTCCTTCTTGTCCTGTCACCACATGTCCTTGTAAAAAGTCCCTCTCTGGCTGTCTTGTCTTCCCCCTTTATGTACTGTAAGGTGTTTTAAGGGCTCTCTGGACCCTTTTTTTCTCAGGATGAACAACCCCAATATAATTATTTAGTTGTGATGTGTGCTGGTGTAATTTTGCAACAGAAAGAAATCTTCCATAGAAGTGAATAACTTGTGCACCCAATGCAAGATGTATACACAGACAAAATGAAAAGCATAGTAAAATTTGTCACATAGGAGGTTCAAATGATTTTTAAAAAGTCAGAAGGTGATTGTAATAATCTTTCAAATAACTCAGGACAGGGGTAAATGCTGATCTTAGATAAAACATCTTGAAATATGCTTAACTTTTTCTCTATTGGTTGCACCTTTAATATCTCTATTACCAAGATCTTGCCTTTAAAGGGAAAGGGATAAATGAAAAAAAGAAAAATGTAATAAAATATTCAAGTGAGGATGGAAAAACTGTTTTCTTAAAATCAAAAATAGATGAAGAACCAAGAATATATTTTTAATTGAGGTCATATTACCTATTAGTATTCATATTATGGCATAAAATATATTAACTTTTGGCAGTATAATGTCAGTGGTATATCTCATGGTAAATTTAAATGACATACTACTCCAAGGCTTAAGAGCATGAATTTGAGAAATTTGAATACAAATCAGAAAAACATGTTAAAGTTATCATAATTTTATTTACAAAATACCAAACCAGACTGCATATTCTGTACAAAAAGGATGTCCTAATTCCATTTCTCATTTCAAATATATTTATAATGAAAGCTTTAGATATTTTTCCTGCTTTGTTCTAAAACAAAACACAGAGCAGAAAGCAACATTCTGATTTCCATTTTATAGGAGTAATTATATCAAGAAATAAGCTTCAAATAAGGAGGTGGGAGCTTGTGACAGGACATAAAAGGTGATCTGGGTAGAAAGCACTCCTGGGCAAGATGTCTTGGGGGAGAACAGTCCTATTCTGAGAGGTTCCACACAGACACAGCACACAGTTTTGGCCATATCACATTAAAAATGCTGACATACATTAAAAACAGAAGTTCAGACAGGGATAAAATAGAAGTTCTATCAAGAAAAATCTGCAGATCTGAATATTCCCTAGTCATATGAGCAGCTTTTACCACTTCTGTGAGTATTGTACTTACAGAGCTGGAGTCCCAAAGGAAATGTAACAGAGGTTTAGCAGCAGATATGACAGGCTGCAACTACAAGAAAAAATACAGTGATTTAAAATTATATTGCACAATGGTGGTATCTACATATTTAAAGCCAAGGACATGCTAGGTGACTCTGTGAGATTTTGGAAATGAATAGTCCAGCCTTCTAAAGAGATGAGAAGTCATTGATTCACACTACCTGCGTGTGGACGCTCTTGTTAGTCAGTCCAAAATTAAAACAGATATCCAAAAATTTTATGGAAATTAATTCAAATTAAAATTTAATTCCCATAATTTTAAATCAAACCTTAAATATTAAAATAAAACTGAGAGGTCTCTTATATCTGTAAAGACTAATAAGAGGGAACAAGAGTAAACATTGATAATCTGTCTTTTTGAAGAACTGTATCAGGCAATGGTTTATTACTGATGGTAGTTCATCTCACAGCCAAACTCAGGTGGAGTCCCATATAACCACTGATAACAAATAAGACAGTCAAGAGTGTTCTATTTTCTTTCAAGTTATGTTAATTATTCAAATACCTGACATATCAGTTAAACAATTAAACCAGATGTCTTGAATAAAGAGAACACTTAATGGCCAAGATAACTACATTTTAACAGCCATAGAAAATTACAAGACTTGAGTATAAGTATCCATAATCCATCTGCAAACCAAAAATTTGTAAGCAGTCTATGTTTGCACATAGAGCAATTAAGCCCATTTAATGATTTATTCTTTACAGTGGATTTTCTGTATGGCAGAGATACTTTAGTCTGTAGAATTACTTCCCCTTTACAAAGATTATAATTGCTGCCCTGCAATATTCAGAACAGAATATTAAAAATACATTTAGGTATTGCTGTGTATCAAGGAGTGCACACTTGCAAGGTTCCATGACTAATCACATCAAAACAGGCTTTTGTATTTCCACAGAACATCTGTGACACATTCTGCACATCTGGGAGAGACTTCCAAGAAGTTTTACATTTCAATGGAGGCTTTGCATCCTTCTGCTGTCCTGCACTCTGAGACAGGTCATCTGTACTGAGAGATGAAACCTTTTGGAATACTGAAGAGGATAAAGGTCAGTGAAATCTCATTGTGTGGTGTCTTCCTCCAATTCTTTTGTTTTCGTTCTGCTATACCATATGTATAAGACAATCTGGTTTCCATTGAAGGAAAAATTCTTCAGTAAACATGTAGCATGCTAAGCATAGTCCAAGATAAAACAATATCTGATATTAAGTGTAACCATTGAGAAATACAGCTTTATAAAAATTAGGAGTTACAGACTGTCTAACCTCAGGTATAGTCAGCAAAAAATTTGCTATGGGGATCAAATGATCAATATGAAAATAGATTTTATGGTATGTAAAAAGGTTCAAAGAAGTTCTTTGAAATTCTCTTAAGCAGAGAGAATTGAAAAAGAGTGTGGACAGGGCAAAAAATAATTCTGAAAACTATGCTACAGGAAATATTTGGTCAAACCAATGTATGAACAAAAGAAATATATTTTAAAGTAAAAGTTATTGCAATTCACTTCGTCATGTGAAAAAAAAAAAAAATCTTATCTATAAAATGATAATAAGGGGACCACAATATGCATGCTAAAAATCTTCTGAAATTTCTAGCAATGTTATGACAAAAAGTATATCTATGTGAAACAGAATATAGCAAAACTAAAAATCAGTTTGAAAGGTTTTCAGTAATAGCAAGAGTGATAAAACATGATTAAACAGGATAGAAAGAAGGAGTCATGACTCAAACTTTGTCTTGGTGCTATCAGAGAACCTAGTATCACATATTAGAAAACTGAATTCAGGATGCAGTATTTCTCTTTTTTCTTCAAGTTCTCCAAGAATGAGTGGCTGTTACCCTAGTTTATATTGGAGAACTTACATTAGATTTTGTAGAATACAGTTAGGTTAATTCACCTTTCAATTTTTCTGTGAACGGAGTAGCTCCTGAGAGTTACTTTTTTGCTAGTAGGTAAGTTTAAGTTCACATTTTTAGTTTTATTATGCAAGGTAGTAGTGCTGGATCCACATAATTCCTGGACAACTTAAACTACTTCTTCCTACTGCAACCACATGTAGCTGGGTGGTTGTAGTTTTCACGTGTTCTGTGCCAAATGTCACAAAACTCTGTGCCAAAAGAGATTTAACCCCAAAAGAGGACAAGAAGGAATGAAAAGAGAGAGAAACTGATCTGCTGGGAAGGACAGGAAGGAAAGCTTGTTTTATCTCATTTGACTTGTCAAGCAGGGCTGAGTTGGAAAAGGGAGGGCAGAGCAGTACAAGATCCTTAGACAAGGAACCCTTGGTTGACGTGCAAGCAGTTCTAAAATTCATCAGGAAAATAAAGCAATTATCCTAGAAAGCAGAATGTCAGCGCACAACATCCAATACCTGGAGCTGGGAAGGAGATCAGGTGCTGGGTAACTGAGAGGGTAAAAGTGGAAAAAACTTCCCATAACCTTCTCTGTGCCAAATCCTTTCCCTTTCATGGTGTGCCATGGCTGCAAGGCCGTGCCCTGACTGCATTCTTACAGGAGCCCAGCCCTACAGGGAGCCAGCTGGATTTTCCCCACTATTGAGCTTCAAGGCCAGCTAAGTAGGAAGGCAGGCTGGTTTATGTTTTCCCTCTTTTCTGCTACATTCTAGCTCCAATATTAGTATCACAGGTGCAGAGAGATTAAGACTGAGAGAGAATAGGACTCAAATTAGTCATTAGGTCAACCAGTCTGGATTTGTGTTTCTTAGATCTCTTAAATTTCACAAGATATTTTAAAAGCCAAGAGTTTGTTTGCACTTGACTGAAATGATCTTTCAGAAGATGAGACAAACTGAAAAGATGGAGAAACCAAACTTCTTGAAGATTGTTCTAATAGAAACATTTCTACTTTTCCTTAAAAAGAAGTCCCTGAATTTCTCTATCTTCAGATTTCAGCATTTTTTTCATGTTGCTCCTCACAAAACAGGTGTTTACTTCCTCTTGAAGTGATACACTGAAAGTAGGTTTCCTTTCAGTCCTCTCTTCATTATGTAAACACATTCCTCTCCTTAAATATTTGCCTCTATGTCATGGACCTCATTGGAGAGACACTCCTCTGTACTTTATAACTTCTTAATTCTGCATCTTGATGCCTACTTAAATTCTGTCCTTAGTTTTTGTGAGTTCTGATCTATATAAATGATACATATCTTTCTCTACTGTAGGTCTAGAGGCCATTTATTTAATACTAAACCCTTGGTTTGGGCAGGTAAAACTGCTATTTAAATATTGATCACTTTCTATTCTGTCTAGTCCTTTCACTTGAATGATTACAGATAGAAAGGTAAAAATACAAAGCAGAATCCTCACCTTGCAAATAAAAAGAAACAGTCAACATTCAGTTAAATCAAGAACCATGTAAATAAATGCAGCATTAAACAAAGACAAAAGAGCAGTATATTGAAGAACATATATTGATTAAGGGCTGTAAATTTTCTCCCAGCAGGTTTGAAAAGATTCCTTGTCTTCCACACAAAAGCTAATTATATTCTAGGATTTAAGCCAGGTTAAAACATTAATAAAAATAAAAAATTGATAACAATTAAAAATTGATTACAAAGGGGTTATGATACAAGACAAATAATTCTGATGGAGAAAAAAAGTAAAAGTTAATGTATTAAGTTTCATTGTACTCCAAGAAGTGCTGATATTTCAACTTAATTTTCAAGTCATTAACGCAAGCCTCAAACCCAGCACATCCCGCAATCTTTTCCTGCTTCTATCTGAATTAATACCGAACAATTCCCCCAGGTGTGGCCAACAACCTCTTGCCATGAGAGCAGAGGTGGTTGCAGGGGTGGAGTCTCCATCAGAGGTGTGTGCGAGCAGGCGGCCCCAGTGCTGCCAGCAGCTGTCAGCGTTCAAAGGCAGGAGAGGACTGCGAGCACAGGTCCAGCAGAAAATAGGAAACCTCCCTAAACAGAAACATTTAGGCTCAAAGATTTTCGAGAGACACAAATCATGAAGAAAGGGATTACCATATCCTGACCTCATCAAAAAGGGAGCTATTGTCTTTCCAAGTGGAAAAGTGGGAAGGGAAGAATAAGACACTAAATCAAAAAGAAGACAGCATGGACAGAGCAGAGCTACAAGACACTCTGTATGACTTTGAAAGAAATGACATGTCCTTAGAAACATGCTAGGTTTTGTTCTTTAAAAGAACTGAAAATAGAGCTGAAGAGAGGAAATGTATAATATCTATGTTCTGAGAGTGCTTGAAATACATCAGCATCAAAGATGAATCCACAGGGTCAGCAGTAAGGTGCAATCCCAGGGATTTCAACCAAAGAAAAATGGCACTTTTGGAAATTATTTTGAGATGTAGAGAGAGGACAACCAGAATGCAACAAGCCTCAGTATTATGGCCAGTTTGTTCACTGAAGTAGAGACACGGAGTAAGATAAGGACAAATGCATGTTGTTGTAAAACATGCATATGAAGTTGACATAGGATGGAAAAGGAAGCAGAAAATAAATTATGATAGTAAAATATCTGACTAAAGAGCTGAAATTTACTTCCTAATTGAAATTCTCAAGAAATACTTTTTCATTCCAGAATAAAAAAAAAGTACATTCTTGGAAGTGTTTCATTTACGTTGCCCTCAGGGGCCAGGGACCACTGAACCTTGGCTTAAACTGAGGAATTTTACTTTACATTGAGGTAAGCACAGCTTCACTTGATCTGCATTTTCATGTGATAACTCTGTAGTGACCTTCTCAAATGGAGCTAAATTATCTTCTAACATCCCATGGGACTGTTTGAGTTTCTCTTACCCTCTAAAATGGCAATTTACTTAGAGTAGCAAAAGCTAGGAAAATTCCAATGCAGGAACCTGTTTGGTTTTTGTTTGTTTGGGGGTCTGTTTGGGGGTTTGTTTTTTTTTTTTGGTTGGTTTTTTATGAGGGCATTGTTGAAAGATGTATTGAAAATCGAAGAGACTGTAGAAAAAATTATGTTACCTATTGATACCATAAACAATTAGAAATCATCAGGGCTATATGAAATTCATACAGTAAAAGAACTGAAGGGTGAAATAGCATAGTTACTCTAAGCAGCTTGTAACATCTCATTTCAAGGTCTTTTTGGTAACTTGAAATATAGTATGAAAGACACAAATATAAGAGTTTAAGGGGAGACCTGGAGACTTCCAAAACTTAAAGTGTTACTAACCATGCCAGGCTAAAAAGTAAAAATTTTCTTTAAAAGAGGCTTTTGAGATGGTCTCTCCCCTGATGACTCATAAGAAATTAAACAGCTATAGTATAAAAGGAAAACATGTCATTTTTATTCTAGTTCTATTTTTATTCATTTTTATCTGCTTACAGCTAGCTACTGCTGGTGGCATGATTTTGAGCTACATCTAGAAATGGTTGTGCCCTTACTTTCATGTGTTTTTCTGCCATTACATCATCATGTCTCTTAACCTCCCTGTGCCTGCTCTGCTAAGTTGCACAGCACATGTAAATGAGTTACTTATTGTTTCTATTGATCTGAAAGGAAAAGCAAGTATTTAAGTGAGGTGAAGATATACTATCTGTGACATATTAAGATTTCCTCACACACTATCCTAACTTATATCTGAAAATGGACATCTGAAGACTAGTACTTGAAAAGCCTTTTTTCTATTTCAGAAATCCAAATAATTTCTCACTGAAACTGGAAATGTTACAGGGGGGCTAATCACAAGGAAATTATAATGAAAAGTTTTGCAATGATGTGATTTTCAAAGTAGTGGCAAACTTCTAAATTATCTTTATGACTTGTAGAGGAGACAGGTTCAGCAAAGGTGAGGTTTGCCCTTCAGTCACTCATTCATATGCATTCAATGTGCATAATACTGAAAGATATCTTGAAGGTTAAGAAAAAAAATCTCAGTTTCACATGCTAATTGAGAATCAGTTTTTGGTTTAGTATGTGTAAACTAAATTGCGTGGGATTTTTTTCTGTGGTAGATACTTTTATATACTTTAATGAATGTCCTTTTCCTGTTCACCATAGCTCCTTACATACCTTCTAGTAGATTTTCCCATCCATATCAGACGTCTTAAGAGTTATCTGCTCTCTCTCATACCCCTTTTCACCTCCTTTTCTTTCCTTTCTTTCCTATCCCTTCAATCTTCCAGATGCACCCCAGTTCAGTTGCGCTTTCAGTGAAGTCTCTGTGTGGGAAGAGCAAGCATGGGATCCAGGAAAGTTCAGGGATCCTGGTCCCAGCTTGAGGACCTGAAAGCTATTTTCAGGAGTAACTCTTGACTGTTTGAATGGGACTTCATTGTCCTCCCACAAATTTGAGTGTTTCAGCATCTTGGTACATGCAGAAGAACAAATGTCAAACTATCTTTCTCCCCTCAACCCCGGACAAAAATTTCTATTTGCAGCTGGTCGCTGTAATGAACAAATCTGCCCTTGCAGCATCTGGAGGTATCCATGGTTACTGGTCTTGACTGGGAAATAGAACCTAAGGACCTGGGTGCACTGGTCTATGTGGAGAGTGTGGGTTCTCTGTAAATGATGTCATGAACATGGAAGTTCCTTGCAGACAGGAATATCCAGAGCTGCACACTACCAGGGTTCTGTAAGAAAACAGTTAAAAGGTTAAGTAAACAGAAGCAAACAGTTAAAAGGTGTTAAATTGCTCTATAGACTGGAAAATTTTAATGATCTTTAAATGAATAATTTAACACTGATCGTAGATGCAGTAACGTAAGCATTATAGGTATAGAAATTGGAATAAGATTTTACTGTTCCTAAGGTTCTTTTTTTTGAAAATGCAAAAGGTATGTGGAAACAGATGTTTAAATTAGCATAAATCCTAATTCACCATACTTTTATACATATTTGTTTACATATTTATTATTTGTATATACTTATACTTCACAATTTATATATTCTAGGCAAATTTATATTTTCCCAGTAGAATATATTTATATTAAAAGTTGTAATATATTGATTGTACAGTATGAAATATACATTAATATTTAATTTATAGACTTAAGCTGCTATTGAACATCAATGTCAAGTCAAATAATTTTCCAACTATTTTGATTTCCAGAAGAATATCAAAATTCAGCTATTAACTCTCAACATTGCTCCTTTTATTTTTGACCTTCACTCTCTATTTCTCGTGTTCACCGCTAGAAGTTTACTGTCTCAACTGGGCAAAAATTTACGACAGTTTTCCTCCTTTTTTTTTTGCTTCCTTTTTCCCTCTCACCTTTTTTGCAGTGTTCTCATTTTCAAAGTCACTTAAAATTTGCTGCAGCGGTCTCTCCTATTATAAATGGAAACTTAATCTTTTCCATACCACAGCCAGGTGATTCATTAAGCTCATCATGATGGAATACACAAGTATCTCTTTTCTTTCAAACTGCTTCTTTATCACTTTATTTCTTTTAAATCACATTTTTTGCAATGCCTTATATTTTTGTGTGTGTTGTGGTTTAACCCTAGCCACCAACTGAGTCCTAGGCAGCCCCTCTCTCACGTCCTTGCCAGCAGGATCAGGAAGAGAGTTGGAAGGGTAAAAGTCAGAAAAATCATGGGTTGAGATAAAAACAGGTTAATAGGGAAAACAAAAGTCACACACACACTAACAAAGCAAAACAAGAAATTCCCTGCTTCCCATGGGCAGGCAGGTGTTCATCCATCTCCATCAGAGCACGGCCCCATCACACATAACCGTGACTTGGGAACACAAAGTCCATTGTTCCAAACATTCACCCCTTTCCTCCTTCTTCTCCCCACTTTATAAACTGAGCTTGATGCCTGGAATATCCCTTCCATTTGGTCAGCTGGGGTCACCTGTCCTGGCTGTCCCATGCTTCCCCAGCCTCCTCACCAGTGTGGCACTATATAAGGCAGAGAAAGCCTAGCCTTGGCTCTGTGTAAGCCCTGCTCAGCAATAACAAAAATATCTCTACATTACCAACACTCTGTTCAGCACAAATCCAAAACACAGCCTCACACTAGCCATCATGAAGAAAATTGAGTATACCAGAGCCAAAACCAGCACACAGTGTTTTAATATTTTCCTTTTTGTTAAACTTTGTTTTCCATTCTCAAAACTTTGGTTTAACCTCCTTTTCATTTTCCAGTAAATTTTTATCTCTGTTTTTGTTTTCTTTATTTTAAATCTGCAAATCTTCAAAATCAAGGCATTTGTATTTCAGTAACTGAGTTTGGACACCTCAGGACAAAATTCAGGCTGTAGTGTTTGCAAAAGCAGAGTGTAAGATGTTATCACTTTATTGTTTCTTAACTTGAATGAGTTAGGGCAGTACTTAATTCATTATAAACATAATTCTGATTCCCTGAACCTTTTTAGATACGGCAGAACAGATCTGTGATATTTAACCCTAGACTATAGAGACTATTATGGCAAAAGGAAATCTTTTGTTTGACACTGCTGCCCTGGAGCTTTTTCTGGAGGTGCTTTTTCAGAGAATTGCAAAGCCATTGATGATGTTGCACAGCTAACCCTTATTAGAGAGACAGCCACCAAGGAGAGCACATGAAAAATGTGAAGAATCAGGGAAAAACCCCACAATGAACTGAGTGAGCAGGAGCCCGTGGGACCCACACCTCTTGGTTGTCAACACCAAATGTAGAAATAGAAAGAAGAGAAGTATAAATTGTCCATCTATGATTTAACAAATGAATAATTGTGGCCTACCTCAGAATACACTGCATGTCAAAGTCATACACCACTCTGACAAAGTGAACAGGAGAGTTTTTAAGTAACTGTTCCCTGAAGGCACTATTAAATCTCTATTCCAGTTTGGATAAAAACTTTCACAGTGGAAAACTCTGGTGGGGATTATTACAACCACACAGCTGTAAATTGGCAGATAGATAAAGGTCACTCAGAGAAGGTAAATAATCCCCCTGCTCCAGTGAAGAACTAAATCACAGCAGTATCATGTTGTTTCCTCATAGAAAAACATGGGTTTTTTTAGGTTTAGTACCATAAGAGCACTTCACTTACTGGAAGCCACAAGTAAAACACATGCACATGCTTTATGAACTAAATTTGAAGACTGAGGTACTATTGCCCAAAATATATTTTTTTTCTTTCTTTCATCCATTCATTCATTCATCCATTCATCCACCCATCCATCCATCCATCCATCCATCCATCCATCCATCCATCCATCCATCCATCCATCCATCCATCCATCCATCCATCCATCCATCCATCCATCCATCCATCCATTGTTGTTCTTTTCTGCATTTTTTTCCTGCTCCTCCACATTTCTAAATCTTCTTTGAACTGATAATAAAATAAAGAAATAATTATTTGGTGCAATCAATAAGGAATTTTTCAAAGCAGGATGTTTCAAAACAGAGGTGTGGATCAAAAAAAAAAAACCAAAAAAAACAGGAGGTTGCAGAATATTTACAAAATTAGAGAGTCTTAAGTTTAGAAGGCCTGATGGATTCTTTTGATAATCCCAAGGAAACTAGTTAAAACTGTTTAGCTGTGCTTAAGACATTTTACTTTTAGACAGACAAGAAGAAAGGGAAGGGGCAGGTAAATATAACTGGTCTCTCTTAAGACCAGTGAGGGTAAGAAAAGGATGATCTGAGCAAATCTTTTCCAGCCAGCCACTTTCATTTTTGAAAGACATGAATCATAAACTAACGCATTGGTAAGTATCTAACATATAGTGGGACGTTAAAAAGATGGTGTGGATCTGTCAAGAACAAATCATGTCAAAGAACTCTAATTTCTTTCTTTGACAAGGCAACTGACCTAGCAGATAAAAGAAACACTGAAATTGTTATCCCTTGACATCAATAATGCTTTTGACACTGTTCCACATGACATGTTCATAAGATTAGTGTTAACAACCTGGATGACAGAATGGAGAGTACTCTTGTGAAATTTAATGCTGATAGTAAGCTGGGAGTATTTGTGAGCTCTTCAGAGAACAGAATAAGAAATCAAAATTATCTTGACTAAGTGAGCAAATGGTGTAAGTAGCAAAGAAAAGAGGCAGTATCAGGAAGAGCAATTCTCTCAAATTACTCTGGTTTTAAAAGCAAGGAGAGCCCTGTGAAAGGACATAGGGTGTCATGATTTTCGATACAAAAAATTACTCCAATGACTTCTAATATTGTAAAAAAAATAAGAATTGTGGTTTTTCTTGCTCCTAAGTGGTGATTACCAGTCAGGGGAGAAAAGCTTATTTTACAGGAAAGCATATGTTAAATTATTATTTAGATTTTTAAGGAAAGCTTTTCAAGTGCAATAGTCATGATGAGAGATTCTCTTCAGTGGTACTTTTAAGAAGTATGGTAGGTAAATATCCACTGGGGATGATGTAAGTACAGTTTATCCTCCACCAAAAAATGAGTATGGACTGGATATTCTCAAGATCCCGCCTGTTTATTTTATCATTTTTACTGTAAAATATGAATTTAAGTATTTTGCTAGGTGAGAGAACTACTAAAAAGAGCCTGAATGGAAAAAACCCCCAAATTTTAATATCTCTATCACATTTTGTAATTTTTAAGGTGGGAATAGGATAACAGGACCTTTTGCTTGCAATTTTTTTCCCAATTGTACTTCAGACTAGAATTTCTCAATGCAGAAAAGAACAGTTTAAAAAAAAATAAATTAGTGTGGTCACTTTATTCACAGAACAAATACAGTTAGATACCAGGGACTTTTAAATGAGCAGACTTTCTGATATTATCACAATTGTTTTGTAAAACAAAGCAAGTCCCTCAAACAGGAAATCTAGGAATAAAGCAACATAATTTTCTAAAGAAAAGAGTGAAAGGTTTTGCTATGGACCAAGTTTATATGTTGCCTTGACAACATTTCAGTTAGTGTAATAAAAATATTTATATAAATGATACACAGAAGTAAGCCCTTCTATTATGGTATTACAATAACTATTTCCAATAGTTCTGCTGTTGAAGTCCTTTTCCATCTGAAAAAGAGTGAAATACACTTCAAAAGATTGTAAAAAAAATTATGAATTTTCACAAATGCCAGCATGAAATGCACATTCAAAATTCATTACCATTCATTAATAATATTTATGACTCACTCATCACTGAGAAACAAGGGCCTTTGCCAAATATAAACCTCTGGCTACACTGCAAAATGAAATCAAGTCCCCCACAGTTTACACCAACCACCTCACTAATAGATTCCCAACATCTTGTTTAAGGCCAGGTGAGAGGGTTGACCGATGGCCTTGTGCTAACACAGTCATTGGGATTTTAAAATCTGGGGTAGTGTTTTATTCATTGCACAAGGCACAGACAGGACTTTGGATACACATGAGTTTTATCAGCACTAGTTCCCTGTTGTCTGTACTGGACTGCCCTGGGTGATTTAATCTTAAAAAAGATAATGGGAAAGTAGTGATTGTCACATAATACAGTGGGGACTGGAGAAGATATTTTGCGTTTTTTTACAAATGATAAAAATATCAGAGATAAGAGTTGCCCGACCTCGAGTGGGAAGCAATTTCTCTGTGATCAAATACAGTAGACATAATGGATTCAGGATTATTTCTTTATTAAAAAATAATTTTAAAATATTGAAATAACTCTTAAGTGAATGCAGCATTTCATAAAGCCTTTGCTAGCTCTTAGAGAGATGAGAAGTTGCACCAACCAAGGAGGTTTAGCTCCAGAGACTGATATTATTAAGTCAGTTCAACATTGTGGTGTTTGCCCACGTACATCCATGTACTAAAAGAGGTAGATATATCACATAATCACCCAGGTGTGAGTGTGTGAAAAGAGAACTAAATAAAAGTTTATTTAGTTTCTTCAAAAATATGAAGTTTTTCCCCCCTTATTTTTGCACTAGGGCAAAGTAGTTCCTAATTTAGATTTATCTCGAGGAATCCTATTTCCATATAATAATTGTATTAGGAAAAAAAATATCTTCTACTCTCTTCAAGAGTCTACTCACAAGAGATGTAATTGACTTTTAAGAAAAACTTGAATCATATGAATGATTCGATATTGAAATAATCAAAAGATACAGGCAAAGTATTCAGCATTCCTCATTTGTCATTTCTCTTAGATACACGCAGCTCGTAAGACTTTTGTAAGTGAGAAAACCTACTATGCTTCTGAATTTTTTTTTAAGCAGGTAATTAAATATTAACTTTACAATTCTACTTTCAACAACTGCTTGGACTTTACTTACTAAATTTTTTTGAAGTTCTTGCACTTTAGATGGATGCTGTTGTTGTCATGCTAATACTTCTGTCAGATCCGTCTATCTCAGATGGACACTTTTCCCTTACACTCTTTGTCATCTCTTGTGTGATTAACACACAAATGTAACGATCCCCATTGCTGTGAACCTGGTTCTTGCCAAACACATAGGGCTCCGTTGGCTTCTTGGGGGTTGTGACCTCCCAGCAATTTGAAAAATTAGTTCATTTATTTACAGTAATCATAATTTTTAGAAGTCTATATTAACTAAAAAATAGTGTCTACAATAGTAAAGATTTGTTTCCTTCCTTATTGACAAAAACCCAAATTAAAAAAAACCTAAAAAAAACCCCAAACCCATTTGAAAAATCGACATCTGATTATAATGTGATGCTTTATGTCAAAATACTTCCCAGATTTTGAAATTAATTACAATCCCTTTTATATGATTTCTTTTTTTTTTTCCCAAAGGAGGTCTTGGAGTTTCAGTGCCCTAAATCACGGAATAATATCTAATTTTCTGCTCAGAGGGAAAAAATAACACGTGATTCAACTGTATTACAGAAAATTGCACACCGTGAATCTTCACAGGTACTGAAAGGCAAGCTCATTAATGGAGCTCATGGGACTTTGAGTTATTTCAATTAGTTGAAGAGTATCAAAATATTTTGATACTTCTCAGTTTTAAAGGTGAGATGTAATGCTGATAAATAGTAGGATCCCAAATAACTTGAAGATCAGGAGGAAATTCTTAAAATACGCTTGTTTCAAAGGTGTCACTAGATTCTTCCAGTTTTATGACTACACAGGTACATTAGTCTGCTCAGGAACTTTTGTCTTATACTCTAGAGTTGTCAAATACCAAATTTAAAAAGATAGTAAAAATATTTAGAAACTAATTATTAAAGGATTCTTGGCAAATAAGTAAAACAGTAATATTAAAATTTGCATATTTAAATCATCTTTACTTGCTAACACAAGCCTCATTCTTTTTTTGGGTGTGTTAGATTTTTTAAGTCATTTGAGCCATCTTGAAGTATTCATGCAAGAAAGCCTGGTGTCTTATCAGGAGAGGACAGAGTTCACATTCCTTTTCCTTTGCCCTTTTGTGTTGCTCTTACTGTGTTGCCTTCAGACCTTGTGACATTTTAAGTAAGAGTATGCAAAATCAGGGAGTAGTATGCAAAGCTGAGTGAAGCAGATTGCAATTGTTGTGGCATGCATTACTATGTGAGACCAGGTAAACCTCCCCCATCTACAGAAGCACCTTATCAATAAGTCAGGCTTGTATGTTGCTTACAATATAAGCATAAAGATTCAGCAAAACTGCAGTGACCAAAAGTCCTTGAGTCTTAGTAAAATCATTTAATTCTAAATGATAAACAATTAAACCAACTTTTCTTTCAAAATACAAAATTCTGATTTTACATGCCCAACCTGAGTGGCCTGTCTAAAAGATCCATAGGCTGTAATGCCCAGAGCTGGAAGTCGTTCATACTAAGCAAACTGGAGAAACACAACCCCAGGTGTCTTTCAGCAGCTTCCTTTAGTCATATTAAATTCTGGGTTAAATTAGATTAATTATATTAAATCTAGCAGTTAGATTTAATTATGCTTGCAACACTAGCAACTAACATGTTCCACTATTGAAATTATTGTTAAGAAAGAAAAATAATTCCATTTTGGTTTAAATAATAATGTTCCTGAGAAAGTAAAATGGGAGTAGAGATTTGAGTACGAATACACACGGGGGAAGCTCCATGGAATTTACAGCTGCAGAGAGTGACAACAGGCACTAAATACAATGCATTCTGCCAGCTAAATGGTGGCATTCAAACCCTGATAAACCAACACCATCTATCTGGAGGGCTGTCTCCTAAAGAAATCAATTAGAATTTTGCAATCAGAGCCTGCTCTATACTCATCAAATATACCCAAGTCATACTCTTGCTGTTATTATAAGTTACCTTTTGACTCAGTCTATCCCTGAGTGCAGTGCCCTGCCTAGCAGGCTGAAGATGGAGCAGGGACAAGCACAAGAAGTAGTGAAGACAGAAAGCCACTTTTTGATCAGACCAGGAAGCATTATTTCCAGAGTGGGCTGGAATATATGCTCCTGCACAATTGCATGGAATATCTTCTCTATCCCTTTACAGCAGCTCTTTAAGTGGTATGCTTAACTGGGCAACCAGTATCATGTGTGAGGGCAAATTTCAGCCCTTAGAGGACAGAGTGGTTTTGTCTTGACCACCAAAAAAGGGACTTTTGGCTAGTAATGGATTCACCAAATGTATATATTTTGGTGTTGGTTGTCTGACTGCAGAACTGAATAACCATTTTATTTACAAAATGCTGAATAATTTACTGAATAATCAGTATATGTCATCAGTATAGGATAATTCCACTAATTCTTTTTTATAGTAACAGCCACACTGATATTAGTCATTGAACTATGAACTAGTCATCATACTGTGAAAAACATCTTCCCTTAGATTGGAACTGCTATTAGTGCTCATTCTGTATCTGTATAAGAATATTTTCACATGTCTTAGAACAATCTGTTCAAAAGTACTTGTATACATATTGCTTTCAGAGATATTTTTAAGATTATGTTTTTTATTATGTTAGTATTTTTAAATTATTTTAGGGTTTTAGAAAAGTAGGCAGTATGTATGTTTGTGTCTGATCTACATGATCAAAGTTGGGAAATATTATTTTGAATTTATAAGCAATTCTCAGGGGAGATGACAGTTAACAGATATTTCAGCTCTTTTGATAGTACAAAAAAATTGAACTGCCATAGGTTAAAGAAGTGCAATTTTTTCACCTAAAACCAAGGGAAGCTGGCATTTCTTGTATGAATCAATTGTAAATGTTATAAGATTCAGAACATAAAGGAACGACAGTAATCATGTACAATTGCCTCTTAACTCACTGCTTGCTTATTTCTGCATCATCTGTGCAATAGATCTTTTTATCTGTACACTGACGTGGGTTAATTTTGACATATTTTAGAGTTGGCTGCCACCTGCTGGGAGTCTGGCCTCGTTTTGTTTGGTCAAGGCAGTTTGGAGCAGCTAGAGGAGCTTGGGTTTGTGCTGACACTTTATTAAAATGGATCACTGTGAGTGTCTAAATGTAAGGATTTAGTCATAACCGATTTGAAAAGAGAAAGTACACATCCCTGCCTGGTGAAATACATTTAAACAAAAGGAAAAGGCATCCTCTTGGCTGCCTGTCATTCATAGGGATATTATTCCCTACATCAGAAAAAAATAATAAAAAATGTTGAATCAACTGAACAGCTTTCCCCTAAGGCATTGCAAAACAGCCCAAGACGCCTTTCCTTTTACCAGCGTGAATAAACTATACATAAAATCATCTATTATTCAATACAATGTAACATTTACAAAAGCTCTGCAGTATAATGACACTGCAAGAAGCTCACCCAAGAGAGTCTGCCAGCAGCTAATGAAGACAGGCTAAGCCATGTATTATAAAGACCTACAGCTTTTTGGACATTGATATCCAATGCACCAGGGAAACTGTCACATGCTTGGCCCCTTGCAGAGTCATGGCCATAATCACTAAGAATTTTATTTTTTTAATTTTTTTTACTGTTTGAAACCAATTGCCAAACATCCTTGCAGTATGCAATGGTAATGTGAGATCAAAAATGCCCAAATACTATGGGATCCCTTTTCCACTCTGCTGTACAGTAAGAAGAGCACAAATCTTAAACTATTTCCAAAGCTAGGTAATGCTAATGCTAAACCCAGTTATCCCAGGCAGCCAGATCTGTCCCAGCATTGGCTGCTTCCAGTCTTCACTGCCACTATCTCTGCCAGGAAAGGTTCTCTTTGTCTATTAAAGTTGGTTGCAGCCAAATGTTTTACTCAGCCTGTACAAATAACCCTTCACAGGATGACACAGCAACATCCTCAAGAGAAAGGTGAAAATCTTGAACTGTAGTCTTGGATTAACCCCAGGGCATAGGGAAAGCTCTTATTATGTGAAGACAGGCCTCAAAACTAAAATAAATCTCAGAGTAAGTAATTAACTATCTGCTCAGTGAAGAGAAAGGCAGAACTTGAGAACTTTCTGTTGATTAATCAAAACTCATCCAGATCACAAAGTCCAAAAGTTCTTTATACTCTCAAAGAGAAGTAGAAATCTGGTTTACAAGGGCCCAGATTATCTAACCTAGAATTCCAAGTGTAGAGCTTCACCCCAGCAGCAGCCTGGAGACACTGTAAGGGAAGATCTATCTCTATAGCAGCCTCATTTAATTCTACTTTTCTATGGTGCAGTGGGTTGACTCTGGCTAGATGTCAGGGACTCATTAAGCCACTCCACTCCTCAGCTGGACATGAGGAGAAAAAAGGTGATGAGAAACTTATGGATCAAGATAAGGACAGGGAGATCGTTCAGCAAATACCATCACAGGCAAAACAGGCCCTAGTTGGAGAGTTTAATTTCTTACCTGCCAAATCAGAGTAGTTTAATAAGAAAATAAAAACTGAATCTTAAAACACCTTTCTCCCTTACTCTCTTCTTCCCAGAAACAACTTCAGTCCTTATTTTCTCTACCTCCTGCCCCTCTATCCACCCTTATCAATACAGGGGGATTGGGAATGGGGGCTGTGGTCAGTTCATCAAAGGTTGTCTGCACAGCTTCTTCCTCCTCAGGGCTAGGACTCCTTCTACTCTCCTACTGCTCCAGAATGGGATCCCTCAGTCATCCATGAACATCTCTAATGTGAATCCTTCCTGGAACTATCTCTGCTCTGGCACCTGAAGTTGCTATCATTATTGGGCTCAGCCTTGGCCAGTGGTGGGTCTGCCTTGGAGCCCACTGACATTGACTCTGTCAGGCATGGGCAAGCTCCTGGCAGCTTTTCCAAGAAATCAACCCTATAGCCTCCCTGGTACCAAAACCCTGCCATGCAAACCCAATACACACAATCTGCCTGGCATGGCAATATGTCCAAAAGGGATGTTTGGCTACCTAGAGGAACTCTTTCATTTAGAATTGTTTTGCATGAGATTTGGTATCCACAGTTGTTCTTCTAAAGTAATGCTGATAGTTAAAACATAACTAGTGATTAGTATGCAACTATTATATACCTCCTTTAATAGATTTACATATAGAGTGAGAAGATATTTCTCTATTTTTAGATGCAAAAGTTATCTGACTATGATTGACTTAAAAGACAGATGAGATTTGATGTTCTCAAACATTATTTTGGCTTTTATGTATCAAGGTTCCATAAGATTCTGATGTCTTGAATTACCAGGAACTGTGACACAGCTTCTTAGAACCATGAAGAGATATTCTGTATTTGTGCCAGTGAAATTTAGGCAATGATTTCAGCCAATTGATTTTGTGTTTAAGCTTTATATCTCCAGTACAGTCCATGACTAAGTAATGTTTTCTGATGATGGAAACAAATGCAACAACTGTTGAAATGGGTTAGTCTAATTAGTCTTAGTGATATTAAAAAAAATTTAAAAAAATCAAGATTCCTTACATTGCTGTTAAACTACAACATTTCAGTTCAGAATTAAGGAAAGTGAGCATTAGTCAGCTCATGTTGGAGCAAAACCTAGAATTGAACATGGTAATTGCCCCTCCTACTGTTCAGTTCAAATCTAACAAGTCTCAAGCTGTTAGTACATACTTAGTGAACAGATGAACACATCATTCTGTGTCCTACCCCATGAATCAACAGAGTGTACTATCATGTATAACTGAGGAGGTGTGTTGTGAGTGTCACTGGCATGTCTTGCATCTGACACAGCTGGCAGTCACCAGGCAGAAATTTCCTCGTTGGCACTGCACTGCTGTGGTCTGGACAGAAAGCAGGAGAGCTGTCTTGTCAGGGCATGGGCTGTGAAACAAAGCTGTCCTGCAGGAAAAGAAAACAAAACCAAAAACAAAGCGCCTATTCCTGCACTGCACAATGCAGATACGCCAGGTTACTGAGAGCCCATGTCTTCCCCACCTTGCCAAGGGAAATATAAGTATACTTTTCCTGCTTTGTAGTTTCAGTTCTTCCTGTCCTTCTTTTCACCTTTATCCTTTTCCTCCATCCATCTTCTATCCCAAAGTTCACTTCAGAAACAGTAGCCCTGGGAGCAAGGTGAATATTCTTGACTTCAGTCATCAGTCTTTGCAGTGTGTTACTACGACTACCCTTCCAAGGGTGCTATAACCCTGCATCAGCTCCCTTCAGCAGCCTTCCATTGCAGTCCTTGTCATGTGTCCTGAGATACGTTTTTATCTGCTATACAAAGACGGCATACATTAACTACGTCTCCCTAGCGCAATGTCACATAACACTGTTTTATTATGCTGCCAAGCAATTCTTACCAGAAAAAAAAAAAGAGAGAAAAAGAAAAAAAGAAAAAAAGTAGCAGTAAGAGTTGTCAGCTTAGTAGTTGTTATAGCTTTGTTTTGCACTCAGAGGATATAGATGCATCTTTAGTCCAAAAAGAGATAATTTATCATCACGTGTCATCTTAACATTGAATTTGCAATTGCAATACCGTTTAAGCAAGTACCCCCTCTTGCATCCTGATTTTTTTTGTTTTCTTTTTTGTTAAATGTATCTGTGCTTATATATTCCTTATATAAGGAATGCTTAATCTATAAGATGTTCTACTTTTTAAAACCAGATTGTTACTCATATGTAAAATAGCACCAACAGTATCATTAGAATTTCCATTAATTATTTATCTTCTTCACTCTGTAGGCGATTTATGTGTTAAATTTATATTAAAAAGACTATTTTTTCAATCTTTTTTGCAAGTAGTATTTTCTATACTAAAGGCATGTCAACATTGCAGTTTAGAGCAGAAATTCCCACACTAGTTTCTGAAAGCCTAGCAGCAGTATCACAAGAGTAACTCCTAAGACAGTCTACCTTTCAGGCTAATATTAAAATAACATCATACTCTGGTTATGTTTAAAAGCCTGCTACAGAGACACATGCCTTCTGAGTTGTGATGGTAGTCACATCCAGGATATGCTTGCTAAAAATTAAAACAGCAATCTAGGATTGTAAACAACCTTTAATTCAATGAAATTCTTATGTTATTTCTTTTCTTTTAAATTTTAGGAAACATTATCTGAAATTATCATAGATTTCCTCTTCCAGTGTGATTTTGTGGCTCTTCTCTGCTTACCTTTTGTGTGCACAGCAAATTCTCTTGTAGTCAGTCAGCAAACCCGTCTGAGAAATGAGGATATTTTTAGTAGAAGTAGGCAGAAGGTAATTGATTATTTTCACCTCTGCAGTCTTTGATTAAAGACGATGTGCTTAGGGGGGAAAGTCAACAATCATTCCTAAACATATACAAGCATTTAATTGTAGTAATTAATTTATCTATACAACTCAGTGTACTTTTAAAAAGCTTCTTGAATGAGAATGAATGCCTCATCAGTCTTAAATATAACAGCCTGAAAGAACAAGTGAAGCCAGTAGAATAACAAATAGTACTGCAGAAACCTCAGGCACTTTCAGGAAACAAAGAGACATTTCCAACTCTGTGCAGAGCAAAATTATGAAGAATTTGAAAAATAAAGGCTGCAGAAGAAACATAAATTGATAGAGCCACAAAAATTAAGTACATCCTTGTACACATTGCCATGTAAAAGAGATGAAAAGAGAAGCCTTGAGATTACAGAATTGCAGAAACAATTTCGTAGGAGAGTTTGAAGAATTCAGTAGTTATAGATCCCATTTTTATAAATGTCGTGTTCCCCATCAATTTATCTGTTCACTACAAACAGGAATCGCTGTCAGTATGTGAGTCAAAGGCAGCAGCTAATGAAAAACAAACATCCAGAGAAAGGCAGTCAAGACAGATGAGCAGCAAAGACAGATAAACAGCTTCAGAAGAATCAATGTAAAAATGGCTGTGCCATTTGTGGGCAGGGTAGACAAGGCTTTGCTCTCTCCAAGCTTGAAAGGTTTACTCTTCCTGAAGATGACAGTCTAAATGCTGAAGGTAAGCAAAGTTAAAATACACTATTCTCAGGAAACAGGAAAAGTGATCAGGTTATAGATTATTGCCAGGTGACCCCAAGTGGAAATATCACATAGAGAAAACATTCTCAGCAAAAAGTTTTATGTTTTACTCGTGGATGTGGTACAAAAATGAGGTATTGAGCAGGCAGAGCTCTTGGAAAGACTCTTCTGGATGGACAGAGAACAGAAAGGACTATCTAGAGCAGAAACATGTTTCTGCCCATCTGAAAGAGGTCTTTCCTGAGTGATTTTTAATCAGCAGCTCAGTGCTAAAGATTCTCTCTCACAAACAACTCCATTTCATCAGGGTTTACTGCATACCTTACATCTCTTCTTTTTCCTCACAGGAAGAAGAGAGGATTATAGAGAACAAAAAGACAATGGAAATTAGATAAAAAATACAAGATTAGTGTTTTACTACCTAGTTTTATGCTTCCTCCAACTCCTCAATACCACCAAACTCCTTGATATTCCCTTTTAGTCAAGTGTGACAGGTAATATCCCTGACATTAGACATAAGTGCACCACATTTCTTGACATAATCAGAAATGCAGTGATATAGAGCCAATATATTAGAGATCATAACTTAGATGTCAATCACATTTGTGATGTGGTCATTTTTATCTTTTATGGTTGTATGAAGTTGCATGCATTTCTGAGAGACAAGAGCAATCAAGTTCATCTAGAAGAGAATTCCTGGATTCTTCAGAGTTTTTTCTCAAAAATTAAATCTAAAATCATAGAATTATAAAGTCATTAAGGTTGCAAAAGACCTCCAACATCAACCAACTTTTGACCAAACACCCCTGTGCCAGCTAAACCTCAGCACTGAACTCCACATTCACTCATTTCTTGAATACTTCCACTCATGGTGACTCCACCACTTCCCTGGGCAGTTCCATTGCCTGACCACGTTTTCAGTGAAGAAATTCTTCCTGATATCCAACCTGAAACTCCTCTGGCATAGCTTGAGGCCATTTCCTCTTGTCCTGTCACTTGTTACCTGGGAGAAAAGGCCAACACCCACCTGGCTACCAACCTATTTCATGTCATTGTAGAAAGTGATAAGGTCACTCCTGAGCATTCTTTTCTCCAGGCTAAACAAGAAGAGATAAGAAGACCTTCAAACAGTTTTTTTACTTTTTTTTTTTTTTCCTTTCCATATATAAGAATTTCAGCAAAGTGAATGGCAGGATATTTTCTTAAATTTTTTTTTTGTAAGAAAGAGAATGCTTGAGTGATTTCAGTTTGCGTTGCTGTAGATATTAATGTATTTGCAGTCTTTTTTTTTCTTTCTATTGGTATAGGACTTGTTAATATTTATAAATCTGCTGTAAATATCCAGAAAACTCTTATTTTCTCTGAGGAGAAAACAGAAGTTTTCTGCAGGAGGCTGAGCTGCTGCTATGAACAACTCACTGGCATTATTTCCACAGGCTCCTGAAGAGCAGCCAGTCCCAAGGTGGGTCCTATCACCTGATCCAAATGACATAGTTCCAACCTGAGCAGATTACTTCATTTTTCCTTGAAATGATGTAGAAATTCAAAATCCTGAATGTACAGTCTAGACTTTAATAATAATTCTATTAATAACTCAGTTGTATTTTTTTGTCCTATAGTCTTTCCTAGTAAAATGAAAATATGAATACATTGAAGTTTCATTATTTTATGCCATCAAAGTTTATATTTAAATATAGATCTAATGGCCCCTGTGATTGCAGGCTACATTTGTTGAAACAGTATGTCAGAAGTTAATAAATGTGCTTGGCAAGAACAAGGAAGGTCTCCCTAGTGCAGAAATTCACTTTCACATGAAGCTGGACAGTTGATGGTGGAGCTCAGAAAACAATAGGTGAAGAGAAGTGTTCAAGTCTGAATGTATCTTTGAAGAGAATTGAGGGTTTTTAGGCTCATATAACTCAGATGGGGTGCAGCAGTTTTATCTGGTTTTGCTATACACAACAGGAGGAAAAATGCTGCAGTTAGGATAAAAACAAGAGTCAATGCAAAAAGTAGCAGTTTTGTTTGTGACATTTCATGTGGGCTAATGGATGTTGATGAATGACAGAACAGATTAAATGTTTTCCATTATTTTACTGTACCTACAGGCAGGTGCCTAGGGCTTTTATTTTATTTGCTCTACTGGAATCCTTGGGTTGTATATAAACCATTATACTAAGGCTGGTACTGAGGCAAATACCAATTAATGAAATCATTAGCCATGGCTAAAAAAATATAAATAACTATTTAGCTTGGCTTGGTACCAAAACTTCATATAACTATTGTATCAATAATGTAATACTGAAATTCAGCAATGAATATATAAAATGTACAAAAATGAGCAAAAATGAGCAAAAATGAGCAAAAATGAGCAAACCATTATCTGTCATATCAGGAAAGATGCAGATGCACCATTTATTAAATTGCTAATGAGAAAAACAACCCTGGACAGATGTTTGTCTTTTTTTGAAAATGAGAATAGATATTTGGTCTAATGGGCTGAGAACTAGAAAATAGCAAAAGACACAAGCAAAACAGAGTGAAAGAAAAGAGTACAATTCTTTAGAACAGGGCAAACCAAAATAACTATATACTTATGTTTATATTTGTATACAAAATTCTGCAGTATAAAGCAGGTTGTAAAGAAGTTGTTACCCTTTAACCAGAGCAAAGACAACAAATATCAACACAACAACATGTTTCATGTAAATAACCTGCAATTAGTAATTTAAAGTACCTTTAAAAATGCGAGTTTATTATTGGGAAAGTTTTCATAATTTGAAATGTTTTTCATATATATTATTTATATATTATTTCATAAAGTTTTTTAATTATTTGTATGTTTGGGATTTTAATTCATGCTTGAATTTTTGGAACAAAAATCTGTAGATTACAAACCAGTTTTTTCTTTCTTTGTTTGTTTTTTTAACACAGTTAATATTACAACACTGGGGATTTCCCCCCCCCACCTTATATTCTGAAAAAATATTTGGTCCTTAAATTATACTGTAAAAATGTTGCAAATATATTCTTAGCACAAAATTTTTCTCTGTGCATGTTGAAAGCAACAAAAAAGAATTTGTCATAAAGCTTTGGGAAAGGAGGTTGCGTTCCTGACCTTGGAAGAATTAGCCAGACCACAAAACAAATAACTAAGGACATCCTTGGACATGGAGAGCAGCCAGGTCCAATTAAGATGGGTCCCAGACATGAATAGTCACTAATGAAATCATTTGGGAGCAAGCAAAGCTCTGGGTCCCCTTAGAGGATAGGAATGCTGAGAAAGTTGAGAGTTTTATATTTATATCTCTTGTTGTTATTAGGAGTAATCTTACAGTAGGTTGTAGGAATGGCAATAGTGTTTGTGCTAACAATAAAGTTTTATAGAGGGGAATTTCTGAGCAGAGGTACTGCCTGGATATACTTCAGAGAAACTCCAAGGCCCATGGGGGATGAATTTTGCCTGAAAGAAGAACTGAGTTTGAACACAAACATGGATTTTTCCTTTATTTAATACTGGGAAAATTATATAAAATTCTTTTTGAGGGCTCTGAGGAGAGTTAAATGGGGTTATCAAACTATGAATCCAAGGCTGAACAGCTAGTGTGAAACTCTAGGGTTTCTACTTGTGGAAAAACCACAGTCCCATAAGTCAGCAATGGCTCACTTGGCTTCAAATGAAGAAAACTACCTGCTGTGGGAAGTGCTTGTCTTTCTGGTGCACAGCTTTAGTTAGATGCACCTTATGGGGAGTTTCTTTCTGCAAATCTAGATGCACTAGGTGTTAAAATTATAACTCATGTGTTGCTTTCCTTAACCAGCAAGAATTATATTAAACTCTGCTGAGACACTCACTCTGTAAACGTGCAGGTGGTGAAATAATGAACCCAAGCTGTGATCTTGTGCCTTCAGAGAAGTTTGCTTGTTTCAGTATATTTTCCATACTTTAAGCAATAAGACTAGAAGTTCTGCTCTGTAGATGCTTCCTTTCATGGCACCCCTTAGCTTCTGTATTTCTGAGCACTGCTAAGACAAGATCAAACTACAGCTGGACTCCCGTCTTTATGGGTAAAGCAGCAACCACCTGATTCCACTGCCTGCCAAAAATTGTGGAATGCACACTTTTATTCCTGGAAACTAGTGAAATTATCAACCAAATAATAATTAGAGTGATTGTAAATATCTTACATGGTGAGATTGGGAGTAGAAATAGAAATTTAAATTTCCATAGCTTTCAGTCTCAACCTGCCACTCAACTAAGCAGTAAGCAGTACTGTTGGCTAAAGCAGCACCCGGATTTTGGCAGCTGTGAAGGATATGAAGCCAGAAGAGAAGGGCTGCTCCTGAAGTGAAAAGTAGCAGCTGATAACATAAATTACTGCCATGATATTTGGATATGAGTAATCTGAGTAGACAGAATCAACTCTTGTTGGAAGCTCTAATCCCAAAAAGAAAGAAGCAGTTCACAAAAAAATGTGTGACAAGTGTTTGAAAGACTAGAAATAGGCTCATGTTATACAAGTTTTTATTCCTTAGTCTGTTAGTATTTTTTAACCTAGCAAAAATATTAATAAAACAAAAAAACCTAACTACTTACTGCAGATTTTGTTGGTTTGATTTTATTTTATTTTACTTGCAAGATGACTCTTTCTAGGTTTTGAGCATGGCATATTGTTCTTTATATAAAGGAATAACTTTTTTTTTAAGTATTGCTTCAGGTATTCCATATGTGAAATAGACTTCTTTTTGCACACCACTTTACTAAAACTTGTGTTTCTCAAAATAGAATCTCACTGACTGTAGTTTTGGGGCTGAATTTTGCTTGATCTTTAAATTTTGCCACACTAAAATAGTTCTGAAGTATACCTAGTAACTTTCTGCCTCTCTATGCTACTTCTGAATGTTATAAGAAATAAGGAAAATAACTCAATAAATGCAGTTGTAAATAAAGATATCAGTACCTTTTAAGTATTTCAGCTGCTACTTGACTATAAAAGGTTATCCCTTCCTGAAAGTGAGATATCAGCCTCTTATTGATGACTGCCCATGATACATGTTCTGGTGCTATATTTTTGAAAGTTCTCCAAAAATGATGCTGGCTTGTGTAAAGCAAAAAATCAGCTTGAGAATATCAGAAAAGTCATGGGAAATCTGGAAGGGGCTGGAAGGTCAAATGTAATTCTGCCTGCTTCCAGCTGGCTTCCCACTGTGTAGGCTGCTGTGAGAAAAGTTCCAAGAAGGATGGAGTTTGGGACCAAACAGAGCCCTGTATGTGTAGTACACACGAGTCTGGCCATGCATATTCAAGGCTTCAGACTGGAACACAGATATGAAACAGCTGGCCATATGGAGCAACCAACATTTGGTATCTGACTTGCAGAAACTAATGGACCAAAAATGTCAGTGTAAAGTCACTGTCCTATCCTGTGCACAAACATTGTGATGCTGAGCTCTCAATAACAAAATACTCCATTTTTTACAATATGTATTTGGGGAATGAATAAATTGTACCTTGTCCTGGGTTTGCCCCCCCTGGGACATACCTTTGGACCCCAAAACCCCTAAGAAGGAATATAAAAATCCAAAATGGTTTAGTTTTGTGAACTGTTATCTCTGAAAAGTTAGCCTTGTTATTTGAAAAGCCTTCTATAAAAAAGGTCAAAAAGGTCATCAGTGTTATTTTCATCATTTTTTTGAAGACCTAATTCACTAAATATTTTGTAAATATACAAAAGGCTGCTCAAACTTCTTGCATTGGAGCATGTCTGGCTCATTTTATATTGTAACTTGGAATTGCTAGCTTCTTTAATATTATATCAGAAATACCATGCAACACAAAGTTTAACCACTCTTTTGAAAATGCTGTTACTTACACCAGCATCTAGTATACATTTTCAAGCAGACATTAATTTGAAACCCAAGGGCTTGTCTGCTAAGTGTATTATTTTGTAAAAGATAAATAAATCTTGAGTTGAGAAACAGTAAATATTCCTTTACCAAGTTCATTTTAGTATCAAGTTGTTAAAACACATTTTATTCTTAGGAACTGTACTAATTTCTTACAAGAGTATTTTCCTTTCTGTGTGTGGTATCTGGTTAGGCAGCTCCCTAGCATGACAAGATGGCATAACAAGAAAAAAATGAATATAGATTGTTTTTCACAAATTGTTTTTTTTTTCTTCTGAAAGTTTCTTGAGCCACAGAAACTTTGGAAAAGCAGGATGAAGTCAGATTATTTTTGCTGTCTATCTTCTGATTAATTGGACAGAAAAAATAGGAAATTAAATTAAACTTGTTCTTGTTGGAGTCCTTCTAGCTCAACAGTGAGCTAAGGGAAAGAAGTAATAACTAGCACTTCCACAGAAATTTGTAATTATGTGAGAAATGGGTGACTATGCAGTAAATGATTTTCTGATTCTTAGGATAAAATAACACTGTAAAAAAAAAAAAAGAAATAACTCTGTCTTTCATATATATATGTTTACACACAGAATATCACTGGTTGAAACACATTAATATTTTGTTTGTTTCATATTTTAAAGGCTATAAAGGAATTTTTTCCCTTGGATTATTCTGACAAATGTACAGCATCCCATAATGCAATTAGTGAAATAACTTCCTACAATGAAGCCAAATACATGCCATATGTCTTCTAATGCTGCATACTCATTAATCTATTTCAACTTTCACTTTTCCTCCTCTATTCCCTTTGCTGTTCAGATGGGTATAAGTGAAGTACTCCTTTTTGGGTTTTTTTGAAGCCTATATTTTGCTTTTACCTTAACGTGGTCTGTGTTGTATCCTTCAAATTAAATTTTAGGGTTTGAAGTTACAATGTGTGGTAATACAGGGGAGAGAATATACTCCTCACTAGCAAATATGATTTTTTCAGCACTCAAAATCCAGCTGTGCACATGCTGTGAGCTACCCAGAAAACATCATGCCTGGGACCTGGGAACTTAATGAATAATACTCTTGCATCTCCTGTGTTGTCAAATAATAAGAGTCCCCTCTGCATTATGAGTCCTCGGGCACAGTATGATGCTGCAGCCCTAGAAAATATAAACCATTTTTCTTCTGTCACTAACTACCCACCTGGGTATTATCTGAGTATTATGATGACCTAGGAGACTCCAAGTCATAAAAATGGCTCTTGCCACTCTGGCTATATATCTGACAGAAGACTAGCAGCAGTTAAATTTTCTTAGGGAGAAAACAACAAAACAAACCAAAATTACTAAACCTGTGTCTCATTTTATAGACAAAGATGTTGAAAGATCAGGACAGTCTTTGAAAAATAGAACAGTGTGCACATGTCTTTTAAGCCCCAGCTTACAGCTAAACACAATTCAGAAACTTAGGAGTTCTAGTAATACTGATATGTGTCACTCAAAAGTGACTCTTCCAGGATGGAAAGGGAGAGGAGAGGCGCTTAATTAGAATAATTAAACTCTCCTTGACTTCAACTTATTTTTAACTGTCTAGGAAAAAAGGAAGATTTGGTAGAGGGGCTCACATGTACTGTTTTAACTCTGCTCAAGGCTTTTCTTCAACATCAGTGTTACCATGTGTTCAGAGTAGAAGACTTTGTAATTACTTCAAAACCTGGCTAGGTCAACTTAAAGTTATTGGTTAATTCTGTTCTAGTGTGAATTTGGGTTATATGTTTGTTTTCTTTTTTCTCTTCTTTCTTTCCTCTTTCATGTAAGAGTACTTTCCAGTGAAATGTTGAAAGTTCAAGCCAAAATAAGACAGAAATTACTGTTTCCACTCTATGCACCCTGCTCTAAATACTAAAAAGTTAGTGCTAAGAATTAAAAGATTTGCAGACCTTAAAAAATGGGCTGCTGAACAAGGCGTTAGCAGGGACTTTCAGGAGTGTATTGCTGGAATCTTGCCACTCGATGGCACTCTGTGTTCTCCTGTTTGCTCGAGGCCCAGCGCTGTCATCCACCCAGCTCCTGAAACTCCTCCAAGCCAGCAGCAAGGCACAAGCAACTCTGAAGTGGTCTGCCAGAGGAGATGTGCTTGGGAGGGTAGGAAAGGCTTTCCTTTTTGTTCTTTCCCCTGCCCCCATGGGAAGAGTCAGGGGTTGTTACTGATTCATCCTGCGGTATGGAACTATTCTGCCCTCAGTCTGAGCCAAAGAAAAAGTATAGGTCTCCCATCTTGAGTCAAAGAAAAAGTATAGGTCTCCCTTCTTGAGTCAAAATTCTTTTGTTTTTGCTTATGACTGGTTGACTGCTGCCAGCCAGAGAAGGTGAGACTTGCACATGCTCTGCCGTCTCTTAGGTTTCACAGATTAGTTTAAGTGACTTTCCATCAGAGTACTACTAGAGCAAACGCTTAAGCATTAAAACAAACATGAAGACATATCTCAAGCATTTCTACTTCTGAAGGAATCTGAGCATCTATTTCTTAAATAACAGTCCCTATAAACAAATATGCACTTGGATTTGGCTCCTCTAGAGAGGAGAGCTGTGCAGGGAAACAGGAGGGGGAGGTGGGACGGAGGAGGAAGGGGCACAATTGTGCAGGATGGGACTAATAGCTCCCAGGTGATATTTTTATTTTTATTTTTATTTTTATTTTTATTTTTATTTTTATTTTTATTTTTATTTTTAATTTTAATTTTTTATTTTTATTTTTATTTTATTTTTGTTTTTATTTTTGTTTTTATTTTGTTTTGTTTTATTTTTGTTTTGTTTTTATTTTTATTTTTCAGCTTTAGCTTTCACACTGTAATCTCTTATCGAGTAATTCAATATTAGCCTTGAGCCTTTATTAAGGAATCATAATCTAGAGCTTTTATAACTATTTTCTTTGGAACTGATACAATTTTTTTTTCTGGTTACCTCTGTTTTTCATTAATTTCTATAACCTTGTCAGTCAAGAAATATTGACTCTTCTGATGTTTTTCATTTTCCCAGGTCTTAGTTGAATATACCATCAGATCAGAATAATGTATGATATAAGTTGGTGGGACTTGCCAAACTAAATGTGGTTATTTTGTTTTGCCTGTTAAGCTTTGTAAGTTACTGACCAAATTGCTGTTTTTCAGGTGAATTTCAGGAAATGTTTGTTTCCTCCTAATACAGTTGAGTTATGTGCTAGTAACTGCCGAAAGTGATGCTGAAACACAAGTCATTAGAAATAAGCCCTTTTATTGATCTTTTAGACTATGTATATATTCATGTATCTAATTTACCAGCTGCATTGTTCTAGGCATTTATTTGTGTGTGACATTCCCTAAGAGTAAGGTTTGTAGTAACACATGCAGACATTTCTCATTTGTAAAAACATGCCTGGTGGATATTATAAAAAAATTATAAATTTAAATAATCACTGTCATAAACTCTGTTCTTTATGGCAGCTTGGATATGGTCATACAATCTTACAGAAGTGCACTAACACAGCCTATTAAGTGACTACCAGGACTGTAATACTACTGAGGTGTGGTAATTCATGCTGGATATTCTGAAGACCACCCAGCCTGCAAAATGTGACACATTAGCTCAGTGTCCTGCTGCTGTATTTAACAGCAGGAGGTGGCAAAGAGCATGTATGTAGTAGTTACTGGAGCTTAGAGGTTACCTTGTCACTACCCCTGTTTGTGAAACTTGAACTGAGAGGCATTCAGTTGTGCGCTCAGGACTGAATCACAGAGAATTGTTTCATTCAATGGTTAAATCCAAGCCTTGAGTCTCATGAGAACTACACAAAATGGTTTATTTGGGCCAACAAAAGATTATGAAGTCTGAAGTTTAACTTGAGGACAAGAGGGCAAGAAGAATGGTCATTTCTCATCTTGTCAGCATGCTAAGATGACAGTGATGACAGATGATTTCCAGACATTTCTGTACCATGTTCTGGTACAACTTCACAAGAATACCTTTTCAATACTATCTCTTTTTAACTACAGCTGAGGGAATATGTGTTCAAACATCACTTAAAATTCAGCTGAACCTTGAATGACAGAGATATTCTGGAAAAACTTTGGTGTAGCACCATCTGCACTTTGCCAGAAATGTAGTTCTAGAATTCTTTGTGGAAGAAACAATATCTGCGTTTGGTAGATCATTTAACAGCACTAACCTCTAACTTTTTAGATCCAATCTCAGAAGGATTTTAGAGTTTAGGATTTTAATAATCAGATAATACTGGGAGAAACAGTCATCTGAGAGCACTGTTGGTCTCAGATTATAAAACTCAGGAAACTAATCTTGGCACTGAGAGCAATGGAAGTTTCATATAGGCATGGAAGGACTAATTTCACTTTGTACATTTAATTTCTGCTCAAACTGTTTTCTTTCTTTATTTTTCTTGATCTGGAGTACTCGATTTATAGCTTACTGGTTAGACAAAAAAAAAATTCTCATGGTGGTAGTTTTAGGTGTATTTGGGTCTTTTGTTGTTGTTTTTATTTTCTAATCCAGTACCTAACATGAATGGGAATGCCTCAGGCTGTCACTGTGCAATGGATGATGTATAATAGCCATGAGCTCTGACACTTAAAGGGAATAAGCCTGCAAAGATTTGGGAGATTATAATTAGCCATTTAACAACAACAGGTGACAAAACAAATGCTTCAGTTTAGTTGTAAATTTTATTTCCAGCTTGTCCTACTGAAAGACTAGGGGCAAAAAGCAGTAAAAGCTTTGTTTCCATCCTGCCCACCTAAGAAAGTACATGATGATCAAAGCTCTAGGAGGAGAGAAATGCAGCTTCAATTTAAAATTAATAAATCTTCAGTCATGAAGGTGTGTTGCCATAACAGCCAACTTCCTTTTCCATGGAGGAGCTAATCTATACCTGCTGATCCAGCAGAGCTTTTTGTTGCCTCCATATTATGAGATTATTTAATACATAACAAGAGCCTTGTATCATGACAACATTAGGGCTAACCAAAATGCAAGTTAGTAATAATGTAGTTATGAGCTACCCTGCACGTTCAATAATGTCTTACTTTCAAAAAGAAAAAATGTGTTCAGATTTACAGCAAAGCTATGGATTGAAGCAGTAAACAAACATGATTCTGTCACACCCTTTGGCAGCTGAGACAAAGTGATATCGTCAGCTCTGCCTTGCATGCCCCAAGTCACATGTTGTTTGTGACTCATTTCATTTCCACAACTGCCTCTATTGTTCTGCAGGGCACAACAGTATGAAGGGATGTCAATTGAGAAGCAAGAAACAACTATTGCATTGTTAGATGGAAAAAAATAAATTTATAAGTTATTCATGCTTCTGTCTTTTATGATCTCTTTCTAAAGACTATGAAACTGTTCTTGGTAAGAAACACTTCTCTTGTTTCTCATGAAGATGGTAAATGAACCCTATATTTTTTATTTTAGTTATAACTATTGCTATTTTAACTTGTTTTCAGTTAGTGGTTACTGCAGGTAAAGCAGTTCATAGGGGAAGGGAGATGGACGGTGATTGCAGCTTGTGTCTTCCCTTGAAAGCATTGATAATGCAATGAAATAATCAGTTGATTTTCATATGAAATCGGAGTTTCTTGCCTTGTAGTTGTGGTACTGGAATCATATTACTGCTTTTCTTTCTAGGTGCTCTACAGTTTTGCCCAAAACCAAGAAGATTGCAGAGGAGAGGCAGAGGAGAATTTGATTCAGAATTTATGAAAGATCTATTTTTCTAAATAATTTGCCAGAACAGTATCAATTGCTTACTCCCCTGTTATTTCTCATTTGCAGAAATGCTGATTTTGGTTAAATGTAAATGGTGGTAGTTGACGGCCAAAACATGGTTAAGTTGCTGTTCAAAATCTACCTACTCAATATCTAAAGGAGAACAGTATCAGTATTGTCAATGCTAGCATATGAGAGATGCTTAGCTGTCATCTTTTGCAATGGTGATTTTTTTTGCAATAGCTGTAGGTAAATGCTTTAAAAAGGGAAGTTGTAAAAATTACCATTGAGTGATTAATAGTAATAAAAGTCTTACAGCAGACAGAATCTGTTTCTGGCAGCTGGAGTGTCAGGTACTGTCTAATATTTGCTCCATTTATCGTTATTTGTCAGGTGTCAGTAGGTGTCTTAGAAATGGTCTCTGTGTCCTGACACAGCGAGCAGTGATTGCAGAGTGTTGGGTGTCATTTTTGCTTTCCATTACACACAGGACTGGAGGGTTTAAGCTGATAAGGAGCCACAGTAGTGCTGGGCATAAGGCTAAAGTCATCTAGGTTTGGTTCTTAAATCATGTTGTAAACTTTAAGAGGGCATTTCAATACCTTGGCATATCTGTAGGCTGCCCCAGTAGGCTTGATGATTCTTGTTAGTGCTTGTATCAATGATTTTTTTTCCTCCAATTTTCTTAAGTAATTTTCCCAGGTGTTTAATAACTTTAGATTTAAGTGGTTAATATTCTTAGTGCTGTCTCATAACTTACTGGTAGATAAGCATTTAGAGATGGAAAAAAAGTGTTACCCAACTGGAATTTAACAAGTTTGAGTAAAAAACCATATCTTTCATGGCTGACACTTGAGAAGGAAGATGATTCAATGAAGGACGCACTAACATAAAGATGAAGTGTAAAAATATTTTGTGTTGGAATATTCTGTTTTGCTAAGACCTGAAGATCTGGGCACTACTGAATTGCACATCAATATGCATGTTTGACATATCCAATATAACTATTAATTTATATCCTTGAATTGCTAATGAAAGTGAGGTATGATAGATATTTGGCAGGAATGTATTATAAGGTTTAAAACTAAAAATAAAAAAAAATATCAACAGCTGAATCTTCTCAAAAATTATTGCTGGCTTGTTTGCATTTCTCCTCTGAAGAAGCTCCTTTCCTACTCGAGGGTTTCATTTTTGCTGTAGCTGTAAGAACTCACAATAGCTATCTTAAAATCTATTTGCCTTAAATCTTGCTGGCAAGAAAGCTGAACTCTAAGACCAACATCATTAATTACCATTCTTCTAATCTGTGTTGACTTTTTTAAAGATTTGAAAACAGAGTGTCTTTCCGCATAGGTGGCAAGGTGTTAAATCTCAAAGGAAATGTTATATGTTTGATGATCTCTGTGGGATCACAGAGGTTATATCCTGATTAGACTGCAAGATCTTCTTGAGCAAGAGCAGATAGAACACAGTGTCCTGCAATAAAGCATGTATTCAAAGTGGATTTTTGTATTTGAAAACTGTGTAGTGCCTTCATATTTCTCCTCTGCTTCAGAATCCTGTCATGTGAACCCAACTGTGTCTGATTATATGTTTCCACTTTGTTTCTGACACTCGAAATCTGTTGTGGAAAAACTACTGAAAATCGAGGCAGGAGGTGGACATATAAATACTATCGGGTAGGAACAACTCCCTTGGGAATGTGAAGCGCTGTACAGAATTATGTGAAAATAAATTTGGAATAAAAAGCAGAGCAAGTAACAATACGGCCAAATGGATATAGTCCAGATGTTCATTTGCAACACAACTCGCTGAGTAAGTTATAATTAGAATATGAAGGCCAAATACATGATAAATAAATCTTATAACAGTCCTTGTCACTAAATAAAAAAATATTTCCTCTCTTAACATCCACTTATGTTCTTCATCTTGCTTGTTTCATCTATTTCCTTGGTCTTGCAAGCTCTGAAGTTGCAAGATGTTATGTTACCATGGAGTCCACCATAGAGCACCTGAAGCTGTAGCTTTTAAAAGATAAATAGATAATAATTCTTCTGTGAACTTTTGTGACTCATTGAATTCTGAGGTCAATAAATAATAAAGAAGGGGAGAGAGAGGGGAAGGGGGAGATGGAGGAAGTTCCAGACCTGCTACTTCTAGCTCCCATCCTGGTTTCTTAGAATATGAAAGCAATCTAAGCTTTCTTTTGGTTTTCTTTCTCTGAGTTTCTTTTTCTTTCACTGTTACTAAGGATAGCTTAGTAAAAAACAGTTTGGCAAAAAACAAGAAGACAGCTTTTGAAAATATGATGGAAGTTATGGATACAGCCTCCTTCATGTAGGGTATGTACCTAGGAGCAATGTCCAGTAGTACAGAACTGGATTTAGGTTGCACTTTGCAGCTAACAAACAGATATTGTTTGCTAATAAATCAAGTGGTAAATCTGACCTTTTTTCTTTTTAATCTTCTACAGTTATATTAGCAATGTGATGGGGGTGGGGAGGGCACTGTGTGGAACATATCCCCTTCAATGAAACCCTGAGCATTCCACAAGGTATGGTTATGAAGCAGTTCTGAAGCCTTGGAAATGTAGGAACAGCTAGGGTGGAAGCAACTTCTGGAGCTATCAGCTAAAGCTGCTTTTTAAAGAAAAGCTAATTTTAAAGGTAGATCAGGATTCTTCACTTTTCTTGCAGGTCTTCAGATATGGAAAATCCAGACTGCTCTGGACTCTTACTTTGGTGCTTAATTACTTTCATTATTTAGATAATTTTCTTTATATCCAATGTAATTGTTGTTACTCACTGCTGTCACCTTGACCTTTTGCTCTGCTTCTCTGAGCAGGGTTCAGTGTCCTCTGTACCTCTCCTCATAGAATGCATCCAGTCTCTCCTTAGCCACCTCTTTTCTAACCTCAACAAGCTCCATTCCCTCAGCCACTCCTCACCAGCGCCAGGTGGAGGGGAATGACCCCTTCCCTTAGTCCACTGCCAGTTCTCTCATTCCAGCCCAGTGAGCACAGCTGAGCCCAGTTCACTTGCTCTGTGGAGTCTGGGGTTATTTTTTGACTGCTTGTTTACACGTCACCTCTTAAAGAAAGTCCATTCTGTGTATTAAAAAGAAAAAAAGTCAAAAAACAAAAGATGCAAAAAAGGCAAAAAAAGCTAAACCATTACAACCTCCAAACAAACAGAACCCCCAACAAAATACACCATCATCTGTTGCACATTTTTCAGTCTTTGCATTGTCTGTATGTTGTGGGAATTTTTTTTTTTTTTTCTTACCGCTACTTGGAATGATGCTAGAGTATACTAGAAAATTATTTCTTCACTGTTTAAAATTAGTTTTAATGGATTAATTATACAGAATATAAAATCTTAAAATCAGTCTTCTACAGCTAAATTCAGTTAGTTCCCTCAGCCCCTAAAATGACTGTGAAATGAATGTCTTTAAGACTATATATATTAAAATTTGCACTCGACCCAAAACTTATCACAATAATAGCTAGAGGAAAGACAACTTAAAGCAAGTAAACTAGGTCATAGCAATTTGCAAATATCTGAAAAGCTTTATACAATGATGGTAAAACCTAGACTTCTAAACAAGGCAAAAAAGAGCATCAGGATGTGAACAAAAGAAGGAACATAATCCCTAATAAGAAGAAAAAAAAAAAAGAGAGAAAAGAGAAGAAAAGAAAAAGAAAAGAAAAAGAAAAAGAAAAAGAAAAGAAAAGAAAAGAAAAGAAAAGAAAAGAAAAGAAAAGAAAAGAAAAGAAAAGAAAAGAAAAGAAAAGAAAAGAAAAGAAAAGAAAAGAAAAGAAAAGAAAAGAAAAGAAAAGAAAAGAAAAGAAAAGAAAAGAAAAGAAAAAAGAAAAGATAGGAAGAATGGTCTCTAAATATTGGTCTTAGTTCTGGTTTTGGCTACGTTAATTTTCACAGAATCCAGGAGAGCAAAAAAAATTCCCCTTCTCAAAGGTCACTAAGAAAGATTTGAGATGGAATTCATGGGAAACAGGAAACTCAGGGAATGTTTCAATATTTTCATATCAGTCTATGAATACCAAAGTGAAAGTATTTATAATCTGTTTAGTTTTTCATGAGAAATGCAGAAGCTTCAGCAGTATCAAGAGTTATGAATACTTTCCAGTGTTTTGAAGCAAGACAGCAAAGCTGTAGTCCATTCTTACCTCTGCCACATGGCCATGGGTTTAGATTTATTCTATGAGATAATTATTAAATTTACCTATGTTTCAGGGCTGTTTTTTAGTTTGGTTGTTTTTTTGGGGTGTTCTTTTGTGACTGCAGGTGGATGGGTATTGCTCGTGGGGTTTGGTGGGAGTTTTTGGGTTTCTTTAAGAACAAGTACTCCGAAACAGAGCATGAAGTCTGCAAACCTGGACCTGTTCAAATCAGTGATAGAGCCCTCAATACCACAGGGTCATGATTTTATCCAATAATCAGAGGTCTTCATCCTTACTTTAACTGCCTATAAATATATAAAAAAACAGAGCTTGATTTCAGGAAGATAGCCTTTCTTGAGTTTAATCTCAATCTGCCCAATTTTCCATAAAATTTGAGAACTCTCTTCTTCCTCCTGGCTGAGCTTTCACCTCAGCTGATGATTTGGACTACAGTCTGTATTCTGCAGAGTGGTGTGTGTTTGAAAGCTCTGCCACTCCACACAGCTGCCCAGGGGTGGTCAACAATCAGCTCTGTGGTTGAATGCACTGCTTGAATTTGAGTTTTTTGTCCAGCAGTCTTAAAGCTTCAAGGATGGAGACTGCAGTGTCCTTGGGGAATTTGCTCCAGTGTTTCTGAAGGAACAAGATGTTTTTACATTTCAGCTTGAACCTCCCAGACTTCAATTTTTGGCTATGGCAGATCATTCTTATTGCTCTCAATTTCTCTTGCCTGTAGAAAATTCTTAAAGCCTAACACTGATGAGGGAAAAATAGAAGCTTCAATTCTGATACCTGTACCTAGATTTTTGTGAACTGGAGTCTCCAGTACTAAATGCTTTAATATCCAGACCCATATACATTCTGAATTTTTTTTTCCTTTCTAATAGTTTTCTATTTCATGTAAAATGATTACATAATAATTTAATATGTAGACATTTTTTCCTGTTGTCTGACCCTGGCAGTTTTCAATTGAGTTCTGGTTTATACTTTAATGAATAAATGGCTTGAAAACAAACAAAAAAATTTGTGAGTATGAAATTAGGAATTACCCTTTGTTTTTTTCATTTCTTACCTTATTTGTCAGCACATGCTCTACAGAATAGGGCAGTGAGAATGCTTTCCTGGATGTCATTTTAGCAGAGTTTTGAGAATGGTAGCTGTCCTCCACAGTGCCATGAGAAGTGAAGCAGTTCTCACTTTGAAATGTTAAGTTATATAATCAAAAGAAACTTTACCAGACAAACTGAGTGTTCTGAATAAATAAAAACTTTTTCACTCTTCAGTATTCTTTTTGATTCATTATTGCCCTGTGGTAGTTTAGAAATAGTAGTGTTTTCCTTATTTCTGCACCAGCCTGAAACCTAACAACCATCCTCTGGCTTGGTAAGAAAGGAAAATTTCCAAAAAAAATTATATTTAAAAGAACAAAAGCTATCCTGTTCATTTTTATAACTGTGGAAACATATTATACCTTTCAATTAAGTGTAAGGAAAGGTGGTCATAAGACAGGAGGTTAAACTCTTGTAGAAAGGAATCTCATTAATGTGTATTCGGTTGCTCCCGTTTCAATACCTGGTTTTCGGAAGAGATGAGATACAATTATTCTTGCTTACAGTAAAACTAGGGTGCACAATTCCCTGGGTTCCTGTAAGAACTGATGCTGCTGTTGAAATATTAGATGTGATCCAAAGAGAGGAAGCGCTGCCCACGCATGGAGGGCAGGAAAGGTTAGATGTAACTATTCAGTCAATGAAAAAACACGGAATCCTCACAAAAAGGGTTTGAAAATTACTTCATCCGCAAGCTGTAAACAAACTTATCCTAGCAACAGAATCCATTAAGGGTTGTATTGACATAAACACCATAATACTTGGGCTTAAGAACTGTGCTCTTAGTAAAAGTTTGGAAAGCAGTTTGTTCAATGGGGTAAGCAGTAAATTAGTGCAGTGATGCATCCCCAGAAAAACTGTAGAAGGAAGAGCATGTCTTTTTTATTGAACTTTCTAAGAAACTTATGGTGTCATTAACTAAACACCACATACCATGTCAGTCATGAAGTCAACTGAAAAATGCAGAAGTTTTTGCTAGTCTTCACTGCAGCACTTTATGGGACTTTTCCTCATTGCAGTCTTGTATTTCATATACAGCAGCAGAGAAATATGGTTAAAAAAATAATTTGAAGGACTGAAACCCCTTAATGGAGCAAATATGCACAGAGGTGTTTTAACTATTTCTCAGTGCAATACTGTTCGTTGTGTCCCAGTCTATTTGTAGCATTTTGGTCCATCTTGTATTTTTTTCATTATCTTCTTCACTACAGTTATATGACTTTCTAAAATTATTGTTTTGATGGGAAAACTATGCTTATGGTAAATATGTTGGCCTAGTCTCCCCAGATGGTATTACTAAGGCTGCATTGCCAAACCTCTGCAACAAAAATATTTCTTCAAGTTATTTATGTCATGGTACAGGATGACATTTTTAAATAGACTGTCTAAAAAACCACCTTTAGGTACACTTCTGCAATCTCTAAAGAGTTAGATATATCTAAAGTTAGATACACCAGGTGACTCCATAGAGGGTTGCTCCAGGTTCTCTTTTGAGAGCCCTTGTTACAAGGAAATGTGAAGTATGTTCCTGATGAATAATACCCCTGAGAGGCAACAAGATCTCTGCTGTTTTCCTAATGATCAGAAGAACTGACTGCACACAAAAGCCTTTATATCACCAGAGTAAAAGGTGATAGACACTACACACTATCACTGTCTTACTGAAATACAGAATCCATATTAGCTCAGTGCCAGTTGTCCACATGATCTGTACTTTAGCATGGAAGAGTAAAGAAAAACTGAGATTTTGTGTACTAGAGATGCAGATTGAGCTTCTCTGACTGGAATAGGTAAAGAAGAGACAACCCTTATGTAAGAAGATGTCTTCTTTGTGTTAAATGCCATTGAGCCATGATTCTGCCCAGATTTGTTTCTGACAATCAATGTCTCTGTTTACTGCTTGCAGATGAAATGCAGTTTCCAATATCTAGAGAGCTTTGTGTCTTTCCTCAAAAAAATTAATTGGTTTGATGATTGCGGGTATTGCTAAACACTGGTCACAGCTCCACAACACAATATCAGTAAATCCAATCACTGTTTGCAGAAAGATGGCATTTTATGGAATTTAATTTCCTTTATCTACTTACAAAACATTGCAGTTTAAGTGATTAAAGAACAACTGTATAGAAGATTTGTTTCCAATACTGAATATAACTATCAAATAGAAGGAGTGTAACCGCAAGTCTGGGGATCGAACAGTAGCAAAGGGGGCTGCATGTAATTTATTTATTTAAAAGACAATATCTTGGCTGTCTGGAGTCACATTTCCATGAAGTAATCTGTAAAGTACGTGAAAACAAGTAATTTAATACAAGCAATGCACAGGCCAGAAATTGAAACAGACTTTCAACTGCATATTAGATAAATAAAAGAGGGTCTTAGGTAAAGTCAGTCTGTTAGGTCAGAATAATTAAGTTCTAAGGTCTACCAGGGTGCAATTACTTCATATAAAGAGCTGAATCACAGCATTTGGAGAAGTATAGTACATGTGACACATGGGTTTTGTTCTGTCAGTATGAAATGCAATCTTGCATGCTTCTAATTTTTGCACCAAATTGAAAAAGGAAAACTTTATTTTCAATAAATAGCTTGTACTCTTTTATGTTATTTTGGATGAAGGAAAAAGCTTTCCTATTAATGCATCAGGCATATATTTAAAATTTAATTGAAGTGATTAATTAGTGTTATATTACTTTTAATTGTCTTATTAGCAGGATGGTGTTCACACTTCTATTGACATAAATAATTCCTATCAAAATAATTATTTTGAATATTTTTACAAATTAAAAAAGTATACTTGTGCTTGGATAAAACTATTTCTGGCAGCAACATGCCTCACTTCTGACAAAAACATGCCTCATTTCTGACTCCTGAATATTCTGAACTTGTACAGAAAAACTTGTGTAGACATGTTCAGATCACCTCTCTCAGCCAATGTAAAATTAACTCTCTCCAGATTATTTATGATACTTTTTTTAACCTGTTCTTAAAGGCCTCCAAGAAATAAGAAGACTGAGGTGTCTCCCTGTTTACTGGCAGATCCAAGGATTAGGCATTGGAAAGGTTTTTTTCCTGCAATTTAAACTTTTTCCTTGTTATGCTATCTTCTATAAAGATGGGAAATATCTCTTGCTTTTGACATAGCTAAATATTATCATTCCTTTCCTTTGCTGCTCTTCCTTCACCTTCTGCCCTTTGAGTTGAGCAACTGTAAATTCTTTTCATTTCTCTGGAAATGAAATCCTCAGAATTCTACTTTAGATAAGGTTGTTATCTGCTATTCAGGTAGTGCTCACATTTGAACTTTCTAAGATGATGTTTATTCATTTGGTTTGTCCTTTAAGGAAATCAGATTCTTGAGTATGGCCTCCCTGTTGAGGCAGTTTCAAAAAAAATTGTGGCAAGAACACAGACCACTTCACGACTTACTGGTAAGGGCAGTTGCATGGAGTTGAGAAATGCAGGTTGCTTTTGTAGGGAAGGGAGTTGAATTTTTCTTTCACACCCTGAACCCTGAATGAAAGCTGAAATTTGTGCAGAAGAAAGCTATGATTGTTTGCACCTCTTGTAAGTTAGCAAAAAAGAAAGCTATAAAAGTGATAGACAAGTGGAGTCACTGGGAGGATTGGCCAACCTGATTGACTTCTATGAGGAAACAATTACCTGCATGGATGAGTGGAGGGCAGTGGGTATTGTCCACCTTGACACCATCTCTGACAACATCCTCATAGGCAAACTCAGGAAGTGTGGGCTGGATGAGTGGACAGGGAAGTGGTTTGATAAGTGGCTGAATAGCAGATCCCAGAGAGTCATTATCAGTGACATGAGATCTAGTTGGAAGCCTGTCATGAGTAGTGTCCCCAAAGGTTCAATATGGGGGTTTAGTATTGTTTAACTTATTCATCAGTGACTTGCTCAGAAGGTACTCTACTCCTTCATCCAAGTTCACTGATGCATCAAAACTGGGAGGAGTGGCTTAGGGGTGGATGCTTACCCTTCAGAAAGACCTTGACATGTTGGAGAGATGGACAGAAAGGAACTTTCTGAAATTCAATAAAGGCAAATGCTGGGTTCTGCATCTGGGTGTGTAATCCCAGACACCAGCATAGGCTGTGACTGACCTGCTGGAAAGCAGCTCTGCAGAACTGGAAGTCCATGAGTCAGCTTTGTTTTGCTTTGTATCTGTAAATGAGGAAATAAGGGAAGTGCTGGATGATTTAATAAAGGCTGATAGGCTCACTTAGTCCAGCAATCGGGTTGTATGACCATTATTCTTATAGCTCCACTGAGGGGGTTGGCTGAATACTGGGACCCTTCACCCTTTGTCATATTCACTGCCATAACCTTGTCAGATATCTCTCTCTTTCATCCAAAGTATCAATTTGTGCTTATATTTGTTGTCTAATATTTCAAGTGACCATACACACTCTCCAAGGCTTTTTTGCTCATACATCTTAATAATAATCACTATAAACATCACTGTTCTTTGTTGGCGAGCTCACAGGAAGCTATTTTTTATGTTATTGGGTTAACATATGACAGAGCTTCTTCATTATGTCTGAGCTGCCACTCTACAAGGGAAATTAGTGATAGCCTGTAGGGTGGGTATGTATCTGCTTTTTATGTAACTCATCATTTAGGATTATGATACTCTTAATTTTTTTTTTTTTTAGGTAAGGATTAACATGCTTGACTTGGAGTTTCTCATTCTCAGATTAAATGGTTAGAATCACTAATAAACCCATGCTATTTTGCCACACACCTATAGACTAAATAAATAATTTCTTCATAATGACCTTTTATGACTCTCCTTTTTGCATATACAAAGTGTATGCACACGCACACACACTCACATATATTTATATATACACTCTCCTTGCAAAGCCTGCTGCAGTTTTCATCCTCTCAAAGCTTTAGCATATAGGAAATATTTGAATCTGCATCACTCCATGTGTGTGCATGTACTTACACCCTGTGTCTTAATCTAATCATCCAGAAGCTTGTGACAGTAAGTGTAGAGTGGTTTCCTTGTCTGCAGCAGCATTCTTTCAAAGGGAAGATTCCCTGGTGAATTCATTATTACACAGAAGTCCCACCCCCAAGAAACTGCTGCAGACACATAACAGGATTACTGTTCAAGAGTTTACTAGGATGCAAGTAAAATTGTTCCAGTCAGTCAGCAGCAAGCATCTTTGACTAAGGTAGGAGAATGCTATCTTTTACACACCTCATGAAAACATAAGGAAGTATTTCTATTTATTTTCTGTACATAAAATTACTTTGCATATTACATTATTGGTTCACTTTATATGAAAAAAGATGGGGTTTTTTAACTTGTCTGAATCTGACTCCATAAAAAAAAACTGGTTAAGGTTAGTGCATTCACAGTCAGTCAAACAGTAGATCTTTACTGTTCAGAGAGGATCTATAGTTCAAATATATTTTAAAATACTGAAGGGAGAGCTTCTGTACTTAATAGATCATTAATGATTTTGACAGCTGATATTTGGGGCATTTTTGTTGCTTAACATAATTTCTTTGTTTCTTGTAGTTTCATACCTGCAAGGAAATGAAAATTATAGTTTCAAAATATTAGCTGTTATATATTATATCTTTAAAAATGATACTTTGTCTCTGAATTGGAGTTTTGATAGTGGTAGCTCTCAATACTTACAAAAAGGATCTGATACAAATCTTCTAACTTCATTAGCTAATGAATGTGTCAAATGTATTCATGTAACTCTCAGGAAAGAAATTAGCTGGACCTAATAACCTAATGGCTTAGAAGTGCTCTCAAAATGTAGAGCTGCCTAATCGATGGGGTGACAAATGAAATGATCTGTGGTCTGCAAGGTTAGGAGTTAATTGAATGAAGAGACAGTATTGACAGTATTTAATTTTTTTTAACAGCTGCTCATATATTCCTAATGGAAAGCTTGGTTTTATTCTTCCTTAAAGTAATTGCACATTCATCCTTAATTGAAATTCCTGGGATTTATCTAGCAAATTGCTTTTACTCAGAGTAAGGGTCTTTGGCATTTATACTTTGGAGATTTAAGTTGTTGATGTGATATATAGAGCACCTATTTGTAACTATAAGTGGCTAAAAATCATTTTAACCTGCACTGAAAATTTTCCTCCACTCTCACATTCTAAAAGCTTGTGTGAGTGCTGGGAAATACCTCAATTTATGTAATATATTTCATGTTTTAGATACTGTTTGCTCTCCACATTACTGTATGAGGAAATATAACACAATTTCATTTTGCTGAAGTAGGTTTTCATCAGTTTGCATAGCCAGTTACTATTATCACAAATTAATTAATTGATAGCTAGAATTAGAAGACTATTTAATGACATCTAGATCCTTCGGAGTCCTCATCCAAATTCTAGTAAGTCTCCTTACTAGGGTTCAGACATCAGAAATGTCACAACAAGAATTGTTTAAATGATTATCCAGGTCCCCCCCCCAAAAAAATAGGAAAGCCAGCTGCTTTTCCTGCACTTCCTACAGCTGCTCCATCTTCGGGGAACCCGGTGATCAGAACTAACTTCTTTATTCTTTATTCTGACCACAAAATCTGCACATTCAGTGAAAGCCTGTATCTGCCAATTGGTTCTGGCAACTTCATGTATTTGAAGAACTCCATGCTCTTTGCAGAGGGTTGGATTAGATGGCTTTTGGACATCCTTTTCAATCCAAGCTATTCTATAATTTTTGCCATTTCTTTGCTAATTCAGCAGCAGCTATCCCGAATGTCTCAATTTTAACACCACATAATACTGGGAAAAGGAGGGAAACAGAGATTTAGAAAAAATGTGGTTCAACTGTAGAAACATAAATGGCATCATTAGCTTACATTTAGATAAAGACAGAGTTAAATATAAAATTAAAACAAGCTGGATTGGAGTTTGGCATGAAGCAACAGCATCACCCTACGCTTCACCACAAGGGTGGTTGATGAACTGACAGCACAGGCAATGTCATGATCAGTAACAGGTGTGAAGGCATGCCCAAAGCTGGGACATAATTATAATATGGAGATAGCTGAAGATGTCCAAGTTGTAGAGGGAAAGGATGTCTCAGTGATAACTACATAGCACAAAATTTACTGCCACTGAAGAGCTTGGCAGCCCTGGTTTCACCCTTCAGACCTAGGACTGACCTAAACATGCTGAGAGTCACTGTGCAGGGCACATGGACATGGGTCATGTAACCTGACAGGCAGACTGCTTTTGATGCCTGTGGTTTTGGGGAGTCAGTTATGCTAAGTCCAGAAAACAGTAGCATTAATTAAGCATGTACTGAAATCTTGTTGTACTGTAGATATGTGATAAATAATTTTCTTCATCACTTAAAGCTTCAAACTTCAGCTTTAAACAGGGAATAAAGTGTTGATAATGAACTAGAAGCTCTCTCAAATGCCAAGTTCTTTTTAGGACATCTCTGTAACACATGAATTTTGAGCATGTTCTGGGACTGTATGAACTTCAGACTTGGTTCTGCAATTGCAGGACCCAGCTCTGACCTCCAGGACTCTTGAGCCGGGGCTTATTAAGTTTCAGCTATTTGGTTTCAGGGAGGTACTGTGCAATGCAGCAATATGAACAGTGTTCTCCACTGATACTAACCTGATACTACCAAAGCTATCTAGAGTTAATAGTTATTTTCTTTCTTGATTTATATAGCGTTTGGACATATCCAACACTAATAGGATTACCTGCTAGCCTTAGTGGGCTTTAATCTATAATCATGCTTTGGCTATTACTGAAATATTTTTATTTTTACTACAGCCTTTGGACCTCTGTTTTCCCCCTCAAATCTCACTTGTCCTCCAGTGCTTCACACATATGAACTGAGCAGGTCCACTCCATTCCTTCAGTTTGGGAACAAAGACAGCTTAGAGAATGATATCTCAGAATTGGGCAGTGAAATAAAGTCTGCATCCTTTGAAACTTGACAACGAACAATAATCAGTCCTTTTCACATTTGAATGTCATCCATATTGAATATGTGAAAAGTTTCTACACTGCTTGCTTTATCTGGTTTTGGTTTTTTGTTTGTTTCCCACTGACCCTCTCTGAAACAAAGCTCAAAACATCCAGGTGCATGATTTGGACATGGGATGGGTTTTCAGAGTAAGGAGTAGAAAGAGAAAGAAAATGGAGGAGGAGGAGAAAGTGTCTAAAACTTGCATCTACAAGGAGTTATTACATATAATTAATGTTTTTGTAGCTAAAAAAGTACAAAGAAAAGTAACTCACTCTGACCAAAGTGCAATCTGACTGTATAGTGAGATTATGAATTCCACATTTCAGAAGCTTAAGAGGGATGCAAAACACAAACATATTGTGTGGGGAGAGAGGGAAGGAGAAATCTTTCATTGCCTGGCAAAGAAAGAACCTGCTTTTCTTTACTGCAGAATGCACTGCTATTCTGTCCCTACTACACAAGTCTTACAGTAGGATAAAGTAACTTGGCCAAAAGTGACTTCATGATGAAATCGCCTTCTGCAATCTCTTTTTGTGCATTTTTAACGCTATGTAATAATTAAAAGCCAGAGGACACTATGAAATGCAGTTTGGAAGGGAGAAAAGAGAGGGATTTTTGGAACAGGGTTTTTTTTTTTGGTTTGGGGTTTTGTTCAGGTTTTTATTTTTTAATGTGTAAGAGTTTTTTGCTCTTTGGTTTTTTGTTTTCTGTTTAAATCCACAGTCCAGGAAAAAGCTGCTTCAGTCATGTTGTTAGAAGGTAAGAGGAAAATTAATAGCAGAAACTTTAACACACTGTTGCTAATATTGTGTTCCTAAGCACCTCAACCACTTTTTCATTAGAGAAGCAGGTTTGAGCTCTTAAAATTCTTTCTTTCTGGGTTTCTGAAATAAGTCCATGCTGACTGCGATAACACTGCCACAGAGGCAAGGCTTGGAGCATGATGGAATGATTTTTTTTTCCTCCACTTCTTTCTCTATTGAGAGCTGGTGAAAAGAGGGAAACATATTTACAGGAATAGAGATTTTCCTGATAATGTTCAGAGCCTTGAGGACAAACAGTAATCATAGAAAATATTGATAGCATCTTCTTAATAACTCCCCTATATCTGCTCATACTGACCTGGCAGTAGCTGGTAGCTAATTAAGCTGCTAATTTGCTGGGTCTGATAAATGCACCTCTGAATGACAGGGGGAGTTCTCATGCTAATAGTTGGCTTCATAAATGCTTATTGCAGACCACTGGAAAAAAAAAATCCCTTTGTTTTGCTGAATATTCTGATTCTAGTATATATTTACAAAATTGCAGCATCATTCTTTCCCTTTGCCTTTTACTTTCCTAGGAGTGAATCATACAAAAATTAAGACACCTAGTACAAACAAGCTTCTTTGGAACATCTCTTTGTTACATATTGTTTTTCCCATATTATTTCTCTCCTTCTCTTGATTTACCTTTAGGGAGAAAATAATGCAATTGCAAATGCCAGAGACAAAATTACTTGTTAATGAAGCAATTGATCTGGAAATATGTAGCCATTCAGTAGCATATGGCAAGTGGATGTGCACAAGCTACACCTAGTGTTATTTGACTAGTCTGAGTGTTTTTTCCCATGCCTAATTGCATCCTAAGCATTTTTAAAAGAGTCAGTCTCTGAAAGGCAATGGCTGTTCTCACAATGGAAATCACCCTATAACCCCAAAAGGCTAGTTGCTGTGTAGAAGAGCATGGAAGAATAGCATATAGCTAAAGGATATTTTGGGGAATCCTCTTTTGAAATAGAAATTTGCAATAAAATAGAAGTGAGATGTTCCTGTTGTTGAGCACTGCACATAGAGCAAGAAAGGAGGCAGCAGGAGAAAGAAAACAATTGGCACTTGATCAAATTTCCTCCTTCAGTAACTACTGTCTATAGAGCAGGGACCTCTCTCCCCTCTATTAATCTTTGTTCTGACTTAAACTACCTTCATATTGATTATTTTGAACTCACCACAATGAAGTATTTAGTTTTTAAGTAAATTTCTTTTGTGATAAAACCATTGATGTAGTAAAAATACAGAACAATGAATTAAGAATCTGTATGTGCTACTTGAAGTCTTGTAATTACAACCAAAAAAAGTTGTTCTTGACTTGATAAGGAAATATTTTGGTTTTAATTGTATATGGATTTATATCACCAAAAAATGAAATTAATAGGCAAGCTTACAAGAATTCAATCTTGTTTTCTTAACAAAAATCTGTAAGGTAATGTGATACTTGCAACCTAAATTTTTCATATGATTGTATATTATATAGATGTAGAAAACAGGTGTTAAATGCAGAAAAAAATGTGTGCTATTTAAAACATGTATAAAGATTTCTACTTTGTTTTTACAATGTAAGGATGAGCATAGAAAAGCATAAAGCTGCAAATTCAGATATGGATACGTATATACAGTATATATATGTATAAATATAAGTATATATTCATAAATCTCCAAGAAAAGTTCTGAAATAATCTTCTGTTAATATATATATAAAATTTATATATTTTTGTTTGTATGTATGTATGTATGTATATGACAATTCTGATGTGTATTACACAAAGGTGAGACTCATTACTGAGTCTTTTGAAATGCAAAAATATCTTTGAAATGCCATACTGTTCATGAACCACTTAAGAAGGATGTACTTTTGAAAAGACTTGAGAGTGTATAACAATCTATATTTATGCATAAGGAGCAATGAGGTAGCTATCACTTGTCTAGGTAATACTTCTTTAATGTATTTGTAGTTTTGCCATGGTTTTATTTACTTGACTTCCCTGTAGTAAAGTCTGGTCAAAAGGCTTCTAACTGGTTTAGCAATCAGTTTTACAAGTGGTCTGGATAATTAATCTACAGTGTTAATTCTATTTAGATTCCACTAGTGCTACTGAAAGTTATCTAGCTTTATTTGACCTTATGTTCACTTACCTGAAATTGCTATTGGCACAGCAAAAATCACACAAGTGTAATTATGTGTATCTTTCTTGAAATTGGTGTTATGTAGGGTAACAATTTTTCAGTCAGCTCTCTGAAACTCAAAGTTTGTGCCTTGGCTTTATATCAGTAAAGTACTAAGGGTATCCAGCCTGATCAGAAAGAACAAAAGTAATTTTCTAGAGAATTTCAGAGACCATTTGGCATCTAATAGATTAAAAGAAGGCTAGACAGGAATCTAGCATTTTATTATCCAGAGTTTTCCCATAAATTAACACACTTTCCAGCACAGATTCTTTGTTCATAAATTTAAATTGAGGTGAATTTGTGCCTGAACCTCACTTTCCTATTTTCATTTGAGCTTTTAAAAGGAAAGCCTTCACAAATACCAATAATGGAAACATGGCATGCACACTCTCCATTCTCTCTATAAGAGCTGTTCACAAGAGAAGAGCCTTGAATGCTATAGAGAATATAGCTATATATAAGATTAAAATTTGGTTGTTTTATCCTGCAATATTTTCAATTTCATGGTGGATTTCATACAGTTACCAGTCATGTCGAGTTCTATCAAACACGCAGTTAATGAATTCCATTTGATAGAGCTACAGCACAGTATGGGCTCACTCCTAGCAGTTCTTTACATTGACATGTTATTTTTCAAGTTTTCCCTCAAAGTTATTCTACTGGCTCCCCTTGGTTCTGGACTTTGATCAAGCTGAGCAGGTGAGCCTTTGGACAGGATGCTGTCAAAATGGTGAAGGCATTTCCCCCCACTACCTAGGAAATGCTCCAAATAGATTGTCAGCTCTTGCCACTCCTATTTTCCCCCTTTATCTCTCACTTGCTGAGTGGGATTTGGTCACTCTACCCAGGTTACCAGTCACAGGCCACAGACTCACAAACTGTGATATGTAGCTGTAAACTGGGCTACTGACTAGCACTGATCTATGCCTCTGCAGTTCATTGGGCTGAGGAAGGCATATGGCTATCAATTTTTAAACAATAAAGTCATAAAACCACAAGAATCCACAAATCACGGGTTGATTCCAGACTTTGTGAGCAGAAGGACAACTGTATTATTTCAAACTAGGTCATGTAGACCATGTGAAAACATTGATCAAGATACTCTACTGCTAAATAGTTATTTTCTTAAATGCTATCTTATTCTAACAATCAGAGTCTTTGTCAAGGGTGGAAGAAGGATTGTGAGAAGAGTAAGAAGAATTATTTTCATTCTTGAAATAAATGAGGAAGAAATTAATATACCGTTAAGACATTGGGTGCATCTCTTCTTTTTTTGTTGTTGTTTGTTTGGTTAGTTTTTCCTTGATGTCAAGACACAGAACTGTTATTTTGATATAAAAGAGAAGCATTTTCTTCCTTTCTTATCCAAGAGTTGTCAAATAAATCTCTGTCAGGTGAATCTAATGTTTGCAGAAAAGCAGTTCCTGTAAGAAGCATCCAATTAGCCTACTTATGTCACTTAGTACTCTGTGCTTTAGTGTTCTCTGACTATAGATTAGTTTCTGTGCTCTAATTCCTGCCATTAATATTCACCCACCATAATCTTGCTTTGCTATGCATTATTTATCAAGTTAAAAAGTGTTATAGCAAGTTTAACTAGGTAACAGGCAAAAATTTTTGTCCAAAAAGTGTTTTTAACCTGAACAGTTCGCACACTGAGGAAGATGTGAAAAATGTTATTTAAAATGAAACAACTTTACAGATAGAGGGGACATGTTCTTTGTTCATGTTTTTTTCTGTCTGTACAACCATCTGTTTCTTCAAATGGTAAGAATGAAACTAAATTTCTTTATAAATTAATTTTAAAAATATTTAAAAGTTGGAAATTTGAAAAAAAAAACTGTAAGTACTATAAGTATACCAAAGGAAATCTTTTGTATCAGAGGGGGACTCAAGCTACAAGCTATAAAAGTGGCTTCTACAGATACTTCCATAGTCTGTTGGGCAGAAGTGCTCTTGCAGATGCTTCTTTAAGAACTGCTGTTTGCAGGGTAGAAAACTGGCTGGGTGGCCATGGCCAGAGGGGGTGGTGAAGGGTGCTACAGCTGGCAGCTGGTCCCCAGTGGGGCTCTGGAAGGCTCGGTGTTGAGCCCAGGCCTGTTTAACAGCTTGGACAGAATTCTGGATGAGATGGTCAAGGGTACTCTCAGTCAGTTTGCAGGTGACACCAAGCTGGGCGATAGAGTTGATCTGCTGGAGGGCAGGAAGGCTCTGCAGAGGGATCTGCACAGGCTGGATCAAGGGCCCAAGGCCATTTTTATAAGGTTCAACAAGGCCAAGTGTCAGGTCCTGCCCTCAGGACACAACAACCCCCTGCAGTGCTACAGGCTGGGGTAAAAATGTCTGGAAAGCTGCTCAGCAGGAAAGGACCTGGGGGTGCTGGTGACAGGGGCTGAACATGAGCCAGATGTGCCCAGGTGGCCAAGAAGGCCAATGGCACCCTGCCTTTATCAGCAACAGTGTGGCCAGCAGGAGCAGGGCGGTGATTGTACCCTTGTACTCGGCACTGGTGAGGCTGCACCTCAAATCCTGTGTCCAGTTCTGGGCCCCTCACTTCCAGAAATACACTGAGGTGCTGCAGCATGTCCAGAGAAGCTGGTGAAGGCTCTGGAACAGAAGTCCTGTGAGGAGTGGCTGGGAAGCCATTTACACTGGAGAAAAGGAGGCTCAGTAGGGATTTTCTCTCTCTCTAAAATTACTTGACTGGAGGTTGCAGCAAGCTGTGTGTCAGTCCCTTCTCCCAGTTAACGAGCAATAGGACAAGAGGAAATGGCCTCATGTCATACTAGGGAAGGTTTAGACTGATTGCTGGGAAAAAATTCTTTATGGAAAGGGCTGTCAGGCATTGAAACAGGCTACCCAAGGAAGTGGTGGAGTCAGCAGCCCAGAATATATCTAAAAGCCATGTAGACATGATTTGGTGTTGGATTTGGCAGTGTTGATGGTTTAACTCTATGATATTAAGGAACTTTCACAAATCTATTAGTTGCTCTATGGCATTTGCTAAATAGTTTTGGTAAGTGAAATTATTTTCATAACAAAAAGAAATTTTAGAAGCTTGATTTTCAAGAGGGATATTTGTATTGGGTAAAAGACAAGAGTATGCAAAATGCCAGTGGGGATTACAAGCTTTTACAAGGGCATTGGATTAGGGAGACAATCCCTGAAAAATATGTTGAGAGTGTTTTGGTGCACGGTTAATCTGAGACTTCAATTAATGATACTCATGAAATACAAGGAAACAAGGACTTACACTCCTATGAATATAATGCAACTCTCCTGTGGAAAGGGGGACAACTACCTTCTGAGAACAGGGTAGAAATCTGGGCCAGTCAGTTAAGTGACAGTTTAAGATAAATGCATTGCTGTTTTCAGGAATTTAAAATTTTTCATGAGTTCCTTCATGAATTTTTAAATTTTAAAAGTTACATATTTGAGTATTCAACTAAAAGTAAGCAAGATTGCCACTGTTGCATCAGTATCCATTATACATCAAGGGAAGAGCAAGCTAGCTTTGTTAACATGTCAAAATTGTTATGTGGAAGAATAATTTGACTAAATACTTATTCATATTTAAATGAGTGATATGGTTCTACATATGAATAAGTAGATAAAAAATATGTAACCTGCATGTATTATATACATATATATATATATAGAGAGAGAGAGAGAGAGAGAAAGGAACTGTATCGTTTTCTTTCGTAAAGAATAATCTAATCATTAGAGCAGTGAAGTGGATACCTTTGGATACCTTTTCTGTTCTTTGTCTTATTTCAGGCAGAAGAATATTAAATATTTACAGCAGTTATATCTGTAGTACCCATCAGTATCTATATTTTTTCATAAATTACATGGCTGGTGATTCCATTGATCAGGGACAGTACTCTAGGCTTAACCTTAACACATATAATCTAAAAGTTCACATTTCCATCAAAAATTAAGGGATCTGAGCTGAAGGTACTGTGGGAAGCTGGACCCACAGTAGCACTCCTTATATTGTACTTGCTTTGACTGGAAAAAAAATTCTAGTTCAGAATATCTGACATTTGAAGAAAAATATATGATTTGGAGAAAGTGAATAAAGTTTTCTGGTCATTAGTTAAACTTTAAACTCATATAGGAATATCTCAGAGCTGATGTAATGCATAAGTTGAGGGAAATTATAAATTGCTGGATGATATTGTCATAGACTTATCCACATTTGTGGTTTAGGAATACATCTAATGTTGACTTTGTAAAGCCAGTTGGTTTCTCTGAGTCACTTTTAAGACTCTTCATATTCATATGACAGTGAATTTGATGTTTACTGATTCCTCTATTTTCTTCAGTAAATGTTATTTATTACAGATTATGTAATATATTGCCCCAAAACATCAGTTTAAGATTATAAAATTAAAAACATTGAATTTCTATATATGTGGTCATCAAGTACTCTCCAAATGAAGTAAAACTTTTTATCCAGTCACAACATTAAAACAGTTAAGGAATTAAAAGATTTGTGTTACTTCATTTATGAAGATGCAAACATGTTTTGTGCAGAAACATTCCTTATTCTTTATCCTACTTCTGCTGTGAAACATCTGCTTTAATGTCATATTTATGCTTCAGTTGATCAAATTCAAAGTTTTTAAAGATTTAGGTATATAATCAGGGAGCACAAATGAAAGCAAATCAGTGATGCCTGGAAATGAAAGGCTTTATGCTTCCCCTGTGACCTGCAGTGAATCCTGTGAATCATTCATTTTCCAAGTATTAACCTAAAATTATTTTTTTATTAAATATATCCTTTTAGTTCCTTTTTATCTGTTTTGAACTAAAACGTCAAAAACCACACTTTGTTTTCTCTGCAACATGGCCATAACCAATGCTAATACTAGAACTAAAATGGGAGGAGATTATCTCTTCCTGGACTGAATATATTTTACTTTTGAGGTATATCTATAACTCTTACTGTAATCCCCAAGCCTGTACAAGCCTGTAGGTTACTGTGATCCATGTGTGGGATTATAAGGGACCAAACTTTGCTTTTTCTTGTCAGGTCCATAAGACTCATACAGCAGGATGCTTCTGTCTCTGTTCATAACTGTCAGCCTTAAAACCCTGAAATTCTAAGCTTGTTTTCATGGGACATCTAAGTCACCCTGCAGTCCCAGTGGTGAGGAAGTGTTATCTGGTTCAGCAATGGGGAGAATCCTTTGCTTCACAAAGGATTACATCTTCTTGTGCAATGTTCAGCAATGTTCTGGATGCAGAGGGGTTAAGAAGCATATGGAGATGGTAAGTGTTGGTTTCAATGCTGTTTCCAATTAGGTTTGATAAGGAATTATAGACAAAAGCAACAGTCAAAGGCAATGGGGAGCTGCTTTAGAAGAGAAGAACAGATGCTGAAGTCAGGTTTATGTTCAAGGTGATTGGTATAATAAGCTTCAAGAAATAATGCAAGAGGCAGCAGAGCATTTTAAACAATGTTCTCTGCATAATTTTTCTGTGTTTTTTTATGCATGGGCTTCATCACTCTGTGGAACATTTGGCATGCTGCAGTTCTGAATGTACCTGTACCCATCCTGGGAGAGAAGCTGTGGCTGAACTGAGACACTTATCATTAGCACTTGATGTATACTGAAATAAGGAATGCACTTCTTACCCTATTAGTACATTTCTATTTAGATGGAACTTGGAAATAACTTGAAAATCCAAGGAAATATTTTTTAAAGATATTTTGCATCTTGTATTTTTAATTTCTCTCAATCTAAATGCCCCTAAAAAAGCATGAAGCAAATTATACCAGAGTGATTTTATATGTGTTCCCCAAAACTTACAAGAACTACTGGTGGAGGGCCTATGTCCCCCTGCCCTTGGTTTTGAGGATCTCTGTTGCCTGCTCCTGGTGGGCTGGAAGGTATTCCTGCCATGTGCCTCTGCTGTGCTGAAAGCCATCAAATAGGGCAGGACTGGACAGATACAGCAGGACAGGTGATTTAATTAGCAATGAGCTAAAGGCTTTTTATTGGACAATTATGTCTTTTTGCTATGTTTTTTGATTGTGTCCTCATGGCATGTCCTCCAAATGAAGTGTTCAGCATCTTCTGAGCAATCTGGTATTTCTTTTTGCTGTTGCAGGACTAGGTCTCTGGTATTGCTGCACTTTGGGATACCTCATAAGAGAACATGACTGCAGCCTACAGCCTCTGCAGTCACTCTGTAAATTCCAAGGTTCCTCTCACCATCCCATTAGTCATTTTTTCCATGAAAACCCTCACACTATTTTCAATAGGGTAAAGAAATAATTTGAATTTAGAGACTGCAAGTACACTGCTTGAGAAGATGTATTCGACAGCATACTACACTCTGGCATCAGCCCTCTGTACTAAAGCCCTGCTGGGGAATTTCACATCAGTTCTGTTAGCATTTTGGGCAATTTATATACCATTGGAGAAAAGACTGATGATATAAACTATTTCCTTTGGGAGGACTTTTTTTTCATGCTTTAGAGTCCTTTTTTTCTGAGCCCATGAGATGGGCAGACAGCTGCCATGCCACATTGCTGAGGTGACCAGCAGGAAAAATTCAGGATAACAAAATGTTCTCTGGTGAAGGTCTGCACAGAGCTCACCTCAGAACTGCAAAGCAATGCGAAATCTTCCCAAGCACACATCTCTCAGTGTACGAAAGATCACTCAATCTGATGGCAAAATGCCAAGATATTTGCTGCAGACAGTGCAGAGGATATGTGGTTTAATTTCAAGATAGTAGTGCCATCACACTACTTAGCAATACCTAGTCCAGTTTTAGCAGCCTGGGTTACTTTTAACAGAGGAAAAAGAAGACATCAGAAATTCTGCAACATAAATAGTACTGTGAGTCCTCCTTGTTTAGGATGGCAGCAGGCAGGCTTCCAGGACAACACACTAAAGAAAAATAAGGAATTTATTCATTACCTCCCATCAGCAAGCAGAAGTTTAGCCATTTCCTGTAAAGCAGGGCTTCAGAAAATATAACAGCTACTTTGGAAGACACATCCCATAACCATGTCCCCCCTTCTCCCTTCTTTCCCCGAGTTTTTACTTTTGAGCATGATGTCATATGGTATGGAATATCCCTTTGGCCAGTATGAGTCAGCTGTCTCCTTCCAGCTTCTTGTAAGCCTCAGCTCTGCTCTTTAAGGGAGGCAGAGTCGGGAGGGGAGAAAACCTCAGTGCTGTATAAGCACTGTCCAGCCACTGCCAAAACACTGGTGTATTGGTGTGTTATCCACATAGTTGTGGGGGGTTTTTTTTCCTACTTTAGTAATACAAGAAGTTGTGGCAACATGAAGTAATGCTGTTGATACAGCTTGGTGTCATGCTCAGGCTTGCTGAGGGTGCACTCAATTCCACTGTCCATGTCATGGACAAGGACATTAAACGGCACCAGTTCCAACACCTACCCCTGAGGAACACCACTTGTCACTGCTCTCTGCTTGGATATCGTGCTGCCAAACACCACTCTGAGTGCAACCATCCAGACAGTTCTTTTTCCACAGCATGGTCTGTCCATCAAATCTGTAACTTTCCAGTTTAGAGACAAGGATGCCATGTGGGACAGTGTAAAATGCTTTGCAGAAGTACAGGTAAATGTCAGTCACTCTTCGCCCATCCACCACCTCTATATCATAGAAGGCCACCAAATTTTTCTGGCACAATTTGCTTTTGGAGAAGCCATATTTGCTATCACCCATCACAACTTTATTTTCTGTGTGCCTTTACAATAGTTACCCAGAGGATCTGATCCATGATCTTGCCAGGCATAGACATGAGGCTGACTGGCTTGTAGTTCTATGCTTGTGGACATCTTGCTGCTGAAATGTTGCAATTAAAACACACAGAGAAAATTCTATTTAGAGAGGTTCTATGATACACCTTTCATGTATTATAAGAATTAATCCACAACCCTAGTTCATAAAATTGGTTTGCACTCTACCCAAAGACGATACTGTTGTTTCAAGTTTGAGTAGATGAAACAAAAAGATAGTGCCAAGGAAGTGATCTACTTGTTGATAAAGACAAAAGGTTGAGGTGATCTGCTTGCTGAAAAAGACAAAAGTTTGGGTAGGATGTGCCATGTGGTAGGAAATTATTACTACGAAGCGGGTCAGTTTAAGAAACTAGAAGAGCAGCGAAGAGTTTCTTTAGAAGGAAAAACAGTAAAGCAGATAAGGACTGCTAAGAGCTATTGCTTAGGTTCAGGCAGAGAACTTAGAGCACAGAAGGAGAATGTGATTCTATATAAATCCTACAGTCTATCTGGTCTTTTTACCACTTATACCACGTGGAATCTGCTGTGGTACTTTTCAGAGTATAATGCGGAAAAATAAATGAAAGGTATTAACTTAGCATAAGACCATTTACCTATAATAAAATCTATTGTATCAAAAGATAAATGCTATCAGCTAACACATCTAGGGAAGTAAGTAGTCATGTCCACTTTGAGCTCTATGGTACAGCTTCTTGCATAGCAGGGAAGTCTTGGCTCTTAGTCAATATTTCTTTTTCAAAGTCAGCAGAAGCCGTCTTCATCTTTTCTTCCTTTTCCTAAATTGGTCATATCTGCCCAAACCTCAACCTGCAGTGTGTCTCACAGCAAAATCTTCTTAATGTGGGTGGAGTGTGGGAATATTTTTATGGCTATATTCTCATTCTTGTTGAAATCAATGCTTTCGATTTGACAATAAATTATATCCTGGTTATGACCCCATCCTTTTAGCAGCTCTCTGAAGTCTATTTTGGTTCTGTTTCATTTCAGAAACTTACTGAGTCTGTTCTTAGACTCTGTGGAAATTTATCTGCAGTAAAAGTTGCAAACCCCAGTGTCAGCATAATCCAAAGTCTAATATTTTCTTTTAGAGCAGGTATCCCTCATAGTCTAGTCTTGGCTGTAAATTAACATGTAAAGAGGCAGGTGGCATCCAATTATGACTCCCAAAGAAGAGAGGCTACTCTTGTACAGAGATCCACTCTACAGGGATTGAAGAACTATTGGATGATAGCTGGAGGCTGCACAAGCATAAGAACCTACCAGTTTCATCTGCTGTGGTCTTCTTGCACTTTCAAACACAGAATAAGCCTCTAAATTGATATTAGTATGTGTGATATATGAACTGAGAGTAATCTGGGTTGCACATATCTGACTATTCATGTCCTCATGAAAATCCCAAGTCAATGAAATCCTGTGGGATGTAGTGGCAGAGCAGCACAGTACACCTGGAGAGTCAGTTTAAACTTACAATTGATCTCAAGATAACTTCAAATGCCAACAGCATCATTACAACACCATTGAGTGAGACACATCATACAGGTGGGCAGGACAAGGTTCAGCATGATTCTTCAGTATTTCGTTGTTTTGAAGTTTTATTAAATGTTCTAGGTATCTTTCTTTATATTCCTGGATTCTGTCTTTCTTGAGATCCTTATCTTCCTTAATAAATTAGTGATGGCTTATTAGTGATGGAATGGTTGGGGTTGGCAGGGACCTTAAAGGCAATCTAGTTCCAAAGCTCTTGCCATGGTCTTCCAGGTTGCTAGACCCAACTAGAACAGGTTGCTCAATGCCCCATCCATCCTGGCTTTGAACTCTGTCAGGGATGGCGTATCCACAGCACACCTGGACAACCTGTTCCACTGCCTCACCACCCTTAAAGGTAACACCTTCTCTCCTTTTGCTGTTTGACTTTACTACATCTCTGGGTTCTTTGCAGTCAGCAGGAAGAATAGATTCACACATGCAACACAGTTTTACAAAACACTTTGCAAGAGATCAGAACAGAGGATTATTTTACCCTACAGTTTGATGGAAATAGAGATTTATTGTTTTTTCCCTAAATGCCCTTTTATTGAGGCTGCATTATAATTAAATCATTTTGCAATTGTCCCATCTTATGCTTTTTTAGTTTTTGTAGATAATATTTTTAGAACGCTACATTACTCATATATTTCTCAGATGGCAAAAATGAATACTTATCTCAATCCTTCTCTTGACATTTCCAGTCTCCTTTGCAACTCTTGACTTTTTTTCTCTGAATTGTCTTGAATTTGCTAACAATCTTGTGAAAACAATGCACTAAAGTAATTTCTGACTCCACTATTTTGGCTTTGAGGGGAAGGGATATCAAGAATAAACTATGCAGGAGCATGCTTAAAATCCAATGGGATGGGAGGTTTTTTACTGGTTTCCACTTTTTCCATACTGACCACATGGGACTCTGACCAGTCAGACTGAAGTCTGTTTGAAGCAATTTGAAAATGCCTGTATCTTAGTCATACTGGCTGGCCACCCACAAATCCTCAAAAAAAATTCTTTAAACTTCATCCACCGTTTTTATTGTCTTGAGTCCAACAAATGGAATGATCTGGATATTAGTCACAGATGTCTGTGCTACTTCATACATAGTGTGGGCATTGCCCAGATGTTGTGTGTACATCAGCTTTTTGGCCTTCCACAGTCCCAAGGAGGAGGGGAAGAAGACACACCAACACACATGTATATATATAAAAGTTCACTTGTGAGTGAGCTCATCCTCCAGGATTTTTTGATGATGGGCTTTGGAATGATTTAGTGAGGCAGTTATATTTAGGTATATTTAACTTTTTGTGGGCATGCAGACAAATATTTGCTATAGCTCTATTTCACCTTTCACATACTATAGTATATTAAACCACAAAACCACACTGGCATAGTTAAAGGGTGGATATTTAACATTATGCTCTTCTTGGAATAGATGTGTTTGAGGAGGGCTGGGGGGATGGTTTTGTGTGTGTTTTTTTGGTTTGTACATTTTGGGTTATTTCCTTGTGACTATGCATGCCTAGTAGAAAATTTATTTCAACATTAAAATCTTATCATTGGTGACACTGCAACTCAGGGGTTCAATTACACTCGACAAAATTACAAAATATCATCCTAATTTTATGGTGGCTCTGAAGTGTGTAATGAATCAAGACATTTTCTCATTCAATATAGGAACTTAATGTAAAAAATATTAAAATATGACATTCTGTGAAAAAATCAAATTCAATACCAGTAACCAACATTACAGATAATGTTAGCTAATTAGTTAGTACTAATTGATGCTAATCTTAATATGTATCTGTAGTTGCCTCAGAGGTTGCTTCAAAGAAGAAACAAACATGGAACAAAGCATTTCCTCATTAGGTTGTTGTTGCCTTAAAATTTGTGTCTTTGGCTCCTGTTTCTCGAGTGAAGTGTCATTGCCTAACAGGGAAATCCAAGAGAGATGAAATGCTTATATTTAGTAAAAGAGACCTTATTAGCCTGCAATATTTTCTGTAAAACTCTTACATTCACCTTAGGAACAAGCACTGCTAGCAACAGCTCGTCTGCTTTTACTTTTACATCATTTACAGCTTTCATTCTTGTGACACCTTCTTTTGTCATTTCTGCTGCTGTCTTCTGGCACCCTCACTCTCCTCAAACTTTCCTCGTCAGACTCTCAAGACCCTTAAAATACAGCAGTATCTATTGATACCAACCAAGCGTCCTCTTAGAATCAGACACAGACTCCTGCTGATCTCATCAAAACTTACTTCCTTTGCCAGGAAATTCATCAATCAATAAACTCAAATTCAGGAGGCAGAGATAGGGAAATTTATTCCATACATTATGCTTATTTGCTATATATATACATATACATATTGGTTTTGTGTAATAAAAATCCTAGGTCATGGAGGTAAGTTTCTACTTACCTGGACTTACCTTAAATCTGGAATTAATTTGGCAGTGCATGTACTCTTATATTTCCACTAATAACTATTCTAAAACCTTGAGTCATTCAGGAAGACAGTCCCTGCTGAAATTTTCAGTTAAATTATTAAAATATGTAAAACTTCTCTAAAATATCTTCAGTGTTGTAAAACTTAATGGGGGAAAGTTTCCTTGGAAATTACTTTTTTAGAAATGAATTGTTGCTAATAGCATGAGGCTAAAGGCTTATTGTTCTTACCTCTCTAAAAGTTCCAGCAATACAACAAACTGTGAAGCTAGACATGACACTGAATACTGTGCTATCACAGAGCTCTCCCCTTTTTATCTTCCAAATTGCTAATAATACCTTACCCCCTAAACTGAATTGCATTCCTAACCTTGTATTTTGAACAATAATAAAGGCTTTGTGCAAATGTATTGAAGGTATGTTTTAAGAGATGACACAGACAAACTATGTGTTACAGTGCATAATATGTATTACATTTCCATTATTAATTTCTATTTTTTTGACTAAACACCTTTTAAAAAATCTGTAGCTTCATTCTACTGAATGTTAACCAGTCACATCAACTGCATCATGTGACAAACTGGCATATGATTACCAGAAAAATTCATAACTTCATTGCCAATATATAATTTATGTCACAGAATCATTCTACCTTAGACATTATTTTGCCATGCACAAGAAATCCTGTGAGAAGGTTTTTTATGAATTAAGAGTGCTAAAGAATGATGTTTTCTTCAATAATAGCAGGTAATAGGGGCTATGTGCTAGTGTGTGGTGTTTGTGCTTCTTTTGGAAACCTCATCCTCTGTACAGTCCCTATTTCTATACTTTCTTCTGTATTAACAGTAATTTCTTCAGTAAAACAAAGCTTGCTGTGCTACACCAAACTAGGCCTTGACTCAGCATGATTCATTGCAGAGGAATCTAAATGTCTTATTGGGTATGATCCAACACAGCTCAACATGCTCAATGGCACCTGTGGAGTTTGGTGGGCACTTACAGGACCCAGTCCTCAGGATGTGAGTGTTGCACACTGTGTACCCATATGCATTTTGGAGCTTAAAATAAATCCATAATTGAAAAGCATGGCTGAACTGGAGGGGTGAAAATTATGGTGAGGTGAAGTATGTCTGGTATCTCTTGCTGCTGATTATGATCTGACATGTTTAGACTTTGCTTGTCCTTTCTTTTTCCCATCTAAGTTTGAAGAATAAAGTAACTGGTAGAAAATGGTGATTAGAAGAAACTATAATCTCAAATTCATCTGATAAAGGATTGACCCTATGCTCTACAATGTACTTCATAAATCTTTGGAGAGCCTACAAAAAGCAAATCCTTTCTCCCTACTTACTCATCATTAATTAATCCTGAAAATTTGAGAAGCTTCCTTACTGTTCCCATAGTGTTCCCTTGTTCTGTTTAGTCTTTGCACTGACTCAACTTCTGGCTTTTAGTCAGGTGGCAAAAGTCAAGTCAATGATGGTTAATGAAGATCTCTATCTATTCAGGATTCACGTGGCCTGGGTATGCATATTGGGCAGCAAGTAGATAACCCCCACAGGACCCTTTAACAACCTTTCAGACAGGTAGGAGACCTCAGAGGTTTCTTTGAACTGGGTAAATGAAGAAAGTTGTGAAGTTTTTACTAAACAAACTTATTCTATGACAAAGTACAGACTAAACCTGAATTACAAATACTGGTAGCTGGGGGAAAAAAAAAAAAAAAAAAGGGGGGGGAGGGGGAAAGAGAGCTCAAGGTGGGAAAGAAGCATTTTAGGATTGAAGATCTGCCCCCAAAAAATTATCATCTTTTAAAGGATGGTATTGGGAGATCATTTAGTTATGTACATCGGGATTAATCTCCAAATCTTCCTGAAGTTTCCTGTTATGAATAGGCTTTAAATGTGCTGATTGCAATTTGAACTATGCTGGAATGGGGAAATTTTATTACAATGTGAGCAAAATCTCATGAACTGAGAAACTGGACCTGAACACTGAGCTTGTAACTCAGTTGTTCTCAAGATTTTTCATCTTGCAGACCAGCTCATTTTTCTGGTTCTCTCAAACCCCATGCGATATATGATTGCTTCCATCTGTTTATGAGGTTAAATTTCTGAACTGCAAGTGTGGAAGGAGAAATTCCAAGTTATGCATGCTGCTAGCTGGATAGGTTTGCTTTAAACAGAAAAATGTTTTGGTAAAACTTTTTTTTTTTTTTTGAGTTGTATTCACTGTAAATCACTTACTATGTTAATTTATAACTGTGACGTTAAAAAATTACAGTATAAACCTATTTTCCTCTTTCTATGTTTTAATAATATCTGTCATGTCCTCAGAAATGCCAATGGAATTACACCTTCCTGAGCAGAGTTATCTAGGCATCACAGTCCTCTGACAGCTGCTCTGACTCATGGGGGTTTCTCTCTTACTGAGGAATGTAACTTAAAGTCCTGAGATTCACAAGTCTTAAGATTTGTGTTACTTGGGATGTTTACTTCTCAAAAGTATTAGTGTTACATATTTGGCGATTTTCTCCAAATTACCTAACCTAAAAATACAACCTCCCCATTTATTGCTATTATAGAAGGAGTTGAGATTTTGATTATAAAATTTGAATCGGCACAAAAATAAATGTAAAGCATTATATATAGGTGATATTTAGCTACAAGTCTGTTAATGAGGTGCTGAAATATTTAAAGTTGTACTTTGGTTGGAAAATAACTTGTTTTGCATCACTACAGTTTCTTTTCAGAAGGCACTTGTCTTCCTATGCATTCTTAAGTACTTTTTCTAGTTGATCTCCATTAGGAACCCTGCTTCAGCAACAGAACTCTGTGTCAGTTATGGCCATAACAATTTGCAGATATTATTTTTAGTCCTTTGGTATTAGGATTTTCTTCCCTTGTACCCTGAAGTTCATCTAGGACACATGTGAATGTGGGAAGTATACCCAAGAAGGTAGCACTGACTAAAGTGAACAGGTCTGTCCTCACCTTTTCAGGTTGATAAAATGCACAGTTTACTCTAACTGTTTTAATCCTAAGGGCCACTATGTACCAGGAACACCTTCTCTCCAAAAGGAGAAGTTTTGTGAGAAGGCTAGTTCTTTCTAACAGCAAAATGGGAAAAAAAAAATTAAAATTGCTTTGATCTTTAAAAATCATACCTAATGGGCCTTGTGGGTTACCCAGATATGCAGAACAGCTTATTTCAATGTTTCCATTTGTGCTCTGCTTTGAATCCTTAGATTAGCATAATAACTTTGTGCTAGCCCTGTTAAGTTCTTAACTTTTGCTTTTAGGTGTCTTCTAGGTAACTATGACAGTCAGCACAGAGTCAATACTTATTATCTCGAATTGTAAGGAAGGAAAATAAATATCATGTCTTATTAACACACAGAGGAAACCAAGTAACTGAGTATTTACCATAATATCTTTAAAACTAAGTTGGCACATAATAGAAAGGGTGATTTCACTGAAAATAGGATGCCTATGAGACTAGCCAGGACGATTAATAGACGATTAATAACAATTAAATACTAACGATTAATTAAATAATAACGATTAAAGACAAGAGAAATAACAAAAGAAGCATTGTAGAAATCAGTGGATATGAAAGTGTTGGACATACCTTATCTTGATATATATTTGTATGTTTATGTTACTAAACATACAAACAGAGGAAACAATTAGAAATGAAAACTCCATGTAGAAGAGTACAATACACATCCTTGACATACTTATCACTTTGAACACCTACAAGTTTTGTTTGAAAATTTTCTGTGATGTCTGGGAAGCATTCCAGATGCCTGCCTCTCTCTCAGAAAAGCTGGTTTTAATCTCTCCTTTCCCCAGTATATAAACTAATCTTACAAATCTAGTATGGCATAAAGGACGTGGAAGTTGGACTCTTATTAGACTGTGATAATTTTGTATTTTTCTTCTTTGATTTATCAGATGACAAAATAAGGTTATCCAAAATTATTCTTTTGGTTGTGTATATCTCTTTTATCTTATGTTACCTTTAAATATCTGTTTGTCGTGGGAGGCAGAATAAAACAGTTTCTGTTTTTTGCTTTGAGTATGTCATCTGCTGAATCTCTTCAGGTCTGATTCCAACCAGCTTTAGGTGAGAAAAACTGCTGAAGTCCTCAGATCTTAACAGAGTATATACTCCTTTTTTTTACTTCCTTTCATTTTAACCTCACTTCTTTTTGAAGATAAATAGCTGGTATCTTTTTTCCCTTATATGTTACTACTCTTTGATCTTCCCCACAAATATTTGCTGTGTATAGTTTGCCACTCTTTGTCAGGTATCTTTTCATTACCATCTTCTCTCAAGTGACTTGAAAAATATACTTTTTTCAGTTTTACCCAATTTTATAACAGGATGCAGTTTCCCTGTTCCTTTGACATTTATTAAAATCGAATTAGTAAATCAGGTAATGATTTTTAAAAAGGAGTTTTACAAGCAATGCTGAGTTTCACTGTATGTTGATGTTCATTTTGGATTGTTTTACCAGCATAAACTTTTGTTCCAAAACCAAATTCCACACTTATCTAATTATTTCACTGAGGAGGTTCCTTGCAACTTTAAAATTTGTTCATACAGAAACTCTAATTGGAGTTGTTTTTATAAAAGATGGAGAGTTTTCTCTTAAGTTTCTTTTGCTCTCATACTTATAACGAGAAAAAAAAACTACACATAATGCTATTGTTTACTTTGGTATGTTTTGTTTCTTCTGTCCCTTGTAATTTGAGATTGCTTCTGTCTGAGGAAAGAATCTTTGTTACTCAAATATTGCACACACTCAAAGCCTACTGTTGTGCTTATCATGGTTTTGCTCCAGTTAAACATGTGGTCTTGAAAAAAAGATGTGAAAACAGTCTATATCATTGTCAGTTTTGCCACTTCTACAAGGCTAGCAGCTGGGAAGCTTTGAACAATCATGGTAGTCAGACTAAGAAAAGTAGGGAATGGGAGAGAGAGGGAAAAAACTGTCTTACTAAGCTAAATTTGGAGAAATGTTCTCTATTTTAGAATACCATGCAAGAACCAAATGCTGCCAATGAAAATATCAAAAATGGAAAGAGGAAGAAAGCATAAGCAAGGGATGAATAGAATATTTATTCTGCAAAAAGGGAAGTGGAAACCCTTCAAGATGAAAGCTGTATGTGATCTTGTTTTCTACTTGGAATCAGCAATGCAGTTTTAGTGAAAAAAATATCATAGTGGTAATTATAATGAATTCAATAAAATCTTTGATACTAATCTTTAAAGAAATATTAGCAAACCACTCTAATGTCTAATCAAGATATAAAAATGTCTAAGCTCCCACCTGCCCATGACAAAACCAGTACAACCAACCAAAATTTCCCTTGAGAAGGATTGTTGCATAACTCCCTTACTGAGGTTTACTGTTTTTTCAGATTCCTAATATATCTACATTAGCAGGTTAGTACAAATCCAAAGCATTTTTTGAGGCAAATCTCCTAGTCATTCCTATTTACTATGTTTTAATAGCAGGGTCTAGGAACATGTGGATGAAAGTAAACTGCACCACATGGAGCACACCTAACACATCCAGCCCAGGGCACCCCCCTGGTTAAAGAAACACAGCCTCTGAAAAGCATATAATGCAGATCTCACTTCCTTTGCTGTTTCCCTCTACAGGTTTACTTCACTGGACACTACTCACCAATGCAGACATAAGTACTATAGCCCAAGACCAGACTAAATAGACTACAAAATCATGTAGAAACTGGTACAGCAAGTGTTGCATGAAAGGCTCTGAGAATAACTGATAGTCTTGGCTTACAGGCAATTTTGAAAAAAAATGGAGGAAGTCTTGCCAGGACATAAAATTTTAAAGGAACAAAATCAAAGCATGTCTCTCTCTAGTTTTTTCATGGCATTAGATTTTAACAACAGCTAATAAGGAAGTTTTAAAAAATAAAATTATTGGAGTGAAACAAACTTCCATTCTAGAAAAGTGTGGATGAAAGTTGTGGTCTTTGAGTTATTTTTTCCTTTTTTTTTTTTTTCCCTAACAGCCTCAATGCATTTTGGTTGCTTATTCCTCTTTGTTTTTCAAAACCAAGCTTTTCTGGCCCAGCTCTTTCTTCCATCTCCTTTCTCTTTGAGCTCAGTTTCTCAGATTAGTGAGATATATTCAGAGTTGCATACATCAGTCTTGTCTTTAAATTTTGGCTGGTTGCTGCCAGTTTAGGAATACTTGTCTTGGAGAGTAGAAGGAGTGAAAGCTACTGAGAGTATTCCGTGTGAGCTCAGATCATTTTAGGCACTGAGAAACTAAGTGTAAGAGACAATACCATAAGAAAGCTTCCTCAATTATTGCTGCTGTTCATGGAGAGTGAAATACTGAACTAACTAAATGGTGTGCAGAAATGTTAAATTTAACTCTTAGTCATCAGCAGTTGCACATCAGATATTTCATTTCATCTCATGGAGACATTACTTGCATTTTATTTTCCTTATATGTTCTGTGGTCAGATTATTGTAGAAACCACCAAATCCTCTGGTTTTAATTTAAATGTTGGAGATTTTAAGTTTTGTTGGGTTTTGTTGAGCTAAAAAGGAAAAAGCAAGAAATATATAGCTCAGCATAAGCTGAGATGTATAGAATGTGGTTGCACTGGTACATAACATATTGTTGTTATCTCCCAGCACAATTGGTGCTTGTGTTGCAGACATGCCTTTGTTCATCTTTATAAAGGAAATGAGCACATGCCCTTATTCCCTAACAAAATTAAGTTACTGCACTCGCCCAATACAGTCCTATCCCATTCCAGGATGGAAGCCACCTTTGAAAACTTGCTGCCTCTTTGATGCCCTCCTTATTCTCATCACTGCATCCCTCTAATTACCATTGCAATTTTAACACTTGCTGGAAATAGGTAAAAGAGAAGGAGAAGAAAGAAAATCCAGGTGGCTTTCTCCCATCATTTTGTAGCTCTCTGCTCTGGGGATCAGGTCTCTCCCATCATACAGGAGAAGAGATTGCAGGAAGTCTTCCCCTGGAAAGCATAATGAATTCTCTGGGGGGGTGAACATTTTTTTTCCCCCACAGAAAGAGACATGAGGAGTTACCTTCACTATGCATCTGCACAGAGTCAAGCCATCTCACTCAGGAGATGGCAACAGGCAGACTTCTCAGCACCAGGCCAGACCTTGGAGTGACCAGACACATTCCTGCCACTGCAACCTGATCCACAGCTCATTATACAGTGTGCACATTTGCCTAATGAAATAAGGAAGCTCATCTCTTCTCTAAGATGCAGCAGACCTAAGCTTTATTGTATTATATTTTCAAAAAGATCAATTAGGAAAAAAAGTTTGTTCATAAAAAAGTTAACAGTTCTCGATTTTTGATAAGTTAGAAAGCAGACAAAATAGACACTCCACTAAAGTGGAGTGTTTACAATATTTACAAATATTGTAAATTTCAGCTTTAACTTCTGTCTCTCCCAGGGGGAAATAGAAACAGGCATAAGATGGTTAGAAATTTTGGATTTTCTTGAATTTGGTTATTCTGTACAGAGACAGTCATAAGAAAACATTATATAGGAATGATGGTCAGGCCCAATATTCTGCATCTTACAGTGGCAAAGAGCAGATTCTAGTGGTGAATCATGAAAGATTGTAAGAACAAGACCACCTCACCTGGAGGATTTCCCTGCTAGTTCTTGTCTTCAGTCCCCTGGTTTCCTCAAAAGTTTAGATGACAAACTCAAGCCAGTGTTTGTATCTTTGTTTAATAGCCCTTGATATGTCTGTGTACAGATGGAGGAAAGGTTGTGCTCACTGTGCTGCTGTAGCTAATATAAACCACAAATTGGGACCTTCCTTAACTGATCAGAATTCTAGATGAAATACAGTAAGATGAAAGACCAACATGCAATCTCATACATGCTTTTTGTACAAACTTTTAAATTATGTTTAAATGGATATCTTTGATCCCTGGAGACTTTTAATATCTGTGATATTATTAAAGTTTTGATAAAATTTTAGTATATCGGTAAAATATACTAGTAAAATGTTACTTACATTTTAAGTACTTAACATATTAAGATTATTAAATTTTTACTAATTTTACATCTGTAATATTAGTAAAGTGTTATGCTATGGAGTTTTCTCCCACAAAGTCTCATTTATATTTATGGTTACTATCTGCACCATTAGAATGTCTAAAGACAAACTTTCTTCTAATGATCATGCAAACTGCTTTAAGTCAGGGTAGCTAAGGTTAATGATACTAAATAAAATGATACCAGGAAGGAATCTGTCTGAAGTGAGCTAATAATTCCTTATTTTTTGGCAAGTCTGAATTTATTTTGAGTAACTGGTGGTTTCTACAAGAAAACAGTGATAATTGTATTTGTCTCTCAAGTATTTTCTCAGGAAACAGACAAACAGCCTTACTTGGTTTGTTTTAAGACCAAACACATTACCATTATAAGTATTGTCTTGTTGACTCTGAAGATGAAGCAGGTTAGTAATGGAATGAAAAGTGATACAGAAAGGGTAAATTTTTAGGGTATTTTGCAAAAGAGAAAATCAAGGCAGAGTTTGCACAAACTTTACAGATTCTGTAGAAATGTTAATCAGATTGTGCATATCCAAATAGAAAAAAACAAAGCCATGTGTTTCTCCAGCACTGTGTTTCACCAATTACAAATTTACATGCTATTACAATGAGAAAGAATGATGAGCTCCTGGGAGTTATTGAATGCTCTTATGAATCCAGACACACAAAGAAGGTTAGGAAATGGATCAACAGCTTCTATATTCTTATATATTCTTTATTCTTTATATTATTTTTTTATTCTTATATTTTAGATAGGTGGACAAATATAAAATAATTGATAGTAAATATAAATACAGAGATACCACAAAACCAATATCAGTAGTAGGAGACAGGAAAGTCTTAAGTTCCTCCAGGGGAGGTTTAGATTGAATACTAGGGAAAATTTCTGAAAGGTATGTCAACCATTGGAACTGGCTACTCAGGGAAGTGGTGGAATCACCATTCCTGGAACAGTTCAAAAGCTACATGGATGTGGCACCTGGGGATATGGATTAGTGAGGAAACACAGTTGTGCTGGATTAATGGTAGAGATTGATAATCTAAAGGACATTTCCAGCCTTAAAGATTCTAAGGTTCTAGGTCTGAAAATTCTCACATAAGTTATGCGGAGCATAACACAGGCATTGAGAAACTGGCATTCCACAGGTCTGAAAGCAATTAGGAATGATGAATCCAAACAGCTCACTCAAGCCTGAAACAACAGGACAGGATCCTCACCGACTTTAAATCAAAGTATCTCCCCTGAGTTTAGTAGAACGGTTTTGATCCCATCGCAAAAACATTAACATTAACATTAACATTAACCTTTTCACATAAAGGTACTTCAACATCCTTCCAAGAATATTCATATATATAAGATTTAAGGAAAGAATTGCATGCATCTTTATCTCTCACTGAGAGATGAAGAATGTTGAAGAACCTGGCTGCATACTGTCTACTCATACCCAATATTCATTGGCACCATCCTTAATATTTACTATATGCAAGCATGTATTCTGCTGTATTAGTGCTTGTCAATTCTAAGGAAATAAAACATACCACCTGCATCCATGAGTCCATTTTAATTCATCTGGTAACCACAATACTTTTGTACAGTACTTGAAAGCGGAGGGCAGCTAATGTATCTTCATACTTTTGATTGAAATTTGTGCTTTTTAAAAGAAAAACTGTCTTCATAGGGGCTTGATTTAAAAACTCATAATTGCTTGAAAGATATCCCCAAAATAGAAGATACAGTCTTCACAACAGGAAATGTAAAATATAGTTAAGCAACACACAGCTTTCTGAGTTTCTTGCCAAGTTATGACAGATATACTGATCAATTACTGAGAAGTAGAAGCAATGCCAAAAGCTGGAGAGCATATTCCAGAGAGACTAGAACTACTTATTCTTTGATGAGCTCTTGAAACTGTGGTTTATCTTCAGTTTATATCATTGTGTAACAATGTCAACCAAATAACTTTTCAATGTCTTGCTTAACCTTACTGTTAGTTGTCTAGAAACATGAAGCTGTTGATTGTGACGGGTTTTATTTCCATGGGGCCTGCAGTAATTATAATTTTACAGTTTTTTTCATCAATTTGTCAACATAAGAAAAGGTGTGTACATCAACCAGCATATCCACTAAAAGGTACATTTGACACCTAGTTTGAGAAAAGTTTGAACATTTAATTGCTTCTATCTTTGGTGTTTCCAAAATGTTTCACTCTACTAAAACAGAATAGCCTGAAAGGATTTCATACGAATATTAGTGAACAAAAAGTTTTTTAAATACTGACACAGGAATTGTGTGTCAGTATTTGAAAACTAGTGACATTTGTTTGGAGCAATGTCTAACAATCCATTTTAAGGAAAATGTAACCTACCCTGACAGACCCACTTCAAATAGCCTATTATGTTATAAACAAAATCCATCTTTTGGTCATTCGAACCTGAACGTTAATGATCAAAAATCCCAAAACAGGAAATGGAACAAACACTTCTAAAAATAGGTAATCTGCCTGAGTGTTATCATCTACTCATTTGGGAAGTCACTGCATTCTTTTAATCCATGTTAATCTTCATTTGGCATATTATTTTGGTGCTTGGGCCTGACTCAGCAGCAACCTCAGATTTGAGAGTTTATCCTCTGTGGAAAAGTTAGAATCTTTGAATAAAAACCAAAAGGGCCTTAACCTTCTTTTTACCTTTTAATGCCTTAATAATAGTTTTCATTACTATATCACTGAGAACAAGAAGGTCTATAAATACATGCAAGACAAAAGGTTCTTTAAAAATTATTTTACTATTTCTGTCTAAATCATTGAGTAAAGTCTTTGACAATTAGAATTCAATATTCCAAATTGCAGAAATGTAATTAGAAAATTTTCAAATTGTATTTAGAAGGGATGTTTCTTTTATTTGGAATGGTTTTTATTAAAAAAACCCCAACATTATTTCTGTGCACACAGATATTATTCCTTCTCCTAGTCATTTGGATGAGGATTTTTTTCAAGCAGTTCCAGTTGTATCCTTTTCATAAAGCCTTGGCAGTGAAGAATTGTGCATATAGATATAGTTTTAATATATTCAAATTAATTTCATTTTGCTGAAATGGTCACCTGTAAATTTATTTCAACTGGAAAAATCATAAAGAGGTTTTTTCAGACTTCCTTGTGCAGCACATTTATACTGCAATTCAATGCACTGGGATCTTTCAAGGATATAGGAAACATGGTCATGTCCCTGAACAGGGCGAGTACATGAAATCCATGTTTCTCCCATGCCTGATCCCCAGCCATTCTATTATACCAGTCTGTGTGTGCCTGATGGATGCTTCTCTTTCCCTCCCCTTGTGTTTCATAATGATTTCATCAAATCCAAAACATCTTCATAAAATGTCTTGGCAAGAACAAAATCATATACTTGATACCTACGAAATGAGAAAATACGGAATACTTCATGAAATCAGCTAATTCCACTGTGAAACAAAAGCAAGCATGGCAATTTTTTAAATTTAATAATTTTTAAAATAGATCTGTTCGTCTCCATCTTGCAGTACTTTCGGCAGTTCCAGGTGTATTTAAACAAAATAGGGTTGGGTTTTTTCCTATTCTTCAGTTTTTAGGGGAAATATATCAGGTTTAAATATGCTCTTTAAGAAAAAAGAAAGATGTTAGTTTTCTGTGAGGAATAAAGCAACTTCTATTTCTTAAGACAAATAAGAGTAAGACCTCAGGTGTTCTTTTTTTTTTTCTTATTTAGCACATTACTGTCTCAGCAGGATTGCTTTTTAAGCATGAAAATAGATTAGTCTGTCCACAAACCCTGAAGATACTGTTTCACAGAAGTTATTGAATTTTGCATTCAGTAAGCCTCAGCTATATTACGATAATAATTTCCTATAAACCAACTGCGAGATTTGGATAAATTCTCATTGCTCCATTTGGGATTTGACTGAGGGATTTGACTGAGCAAGACCTAAATTATAGAAGAGCCTACCACCACGTGTAGTTTGAGGTCTAGAAAAGACCATCAGATCTTCAGACAAATAAAGAGTGTCTGAAAATATCCACATCTGCATGTTATTAATGTCTGTGTACTGCTACAACAGAAATTGTTTGACTACTTTGAATTCTTCTTAGTTTTTTAATTGTTTTGGTAGTTCACGTTATATAGGATCATTGAAATAACATATTATTAGTTTCTCTTTCCACAATATGTCATGGAGTGTCCTCAGCTTACTCTAGTATGACAAAAATGTTTAATGTTTGTGAATAAATAATATTATATATGTGTGATTTTTTCCTACATTTTTCTTATTTAGAAATAAAATGTAGTCATAATAAGAATAGAATATTACAATTCTTCAACTAACATTACCTAAACAAAAGTTGGAGTTCTTTGAATACCTGATTTATATAGCCTAGCTTTGAGACATATGGTTTTCTGAGTTACAGATGTGCTAAGAAAAAATACAACCTTTGTATTTGACTTAAAACTAGAAATAGCAAGGAGATAAATTCTATCATTTTAGTATAGTCTGACACAATGGAAGTACTATTAACTGGTCTTATTAGTGAATTTCCTTGTTTCTCATTAGTACTCCATTCCTCTACTAATTTTTTCCATTCTGTTTATTGTTCAAGATCAAACAGAATTATCAAGATTTCAGACTTAAATGTTCTGATTTCGCATGTTCTTTCTATTCTACCATTGTAAAATTTTATTAAAGCAGCTTTTGAGTAAGTATTCAAACTCTGATTATTTCCCTCCTTTCTGCAGAAGTGATAGAAGGAAAAGATATTTAGGGAGACAGTCTGCCCTTGCTTTTCTTAGACAGGAAACGCACAGACAATGTCTATAATGGTCTTTTTTTCAGCTCTTTGTCAAGCACTAGAAAAATTGAAATGAGTTTTCTTTTTGAAACTGTTTCACATAGCAGATCATGTTCTAATAATCTCATACCTTTTAAATATGTCCCCACTTATAAGTTTTTCAATGTCTTATTCTTTGTGACTGGCTTCTGCAATAAAAGAGAGAACACCTTATTTAATTAAAATCAAAGTTTTATGATGGAATATTAAGTGAATTTTGGCTAAAGAAAAATAATTCTTAAAAAAATAATTAAAATTCTGTCTTGAAATGTTTGTCCCCTTTTTTGGAACAGAGCGTTTCAAATTTTCATCACTTTTTTTTGGTGTTATAAAGCCAAACAGTTTTAGTAAATTTTAGCTGCAAGGAAACTAAAGGCTTTTTGTTTTATTTTTATTCCCATAAACATAAATTTTAAAATTGTGCAATTTGTGCAATTGCATAATTGCAAACAAAATGTGCCCCTTCACAGCTTGTAACTTATTCACTAAATTCCAAACTGAAATCTTGCAGGGAAATAGTATAAATCACACTTCACAGTAGAGTAAAAGTTATGGATTCAGAACTGAGAGTAGCCAAATGTAGTTAAAAATAATCCTGAAAAGTTATTTACCTCTGGGGCTGTGCTTCTGGCTGTTCTGAGTTTACCAGCACATGTGCTGTTTCCTTTTATGGGCTTCAAAGACCTCCGCCTTTGAAGATGCAGAGGTTAGGCTGGGAAGTCATTCCACTTAAGGCTGTCTACCTCCACTATCCATGTACATGAAAGCTACTGGGAAAAATTTCAAACCCACTTCCATTTGGGCCTGCATAACTTTGCAACTAACTTTTAAAGCTAATACTGTAATTTTAAGGCTGAAAACTGCATATATAAAATTACATGTGTGACAACGAAGACCACATTCGGCAAATTTAGCAGATTTCAGCACAAAGTTCCACATGCTCAGGAACTAAAGCTTGACAAATTAGCTCCAGATATGGCCATATTAGTGGGAGCTGGAGACAGCCCTACAGGCCTGGCTTTTCTTTGACTTGAGAAATGCCCTTGAAAAGATTTAATTGAGCTAATGAAGGCATTATATAAACAGTTAAAAGCTGTTGTTTGAGGCTGGTAGAAACTCACGTATCAGCAGTTAGTAATTAAGAAGATCTTCTATCTGCTTTCAGAATAAATATCTTGTCCCAGTTGTGGCAGGCCTGCTGAATGCAGACTTTCTGGTCAGTAAATCTCCAGACATTATTTTGTGTACAAAAGCATCTGCAATGTGTTACCTCTGTAGCTTCCTCTCAAAGCCAGAAAAAGGCCAAAGTTTTCAATGAATAAGCTGATCAATACCCATAAAATCATTTACTCAGACCAATAATTAATAAAGAAAGTTTACACCAGCTGAAGGAGTCATCAGAGAGTAGGTGATATATGACTGACCCACCTGGTAAGATGAATAAACTTAGCAACAGCACTACTTTCCGTCTTAAGTGTAAAAAAAATTTTAAATTTCACATGTTGATTACTATTATGAGTCACACTGACTTAAATAAAATAAATACTAAGTTATTTCACCTAAATATGAAACCAGTGGCCAAAGGTGGGGGTTTGCATGTGTTTATTAGTAGAATTTGTTATGTGAATAGCTAATATTTATTACTAATAAATACACTAATTAAAGCCATACTAGTAATTTCCATTAGCCTACCCTCAAACTTCCACGGAGCTGTCCGTCTGGTTTTAATCAAAACCAAATGGTAATCCAAGTTCTCAGGCTGGAACAGCTAAGAGGAAGTCGTTCAGAGAAGGCAGAAGAAAGCAGAAAAGATAAACAGACGATATTCACTAAATTTGTACAGAGCAAAGGATGTAGATGCTGTGGGTTACTCCGAAGACATGATTCAGGCACCCTGTCAAACTGGAGCGAAGTAGTTACAAGTGTTTTATGTCAGCAAAATACTAATATGATCAAGATGGAGTCTGTCCTTTTGCTTTTGCAGAGCTGGATTTGTGTGACTCTGGAGGATTCTCAAAAGAGGTAAAGCAACATATTCTACTGCCTGCAATGTGACTGTGTTTAAACCGTAGCATTTGTTTTCTAAGATCCAGCTTATTCTCTTGAGTAGGAATGCAATTTTAGCATTTTTCTTTAAATGGAATCTGCCTAAATGTGGATATTTGTTCGACAGAACAGTCCTAGACCTTTTGTCACTGTGATGTGTTAAGTTTAGACCACGTTTCTCACTACCTGACGTCAAAGACCAGGTGTTTCAGAAATGTTCTCATGTTGTTCTGGATAACTGTTACCTTTGCATGAGCATTAAAGAATCATAAAATATTTTTTTAAAAGAAAAATCCAGGAGGGAGAGGTTTAAATACATTTTTACTTTATGTAGCTGTAGTACAGATTTTTTCTTTGGCAGAAATAGCCCAGCAGTGTATAAAGCTGACTGCCTTGAAACACTCGGTCTTGACATTTTCTTTTCCCTCCATTTCTGCACTCTCTCCCTGGCGCAGGCAGGCAGGCTCGCTGTCTCTCTCCCTCTCTCTCTCAAAGGCAGGAAATACTTTTCAGGCAATCTGGGCCTGGTTGTTGAGGCCCCCTTTCACAAAACATCAGTCTGAATTTAGTAGACAGAAGTCACTGGGAAAAGCTTGACAGGCTCGTGCTTAGCTAAGGCTCCCTCCAGCTGCAGAGGGTGTTTTTGTTAGAATCACACATTGAGCAAAACTGCTCAGAATAGAGCAATGATCTCAGTAGCGAAATCTGAACTTTTTTGCTAGCAGGAGCTAGCTGGGACTGGGCTCTTTTGTTTGTTTGTTTGCTTCTTCGTTTTGTTGTTTGGGCTTTTTTCTTCTTCTAATGGCCAAAGATTTTAGGGAGGTCATGTCTGAATTCCTGATTCTCTTCATCTAGGTAAGGCTGTCTTGGAATCTCTCTGTACTTTCAACTATCAAAAAATTTATTTAAAAAAAAAAGAAAAAGGAAAGGAAAAAAAAATAAAAGAAGGTAAGAAAAACCTCAGGAAAGAAACAAGCAGTATCCAGTACTGGAGTGTTCTGCATTCAGGATCTCAGCACTAGAAACAGAGGTAAAAAAATTTATAATCTTTAAAATTATACATTTATTTGTAAACTGTGGCAACTCTGTTTATCAAAATATGCTAGACCTATAAAAAAAGTTCTGTGCGTTTCTCTTTGTCTTTTAAAAATATGCTTGAAATGCTGAACTTTAATTGCATTCTTATATAAATAGAGCTGTATGGTATTGCTTGCATATTTTTTAATGTACATTAAACAGGAAAGTTAGGTGTGGGTGATTTGGGTTTTTTCACCTCATTTAACAACAGGGAGGGCATTTAGGGCTATGTTTTTTTTCTCTCTTCCCACCTTCCCTCCTCTCCACTCCAGCGGTAATGATGATGAGGAGTGTTTTAGGTAGATATATCAGTTATACCTCGCTGGGCTAGGTCTCTATCCTTTTCTCAGTCCTAGATGAAATTTGTAATAGAAGTGGCAATACAGTCTTAAAGGTGTATACTCTAAATCTGAAATTCCAAGGTTTATTTGTTGGCTTTAGCTAAATTAGGTTATTTTTAGTAATGCATTATTAGATACAGAGATTGCTGTGTGCTGTGCTAGCATTTAGAAGAGGTAAAGTAAGATTCAGTAAATGTCAGCTGACTGTATTTTTGGGAGGATGCATGGATTTACTCTTTTTTTTATGTTAATCTAGTAAACATGTAACTAATAAAAATAACAAGAATCTGCTGTTAAGGAGTTTAGGGAGAAAATCAGGATAGTATCTTTCACTGATATGTGAATGCATTTATATTTTATGTAAAGTTGTGATTTAATTATTAATTTGTTCTGGATATGAGAAGCATTTTTTAATGTAAATCTATATAGTATTCTTTGTCTTCCTGGAAGCTGCTGCTTATAAGTAATCTGAATTTTTTCTTTCTTTCTTTCTTTCTTTCTTTCTTTCTTTCTTTCTTTCTTTCTTTCTTTCTTTCTTTCTTTCTTTCTTTCTTTCTTTCTCTCTTTCTCTCTTTCTCTCTTTCTCTCTTTCTCTCTTTCTCTCTTTCTCTCTTTCTCTTTCATGCATCATTAAGACTCCATGTAATTATTGGCCAGATTGGTAACTAAAGAGAAGTCATCTGTTCGTGTATTTCAAGAATCTTTTAACTTTTCTTTTACTATTCTTCAAAATGATTGTTGTGAAAGGAAATGACTTTGTGGTGTGAAAGGACATGAAGGATATTCCAGAATGGGGTCAAATATCTCCTCTGCAATAGACTGAGAACTGTACATTTTACTGCCATTTGGAGGAAGAAAATTGTTCAGGGAGGTCAGAATTGGCTCTGAGTTGTGAAGGGAATGCATCTGAACTGGGCAAGGAGCAACCAATAGGCAGTAAATTGTTCCTGAGTATATTACAGGGTGAATTTTAATATCACAATCACATATTTGCTTATGGACCAGTCTTTTCCAGTGAGATGTTCTGGTTTGGGAGAGCTGTGATATGTAAGTGGTGGAACTGGGAGGCTGAGAGGAATTTGACTGAGTCTTTTGTCATCCTTGTGAAATTTCTGCTGGAACATGGATGTCTCAAAGGATTTGGCTTTAGTGGCTTTTACTGTGCTGTGTTCCCATGCTTGCTGCTGCAAGTATAAGTGCACGTATTTAGTATTAGTGAGTGCTCCAGTTAAACAGGAGAAAATTTTCCCTGTTAAGCAGCTATCTTCTGCAGCACCACTTCTGGGGTTTAAAGCACATAATGACCTCATCTGACCTCACTTGCAGATGAAAATACTTGACACCTGAGGCACTGGACTACAGGGTGGACAACAGAAGAGAATCCAGAGAGTATTCTCTCATTAAACTCTGAAGTTTCTTGTAGACCATAAGAAAATATAACACTGATAAATGCCTGCATTTTCAATTTAGAAGGTTTAAATGAAAGTCCTGGAGACAAATCACTATTCAACTTCTGGTTCTACTTAGTCTAATTTCTCTGTTATGCTTACCTAGTTTTGGATTTTAAAGATACGTTTGTTCAAGAAAAAGGATTCACAGAAAAGTTACAGTCTAAAAACCCTCTGAAAATTATTTTATAGATATATAACAATAATGAGCATGGAAAATGAGCATCTAGAGTTTTTTGACCTTGTGTCTTTCTTCAGAAACGTTCAAGTTCTTTATGTGAAACAAGAAAATAGCCCAAGCAGTTGGATCAAATGACTCCCTTGGAGGAAGTAATGAATTTATGTCGGCAGCCTTAAGAAAAATTAACACAAATGGTTACATCCATGTAATAGGAATTATTCAAATAGCTTTCCTTCACATAAATTTATGTGCCTGAAAACTAATTTTCTTTTTAAGTTGTACCTGTTGACCTTCATGTCAAATTTCATACTCAGAACACTGGGAAAAAAAGTTTGTATATTTAGGCCTATTTCACAAATACCTCTGTAACACAAAGCAATCCCTCCTAAAATAAAATTAAAAGTAAAGACAACAGCTTGGCTATGCAGTTTTTAAATAGGCAAGGCTTACAGTAATTCTTTTAAAGTGATGGGCTTAAAATCAATACAAAAATTGTTCCTTAGGTGATGGAGCAATCTAAGGATTCGTTTTTTGGCTTTTTCGTTAAGTCTCAAAAGTTACTTAATTTTATTTTTCTTGATTGTCAGAAGTATTAAGCCACATTTTATATAATAGTTTTCTGTTGTTCTTAACATGAATTTTGTTGCTGGAATGTATCTTTGTTATAAAGCTTCCTTGAGGACAGCAGTAGCAGAAGGAGGAAGAGAATTTACAAATGTTTTCCTCTTTTCTCAAAAAGAAGCTATATTTTAGAGTATTCTCCTTTTTTCTTTTATCCATCTGGTTCCATTTTCTATTATTTTTTTGTGTGGAGAAAAAAAATCACGTATGGGGGGGTTGCTGGTCTTCTGTTCTTTTTACAAAATTAAAAGCAAAAAGACAAAAAACAGGGTAACATAAGGGCCAGAGCAATTGAAATAGCATATCCAGAAGTGTCAGATCTTGATTTCCTTCCTATTTGGAGAGAGCCTCTGGAGGTCTCTGATCCAACATGTTATTCAAAGTGGGCTCAACCAGAGCCGGTTGCTCATGTCCTTGTCCACTGGGGCTTTAAATATGTCATCCAAAGATGATTACTGAATTCTTAGTAAGGACTTTAAGACTGGCTGGATACACATGTGCATTTTTAATATATATGTGTATGCATATGTATATATACATGTATATTATATACGCATAAATATACCTCAACCCAAAATTTTCTAGAATTTTTACCTGTAAATCCTATGTATGTCATATATGAACATTATTTCATTGTAATAACTACTGATATTGAACTTCAATATGTTTTATATTATATTTCAACATTGGTATTTGTTGATGCGTTCAGGTATTAGTTATTTAAAGCAGTCTGTTGGTAGATAATTGCAGATTCACTATTACCATAGTTGCTTGTTTGCCTTCAATGAGAAAAATCAATTATGTTGATATTAGTAATGCCCAGAGTTTTATCTCTGGTGTATTTTACATCAGTCATATCCCAAATACAAAGTTTGCTTAGGCTGTGTGTATCATTAAAACCAAGTTCACTCATACTGTGAACTCTTTACTTCTTCACATTCATCTAGGCTCTTCTTTTTCTTACAGTAATTTGTGATAATTCCTGATGGGTGTTCCATTTTACTCTGTGTCAAAATCTATTAGCTTTAGATGAAATGCCCTTGAACTTTAAGAAATTTTACAATCAATTTTCTTACCTCTGAATTTCTATTGGTTCTCCCACACTCTTGCTCCCTCTTTATCAGTTGTAGAGTTTCTGGATAGATAGGTCTTGTTGGTGAGAGTTTCACAAAAGGACTAAAACATTGCCAATAGTCTTTAATGCTAGAACAAATAAATGTTCCAAGTTGAACATCGTGGTACTTGTGGAAATTTCACCTTGTGATAAAAAATTTTGGGATAAGAAGGAGTCGGTGGTGAGTTTGAAATAAACATCATTAGACTAAGAAGTGAGGAAAATCTGGAGTAGAATGGAGGATCGTTGCAACATGTTGTTCTGCTAAAGGAGCTAAGAGAAGACAGAAGGGGCAAGAGGAACCAGTGACAAATATGCCAGGCCAAAGCAATTGGGTTTACATTATTAAAGCTGTTTCACTACACCTTATTAACAAGCTTTCATAACCTTAATATTGTATTACTAGCATCTTTGCTAAGATTATCACAAAATATGAACCTTTTTTCACCTGCTCATGAATTTTCTCGTAAATTACACAGACATGTAAAGGCAAGGAGAACTTACTTTGGATTTACTTTTTCAGTCTGGAGCACTTGACAATCCAATTCTTAGCAGTCCTGAGAGGGTCAACACACTAGAAGTTGTACTGTGTAATTCACTACACATTTTTTTGTCTGCAGCTAAATTGAGATATTCCTTTTTCATTTTGCTTGAATTGTTTATCTTCAGTTAATGTTGTTTTATCAGAGAAAGTTGATAGCTTTCAATAATGACTAAAATGAGAAGCTTTCTCTGAAAGGACAGTTTCTAAGAGTTGTATCCTTTACAGCAAAACCTGGACTTTGAAGATTCCATATACAGAAGCAATTTTACACTCCAGTACCACCAAATACTTATGTGCAGATGTCACTGACAGCTTCCAAACATTGAGTCACTGTCAGCTTAATTTGGTATACCATACTGGATATAAAGATTTTTAAAAAGCTTTTGCATGTTGTGAGAGAATTGGTAGCCAGTAAGGGAAATAGATCTGAATTAGTTTAAAAACCCAGGGAAAATCTCCATGTGAGCTCACAAGTCATCTGTTTTATTTTTCCTGTAGTTATGTACTCAGCAACAGCAATTTCCAGGGCTGAGCATGTCTTTCCAGGCAGTCTACAGATGCTGAGTAGAAGAATATCATAATAAAATCAGGACGCCAGCTGATGAGTTTGGAATTGAGGCACTCTGGAAAATACTGTGGAGAATGTCTATTGACTGTAGCAGACATATTCACATTATGCCTGTGAGGGTCAGAGAGAAAGGGGATAGAGGTGAGATACACATACTCTGTAAAAGTCCTTTGACAGACAGGTTTCCTGAATTCCAAAATAGGAATAATATAATGAGAAATAATCTATTTCAGGGTTAGGTTTGAATGCAGACTTTCTTACTCCCAGTTTCACCAACCTGGAAGATTAATTAAATTTTTACTTTCCCTTCCTTGGAGCAAGTGGATTTAATTGGGCCCTCCAGTGCATTTACAAAGCACTCAGTGTACGTTATATGTTATTTCTCTCTCTAGTTTCAAAGAAATAGTGGGACAGCTGCCATTTTGAATAATTTTTGCTTTTCACATCTTCAGCTACATTCCAGAAATACTTCCTCAGTACTTTTTCACAGGTGCAAAAAATGGGATTCTGCATGATTCTGCTAATGGCTCATTCCCACCAAAAAGCATGGTCACCTCAGTAGTCATTCTCTGTAGACTATCTGTGATAAAATATTTGTCTTTCTCAATGGGAAAAATAATTTTCAGCTCTTCATGTACAAAGTATAGGCAAAATAATGTCAAAAATATATTTTAGTCATGTCTACACCAGGAATGAAAACAGGCCCCCTACTATTCAGTAAGGAGGCTGGTTGCCAAAAGTCATTGTCCGTAGTGCCTCATGCTACAGAGGTTTCATAGCTCATGGCTATAATGAACACCAGCAACTTTTTTTTAAATAGAAATACCATATTAGAACTTCAAATCTGAAAGGCAACAACAACTAAAAGGAATACAATCTGGTTAATTTATATTGTTTTCAAAAAGACCTCCTGTAGCTAAAAGATTCTTTTTTCACTTGAGTGGACTAAAAGATGAACTTTTTTCTATTTGGGGGAAGGGGGGACATATCTGTGGAAACCCATTTCCTTAATTCAGGACCAAAAATAATAGTCACAGTTTTCTGGGTTGCCATGTCCCATGGGATGACCTTTTCTCATTTAATATCTTTTCAAGATGCTTCCAGTTCGACCAGGGAGTGAAAGGAGGTGTAAGAAATCTATAAATTATGTTATCTTTTCTATTTTCTGGGAATAGAGAGCCAAAATTATTTGGGGGGAGGATTGGCAGAGTGATGAATTTTCCACATAAACCTCCTATGGAAAAGGAAGACTTTAAATCTTTACACCTTAGATTACTTTTATTATGAACAAGAAATTTAAATTATGGAATCAGGACAGTATCTATAATAATCTTCACACTACTAAATTTTGAAGACCAGCAGACTCACAGATCCAAATCTAGGTGGGTCTAATTTTCTTCTTAAAAAGTCTATGCTAGAAACTATTTTTGGCTTAAAACCTTTTTACTTTTTTGTGGGCAGTTATAAATTTGATGGCTGTTTTCACTTTGGAATGATACTGTGGTAAAGGGGATGGATGTTCATAACTGCTAAAAAGACTTTAATGCTGATTATTACTAAACTGCCATTAACAAAATTACAGTAAAGTGGTACCATTGTGCTATAAGTACTTGAGAAAATAATATTTTTCTCTTGACTATTCAAAATAGGACAGAAACATAAAGTTGGATATTTTAAATGCTGCATTTAATTGGTTTGGATTTGATAATTAAATTGGGTGTAAACTATATAGATCTTTAGTAAGCCTGGATAACTGTGGATCATTTTGGATCCAGTCATTTCCCCTTTCTCATCCTTGAGGAAGAGCTTTGGCTAATCTGAGGCTCGGCACTGGAAATGAACCAAATACAAATACAACCAAGCTAAAACCCACTGTAATCACATGTTGGCTACAAGTAAAAGCTCTTCATTGCATGATGATGAGCACTGGTAATGCAGCTGCTTTTTGAGGAGGAGAAAATAAAAGAACTCCATGATGGTTCATGTTTTAAAGCCATACATTAAGGCATATTTACAAAGTTTGGGCTCGTATCTTAGGAGCCAATAATATTTTCACAAAACAAGCAAAACTTTTGAAGTGTCTGAATTAATAACTTGCCAACTTGACTTTACATTTTGTGGTGTCTAATGTATTGAGGTCTTATAACGCTGCTGGACAGAATCAGTTTTTGTAACATGTTAAATATCTTCCAAAGGAAGGATGTTTACAAACTGAAGTGTGTTAGACATTTCCAGTGACAGTAAACTGTAATAAGCATCTATGACATACATCAGAATCTGCGAAGAAGAAAAGAAAATAGTTTGCTAAAGGTATAATGAAATTGATACCTGAAGGAAAGAGGAAACCGTTATCAAGTCAGAAAAATTATTTCAGGTACATGGCTTGAATAATTTCTTGTGTTGTATTTCTCATATCAGAAATAACAAACAAAAAAGAAAATAACAAATGTTTTGCCGTATGATTTATATTTATTATATATTATAGCTTCTATTTACTTACATGGACAAGCAAAAAAAATATTCTTTGGTCTATTCAATATTTCTGCTTTTTATTTTTACTTTGCACTTCTGCAAATTCCTCCTGTATGAGGCACAATGAATAAATGTTCTTCTTCTTCATGATACTGCTGATTTTTATATGGCTCTAAATTCTCTCTTTCCCAGATAGGAAACACTCTTGTATTTCATGGCTCTTCAGACAGAAGCTACACCATTCTTTGAATAATTTCTGTTGTTTTGTGCTGTATGTGTTCCTACTCTGTTTCTGGTTTTGAGATGGAATTACCATCATTGCACACAGTTTTTAGTTCATAACAAGAATTTAGAAAATATTTTTTATTATGCCACTGTATGCTCAGCCTCTCCTTTTGCCTATTGTGCTAGGTATCTTTTTTTAACTGAGCTTGAAATTCAGTTGCAGATTAACAGCCATAGTGACGTAGTTTTGGGTTTGTTTTCTGGATTAGTAGATGATATAACAGACTTTTAACAGTCATTTATAATTAGAAGTATTTTTTAATCATTGGATGCCATTTTATTTAGTACAGAGAGCTTCATATGCAGTTAAACCTCCTAGTTCTCCATTTCAATTTGGTGAAATTAGCAAATTTTATCATTTTACTTCTTTTCTTGTTCTGAATAATATTAAAAAAACAGTTTTTAATACCTGCCTTCACAAAACTATTAAAAATCTCCCTCTTTATATCAAAATAAATAAATCAGTCACATATTCTCACTTCTGGTTTTATATTTAATTTCTCATTTTTGCTAATTTACATTTTCATTATTACTTAGATTTTTCAGCCAATTAACTGCATATGGAAATCAGATTTGCAAGTATGCAGTTCATATTGTGAACTACATTTTAAAAAGTCTTCTTTTTTTAATTTGATTTTAAACCAGCTTTTGTTTCATCCAGTCATTGCTCATAGCAACCCAAGGCTCAGTGTGCAGAGAGCTTCCCCCTTTCTGCCACGTTCTCACTCTGTGGAGACACCACTCATGAGGCCTGGTAGGGAGGTGGGGGTTTGAGGGCCAGAAATCCCTCTGCTTTGTCTTCCTTTTAATGATCAGAGAGAGGAAGATTGGAAAAAGTCTCTTATCCTAGAAACACTGTACTTCCTCTGTACCTCTGCTCCAGTCCCTGCTCAGCATCCCTTCTGGCTCTGCAGCTCTCTCTCGAATAGAGCTCATCTCTGACCCCAAAGGCATTTGCCATTAGCTTGGAAGAATGTCCCTTTTGCAGTTCCCCAGATTTTCCCTCTCTACATGTGAATCCCCTTTTGTTCCTTAGTGCAAAGAGGGTTGCTTGGACACCTTTCACAGTTACAAGTTATATTTCTTTTGAGTATTGTTATGCAGTTCTAATATTTGGTTCCCGATCACTTTATGTTCTTGGAATCTCTCCTAACAGATGCTTCAACAGGAGTTGGTTCCTCAAACTTCTCAAGGAGGTGTTAGCAGTCATCTATAGCTCATCTGTTTGCTCTATAGCTGGGCAGCAATTTTAAAATCCTGCATGGTAGGGTATGCTGGAAGGAATGTTTGTACGTTGGACTTGGTACTGTTTGTCTCTACTTCTGTCCACTGATTCGTTGCTAGAAACCAACAGTAGGATCTCATCAAAGAAAAGGACAAGTATCCTGTGAAAGGACAATATTAGGATGCGTTTGTGTTTATCTGTACAAAAATCAGCAACACCTATATTTAATAATCTGTGTTCACATTTATACACATGCCAACCTGACCATTAAAAGTTATAGGAAACATTTAAATTGTTTTATTATTTCATTCTGAAGGCATACTTGGCTTATGAGTACTACGCTAATTCTGATTTTTGTAAATATTTTTAAATAATTATAAGTTCAAACTGGCTTTAGCATTTGATTTTAGGTATTGAAGAAATCAGAAAAAATTGCATCTGGTATTGACTAGATTTATACCCCACAAAAAACCAATCCTTATATTTCTAGTCTGACATCAGGGCTTAGCATGGTCTAAAACCCTGCACTGCAAATGTTGCTTATATAGAAACTTCAGGACAAGGTAAGCCTCCATTTCAGTGAAATCCAAAAGGTGGTCTATGTCCAGAAAATAAGAAAATTAAGGATTTCATTTTAAAAGCAGGAGATCTTTTAAAATAAATAGCTGAGTGAAGACCTAGGGGCTTATGCTTTATCTCAAATTATTTGTAAACAACATTCTGTGTCAGAGATTGGTATGGAGTTACTGAAAGAGCTGTATGCAAGCCAGACCAGGAGATGTGAGATGAGTTTATAGGAAACAGACCCTGTTCACTTAGACTTCCTTAAACAAAGTTTGCTGACTGGGTCACAGACCAATGAAGATAAAATAATGATAACAAATAAATATTTCTGCTTGATCTCCTTTGCTCACATACTCCTGCTATGTAAAAAATGTAATGAAACAGTCTTTCATCTTTGTTTATATTCATAAGCTAATGCTTTGCCTTTTTTTTTTTTTTAATTTTTTTAAGAAAAGATTTGCATCCTGTGTAAAACATTAGCAAAAATTAACTTCCACTGGCATGATGGTAGGGCTGTACTGCCTGGGCTGCCCTCTCAGAAACTTTCCTGCCACAGACTTTGTGAGCTGTCCTGTGTTCTCTGCAACTTCCTTCCTTCCAAAGCTTTTCTATTTATGGCAAGGTGGCAGTCGAATTTGGTGCAATGAATTATCAGAATGGAGGAATTGGTGGAGGCACAGAGGTGTCACACCTGGGTCAGTGGCAGTGCTTGCTTTGGCCATACAGAGATGCCACCAAGTGTCCTGCACAGCAGTGTCTCACTTAGGTGTGCTTTTGCCATAGTCCTCTGCTCCTGATGGCTTGGGGTTCACTGCCTGGGCTGGAGTGGGGGCTGCTATTGCTGCACGGCCCCGTGTTTCTCTCCTATCTCTTTCTTCCATTCTGGGAAAAACATGGATCCCCCACCATGTCCTGGAAGTCTGAGGGGCAAGATGTAGGACCAGAGAGCCCTGGCTGTGTGCTCCTGCCCTTGCATTCTTCTGACTGAGATGTTTATGTGTCCTGTCCTAATGCCCAGAAGAGAAGCTGCTCTGACAAATCTGCACAGCCACAGCTCCTGATGCTCAAGGGTCCTCTCTTCCCTTTCCATTCTCCCCCTAGCTCCAAAACTCAGTTCTTCCTGATGCAGCTTTCACAGGTGTCAGTCCTACTACTGGGTTTGTGTAAGGATAGTTCTTGTAAAGTGTCATTTTTACTTGAGGAGGGAAGCAAGAGAAGGTAAAACATATATTGAAAAATGTGTAGCATAGCCAAATCTGAATGGAATTTCATGAGAAAAAAGAAATTCTCTGTCTGTATTTTGAACTCCTGCTGCAAGCAGTTTAATATGAGTTTTTCTGAAAAAAAATTACAGGAATCCTAGTTGAAGGAAAATGTTAGACAGGCTAATTATAAGAGAGCCTAGGAATTCATCATCATTTTCTGCTTTATCATTTGTAAAGTCACTCAGTTCTGTGAGACTAGACACAAAGTTTCCAAAAATAAACTAACCTAAAATTTTGCCCTACTTTTCATTAGTATTATATTTTACAGTGAGATAGGCAGTAAATTATCAGAAAATCCGTCTAAATTAACATCTAGTTTTGTAAACAATGTGAAGCATCATAGAGGGTTCTTGAATGGGCTTCTGCTGCAGTATGATGACCCACTGCTCAGTTTCACTTTCTATAGGTAGACAATTACCTTCATTGGGTCAACATTGCCAAAATTCCCTAATTCAAACCCAGGATCAATATTTCCCAGAAGTTTTATCCTTTGTACTTTTGTTTCAAATTTTTGTTCTTCACAAAGTTCATAGTACTGAGCAATACCAAACAGCGCTGTTGAAAAGTAAAGCAAAATATATGTCTGAATTATAGCAACAGCTGAGTGGAGTATCATATTGATAGATGTTTTGATCAGAAGAAAAGATGCTTTCACTCTGCAAAACATTTCAACAGACTGATAATGGTTCATCTGACAGTCTTAAAATTCTGCAGAAATCAGATGTACATGTTTCTATTTGCTGCATGGCAGGAATAGAAAGTGAGAAAGGGGGATACTTCTTCCCTAGGGCAAAAGTACAAATGGACTTGAAGGGGCATTTCTCAGACAGAAAAAGATGCTGCCTGTCAATAAAAAAAAAAAAAAAATAAAGAGTAGCAATAGCAGAAAAGCAGTGATCAAGGCAGGAACCCTTCCTTCTGCAAAGTGCACTTGGTTCTCTGGCAGAGAATCTCTTCCAGAGGTCTGGAGGAGTGAACCCTCCAAGGCACAGCTTATGTGCTTACATGTGAGTGAAAGGAAACAAGTTGTCCTGAACAAATAGGAAGAAAAGAAAGAAATTTTCTTGTCAGCCCTTAAGTGTCAAGCAACTAGAGCAGGAAAATTATTTCTAAACTGAATTGTTTAACATGGTCTTTGAGGAGTGGAGAGGGAGCAGAAGAAAAGTAAGCTGTCACCAAGCTCTGAGCTCCTTCATGCACCATGGGAATGAGGGGATTTCAGGAACTGCTGGTGAAGCTGCCTGGAGAGGTGACATATGTACTGTAGATTTTCATATTAAGTGCTAACACACATTCATTTATTAGAGAACAATAAAAGTACCCATGTAGTATATTTATTCATCTTGAATTTCTAGCAAAGTATTTTATATTTCTGTTTAATAATTTTTATGCAGTCTATGAGGCAGTCAAAACTAGTGATAATGCAAGTAAAACAGAAAGGTTCTTAAATTAAAATTTGGTTCTTATCCCCCATGAAATATAACTCACCACATCCAAAAAATGAAAAAAACAGTAACAGATCAGTTCTCCCCTTCTGTAAGTCCATGTAGCAGCAGCAAGATTAACACATTCCCATTAACTCACTGACAGCCTGCCTTCTGTGCATTAAACAGGTCGGTGGATGCATGTATGTCTTTAGGAAGGTGCATTTTTTAGCTTTGTACACTTAACTTCTACTATCTTTCTCTATTGTTGTCAGAAATATCTCTATATGGCTGTAGCAACCATGTTTAATTTTCTCTAAAGTAGATGAAGATAGTGTTCTAGAAGGGAAAGAAAGGGAATCTGCAAATGAGTTGCACCTAGATGCAACTCCAAAATATTGCTCATGGAGGACAGTAGAAATTATTGAACCCTTTCTAGTAAACATGCCTCTTTTCAAAGATCAAAACAAAACACTGTAGTGGCTATAAAATTATTTTAATTGAAGAGCTTTAGTGTCCATCAGGAAAAGGTGCAGCAGAAGTTTAAAGTATTTTCACTCTTTATTTTTGACTCTGGTAATTTTGGACCACGCGCGCTTAGAAATTAAGATTAAATCAGAATAAGAATGTGCCATAATTTATACAATAATCTGACTTTAGATTTCAATATTTAGGGTTCATCTCATATTTGATCAGGAAAGAAGAGAGAATTATAAAATTGCATTAACTTTTTACTACTAAAATTTGTCTCTGAAAGCAGATAATTTTTTTGGCCTGGCCCTGTGTGTTATTTTCCATTTTGCACAGCCTCCCACACACTAATGACTTGTGCATGGAATTTCATATACACTATGAATATATGCTCTTTTTAAGCAGAGTCTCCACAGAGGTGGAAAATGTGAATGTGAAATGAAGCTTGCCATTCCTAAAAGAAGGTTAAAGATCTAGGACTGTGTACAAGCCTATCCTGAAAGTCAGTTCGTCAAGGCATAATTTATGGAGGTTCAGTTGCCCAGGCATAATTTTGCATTTCTTTCAAGATAAATACTTCTATACTTTCAGGCATGTGATTTGTCAAGGCAGCTTTGTGGCCTGGTGGGCAATCAGAATTTGCCTTAGTGGACTGAAATGACCCAGAACAAACTCACTACTTAATCTTCTTTATTGCTGAAATCAATAACCAGATCCATGCTAAGTGCTGACAGTTCTTGTGTAGGGAGTGAAAAGTAGAAGTGTCTGCTCCTTGAACTTCTAACATTTTATGAGCCAGAAGTTTTGTTTTCTTCTTTGACAATGAACTTGTTAATTGTACTTTATAATTCATGAATTAATATGAGATATTTTCTTTTTGCTAACATACACACACAATGACACAAGATTAATGTATTATCTCAAATGCCATCACACAGAATGCCTAATGCAGCAATCAGTGAAAATTCCCCACATAGAAACCCAAGCAGGGACAGGGGCCTCTGGCAGAGCCAGGCAGTCCAGGTGAGCAGCAAAGCTACAGCCAACCACAGTGGCTCAAAGTCTTCCCTTCTGGAGAGCCCTGCTCCAAATAACAGTTTTCTCCATGCCTTACACTGGAAGATCATGAATATATTCAGCAAGGGGGGTGTGTGGCAGGGTTCAGGTTATATAATGCATGTGAATGAGGAAATACACCAAAAACTTAAAGTGGTTTTCCAAATGTTGTATTTTACAGAGTAGGACTACATGACCTTTAAAGGCCCCTTCAAACCCAAGCTTATCTATGATTCTATGATTTTTTCTTTTTATTACTACACAACAATTGAGATTTACTCTGCAGTTTCATGTAACACTTGTAATTACAACTTGGCCTGCAGAGAATGAATAATACCAATAAAAATAAGAGCCACTGAATGGGCCAAAGAGACTCAGAAGATAAGTAGTTTATACATTTGGTAAATTTGGAAAAACCCTCAATTGTTCTCTACCTCTTTGGTAAACAGCCAGAATTCTGCACTCCACAGGTATCTGTGGATGAGGGAGAAATACAGTTACAAAGCAACTATGAGTTATAATGTCATATATACCCATTGAAATTATTATCTTATGAGAGACACAGATAAGAGGAACTTGTTGCAAAATTTTGGCTCTGGAGCTACTTGCTTGTCCATGTGCCTGTTTATAGCATTTTTGTTTACTAGATATTGGAAAGTAATCAGAAAAAAACGTTGTCCTGAATTATGAGTGCCATCAAGTTTTGTATGAAAAGTATTAAAACTTTAAACAAAACAGTCTTTTAAATTCCTGTCCTTCTGGTCCCACAGTCTTATCTTGTTTTACACTTTTGTTTAAACTGTTCCTTCCCTTTCTTTCTTTTTTTTTTTTTTTTAATTTGGAGTTGATTCAATAACACAGTCTTTTTTTATTTCTTGCAGATGTTAAAATGATGAAACCTTCTGTCCCTGAGGAGCAGTGCACAGCAGCCATGACATCTCCTCTGGTCCTCTGTGGAAGGTACATTGCAGTCTGCTGCTGAACTGTTATGACATGTCTCTAGCAATCAGAAAGAAAAGCTGGGAAGAGCATGTGACCCAGTGGATGGGCTTGGCTTTGGAGCCTGTGGAGTATAATACAGCATGTCGTCACGGACTTGTAGCTGATAACTTGCAGACAAGTATGGAAAAAGATGAGGTTTTGAGCATGGACCGGAAAGAAAAATGTGCTTCATTTCCAGAGTGCTGCTATAGCGGAGAGGTGACTGGCTTCCCTGAAAAGCAGCTGGGAAATGTGTCAAAGGAGGTGGATGAAAATGATAACCACGAGAACGAGGAACATTTTCTGGAGGCGAGCACAGAAACTCTAGTCCATGTGTCTGATGACAATGATGACAATTCTGCACTCAGCCTGGATAGTGTTAATTACCACATCACTGCTGTAGGAAGTGAACCCAAAGATGAAGGGCACAGCTTAAATGGAGCAGGCTCCTTAACACAGATGGTACCAATAACAGAGGGTAACAAGGCAGCTGAATCATCTGGAATCAGTGGAGATATAACTGAGGAACCTGGCTGTGACACAGTTCCTAAAGAGGAGAGGAAAGAAGAAGATGTTTGTGGCAGTATTGGCCAAAGCCTGGAGCTTTGTAATTATGAAGCCTTAAATGAAGTAGTAGATGTAGAGAAGGAAAATTGTATCAATTCTCCAAATGTGAAAGAAGTTATTATGTCTGGGAAGCAGCTGCTTCATACTGCTGTAATTGCACAACAGCGCCGGAAATCTGATGCTTTCAAAGACGGGCTTGGAAAGTCTGAGTGCAATGTGGTAGAGAGTGGGGTTTCTTCTGAATCACACACCAGCAGTGATGGACAGCTCTGCTCAGCAGTGCAGCCCGGCAACGGCCTTATGCAATCTCCTCCTTGCTCTTGCATCCCGGCAGTGGAAAATGGTCTGGATAAAAGTGGTTTCACAGAACCTCAAGTGGCCCCTGAAAACAAATGCCTTTCAAATGTCAGTTCAGCAGAAGACATTCCGTGTTTACATGTAAGGGATCATTTGGCCACACACGAATATTCAGACAATCAAGTGAAACTGCGCAAAAGAAAGGTAGGGTGCTTCTAGACCGCAGAGTGCTTCTCAAATATTTTCCCCCAGGTTCTGATGATGGTGGTACTGTGCCTAATTAACTGGAGAGAAAAAGTGATTCATTAATTTATCGGGTTCAAACAGTTTCAGGACAAATATGTCTATACAAGACCTAAATTTTAGGAGCTTTTTTTAAGGTCTGAAAATGGCTGCACTATGAATTTGGATGGTACCTTATATTCACTTTATATATATAATTTTATATATTTAATATATGCTGCTCAAGGATAAATATGCCTTCTTTTTTTTTATTTTCTGCTTCTATCATTATTTGATTCATCTTAGAAAAACTTATTGTGTCCAGGGGTTTAGAAGCCTTATTGAAAAAGACAGTACAAGGGAAAAGTGCAAGATTTTAGAAGAGAAAAAAAGGAGTGGAAATATTTTGCAGTAGTTCTTTGGTCTTTAGCTCAGCCCCACGAGCATATGTTCTTGCAAAAACAAGTACTGCTGACTCTGAAAGAATATTTTGTAATTTTAAAGCAACCAGAGGGTTTCACTGTCTTCACCGAGTAAGGAAGGGTATCATTACAAAATTTTAATGGAGAGATTCCTTGGCAATAAAACTCCCATTGGCTTCAATGGAAGGAGATGTGCTGATTGTAGCACTATGGAATTTATCTTAAAGTCTGGCTTTCCCAGTTATGCTGCTTATTCTAGCTAATAACCAATTTGTAATTGTTTACTTCTCTCTGCCTTTTTTTATTTGACATCATCCAGCTTCTTTTGTCTGGTTTTTTGGGGTTTTTTTTACATCTGGTTTCTTTTAATTGTGTGGGTTTCATCTGTCAGCTGCAGTGCCTCAGTAGCTGTTTCACTGAAGCACATATTCACAGATCTGAAGTACTCTGTGCCCACACAGCATCCTGAGCTGCTTCCTTGTCTAGATCCTTCCTTGTTGCTTCCTTGTCTAGATCCTTTGGTAGCAGTAACATTAGGTTAACATGGTGAGAAGATGTAAGCAAGTTTTGCCAAAGGTTTCAGAAGCCCTCCAAGCCAGTCTTCTTTTGGTAGTTTATGCAATCACAGTTAATGCAGTAGCTGTTCAAATATCTCACAGTAAGATAATATCTCAGAGTTACAAACAAGAAACAAAAATATGACTACCAGTACCAGAAATACTCATGAAAATGGTTCAAGTTTAAAAAAATGAAAATTAACTAAATTGACATTGTAGTTGAGAACTAACTGACTATTATAATTTTTCAGCTGCTTTACTTTGGCATCAAATTTTCTTTTTAAGTATAGCTGTTGATATTCATGTGTACATTTCATATCTTTAAGATGAAACATGCTATAATTTTTAATAGCTCTGATTTGATGCTAATTTCCATGTATCCCCTTGGATCTTGTTTTGAGGTCACAAACTCATCTTTTAAATGTACACTAGTGAGAATAATATAAAAGAATGTATGTATGATTTGGGTTTGTGCCATTAAATATTTTAAAGGACAAATTGTAAATGTTCCACAGAGACAATAGTGAGAAAAACTAAGGAAAGAGATAAGCATAAAAAGAAGCAAAACAAAGAGTTTCTTCAAAGAAGTTTGAGCTGCAACAACTGCAAAATTGTGTGTAATGTAAAAGGGGATGGAGTCTGTAAATCTCAAGGAGTTCTCATTCTATTTTGGTTAAAAAAATCTTTGCCAACTACTGTAACATGAATGGCAAAAGGGAAAATATATGATCTGCTATTGTTTGTGGTATTATTTATCTCTAAGTTCACAGGACACTTCTACAAGCAACATTCCTTCATAAGGGATTTTCTCACTTATATCTAACCATGCACTATTTTACAAAAGCCTGTCTGTGTTGGTAATGGTGTGCAACGAAAAATGTGCCTATGTTTACAAACTTCCCCTGAAAGCCACTTTTGTAATTTTAAGAAAACATTAGAAAAACTGCAGACTTGAAACTGAATCCATCCATAAAAGCCAAGTATTTGCTTTGCAGTGACAGGAAGACTTAAGGGATTGGGAATGGTATATAAAACCTTTTCTCTCAAGGTCAGCAGTTCAAGCAGTGCAGTTAAGGTCTAAAACACACCACTGTCTGATTAATGCTCAGTGTCAATTATAGTTGCACACAATCATGTGCCCATGAAGGTCAGAATATGGGAAAAGGCACATGGAAATGAATTGCTAAAGGTATTTGGGCACCCAAATCTTCAATGTAGCACCTTGGGTGATCATAGAAAAGTGCTGATCTTCAGGCATCTTCATGACAGTTAAAACTTAGGACCTTTGAGTAGACTCCTGCTCTTGCTGGTACTAAATTCTTTTTCAAATCTGTTCCTCGTTAACATATTTTAAACTGTTTTTAATTGTGGCAATAGAGCATGACCTTCCCTCTTATCTTTTGATCAGCTGTCTTCAAACCAGAGCTGAGGTGAGAGACAGTGTGGAGCTGATATGCTTGCTCTGCAGACAGATACAGGTCCAAGGGCTTAAGGGCTTAAAGTACAGCATCTTTGACCAGCACTAACTCCATGGCAGTAAATTGCTTTAGTCATGATGGATGTACTGACACTGAAGATGCTTTTTGCAAACACGTCCAGCTGTTGCAGCATTCTTTGCTCCCTCAAGTCAACAGGGTTCAAATGTTCAAAGCGCAGCACCCTCTTTGCCTTCGCTTTCTCAGAAAGACTTCCTAAGGCTCGGAAATAGGAAGGACCTGAATTTAATTGTGAGAAGTTAATGATATTAGGTCTAATTGAAAGAAACAAAATAATCAAGCTTTCCTGCTGTTTCTGGTTTGATAATCAATTCAGTTCATCCACAATATGAAATTTATCGTTACTAATGGTTCCAAGTAGCAGAAACATAAACGGATTAACTGTATGTGGATAAACCAGCTAGACACTCCTGTATGCTTTCCTGGGTTAAATAAATTTAGATTTTAAAACAGTTACTTTAAAGAATTGTACATCAAATAATATTTGGAACTAAAGAGCAAACTGTAGTGCTTGGGGTATCAAAACAGCTCACACGCATTTTCATATGTAAAAAGCAACAGAGCTTTTAGCAAACAGTTTTATACAAAACTAGAAGAGCACTGACTATTAAGAGAATACCCACAAAAGGAGACTATTTAAATATTATACACTGATTTGTAAATGTAAGAAAATGGCCATTATCTCATACAGAATCTGTCAAATTTTTTGCAAGTGCTCCATTTTATGTTTTCTCCAAGCTGCTCATCTCATCAAGCTTAGGCAAAGACAGGAAAATTCCTGCTGGGACATATTGAGAAGGTTCACAAATGCAGCAGACCTCTAAAAAATTAATTTCAGCTCTTTTTCAACACAAAAAAGAACTACTTCATTCAGCATCAGTATAAAAAGGTGTGTTGAGGCATGTAGTTTCCCAGTAAGTTCTCCCCACTCACTTCCCAAGCACAATTACAGCTGTGCTGTTGCAGCCAGTGATAATCAGCAATTTTGTAAATGCAATTTTTAAAATAAGGCTCAGACAGCTCTTTTAAATGATGGACAAGTAAAAGAGTAGAAAATCAATATCGTAAAGTCTGGCTCTAAATAGTTTGAATAAAAATCCATGAAGTTTCAAAAAATGTTAACAAACTCCACTTATGAAACAAGTCTTGGCTTGTTCTGTATATTTCATTGTTCTTCCACAATCCCCTCCTCTAAAATTTTATTTCTGAAGATCATTCAACATACATAGGAAGAAAACAGCTACAGAAACAACTGTGACTGTTCATTTCTCTCCTGTAGGACAATGTAGTTCCTCACAGCGATCTGCTTAGAAGCTTTCCAGTTTCAAGTAGATAACGTAATCTCAAAGTCATTCTTGCAAGGCCAGAGAATAGAAGAGTCAGGGCTATTCCTAATGCTCATTATAATTGCTGCTACTTTAATCCAGTTTTCTAGATCAAATACTGTGTGATTTGCAAGGGATGCTTAAGGACACAACCAATGTCAGCATAACGATGGCTGCCAGTGTCAATAGGAGGAAAATTAATTAAAGAGTAGGATTAACAGGGGACTGGCAGAAATGTCAGAAGAGACCTGGGTAGAAGGTTACCTGGAATGATGCATGTCTTTGGAACAGTGCCTTTTACCCACAGGAAAGCTGTGAGTTTTTAAAACATGGTTTTACATTTCCTGTTCTGTTGCAATAAATTTTATTTCTTTATTTCAACAATTATACTAATGTGAGAAAGCAAAAAATTACTTACTTGAATTCAGATTTTTCGATCCATATTTGTCTCTTGATTATTAAGCAAGTCCATGAGATGTGAAGGCTGACTCTTCCATTACAATCAGAATTACATTTTGTTTCACAATGCTAAGACTGTGATTTTGGAAGTTAGGCTCTCCCAGGAGCTTCTATTTGTATCATCATAAACTCAATTCACAGGAAACTTAGGGAGCTTTGCTCGCTGGCTCATACTAAGGTACATGAGAGAGGCAGTAGGAAAGCTTCACAAAAAAACCTGTTTTACTGAAATTGTTTCTTTGCAACTCTTTCTGTGCCATCTATTCTCCTTGCATGATCCTTTTTATCTGAGCACTTAAAAGTAATATGATCTTCTTGTGAGCAGTAATATCAAACATTGTAGGTATTTTTCTTATTTTATTGCTGTTTGTATGCCAGAGTTTCCAGCCCAATCACCAGTATGTCTCTCCAAAGTCCTAATCTCCCTTTACCTCAATTCTGACTTTTTTGAATGGTGATAATTTAATCATTCGAGTTTTGCATATTTTTTTTAGTTTTAAAGATTCTTACACTCGTTTTTTTATTTCTGTTTTATAGAAGGTGGTTTCATAGGGACCCAGCCTGTACTATTGCTACATAAGCAGTAGGATGTAGGCTTGTTAGGGCTGTACAGCAACAATAACTCAGATCAACATAGAAAAAAAAAGCATAGAAGATAAAAGCAAGAAAAAAAACCCAATTGAAATGTGCAGAAAATATTAATTAAAAATGGAAATATGCATTTTGTTGTATTCTGATTTTGCAACTGGGAATTAAATTTACCTATTTCTGAGATGCAGTCTGCAAACGTGCGTCAGTCAGAGTAAGATGACAGTTTTAAAAGTTGGTGGTTTTCAGAGTCAATTATCTTTAATTATTCCTTTGCAAAATATGATAAACAGATGCAGTCACTTCTCACAGTTTGTTTTCCCATTGAGTATTTTTAAAGATAGTCATCTTGCAAATATTCTAGTGGAGGAATCCAACAACCAGGGAAGAAAACTATCCTCTAAAATCGTAATGATCATTAGAAATTCTGAAAGTGTGGACAGTCATGAATGTTATCTGGATGGTTGTCAGAAGACCAAGGTTTCTGCGCTTCATTATGGTCATGGAAGAACAACTCCCAGCTGCTTAGATCTAGACACTGAAAAAGAATTAATGGATGTCAGTGGAACTAATGTGTTCTTAGAGCGGGCTTAAGCACCTTGCTGACCTTGGGTGTCATAATACTTTGTAACTTTAGAGACAACAGAAGCTAGTTACTATAGAGGTAATATAATAGTAAAATTCCCTTCAAATCATATGGTTCTCCAACTATATTTCCTGTACAATTCAGACCTGCACTTATGCCAGAGTAGCTTCATTTTCATATACAGAGATAGATAATATAATCTTGGCATCGAGGACATTATTTTTCTTAGTTTTGTAAAGGACAATGGCAAGTACAAATATTGGAAATGTAATTATCTCTATTAAAAGATGTTCTTTCAAACGCCAGAAATCTATTTTATCAGGTGCAGAATTTGGACTTTTTTTTTTTTTCCATTTCTTCATCTCCTAAAATTTTCAAACTTTATATAGGTTCTTTTAAAGATTCTCAAACTTTCTCAGGGTTTTAGAGAAGAGCATGGATCTGTTTATCCAAATTCATGATGTGAATGTGAGCACCATTCAAAAATTGGTGAGAGTTCTTAAGCCACAACAGTTTTTTGAAAGGTTAACTCCTACCCACAGCTCAGAGCTGCAGTCTGTAGTATTAGTACAGTGGGCAATTATTACTGAAATCCACAGTTGCTTCACCACAAGGAATTTGCTGCATTTGCACATTGCTATTAAACGGTCATGGTTTTGAAGGCATTGGGAAGAATCTGGCAAGAGATGCAAGTGAAGCAAAACAAATAGTAGGATTTCTTTAAAAAAAAAAAAGGAAACCTTCTTGGCTGTCATGAATATTTGTTTCTCTTTTCTGCAGTGAAAATTTGCTTTCTAAATTTACCATTCAATAATGAAAATGTGGTTCAAAAATTTAAATGGACTGAGACAGTTGGATTTACATTTTTTTAAATTATATGTATTTTCTATGGTAATTAGTAGAAAGTGGTCATAAAGCACTCCTATTATTGTGGTAACATGACCAAGAATTTTCTCTATTACTTTCACAAAAGTATGTATCATAAATATTATCTCCATCTGGGAAGCTAAAGAATGCTTTCCAACAGACTTCCTTTATGTTTGGACTGAAGTAAGATGTATTTCAAACAATGTGAAAAGTATTTAAAACAAGTTCAGAACAGGATGGGATGATTGCCAGGCCAATACAGTATAACCTTTATGCAAATTTTACTTTGGCACATTTTTGTGACAGTGTTCAGCAATAAATTTTCAAGGCAATGTTGTCTAGACTGCAAACCAAGAGACTGTTGCACATCAAATTATGCTTGGAGCTGAGCTACCTAAAATGGTAATGAAAGTATTTGTATTTATAAGCAGTTTGTAGTCACACACTACTGCTTCACCAAAATCATCTCCATGCTTCTAGGGACCAGTCTAGAGAGCTTTAGTTTCATGCAGTGTGTACTCAGAGATTTCTAGTTTTGGCAAGTTCTGCAGTACTGACTGGAAGAAAACTTCTAAAACATTTTTTGTTTTGTTTTTTAAATGAATCTTTAAAAATTCCTTACTGGCCAATTATTTACTGTCTGCACTCTACAAATAGCCAGTGGTAGGTCATGTTAAATGGGCCAATGACCACTTACTAAAATGACACCAGATTTTTAATTAACATCAAAATTTTGAGAGAAGTGAATGAATAGCAAATAAAATCTTTGATAAATGGGAAGTGGAGTTAAGACAGACAAAACATCCTGGATTACATGGCATCACTGTCCACAACACACTTTTTTCATGGTTAAATAAAAAAACTTTTAGGAAAGGAATTTGCTTCCTAGAGCTGTTTGTCTCACACTTTCACAAGCATAATGCTCACTTTGAATTAACCTTCAAGTGAAAACAGAGATCTGAGGTGCACTGAAATACAGCTTCCATCCAAAAACAGTACTTAACAGCAGTAATCAGAAAAGACAGTACTAGAGCACTGGTGCCTATATTAAAGAGCCTTTGATGCCACAGCAGTGGCAGAACAGCTTTTTTAAGCACAACTGTTTACTACGGATGTGACCTGTGCTAACAGTAAAAGGTTTTTTGTGTTGCTGGAGACAGAAGACAGAGAAGAACAGCCTACCCTGGCCAGCTCTGGGAGCTGAGGCTCTACAGCAATGTAGTCTTTGCCACTGCTATCAAAGAGGTACTTGACCATGGAAATTTGGTCGTGGGTTAGTCCACAGGCATCCAACCAATTCCTATGCCACAGTTAAAAGTGAACAAAGAGAACCTCTCTTGTGAGCTGAACTTCAGCAAGGTGGAAGCCATCTGCAAAACTTATCTTGGGATTTTTTTCTTGGTATTTTATTTAGGTTGGGGTTTTTTGTTGCTTTGGTTTGTTTGTTTGGGGTTTTTTAGAGCTTGTTGGTGTTTTGGTTTTTTTTGCTTCCATTAACCATTATGGTTAATGGTACCCATGACTGAAACACCTAAAATGTGTTGCTCATGCTTATTTCCTTTTATTCCTCTCCCTCAAAGGTGGCATAAGAGGTTTGTAAAGGCAAGGAGGCTTATGCCACAGAAAATATGCACAGTGTATTGAATATGGCTTTACAAAATGAAACAATACTGCTTCTGCTGCCAAAAGCTGTTCCAAGCTCCAGTGGATATGGCCAAAAATGGTTATGAATTCAAATTTAGAGGGATATTCTTCCTCCTTTGAAAAAAATCTAGGCAGCAATACATGTGTGAGCATCTGTGTGTGCTGAGGTAAATATATGGCAAATGTATATCAGATCCTCGCTGCTTTTCATAACAGTCACACTGATGTGTGACTTTTACAGCAGTGGACACAAGAACTTGGTTTATGCACATGATGCTAATGAGAAATTGGCTCACTGTAACATGAGGATGTCCTTCACTACTCCAGCAATAACTGCCACATCTGAAGTTTCACACTGTCTTTGCACTCTCACCTTAGGTAAGGCTTAGAAGAGCAAACACAATATGTATTTATGTTAAACAGAAGTCTATTTATCCTTTTCTGTATGTGGCCTCCTCCTCCTTATTTTTTTCACACAACACATCAAATTAAACAAATGCTTCTATTTGAATATCCTGCATATTTTAATGTTGTATTATCTCATCTACCCAACAGAAAAGGTCTTTAAGGAGCTGATTATATTCTTGCACTATGTGTTTTAATCTCTTGGATATTATCCTCAAGCTTCCTAAAGAAAAGATGGTTTGCATGCACTACTAATCATTGATATGTGATTCATGGCTGTTTGATATGAAGGCATGAAAAAATTCAACAGTGCTAGAGCTCATGGCTTGTGTTGCATGTAATTTTAACTTCAAAATATTTTAAAAGCTGACACATTTATTACACTGAAAATGAAAAAGCACAGCCAGAAGCCAAACTTTGGTAATCTAAATCAAACTAGTTTCCTACACCCAGATTCCCCGAAAAACACTTTTCTTCTGATACATGCCAAATTTTACTTATCTCACACAGATTTACTAGTGATTCTATGTGCATGTTACACCTCAATACATCTACTGAATTTGTTCCAGCATCTTTACAAATGCTCTACCTCTTGGTAGATGATGACAAGATGATCAAGTGGTAAATGAATACTATACTGTTTTGCCTTTTTATAGGAAGCAAAATTGCCAGAGAATAAATAAGAGAAGAGAGAGTCTCTCCAGACCTGTCTCTTTCCACTGTCTTAGAGGTGGGATAAGACTCAAAAATAAAGATGTGAAAAACAATTGATTTTCTATGTAAAGTGAGAATTCAGCTCTTAATTACACAAAGCCTTCTCAGCTTATGAAAATAACTCCCAGTGGACTACTCTGTTCCCAGGTCTTTTTCAATATTACTAGTATCAAAGATAATTTGGGAAGAAGTTCTTCTATACTAATACCTTCTATATTAATACCTTGTAGTACCTTGATTAATATTCTTGTGCATAAATCTTCTTCAGGACCCATAATTTATCACATTTCGCAAACATTTTACTAAGCTTTTAGAAATGTCATGTTTTAATTTTTTCTGCGGCTTCTTTTGCAAGATATGTTTTAAATCGATGGATTGTGCTTTTGCAGACTGAAGCCCAGGAACAGTTATGGCAATGGGGAAACCAGCTTAATCAGATTCAGAAGAAATACATATATTCCTGGGAATAGTAACAGTAGCCTTAGATTAGAATGCCCATAATTTTTTTCCTCTAGTTCATCCATACTCTCTGTCAGACACAAAAAAAAATTCTTTTTCATCCAGAATCTTCTAATCAGGGTCTTAAGAGCATTGATTCTTCCCTCTGCTCTTGCCTTTTCACAAATGCTTTGTTGTTTGGGGTTTTTTCCCTACTTTACGTACAAACCTCAGTGAAATATTGAGAATTTTAGCCATTTCGAGCTTACGTGCATATAAGGGAAAGATTACTTGATGACATGAAAATAATGTGTATTTTTTTCCTTGCAAGTGTCATCGTTTCACAGGGCTTGATTTCAGGGGAGCAGCCAAGCAGAGCTCTGTAGTCACATGCAGAGATTAGGAAGGGAATATGAAGCTGTTGGCAAAATGGGTGAGTGACTTCCAGGACTCTGCTCCACTTTGGTGTGAGGGAGAGTGATCCCAAACACTCTCAAATGTTAGTTCTGCAGTAGTAATAGTGGTTCCTAGACCTCTTGTCCAGCATTCATTCAGTTGCCTAAAATGTATACTCAGTCCTAAATATTAGATGTTTTTTCACAGCTTCTTTAGTGGGTGGAGTCTGCAGTGACTTTGTCCCTGTTTCTGCTCTCTCTCAGTCCTTTCCATTACGCCCAGTTCATGGAGGACAAACTCTCCTGTGTCAACAGCATTGCCTCATGAAGCACAATAATGACAGCTTAAATGTCAGCCCTGTTAGTCACCGAGGATTGTCTTAGGGTTTAGATGGAAATTTCTTACTTTTCAGCCACTCTGTTCAGAGGGAATGTTTACCAGCAGCAACATATAATTGTGGAGCTTTGATCTTTGCTTTGAAATGTCTTTTTGAGTGTAAAGAAAATTCATCTATGCTGAGAACAACATTAGAAGCTATTTCTGGACTTAGACCAGGATTCTGAAGGTGAAAGGACATTTCTCCAGCTCTCTCAACAAGTCCTTGGGAAAGTTAAAAATAAGTCTTGCTGAAAAAAAAATTGGCACTTGTTATTTGAGAAAATTTCTTTATTCCAGGAACTGCCTCATGTAGCAGAAATTTATTTACCATCTGTGTAGACTTGAAAAATTTTCCATCTACCAGATACACAACTGAAATAGCAACAGATTTTCCGTCCCAATGGTTTCCACCAGCCTCCGTTTTAAGGGAGTGTTGTAAAAACTTATGAAATTTTTGTGCTCTCGGAAGAGGGGTAGCTCTAGCTCACTTAATAGACCATCTGTGAGACTCTGAGCTCTGAGTGTGACCTCTAATAATGTCACCTCACTGTTGCTAAAGCATGTCACTTGGGGGACACGTCCTCATAGACCTAATAACTGAAAATTTATTAGTTTTTTAAATTATAGTTCCATTATTAAATAATATTACAGTACTGACTTTAAAAAAAATAGTCACTTGAGAAATTTATTTACTTTGAGTACAGATGTACTTCCTTAATTTCACAGCTCTGCAACTGCAGAGGGAGAAAAAAAAGTTAGAAAATAATAAAAGTTGCCACCACCAAAAATATCCCCACTGATCCTTGAAGTAATTCTAGTCCTTTAAAATATGAAGCAAGCTGTCTGTAAATCTGAATATCACTTCTGAGTATTCATATGAATACACCAGCTGGGAACCAATGCAAACACTGGAGACAGAAAAAGAGAAAAGAGTTCAGGAACAGATGTCAGAGTACACAAGCTTAACTTCTCTTTGTTGCTTCTGCATTGATTTCTTTCTTTCATGTGTTTGGTGGATACATTTTGCTTTTGTTTTTAATGCACATCAAGAATCCTCAAGAACTATGGGAGCTGATTCTTAGTTGATGCTTAGATGGATTTTTTTTCCCATCTACTAAAATAATATTTGTGTGATTAGAAACCTTGGTGTTCAAGGCAATTGTCGAAAGTTTCCTCTCAATTCAGAGGCCTGATTTGCTGAAAAAATAAAAATCCCTATCTACCATTTTTATTATAATTGAGGGGCTTTTCTGCCTTATCTATTTTTACCTTTTTTACCTGCCACTCTGTTGAGAGTGTTTGACTAAAGTTGCTTAATCCTAAATAGGCCTATCAAAGATGCTTTTGCTTTCATCATTCTGAGTCTCTGAACTGGCAAAATTTTACAATATAGAGCGGGGGTTTTTTTTCACTAGGATTCTTACCAAATCCTTTAATCTGTTAATTCAAATCTGTATCTTAAATTTATTTTGTCTAATTCAATCTTTTTTGGATATCTGTATAACTTTTCTATTTGACTGCATGTGATAAGGGAAGACACTGTTGTTTCATCAAAATTGTGTAATTGTGAAAATGAACGGGTCTAAGTTTTTAGCCGTTCTATATTCTTTCCTGCTGCTGCTAAACTTCCTTCCCAAAAAGAGGGAATTACTACTTGTATTATCAGCATTCAACTGAAAATTATTCAACAACCTGAACTTTAAGATGTGAGTTGCAGTTCTCAGGGTTTTAGTTAGGTTTGTGCTGGTGGGTTAAGGTACATATGCACTGTCATGTTTTAGTTTGGGCCAGGAGCATTCTTTTGCAGGGACTTTGCTGAGTGACATGATATAAATCATGAGAGATGAATGTTATCAGATGGTGACATTAAGTGCACGCTCTCTGATTTGATAGCTGCAGGGCAGATTTTATAGTTCTAATGCACTGACTCACAAAGGAAAAATGTATTTTGGAATTATCAATCGTCATTGAAAATTTTTCAGATATTAGGGAAAAAAAATGTACACTGGAGTACAGCAGATTCATATCTGCAGAGTGCAAGTATGAACTATGAGACACAGTCATAGGATTTTTCATTCCTATCACTTACAATGTGAAAATGTCTCTCTCCTCCACACCAAACAAGCTGGTTGCAAGATACATAATTGTTATGACTTTAAGAACAATGACTACAAAAAAAATCTTCTGAAAACAGATTTCTAAAATAGATCAGTACATCACAGTTTCCTTTTAGGTGAATTTGATAACTATTCCTTGCTAGAAGAATATAGATTTCTATCTACAGAATAGAGATTTAGCCCCCAAACAAACTAATCAGTCTCTTGAGATTTTTATATGTTTTGTTTTATTTGTCTGAAATATATCAGATGCAATGTAACTTTGTCCTGTACTTGTGCTTTCTAGTTCTCTCACTAATTCCCAGTAGTCTTGTGGTAATGTGTTCATTCTGTTGGCCAGCTGTTCAGCTCTCCATGAATGCATCCTCCTGATGTGCATTTCCCATCATTTTACAAGTCAATGTCCTTTTCCACTTCAGTATAAAACTTTTTTGAAAGCAAAACTGTCTACCATTGGGAATGTAGACAGGGAATCTAATGTAAACATAAACTCGTGAGGAGTGAAGAAATATGTATTACACAGTATAAGCACTAAAGCGCTTTTAATATGTGTTTGAAATAGAAGTAGCGAGAAGACTGGGTTTTTTTACTAGGGTTTGTGTTGTTTGGGTTTTGTTGGGGTTTTTTTAGGTGGGGGTTTTTGTTTGTGGTTTTGGTGGGGTTTTTTTTGTCTCTTACAAAATTACCTTTATTTTGCTCTTACTGCCTGTAGTAGAAAGGAACTCTGGTTCCTTTCTCTAGGCCCTTGGTAGTAGGACCCAACAGTAATGCAAATAACCCCACCCCCATTGCCATTGATATTAACTTTAGTCTTTGGTAAGGACAGAGTTGTGAGCATCAAAGGTAAAGTTTGTCTGTACAGGGGGAATAGAAAGTGTACAAGACTAAAACAGAATGAAGGGATTTCTTCCTTCTTGGAATGTGGTCTTCACCAAAAATGGCTTGTGGGATTATTAAAGACCAAGTTTTAAGACAGCTGAAAATAGGGATGATGTTCTCCCTGGTACTGTCGCTAATTCTTCAAGACAAAAGAGAAATTTAGCAGCTAGAAATTGCTGTACTTTCTGGTCATCCCAAGGCAGTTGGGGGCGGGTTGTGTGGAGCTGTGCAAATCAAATATGCCAAGGAAATATTTGTGCAACAATGTATTTTTTGAATCTGTATTTATTTGCTGTGGGGAGGCCTAACATTTCATTCATTGGTAAACAGCTCTTGGACTCAATTTGAAATTTAATTCTATACAGACAGGGAAAAAACTGTTGTGTGTAGGACTCTGTAATAGTATAGTGTAGTTTTGAGAGGGTATTTTGAATTTGGGCCATTTGTCTAATTTTAATTGCTCCTTCTTATTTAACATCAGCTGAGATTTACACCCAGACCACATTGGCAGCAGGCAGAGAAAGTGTGGAGTGTGACTTAACTCAGTAATGCATGAGGAGGCTCTGTGTCAAGAGGAATCTATGGCATCTACTTGATAACATTGTTGTTCATTCTCTGCTTGAGTAATTCCCATTACTCCATGACAAAAAGCAAGATTTGTCTTTCCTACCATGACCAAAGCATAATACTTGGCCTTTCTCTGAGGGTCCCCATGTTGTATGCACACGTATTATGTGGCAGTGGTTTTTTGATCATTTTTGGCAGTATGTGCAACAGTTGTTCTGTGATTTTATCGCTTCACATGTTCTGTAGGGAACGAGGATAAGTAGTCATTTGTTCTATTTTTTTCTGTTCTATATAAATGATATCCATCTGTGTATTGTTTGTGTTTTAAAAGGCAGCAAATAATCTTTTTAGAAGCTTTTTGTTAAAAACAGAGTAGAATAAATTTCACATAATCTCCGGTAAACATCCTGAATTGTTTTGATTTGTTGCTTAGGGAATATAGGGAAATTTAGCAGTCTGGGAGAAGAGTTCCTGATAACAATATGAGTACAAGTATGAATAAATAGAACAAGAGGAATTATGTATTCTCAGTCAAAGGCAGAGCTGGTGTTCCTCGAATTCGAGTATTCAATAGGCTTTAAGAACATAGCATTCACACAAAACAATTATTTTATTATTATGCATATTTAAGTCGTCAGTAGAATAATATTAAATATGTAACATAAAAGGAATATCTCAGTTGAAATAATATAATGTACACAAACTATCACAAAGACAGTAGAAAGAGAGTTTGGATGTGTTCTGGAGATTTTTTTTTCCCAAGTTTCAGCCTATTGACTGGCCTTTTGTAGCCAGAAACTTAGGTTCTGAACCTGGGTCAGGGTAATTGCAAGCACAAATTTAGAGGATGGATTGAGACCAGCCCTGAGGAGAAGGACTCAGGAACACTGGTGGGTAAGAAGCTCAACATGAGCCAGCAATGAGCTCTTGCAGGCTAGAAACCCAACTGTGTCCTGGGCTGCATCAAGAGAAGTGTGACCAGCAGGTCAAGGGAGGAGATTGTCCCCCTCCCATGAGATATCCACCTGGACTACTGCATCAAGTTCTGGATGCAACAAAAGTACTCCCCAACATGAGAAGGACATGGACCCACTGGAGCATGTCCAGAGGAAACCAAGAGAATTCTCAGAGGTCTGAAACACCTGCTGTGAAGGCAGGCTGAGAGGGCTGGGACTGTTCAGCCGTCAGGAGAAGAGAAGGCACCATGGAGACCCTGTAGCATCCTTCCAGTACTTGAAGGGGATGTGCAGGGAAGATGGAGGGAGATATTTTACAAGAACATGTAGTGATAGTACAAGGGGAGTGGATTTAAATTGAAAGAGTGTAGGTTTAGATTGGACATTAGAAAGAAATTCTTTAATTCTTGATAAGGTATGGGCAGAGGTTGCCTGGAGAGGCTGTGGACTCTCCTTCCCTGGAGGTGTTGGAGGTCACGTTGGATGTGGCTTTGAGCAGCCTGTCCTAGTGGAAGATGTTCCTGCCCATGGCAAGGGAGTTGGAATTAGATGATCCTCAAGGTCCCTTCCAACCCAAACCATTCAATGATTCTATGATATGATCTTTTAGGAGTGTTTTGATTACTTCTACTTTTGCCAGATATTTAAAGAGAGGTGTCTTGGCAATTGCTGGAGCCTTCCACATTTTCTTTAAGAGAGAGTCAGAAAATATATCTTCTAGGCAGTGATGAAGCTATTTCAGATTGGTTATATATCTAATGTCAAATGAACCACCTCACCCAGGACAGAGCATGGCTACTAGCCACAGCAGCACAAAAACTGTGTATTGGGGAGGAGGATATGGACAAAAAATTACAAACCTGAAATGGTGTCCATTTATTGTCTGCTATGGTACCTTGACCATTCACATCCACATAAGTCATACAGAAGAATCCCATTCTTTGTCACTTGCTGGATTCATTGGGTATGACAATTGCTCTACAATCTGTTTTTAAACAGTGAGACGGTTTTGTGGCTGTGACAACATATCCTGGTAGAAGGACAGCGAAAAATTTATTGAGAAGGAACAGATCTCCAGTTTCAACAAGTAAAAATTTCTTGGTTATAACAATATATATTGATAAAAGGACATAGAAAAATTTATTAAGACTGATCTTAGCATTTTATTTAAATGAACTTCCTCATGTAAGCTAGAGTTCCTACAATTAGGCAGTCTTTGCTAAAGTACACTGCAATGGAATGTACTAACCAGAAAGATAACGCTGGTTCCTTAAAAGAAAAGCTCAAAAGATTTGATAATTAGCTCTCAGAGGACTCCACTGGTTATTTTACAGCTGTGGAAAAAACAGTAGAGACCTATTTATTGACATAGCTATCTGATAAATCAGAAAGAGATCAGTGTCATGGAATCTTTTTGAACAGACCACCTCCTGACACTGGGAAAGATGCAGATGAGGTCAAAACCCTCAGCTTCCTGTCTCAGAGAGGAAAAGGAGAAAAAAAAATCTGATAAACATAGAGCTAAACAGAGTTTCTTTGGAAATCTCTAGAGATAAAGGGAGCAGGGGAAAACATGAAAAAAACCAAACTCCTCTTGTTAAATGTAGCAAGACAATACATGTATTCAATAAATACCAAAAAAACCCTTCTGATTTATATTTCTTTTCGATTTGATTACACTGTCAGAACTGAGCCTGAAACATAAAAAGCAGTAATGAAACACCCCTAGCAGTCAAAATCATAGCAAACACAGTCATTACCCCACTGACCAGAGCATTAAATACACTTTCTCTGATGCATGAGTGGATCAGAGAAATAGGGTTCAAAACAGAGGCATACTCAGCACGGTTACTTAGGTCAAGTTCTTCTTTAGCCTTGGGAAAATACTGATCTTGCCTGTCATTTTCACATCTTTAAAACAAAGTTAATACTTTCCCTTGACATGTGTAATGTGAGTTTAGCTGCATTAAGGTTGAAAAGAAATGTTGTAATAAGAACTTTGCAATTACCTGGGATACATACCTGAAAGTTCCCCAGGAGCCTTAACATCTTTTAGAGATGCAATATAACTCCTGCTTGTTGCACTTCCTTCTATTCTGTATTAAACCTCATGGTTTGTTCCCAGTGAGGACACGTCTCCTGTTTTTACAGTGCCTGTGTTTTAAAATCAGAATAAATTTAGCAGATCCATGTAAAATATCTTACAGGTGTGCCCTTACTTATTTGCATGTGTTTTCTGTCTCTCTGAGGTCTTCATAGAGTAACTTGAGGACACTACATTTTCTAATGCCATTTTCTGTCATTCTCTGCTTGAGCAGCTCCTTTCAGCTCTCTATATGTCTTTCTTCTTTTCAGGAATAATATAAATACTCAGCCTCTTTTGAGGTTGTATCAATATAACAATTCACCTTAATTGCACATTTAGAGATATTTTCTTAAGCATAAACATCTGCAGAGCAACTGTGCCCTGGACATGAGAAAAATAGTCATAGAATGAAAAGGCTTCTACTGCTTGCCCTGGGTGACAAACATAGCAGAAGGATGCAAATCAGATTGGTGAAATCTTGATTTTGTTACTAGCAAAAAGTGGGTTATTTCATAGGGTTATTTCACAATCTATTTCTAAAGATTTTTTTCAACAGTCATCAAGTACCCTAAGTCTGATAATAAAATCTATTATCTAATAGTTTAAACAAAGAAGAGCCAAATGGTATATTGCTCCTGCTAATAAACTCACTGACTTAGTGAAACAGCCATATTGTCATTTATGTCACATATTGTCATGAGTCAGAGGAAGCAGGATTTAACTAAAATGGTGATGGAACTGCAGTTCCAATTTTACTGGAAATTCTGTAACAATTATGCTTTTTTTCTTTCTTCCCTATGCAGAAGGATATGTTTAATAGTAATGACATTCATCTGAACATTAACTTTCTGTACAGGAAGAAATACTTTTAGATTACAGATGTCCTACTCTTCAAATTGAGCAATCACTAGTCCAGCACCACTCACCATCAGATGCTTTGAATGCGCTTGAAGTCCAGAGTGTTCTCAGTGCAGCTCTTCCTTGGGGAGGCCAGCTGGTGGTGGCCTAGAAATTCACTACAGCTGGTGTCACAGCTGGCTGTGGCCTGAGTCAGGTCCTTTCTCCAGACATCTATTTCTGCTATGTGTTCTGAGACTGTGGTTTCACTCTTCTGGCCTCACTAGTGAATCAGTAGCCAGAATTTTCATGGGTTTCCTTCTTGCTGATTTTGTCATGGTGTGTTAAGTCAGTAAAAGTTGGCTTATACCAAGATAAATATCAAGCCAAATAACCTGATATTAAATATATATATATATATATATAAAACAGTGTAGGGCTGGTAATTCTTTAATTCCTCTGGGATAATGCAGTCATACCTCATGAGATAATGCTTGATTAAATTCAGAGAAAAAAAATACAGGAGAATACTTAAACACTCTCAAGTTGGTTATCTCAAGTTCTCTAATAGAAACATTTTGATTGTATGAGGACATATGCTAATCTGTGCCAGCTGTTCTGTAGTTAACTATTCTGAAAGTCTCATTCTCCCTTCTCAACCATTTTTTTTTCCTCTGCAGACATATTTCATGCAAAAGCTATGCTGACCTTTAAAGATGTTTTATGTTTTTGTCACAAAATATGGTGACAGTACTTATTTCTTTTAATATTAAGAAACCTCATATCTAAAATGGTTCTTTAAAAGCGTAGCAAATGTTTAGTTATTCCTAGCTTTGTGAAGGGTAAATGACCATAACAGCTCTGTGGTTATTTTATATAGAGGAATATAAGGGAAGTATTAAGATAGTAATGTCAATGTTTCATCAAATTGAAAAGAAGCATTATTTTTAAAGTCAGTAAAGCTTCAGTCAAGAATGCATCCATTTCTTTAATTCCTCACCACATTTACTGGAGATGATGGCTATTGTTTATCTTATGGACATATGGAGAAATAATAGGTATAGAAAAAGTATTGCTGTATTGACTTAAGCATTTCTCAAAGATCTGACCAGTAGATATTCTTTTCACAGAAATGTACAGTGTTACTTTTGCCCTTTTAAGTACAGAGTATGTGATATATGTACATATGTGTTTGAAAAAGAATTCTGTTCAAGAAATATCTTATTATTAAGCGTCACTATGTTGCACTGGGAGTCTTCTAATATTCATTTCTCTGAGGTGTAAATCCTAGTAAGATCAGCCAGTTTTTAACCCCAAAAAGTAAGGGATTGATTCTAAAATTAAGAGGGGCATTTCAGCTTATTATCAACAAAACATTATTTTATGATAAAGGAAAATAAAGCTAAAAAAATATAACTGCTTCCATTTAGGGCATATTTTTAAACAAATGGGTATACTCCATTCTATGGTGGCTTTATAACTTTTGGTGACACATCCTATTGTTACTGCATCCTGTCTTCTTTTCTGCACATGGAAGCAGACTTATATACCCTAGGCTGTCTATTAGATAGCTTCAAAAGGCTATGAGTCACCTAGAAAAATCCAGCTGAAATAAAAGTGTGTAAACTTCATTTTTGTTTTACTTTAAAAAAAAGCTAAATAATTAAAATGGCATGTGCTTGTGCATGTTAAGGTGCTGAAAAACAGAATTATCCGACATTTCCATGCAAATATCATTATAAATGCAAAATATTATCCAGAATTTGACATTTAAGAATATACGAACATAAAATTTTGCTTAAAATCTTAAATATTTTAAGTGTACTTTGATTTACTGCAATCTACCTAAGCTGGATATGCACATGGGAAACTCTAATGCATACAGGCTGCTTCCTACTCCATGGTAATTATCTGTTATTCTTTGGTAATTCAGTTTACCAACACTCACTGAATCAGTTCTACAAATAGCAGTTGTGTGTCTGATCATGATAATATCTCCATTGCCAGTACCTAGATTCCACCAACTTGAATTTAATTCACCAGATCATATTCAGAGACTAGTCACACTAATTTCAGTAGCACTAATGGGGAGGAAATGGCAAGCAAATTATTCTTCTCTTAACTTGAGGGGTTGAACTACTGAAAATGCAATTCAAACAAAAGCTGAGGATTTGTGAAAATCAGACCGGGTTAACTGCTGGACCCTTAAATCTCACTTCATAGTTACAGCAAAAAAAAAAAAAAATCCTTCTTATCTTCTGCAGTTTCTTACACTTTAATATTATAAGAAAATTAGGGTATCATACTCTTGACTTAAATAGTTGAGGGCCAGGAGACATAGTTCTTAATATTACTGCTAAACCCAGAATTAATAGTGTCACCTCTTTTACTTAGCACCAGTCTCTAAATGCATTAAATTTCTATAGTGCCATAATTTTTATTTAATGGTAACACCATATAAACCCACTAAATATACAAAACTATAACATTATGAATCCTTGGAAGATATATATTTGGATTTCAAAGAGCTAGTAAGGGCCTTCCCATGATGCTCATAAACAGAGAAAATATTTTTACTTTTATCCTTTACTTCTATCAATTCTAACATCTACAATAATCTGTCCCATCCTTTTGTAGTTACAGGAACTTTTTTGCAGTTTTTGAAATATAAGTAATACTGCAGAAGACTAAATTTCTCATTACATACCCTGGTCACAGAGCCAACTGATCATATGCCTTTCTACTGCTTTACTCACAGATTTTCCACTCAGTTTTTAATCATCTGAGGTTTCAGTCAGACACTAACTTCAGAACACATCTTGCATATTGGACCTGGGAAGAGTTTTCCTCCTGTGCCCACAGTGCCCATGTTTATACCCAGTCCAGCTGACTCATCTGTGGGCAATGCTGACCAGTCTGTCCTTCTCAGTCTCCACATTTCCCTGAGTCTTGTAGTTGCCTTTGAAAACTGGCAGCTCTTCTCAGAACAACCCAATTTTTCTGCTTAAATCTTTCTGCAATTAAATAATGAAATTATTAACAAACCACAAATGACAATAATACTCTCAATGACATAATACAGACTTTTCCTAGTGAATGTAACTCAAAGAGTCAAGGAAGCAAAGTCAAAATAGACTTAGAAAAAAGTCAGCACTCTTGAAAACCATGTTCTCGAAATTTTGAGATTTTGATAGCAATCTGCTTCATGAGAAGCATTTATTTTGCAGAAACTCCTTTGTATTTCAAACTGAGGAACTGAAAGGGAAGTTCATTGTGCAATTATCCTTATGTTTGGGATCTCTCCCTTCAAAAGGAGAACGTTGATGTGGAATTCACTTGAGGGTAGGAAGGTTGAATTAGCCACAATTTTTGATCACTGCCTATTAGTCTTAGAACTTTTGCAATCAATGTTACTCCTAGCCCAACTGGCCTTTCAGTCAGAGCATGTTAATCATTAAGGATTTGTTTAGTCAGGTGGGCTCATTTCATTAGGAGATGTTAAAGATTTTTTTTCTACTGGCCTGAAGCATGGATGAATTAAACTATGGGCCAGCTAGAATTTCTGAAAATGCTTGAAAAAGTATGTATTTTTATTTATTTACTTCTCTTGAATTGAACTGTTGATATGGCTTTCAACCCATTAAAACATGGCAATCACATAATGCTGAGTTTTCCAAACAGATACAACTAAATCCAGAAGAATAAACTTCTCCTGCAATATATTCAGGCTAACAGTCTTATTGGATACCTACTCAAAACAGTAATGTTCACTATTTTTAAAATATCCCTCGCTCATTGATGTTCATATCTGAACATTTTAACACTTCATTGATCACAGGAAATGTTAGGCAACTTGTGAAGAATAACAGAAAACCCTAAACTATGTCTATTATATTCTTTTTTATCTTCCTGTCTTGAATGTTGCTTTCTATTTGGCCTCATAAAATTGTGCTTATCCCAATAACTGTTTTGGAGAAGAGTTTGGAATTTAATCCAAGTTTGTTGAACATTAGTTAAAATATGTGATTTAATCCTGGCCCAGATACGTTTGTCTTTTTTATTCTATCACCTCTTTGTCAAACCTCCTATTTGACTTGGTAAAGTCACACTTGGAAATAACATTGACTGCTGAATCTATTTTCCCATCTTTTATATGCCACTATAAGAAGTGTTTTTGTTTGTGTGTGTGTTTATCTCCTGCAGCTCTGTGGGCATATTTACAATATGAATATGTTAGGTGTTAGTCAAAACTACAACTTGTAACCAGCCTCACGTCCCATTCAAATTGCCCAGCTCCTGATCACAGTCTGCTGCTTCCTTTGTGGACAGACACACTGACACTGCTGAACCCAGCTGAGCAGCACGTCCTTCCTGAGCCGCAGGCACTTCTGCTGCTCCATTCCTGGGAGACAGCAGCTGGGAAAGGAAGCTGTCAGTCATCAGCTCACCAAAACAACAGAGATGTGCAGGCATGTAGAGGTGCTGTAGGCTGAGCTGGGAGGCAAGAACTCACCTCCCAGCTGGGTCCAGAGCTGGGCACAATGCTTTTCCTTCCTCCAGGCTGTCAGAGCTGAGCACTAATGCCATTACCTGTTGCAGCCTGGATAAAAATGTCAGAGACAAGAAGAAAAGGAAAAGCTGTGGCCACGACCAAGTCTCAGCTGGAGAGTCCAGGTAGGGCATCTTTAGTTAACTTCTCCCTGTGGTAGGGGCTCAGGTTTCAGCTCAGGCTGTCATTTACTGCAGTTACTCCTCATTACTCCCTTGACTGACAGTGTTAACACAGCCTATGTTTTTCAGATAAAGGTTCAGAGCTTAGGTATGATACACAATAATGTGTCACATCACATTGCGTACATGTTTTTTTTTCCTTTAATATCTTTTCCTCAACTCAGTACATCCATGAGAGATATTTTTAGATTTTATAGTAACATAATCTGAGTTTTCTCTCTAATACTGATGCATACAATTTGGAGTCATATGTTTTGGTTACTGCTGATAGAGAAAGTGAAAATCCTCAAACAGTCCTTGTATATGTTACATAGTACTGATCATGTCTGACCTATGCTGGGAAATAATATAACACAGTGATAACCCCATGGAATTCTCTTGGTGCTGAATTTTCACTTTAGTTGCAATAAATTATGGGTGCTTTAAAAAAGACTATACTGTTCTTTTGGGTTTTGAAGGTATTTTTCTTATCTTCCAAATAAGATTATTTGTCATATAATGTCGTATAATTCATTTGCTGGAAGGTAAGAATCCAGAGTATGACTGGCAAATATACCCTGTGTGTGAAGGCCATAAGCAAAAGCAGCAATACCTCTCCAACAGCAGTACAAGCACTAAGTGGAATACAGTAAAGAGTAAAAATGACTGAGCAAAATGCTTAGCTACCTTCAGTTCTACCCAACCTGATTTCACCAGTAATTTCTGTACATAATAATTAATTTCCATCCAGCAATGGAAAAATTCAAGACAACCCTATGATCTGGTTGGAAGGGTCCTCAGGAGGAGTCTACTGAAGCAGGAATAGATTTGAGATCAGACCAGGTTTCTCAGAACTTTATCTGGCTGGATCTTGAAAGCCCCCAAGGTTGCAGCCTGTAGAACTTCTCTCAAAGAAAGTTTGGCTATACCAGAGTCATTCCTGGCAATCAACCATTCATCTCACCTGCTTGTTGCTACCTGCATGTCTCAGTCAGCTGCCAGCAGTTTTGACCTCACAAATGCTGCGAGGTGAAATGGCTTCAACTGACATTTATTTGCTGTCACAACAGAAAAATGCCCTGAGAATAGTGTACTTTTCCCTTCCTAGAGATGTGCTTTTACATTAGTTTCATCTGCAGTGAAGGCAGGGGGTTTTGCAAGTTGCTCTTCAGGAGGAGAGTCCAAGAGGGACTAAGCAATTGATGTGAGAATGACCAGAGATGGAAGAATGTCCCTGCACTTGCTTTGTGGAGGGAAAGGAATACACCTGAATATGGGGATGGAGGGAACACAATATCATTTCCAAGGAGAATAAATTTTTGTTCTGCATTTCCATGCAGAACAAAAATTGGTAAAAATAAGAATTAATAATTTCAAGCTAGGGAAAGATTGTGATTCCATGTTAGAATTAAGTTTTTAGTACTAAGGAAAGTAACACTGGACTAAGACCTTTTTTGCCTGAGGTAGTTTTGGTGGTTTCTAAGTAGAGCTGGAGAACTATATATACATCAAGTTTGATAGCCTTTTCATTGAGAGACAGATGACATGACATTTCAAGATCACTTCCAGTTATATATTTCATGATTCTATGACTTGTTGTTAAGTGAATGTTAAAAATTATCATAGAAAATGTATTCATTGAAACATATATGGAAAAATTGCTGAAGTAGCAATTATGTGGTGCAACTTTGGGCCTCCTAAGGATTTAGGATAGAAATGAAATAGTAAAATAAGTATTTGAAGTGAATGACAGAAACATAGAAGCTGCACACTTTTAGGGGAGAATGAATTCAAGGATTCAAAAAGGTAGTGGCAGAAGATGAGGCTTTCAGACTAGCTTTGTCTTTTGGTTCTGTGTTACACGGGTTCTCTCCTTTGATGTGAATGGAGAGTGAACCCTAAAGGCTCCTAAAGGCTGTAGTCTACAGGCCAGTGTGTGTGTCTGAGCAAGCCCTCGTGCTGGGCACTGCACACAGATCAGTCCCCTTAAGTAGCATTTAATAGCTAGAATAATTCCAGTGTGCATAAACATATTTCAAAGGCATACATGAAATAGCTGAATATATTATAAAGAAAAGCCGAATTCCTTGTCTGAACCACAGACTTCTCAAAATTCCAGTCAACTACTTACCACATGGTTAGACACTTAGCTTTGATGAATTTCAGACAACAATATACAGAAGACAGATGCTATTAAGGGGTCTCTGAGGTAAACAAGGGAGTTTTGGTTTTTTTTTTGCTAAATTTGGGCCATTATCAGCTCCTCAGAATCATCTCTGCAGAGATGTTGCAGTAATTGTTGCAGAATTTTAGAAAAGCTTGTGCCACTGCAGCATCTTGGTTATTTATTTCAGGAAACATCTTAATTGTAAAATATGGTGTGTGACAAACAAAGGGTGATTCAGCTTCCTTTGATTCTGTATTTTTCTCAAAACCTCTAATTAACATTCATTACTATTTGCTAAGAATTCAAAGTGAGAGCAAATGTGCTTTTCAATGATTTTTTTTTTTTTTTAGCTATCTAGATTCTTTCTAAATGTGGCTGAAAAGGAATAACAATTTCCTTGATCAACAGTTCCACTCCCAACGTGTTTGATCCCAATCCCAATTTTGGGGGGGCTTTTTTTGCTTGTGACTAACCTCCCATGTAGTTAAACTAAGAAGTCTGATATGAACTTCTAATTTTGTAATCCTTTTGTTGAAACCCTTTTATTGAGGCAAGTTCTGAACATTCAAGTTTATTGGGCATTAACCCAAATCTGAACGTCTTATTCACAAACAAAAATGTTATCCCCATTCAAGATCAAGAGTTTTGCTACCACTTCCTCAGTAGCCAATTACAGCTCTCATAAATATCAGTGTGCAGCGAATTGTGATACAAAAGTAACCTTAGTTTAAATCTCACTGTGCAGAAGTAATTTATTAAGTAGGTAATTGTCACTGGGACAATCCAATTTTCACATGGGAAAACCCGAGCTCTTTCCCAAGAAAACAAAGCCCTGAAACTTCTTCCTCTGAATATAAAAGATTAGCAAGGGTTTTTCTCATGCTATCATGTTCTCTTGCAAACTTCTGACATAAAAAAATATTTCTGGAATTTCTTCAGCTTCATAGGCTGGCAAAGCTAAAGAATAAATGGGTGAATTAAGAGACAGAGAACAGCAGTTTGCTGCTGCTTTTTGACAATACACGTCTCTTTCAGACCCTCAGCAAGTTACTAATGCACACACTCTCTAAGTTCTTTTTTTTGGTACACTGAAGAAAAACATTTGAGAAGATGTCAAGACCCTGTATGATATCTGTAAAATATCTGTAAAATCAGCTTAACTGCACCAGCAAAAAACAAGGTTACAGTTAAGTGATCACTCTGCACTTCACAATTTAATTACAAGCTTTTTGCAAGAAAAAATAAAATTCAGTACAGCTTTTTGTCCTGCCTTTTTCAGTCTTCCTTGGCCAACACTGACATTTTGGAGTTGCACAGAAGACCCTGATAGGCACTACACTTTTCCCAGGGACTGTGTTCAGCTGGACCCCCCCAATGGCTTTCTGGAACTTTCTGGAAACCAGTACTGGTACAAGGAAAGCTGTGATAGGCTGGGCAAATAGATGAGAGAACCGGAGTTTATTAGAACCAGGAATTTGGGAAAAATTAAAGTAACCATGGAACCATGACTTGTATCAGAAAATGATTTAGATATCTATTTTTTAAAACTGAATTTGGAGTACAGCTATAAACAGAACAAAGTACAAAGTTGCTAAGCAATTGTTTTCTGATCATCTCTGATTTTTGAAATGCTAAACTGTTATTAATATCATAATATCATACAAGGTGAAAGTATATTTTTAGTCATTGTCTACTGTAAGATTTTATAGAGGATTTACTATACAGTGGCAAACATCCACTAGAGTTTGTCTGGCAATAAAAGAGAGTGGATTGACTTTCAGTGCCTTCCTAGCAATAATTTACAGCTCTGTAATCTCATACACCCAGGGTGCTTATAACCTACGACTACGAAACTCTGAGCATTCTGATAAGAATGCAGAATAATATCTTGCTTACCGGAATGTTGCCTTTGCCTAATATTTGCCTAATATCTCAGAGAATCAGCTGAATATCCTGAAGTAGCTTATGGGAATCAAGAGACCTCACTCACTCCTCTATGTTTGGGGTTTATTTTCCCTGTTGTTTTCTCATCCATCTTAGTTCTAGTGACACATTTACTTTATGGATAAAGAATGTCTTTTTCTCAGATTCGTGTCGTTCCCTTCAATATCCTGTGTGCATACTCAGGTTTGTGTCACCATCCCTGGAGATATTTAAAGGATGAGTTGATGTGGCAATTGGGGACATGGTTTAGTGGTGGACTTGAAGGGGTTTGGTTTATACTTGAACTAAATAATCTTAATAATCTTTTCCAACCAGAATGATTCTCTGATTCTAACTAAACCAATTGTGTCATTCAAGTCATATGCAAGGGTAAGTAGCAATTCTGAGAATCTGTTACAGTGGTTTGCAGAAAACATTCTGCCTCTGGAAGAAACAGTGCTATTTTGAAGTTCCCCTTTTCTAAACAAATTCAGTTATTAGAGAAAAGTTTAAATTCTCAGCTACTCTCTTTGTTATGAAATGTCTGCACAAGAAAAACACAACTGTGCTATAATTTTTGCAAGTTTGCAACAACCTTTATCATAAATTGCTACATTTGCCACAATAAGAAATTCTTTAAACAATTCTCCCAGGTCTCTTGCATGAATTTACGAAAATCTTCAGTTAGTGCATTGTTTTTTTATGAAATTAACCAGATGTAGCACCAAAATATTTAAATATATTTCCAAGCACCTCTGCATGGAAACTACTGTCTGTCTATGCAGGAATGTAGGAAAGTTTTGCAGAACAAGAAAGAACTGAACAAAACAACCATCCCAAATTACATTTTACATTTTTACATTTACATTTTTACCTTGACAATGGGATCATAATCTCATCTTGCCATATGTCAAACACCCCCCATTTCATTAAATAGACTCACCTCTTTTAGCCTCCATTCTTAATTTAACTCTTAATTTAATATATTTAGGCATTTTAACCATCTAAGACAGTAACTTCTGCTTCTCACCTGGAGGAAGGGAGAGAGTGTTGAGTGCTGAGTGTTATGGGTTTTGATTTTTATGTGGTGCTCTGGTACTTTTCCCACTGAGCAAAGTGGGTCCCTTCTGCAGTAGAGCAGATTGACTGATGGCACGTTTAAAGTAAGTTTTATGCACCTGGTTTGGTCCTTTTTCTTCCTTGATCCTGTGAGTCTTTTCAGACATGAGATTGCTTCAGCTCCATGAGATTCAATATGGCTGGTATTTACCTGTCTGTATCCTCTAGATTTCCATACAAGAACTTATCCCCTCCTTATTCTTTTTCCCACCAACTCTGAAGTTCTATTTTGTATTTCTTGTTTCTTTACAGAGATGTTCATAATCTAGTCATGCTTCAGGGTACAGGGAGGAAAAGATTCCTTGTTGAATGCACCATATCTCAGCTTTCCTTGAGTCCTTTGTTCTTCTCTTGGCCTCCTCCAGATATGAGATGTATTGGAAAATGTGATGTCTGGCACAGAAACCTAGTGAATGTCTCATGAAAAATGCCAAACTGAGCAAGATTACTAAAAACAAAAGGATAAATGCAGGCTTTTCTGCTTCTACTTAGATAGCTAACTAACTTATATAAGCACTGGCCTGATTTCAATATGTCGCAGGCTATGACAAAATATTCCTACATTTTGTCATTCAAGGTATAAAAATTCTCAGTCAGCTCCTGATAACGAGCCAACCAATCTCTGGTTAAGTGACCAGCTAAAACCATTCCTCTTGTATGAAGATTTTAAAAATTATTTTTATGGGACAAAGAAAAGTGAACAAAAGGAAATTTTCTGTAATGTGTTAACTGGAGTTGAAACACTCAGTGGTGACTCTTCACCATCACCTCACCCCCACACATGAATAATATTAGACCCTATTGTTAAGGTATGATTATTGTTAATAATAAATTGTTAAGGTGTGATTAGCAGGGGCATTGTGTTATATATTTTAATAGGCTGTTTTTTCATTTTTTGATGTCACAATCATATGAATCAAAAGATATCTTATCTAAAAAGACCGAGTTGATGGTGCAACCTGTATTCTCAAAACTCTTCATTTACTAGGGTAGCATGAAAATCATTTAGGACAAGAACTCCTATCTCTCACTTATTAAGAATGTGCAGAGATTTTTTTTGATTCTTGTGTCTGTATTAGGCCTGATTCAAAGTCCATTGCAATTGTGGAAAGATTTGCAATCATTTTAAGAGGGTGCTCAGTACTAGTCTTGCTCTGTCTTCAGGTATTGCAGGGTAGAACATCAGTAACAGAGTTTACATAGATACCAAGCATTTCCTAGATTCTGTGTTTTCACTGGTAAACTGGAGGACAAGTCAGGCTTTGTATTTGTTCTTCCTCCACTCCCTTTGCACTGTGTTCAGTGCAGTGCAAAACAGAAACTATTTGGTTTGCTTTCCATTTGTAAACAATTCCTACTTCCATGTTTGAAATGCACTAAATTATAAAGACACATAAAGTGTAAGTACATAAAGCCATTCACTTATTGATGTATGTGTAACACATGCCAACAAACTTGTATCAAAGCTAAGTTTCATGTCACTGATCCTGATTTAATTGCTTATTAATAGAATAGTCTCTATTTTTCCTCGTTTCAGCCTTTGATTTATAGTATAATAGAAAAGAAATAAGATCACTGAAGTATTTTCGTGCTGATTTTTGCACAAAATTTCTAGATCTGAGGTATTTTTTCAATAGTAAAAAAGTTTAACATTAGTTATCTCTCACATTCACATCACATTTCTATTTAATTACAGTATTTCTCCAGTCTAATAATTAGTGTTCAGATTACTGTGAAAATATTCTCCTCAAAGGAGAAGTATTTCCACTCACAGCAAACAGAAATAGAGTCCAATAAAAGTAAAGATATGATTTTTGCTTACTTTGTAAGTCATAATCATTAAATTATAGTCATAAAAGGTGATTTTAGAATAATTACAGTGCTAATTTTAAAAATATCAAGAAGAAAAAAGCTCAAAAGTAACTGAATTTGTTTATGCTGGAAAGAGCATGATTAATTACATTATGTTTACTGATACTTTTTTCCACCCAGTGAACAGAAATTACATTCATATTGTGCTCTGTGTCTCTATGGAATTTGATTTTGGCAAATTTGTGTGGTCATAATCCTGGTATGATCCTAAGTCAGGGATGCCTGCTGGGAGCTGGATGTCATCAGACTGGCTACTGTAATCAAGTGTAACTCCAAAGACAGCAGGATTTCATACATCAGATTTACTTTATGAAGTTATAGTGAAAGCATAAGATAGTATCTTCTACAGAAAGTATCTTCTACATTGGACAAGATCTACCACTTTGAGTTGGTTAATTTTGCATTTGTTTTTGCTTCTCTCAGTTACTGGAACTAGTGCCACCACTTATTTACATTAATATTATGGGAAAATTGGTATAATTCTAGTGTAGTAATGGCAGTGTGATCAGTCTATGTTTTCCATTAATAGCTACCTGTGGTAATAGAGCATTAGCTAGAAAGTGATCCTGATTGACTTAGTTTAATACTGAGCTGTTCTGTTTCAAGAACAGCCACTTGAGGAGTGACTGCTGCGCCATCCCTGCTGAGTTAACACAGCTGTGCAACAATGATTCCTCAGATTGTTTTGCACCAAGGTTTTTGAGTGATTTTCCATTTCATCAATAGCGAACTGCTAAATTTCATTATTAAAACAACATCTCTGCTAGACAGTTTACTCAGCTGACATGAAACATGGAAAACTAGAATGCTAAAAAAAACCCTAAAATTAGTAAATAGTCTATGGGTTGAGTATGTGTTTAGGCAAAAAAAAAAAAACAGCTGTAGAAAGGAAATTACTACAAAGGAAAGCTTTTGTTTGGATTAAATTGGCTTTGAATGTGAAAGATGTCAAGTTTTTGCAATGGAAATCGGGTTAAGTTCAGGAGACAGCACCTGTGAAGAAAAAGCACATGAATTTGAAGGACCTTAGGAAAAGTTAGACAAATTGAGATGCTGCACCTCACTTCTAGTGCTGCACCTCACTTCTAGTGCTGAAATCTCCGTGTTCCTATAACTTACCAGTTTGGTATATTTGCACTATTTGTTCTCTGTCATTTCACATTTTATTCTTTTTCCAAGAGTGCAACACTATCTCTGCAAGCACTCTACTCTACAGAAGGAGACATATTTTTTGCCTAGAAGTAGAAAAGGCATTGGTTTTGTTGAGACGACATATTATTCCGAGATTTGTTTTCTAATATGGTTGTGGTTTTTACTTTTTTCTGAGGATACAGTAGTGAAAATCAAAATTAGGATCTTACATAGAAATCAAGGTCCTCTGAAGACTTCACTTTTACAAACATCACTTATTTGTGTGTTTAACAGAAGAGAAAAAGCACATGTATACTAGTGCTGTTGAACACTTTATATTTGGAAAAACTGATCAGTGATCTAAAGTTCTTGTAAGGAAAATAAGAGAAGCTTTTTGAGAAGAAAAGCTATTCTCTCAACAGCAAGTGTAAATGTGTTGATGAAGATCTGCAGGAATATATGATCATGACTCCTCACCTGTGGTGTGTACACAGGTGTAGGCCTGCATTATTGGCTCCATTCTCAGTCTGTTCTATCTATTAGTTGAAATATTATTTATAATAGTAATCTTACTGTGATTTTTCTGGTGTCTAGGGTTTTATCTCATGCCAAAAGGGAACAGAATTTCTTACCTTGGGTTTTAATGTTCTCTGCCTGCAATCCCTCCATAATGAATAGGACTCTAATCATAGAATCGTAGAGTGGTTTGTGTTGGAAGGGATCTTTAAGATCCTCTAGTTCCAAATCCCCTGTCATGGGCTGATATATGGTACAGTATAGCATAAAATTTAGAGAAAGATAAAATTCTTAGGTATTTTTCAAAGTTTGTGAACTCTACAGTTCACAATGTAGAAGGATGAAAATTACAACTTATTTACATATCTGCTAGTAAGAAATCATCAGACTAATTTCAAAACTGCATATTTTGCATTCCTCGTTTGTTTCTTCCCCGTAGTATTAAATCAGTGATATATAATAATATTCTCTTTTTTCAAAAAGGATTTTTTTAGCAAGGAAAGACAAGAATGAGTAATTTATTGCCATCTGAAATATATAGCAGTAATATAAGATTTTAACTCAGTCCAGCTGGCTTCAGATCAAGAATACCAGGCAAAACTCAGCCAGCCCTTTCCATAAATGATCTCTTTCTTTTGTGGGTACTCCAGCTCGCCTTGTCAATTGTGGAAAAATCTTTCCTCTAAAATCCAAGCTTTCCTTTTCAAAGCAATTATGAATCTTGACACAAGAGTGTCAGGAAGGAGGTGGTGCCCTGGTGGCCCTAGCAGGGGGATGTTTAGAGTGGGATATTCTCTCCCCTCCTCAACCACTCCGCTGGCACTGGGAGGGTCTGGATATCAGCAGATGCTTTCAAAGGGAGAACCTCCAGAGAAGGGGGAGTGACTCAGTCCCCCTGAGGGTAATAAGAGAGAGCACAAACTCAGTTTCTGAGTATCAGTTTTTTCTGTACAAAATTTTTGCTACGAAAATTAAAGAAAGGTTTCACACTTAACAGTCTACAGCCTTTTCAAAAGGTGTCCTTTGCTTCAGCTCTACTCAGCCAAAAGAGGTTTGTGGGAAAAAGCAGAAGGAAGGGACTGTGTGTGTGGTGTAAAACAGTGGCTCAAGGAAAAAGGCAAAAACACACTTGGAGAAATACAGGGCTTAATACAGCAAGGAAGCGAAATACATCCAGTTCCATTTTTCCATGCCTGGATAAAGCAGAATGGATATATTAAATCCAAATTTAGGGTCATACCCTTTAATTGGTTTCTTCTGTTTGAGTTGGTTCAAGTAATTGTAATGTATTGCTAGTACGGGTATGAAATTCTTGAAACCATAAATAAAAAGGAGGGGGTAAGTTCTTTCTAGAGATACTCTGATTAATGCTGCCTTCATACAGGGGTTTTTATTCATCAAGTGTTCAAAACAAAAATTATAACGTGTAGAGAATATTATATTCAGAAACTGCCAGGTCTTCTCACACGTTGCAACTTGGTAGTAAAAAGACACACAAGGACTTGAAGAAATGGGAGTAGATAGTGGGAAAATGTAGTGTTACTCTTGTCAATAACGATATGAGCTCCAAATTCACAAAAGCTAAAAAATCTGGCTAAACCTCATTTGCAGGCATGTTCTCAAAAATATTTTCATTCTATTAACGTTGTTTGCTGATGATAGCAACAGGACTTGTAGACTGTTTTCCTCCTTGTAAAAACATTTGGGGTTTTATAATTTAGGCAATAATTCAAATAATTCAAGCATCCTTCATTCTAGGAAGAGTTACAATGTTTTCTGTTCTAAACATATGGATATATTCAAATTTAATTAGCTTCTTTATCACACCAGTGAGGATACAGATTAAACGAAATATTGTTTTTTCCAGTTCATGACCTAAACTATTTCCTTCTTGTGTGGAGACATGTTAAAAATAAAATCTCCAGACAAATAACATATCGAGTTTGACCTACTGTTTATATTTGTTCTGCATGCCTGAATTGCCCTATGCAAATGCCTTAAGGCAGAAATTAAGGTTGTAAGGGCATTATTTGACCAGACATCTTCTAATGGCCAAGTTTTGATTTCATAATGGTAAAGGTAGGATTTCTGTATAATTCTATAAATGTAATTTATATTTTTGCATTCTAATTTGGAAGGTACACAGCTACCAGTGGAAAATAATGTGAAAAAACTAGAAGCAAAGGATATACTGTGTTTTCAAAATAAAACAAATTAATTACTAATACCTTGCTGGCTATAGATCATATCACACATCAGTAATAAAATCTCAGAATATGCACAAAATGGAGATACAAAAAAGACAGGAAGGTTATAAAGCTCTTGGAAATTCATTGGAAAATATCAAGGCTAAAATTGTCTAAACATAAATTAATCTTCAAATAATGTTTGTTCTGCGTGTTGTGATGAATTTCCAACACAGGATTAGCTTTTTTTTATTTTATGTGTTAATTTTTTTTGTGTAATGCTTAGACTTGCATATATACAAATTGATAGTGCCCCAGCAAAGCAGGTGTTTAGTAAGTTGTAAAAGCAGAAACTATAGTAAAAACGTTAAATTTCTTATGTTGATGTGGACATCAGCCAGAACCACGAAATTAGGACTTCTAAACAGAATAGCTAAATTCCATAATGATAATATTATTGTTCTCTGAAAGCAATGTTTCCCTGCAAAGCCAGCACATTATGTCAAGCCTGAGTATCACTTTGAGCAATATTTTGCCACCTCTTCATTTCAGCAGATTCTTCTCCAGCATTCTCAATCTGCTGCACACAAAGAAAGTTTATACTATTTTGGCAGAATTAATCAAACAATTTGCTAGGGAAAAAAATCCAGATTTTTTTTTTTTTTTTTGTCTTTGAGTGAAATACCTCATATCTCTCTAGCCTGAGAAAAAAACAAAACCAAAACCAACCACAAAACCAGCAAACTTAACCTCCCCCCCACCAGGTACCACTTCTTTTGTTGTGTCATGGCAATGAATTTCTGTTTTTTAAGTCCAGTGTCAATATTAGGTTGATTAGCCTTTACAGTGGTGTACTTCCAAGCAAAACCAATAGAAATAACAACACAGTGAGGGGACTGTGTAGGAAGCTAGTTTAGTAACAGCACTGGCATCCTCTGGATGTGTAAACTGGCGCCAATCTTGCTCACCATGGAGAGCATGGCCCCTGTCACAAAGGAGATCATGTCTACTCTGTTAGCAGACACTCAGCTGCTCCACTGGGCTTTCTGTAGGCATGCAGATTAGATGAAATAACTCTTCTGACATTTGTAAATCAGGTATCAATTTAACGTCAGTTAAAATGAAGATCCGTGCAGTGGAAATGAATCATTTGGGACATTGTGTTTTCAATTTGGAAGAAAGTGAAACTTAACCCATTTTAGTGATTTCTGAGGTATTTTGAGGTGATATTCTCTCACCATCACTCTAAGCTCGGTTCAAAGTAATTAGAGGATCCTGAAAATTCAGCAGCTTTTTTAGACACCCTTTGCATTGTAGACTGTTTATAGCTATGCTATGGAGTGACAGATTTATATTTCTGCTTTTCTAAGATGTGGTTATGTAACCATCACATCTGTCTTCATCTAAAGATCATGTTGACTGTGGTTTATATGACTATTTTATCTATACATATCTTTTAATTCTAGCAGGAGTCATCTAATTCATGTTTTGCAATGCCTTTGAAGCAGGCTACGAAAATCCTGCTAATGGACTCCTACCAAGTGAAGTCTCTGTATAGCCTGAAAAACAGTTTAGTGACTATAAATAAAAGGCTAATTTGGACACTTATATTGCCTACTTCTTGGGCACAATGATGAAATTGTAATATCTTTGCATCCATTTCTTGAGAAGGATTTTAAAAATATTATTTCAAGTTAATGGAACTTTGTATTTTCTAAATTCAAATTATGAAAATCCATACAGGAATTAGTAGGGGTTTTCACAGTCCTGAATTTTGAGGCAGGCTAGTTATCTAACTTTTGTGTTAAGTCTCTATATAAAAGGGAAAGGGAGAAACTCCTTGAGAGCAAGATTTAGTCCATCTAGTTGAAGATCTTGCTTTGAGTTGCACTTTTGAGGATCTGCTCTGCCTCCTTTTTCTACAGAGTAAAGGGAAATTAGCTACACAAACTAGGTGTTTGGGGCTGTGATGTGAATACCCCCTCATCCAGCTCTTTTTCCAGTCAGAGGATGTCTGATGCTGTGGTCACTATTACCCTGATGTACCTCGTGTGCATCAAGAATTTCCAACCAAGACAGAAATCTCTGCTGCAAATTGACAGAACATGGTTACACCAGTGAGTTCCACACAGAAAAGAAGTTGGGGTTATCCTCAGCTGGAAAATGGCCTCTTCAAACTTGTCTCCTGTTTCCATCGCAGATTAATCTTCATAGTTTGTATTTGTGCAATCAAGTTAATTAATCTGGGGTGAATATTTTGAGGAGTGTTTAGAATCCATAGCTGTTTTGAAAGTATGTGTATCCAGGTAATGATGCATGTATTACAAACAATTGTGCTGTTAAAAATTTTAATTGCTGTAATGAATGTATATTAAATATTAATATAAAATATTTTTTCAGCAGTACATTCCATCAATACTCAGTAAGATGGCTACAAAAAGCATTATTTAAAAAAAAAAAACTATTTCTGCTTATTATTTAGTGTGCTATCCTGGTAAATAAAGAAACAGAGCTTTCATAATTTAAGGTTATTCTTTCCAACTAGTACCATTACAGATTTAACAGTTGTATTTTCTGTTGCATAGGAAATAACAGAAGATCGGGATCGGGATCGTTCACGACTGGATTCAATGGTGCTGTTAATTATGAAACTGGACCAGCTTGACCAGGATATTGAAAATGCTCTCAGTGCAGGCTCCTCCCCATCCAGCACCCCAACGTACAAACGGAGGCATTTACCTGTAAGCAATTGTTATTATTGTTATTATTCTAAATAGAATCTTTTTTTTGTTTCACCTCTTTCTTTCAGTCCTCACATTTTTCAGCTCCTTAGTTTAGAACTAAAGCTCTTTTTGTAAAGAATTTTACTTGTATTTGTTTTGTGTATGTACATGTTTTGAAGACACTAATACTGCTGTCCGTTATTTCCTTTTGGCATCCTCTCATAAATGAGAGCTTCAGAACTCCCAGATAAAACAAAGAGAAATCAACAAGATTCAGAAACTGTCTGGCTCTAATTATCACCTACTGTAGATGGAGAGTCAGCACAGGCTCAGGGTCGCACCAGTCTCAGAACACGAATCTGTGTCATTTGACTGTACATAGAACTGAAAGTAAGTCTGAGCTACAGGTCTTGTTTTTCTGCTAGGGGGAGGCAAAAAATCCTTAGTCATTCAAAGATTCTGGGCAGAACTTGATTTATTTAATGTAGGGGGTTTTTTTATTCACTAAAAAGGATCATTCTTGCTGAGAATAATTCAAAAGGGGATGGGACAGCTCACAAACATGACTGATGAATTCTCTTTTTTTCTGTAAAATGTTTATACATGTAACTCTGAAGAACATGAAATGGCTGATCCAGGGTATTCTTGTGTAGACTTCTTGTTAATTTCACCCACATGTGCTGCAGCTGTTTTTCAGTTCAAGAAACCTGAGAAACACTGCCCCAAGATCTCTAGACTAGCATTTGTATAATTTTTTTTTTTGGTTAGTGATATTTTCTTTTAAATAACAAGGAGTTTTTCCTTTGAAAGCCAGGTTTCATGATTGCTAAGTGAGTGGTCTGTAGGTAAGAAAAGCTGTATTTCACTGGGTTTGATCAGCTGAAAATTGTATAATATGTCATTTTTAGAGGAAATCACATCACTTTCCATCATTAAACATTTTCCTACTGAAGATCAATGCTCTCACAGTATCTCCCTAAACACACTGATGACACAGGAAACCTGAAGGACAGTGTTGACATCTGTTCTCTGTAGCTCACCAATCCATGCCAGCACTTCAGCTAATTTCTTACAGCAATAAAGGGAGCAGAGGCAATGTGTATAAGTAACCCTGCCTGATAATCAGAGGTGGTACCTGTTCCCGTGCTGCAAAGCAGCTCTGCAGAAAGACAGCTTGCATCAAACATGGAATATATGCTATCTATGACAGTGATTTCCTAGGAATTTTTGAACCTTTGATTGTTGTGGACCAGAAGATCAAAAGATCTGGTTTTCAAGATATATAGGTATTGAGTTCAGACTCATATTTATTTTATAGTAAGAAATAATTTGAATATGGTGTAAAAACCTGGGTAATGCAGCAGAGATCATGGTTCTGCACCATGGCAGCATAGCTCTGCTAACTAGAAATATTTGAGAGCAGCTGTAACTAAACTGACTGCTACAGAGGCTGCTCCATGGCTCTGCTGCATTTCCCAGGGCTTCACTTTGCAGATGACTCATTGGCAGGAAATATCTGACTCAAATACATGGTCCTACCAAGAGTCCAGCTTTGTCCCTAGCTTCTAATGCTTTTCAGAACACCACACTCTCATGTACATGGCATATGGCGCCTGTCTAAATGGCAGCTTTGGCTTGGCAGACCAGAGACTTAACTGGAACTAACGAATCAAAGGGTGCTGTATCTTTTCAGATGAGGAGCTGTATCTTTTCAGATGAGGAGCTGTATCTTTTCAGATGACTCTGCCCCATATTTCACCTATTCTAGGAACCTGGCATAAGGAAACTGAGGCTTTCTCTGCAAGGAGTTTTCCGGGATTAAGAGTTCAGGAGATTTTTTTGCATCCTGTGTAGCTGTATTCGTGCAGGCTGCACCTCATCTAATAATCCTGACAGTGTATGGCTGGTTCTACACATAGCCAGTGTCACAATTTATCTGCAAGCACTATAATCCCTCACCCCCTCCCTATGCAGTAAATCAAGCATGTGCTAAATTTTTACTTCCTCAACAATAAAATATACTGTATATCTTCTTTTTATTCTCAGAAAGAGGAATGTAATCAGTGTCATTAAAAGTAAGGGCATTTTAACCAGAAATGGTATTAGGCTGATAAGTGTCTGGTGATTCAAAAAAACTGAGGAGCTGTACCTCTGAATTGTATAAACTGCTGGAGGGTGAAGTCATTTCATCCGCGTAATGGCTTACAGATGTTCACTAGCTTGCAGTGCTGCAGAGACAGAAGGTGGGAGCACACAGGAAATACTGAATATCAGAGAAAAATGTCAAACTTCCGCATCCCTTAACTGATTTTTCTTACCTTGCATTCTACCATTTAGCTTTGAAGTTAGTAGTGATTTATAATTTCAGAACAGCAGCTAATGCAAGTCACCACATTGAAAAGGACAGTAAGCATGTGTATTTAAGTGAGTTTGCCTAAATATTTCCATTATTTAGCAGAAATAAGATTTAATTTCACATTCACATTTACTAAAGAGACTTGCATAATTTTTCTACAGGATGTTGAATCTGGTTCTGAAAGTGGAGTGGATGTTGCTTCAGTAAATCACTCGCAGACCAACTTGTCTTCTAATACCCATGCTCCTGACCTAGCATCTCCGTCTTCAGTAGCCAGCTCTGGAGCTAAACCAAAGGCTGGGGTGAGTACAAAGGTTATATTTTTTTTAAACTTCTCTCATGATTCCAGATTGGAAGTGAAAAAAATATTATACTATTCATTACATGGATTATACAACAGAATGTGTGTGACACCGAGGAAAAAAATGGAAGTGGTCTCAAAGGGCCATTTTAGTGGCAAACTATACTAGATGTTTCACATTTAAAAACACATTATTAACAGCTGATGATTACAATAAGCTGTGTTTTTATATAAGAAAATAATTTAAGGGAGCTATGCTATTTAGGAAGGTAAGTTTTTCTGAAGTGGTATCACTCAGAACATTTCCTAAATCTCATGAAGGATGCTGCCAGAGAAAAATTGTGGCTGATTTATGATGTCCAAACCCCGTCATCCTGGTCCTCTTGAAGGTATCTACTACCCTACTGATCATCATAGCATCATTCTAAGGCAAAATTTGGGGAGTGTTTTCAGATGCTTCCCTAGGACAAAGGGGAACCTCTGTGCCAGCAGACACTTTTCTGCTGGTCACAGTGCATTCTAGGTGGTGAGGAAAGGCTGGCCTGAGAGCACAGACAGGGCAAGGAACTTCCTTCTATATTCATTCATAGATACACAGGACTATGTGAAGCATGGTTCTTTCTTTTGCTGTTTTCTATCTTTTGAAGAATTCTTCTTCATAATGTTCCAGCCATCAACATGTGCAGAAATGTCCTAGAAACTCCTGGTACACTATCTGTTCCCTCTTGAAGTTGCTGTTTCCACTGCCTCAAGAAGCACAGAAATCTAGACTTCTAAGCTTTGCCTACGCTGAAATGTCTTAGCATAACTCCTACTCCATTTGTTCACTTATTGAAATGTTTCTGGTTACCAGACCAGCAGAAAATCTAAGATAAAATATTAAAATAAAAAGTGTGTTAGCATAAATATATGTTTAGAACAAGTCTATAAAAAGTAAAATAGAAGCCACCTGCCACTTGCACTACAATAATAGCAAGTTAACTAATGCCTTTGATTGTGGCTAACAGAAGTTCTAATAAACATTTACATTTGGGATTGTTCACTTGTACAAAAATAAATTCACTTGTAATTTATCATCAGTGCATAACTATAGCAAATAGAGAGCTCTGCACTCTGTCACTGCATACATAGCAGCACAAATTCTCAAATAAGTACATATGTTATTCTGGAAGGTGATATCCCATTTTACCAGACCCTGAGAAGCACAAAGAAACTTTTTCACTTTTTAAGGTATTAAACATCCCTTTTGAATTTTAGTTTCTCTGCTAGTATTTGGGGAACTCTTGACACCTGGCTTTGCAGAAGTGTGAGTCACTTAATGGGAGATATTATGTGTTAATTCAGCTTCAGCAAGTATATTTCTGACTTTTGCTGTGATTAATACATCATGCTGAACATATATGCAAATGTTATTTTATTATACAATTTTATAAGTTTTTATAAGTGAAATTAAATTTTCTCCAAACACAATGCTCTTCTAAAGTTTTGCAGTCACAACTCGTCCTACCCTGTAGCAATCCATGTAGTGATCTCCTCTGAAAATCCACAATGTGGTGTGCTGTCTATAAAGGAAATTGTAGGTTTTGGGGTTTGGGGAATTTTTTTGGTTTTGTTTTTGTTTTTCAGGTTTTGATTTGGGTTTTGTTTGGGGATTGTTTTGTCAGACTAGCTATAGGAATAAAATTATTCTGCACTTGAAACTCAGTGAGTTACTTTTCAACAGTAATGGACTGTTTCAAAGATTTTGCTCCCTTTTTGGAGTTTGTTACTGCTGATCTCCAAGGATTCCAGATGCTTAGTCTCCAAGGACAACTTCTTTTGTTGTGTTTATTAATAGTATGTAAACAGGAGTGCAAGGGTGATTAGTTATATTATGGAATGATTTGTGGTATTTTTAAACAAACTATAGCAAACAGTTGACTGCATCAAAGTCAGACTGTAAAGTTAAACACCACATCATATGCAGACCTGGGTAGTGGGAATACCAAGGCAGGGCAGGGAGACATGAATTTGGGTCTAGTTCCTGGTAAAGAACTTGTAAAAGACATTAACTACGCAGGATATAGCTCATTGTTAGAAAATTTGTGTACTGAAAATTTGTGCACAGACAAACCATGCCCATTCATGTTCATTCAGTTTTATATGGATTTAAACCAAAAGAATGACATTTAAAATACAGTGTCAATTAGAATATTCTATGCAAATTAATAATAACTATTATTTTAAATAAAATTGAGGTTATGTGTATATATTTTCACGCACAAGTTGTTTAACATTTTGTGAAGGTTCACTTCTGGATGGTCAAACCCATTCTTGTCAGTGTGAATGCCTGTGTACAGTATGTATCTATATGTGCAAGCACACACCTGCATGCTCACACACACAGAAAGCTCCTTACTGAGTACAGGCATGACAAGGAAAAGCAGGATTCTCCACAGAGCATTGTGGAAAGGCTTCTCTATGATTCTGCAGGGTGCAGCATGAAGGCCTTTGATATGCAGATGTACTTGGTATTTTGGGCTTACGAGAAGCATACAGCTCAATAACCTCCATGCTAAATTTAGGATGCCACTGTTGTATCTCATGGTCAGGGTGAAATAGCATCCTGTGACCGACAGGGTGTTTGAGCCACAAATTGTACATGTTTGGAAAGGTGCTTATGTGGACAATCCTTGCAAAAATAAGGGTTTGTGTGACTGAATAAATACATTTCCTACATAATTTAGGATGGGAAAGTAAGAAATGGTTTTGGCATCCTTATGTTACTTATGTTTACAAAGTAAAAAAAAATTCATGCTGCTATAATTAGCACATCTTTACGTTCTGGGGGCTTATTAATCAGTCTCCAAAACAAAAAAAATATTTTTGTACATTAATATTGAGGATATACACTTGGCTAGCACTAATCACATAAGAGTTGAAATCAGGCTAAAAAAATAAGAAATCAACAGTCTTTTGCCCCAGTGGCCATGAGAAACACTGGAAAAAGAGAGTGTCTTGTCTGAATTGGGAGAGAAAGGAATGTAAATATTCTACATGCCATTGCCTTCTACAAACCAATGTTATACATTAGGACAATTAAAATATTCTTAACAATAAAGAACAGAAATTATTTATTTTTAAATATGGTTTTATTATAATAGAAACAATATGGGACTACAGTACTTAGAATGTGCTTTAATGACTAAAAGCAAGTTACCATATCCTTCTCCAATGCCCAGTTAAAAGCTAATCAGTTAAGGAAAACTTTAATCAATTATCATTCTCCTTTTTTTTTTTTACATCCTCTGTACAAAAAATTGGCTAAAGGACAACAGCAACTAAGGCCTAAAAGTTGTGGCCAAAATCTTGTCCTTGAACATCTGCTCTGCAAAGCCTGTTTATTTTCTGTTCACGTGAAAAAACCCAGCCATGATTACTTTCTACTCCTTGTCTTGGCAGTCTTACCCCTCCTGCTTCAACAGTGTCCAAGTTACCCTTGATCACACTGAACAAAGGTAATCAGGCATCTATTATCACCAGAATTGCTGGTACCTAGGAACAGATTGTTTTTTAGATTAGCCATAATGACTCATTTAAGATGCATTCAATTCTCAAAGTGATTTAAGAGATCAGTTATGTCTGCAAGTATAAAATTACCTAGTCTGGCTGAGCACTGGAATGGGCTTCAGGCAGAGCTGCTGGTATCCCTGAAGCCTTGGATGAGCCCAGGAGTCCACTTGCACAAATCTTGTTACTGGACTGGGACAAAAACTTGTATTATCTAGATGACAGATTTGCAAACTTTTAATTTATATACACTAAAATGATTTAACCAAATGTGCTTTTAATTCATAATCATGTTTTTTAAAAATTTGAGCCTTTTAAAGAAAGCCAAATCATTTTGTGAAAAATAATTTTGAGATTTGTAAATTAAGAAACAGTTCGAGTTTCTTGCTGCTTAACTACACTTATTTTTAATTATGAAAGAAGATAAAATTTATTGTAAGTACAAGGAAACCTTGATTAAAATTAAATATTAATGACAGAGAATTATCAAATTATTCCAAGAGTTCAAAATGTTTACATTTCCTACTGCATTAGGCTATATATTAAATTCACCAAACTATGAGGTATGCAAACATACAGAATATGTCAGTGCATTTCTGCTGACAGATCTTTAGCAGTGGGTCAGGCAATTTGAAAAGTGGTAGATTTTGGTCTTTGAATGACACTTTTATGTTATATTTTCTTATTTATCAAAGTCCTCATGTAATTTTCTAAATTTTGCTGCCATTATAGCATTGCTTGAATTCTTATTTTACTCATTCAGGCAAACTGAATTAACTGAAAGTTGATCTGGTAAGCATCAGGGAGAAAGATCTTTACTGTGCAAAATTAATTCAAATACTCTTTCTTTAAAACTTGATTATTTTTATGAATACAAGATGAGAAAACTCTTCTCAGTGTCTGACCAAGTTGATTAATTTAGTATTGTCTTTCATATCTATGTTTAAAATAAAGTGTTTTAGACAACCAAGGTAAGGGAATTACAAAATTAACTTTTCACACAATCACAATTTCATTTGAATTCTAACAACTTGTCATTTTAGCATACAAAAGGTAAAATAACCATGAAGTTACATTTGCCAATCATGTATAAGAAAACAGCAGGATTGTACTGTATTTGTTATATGAACTTCTCAAAAATTTTCTTTAAAAATTTCCATTGTTCCCTCAAGGAATCTGCATTCAGTTTTAAGTATCTCTTCCTATGATAATCCTATTTGTACTTATTTTATCTCAAATGAAATGGCAGAGCTTTCTGTTCTGTGGAGTTTTTTAAGGACTGTAAATATTAAATGTGAGCCTTTTTTTTTTGGGGGGGGGGGGGGGGGGCTGTTGGGTTTTTTGGCTGTTGAATCCTGAGCGACCAGTGTAAATTCACAATGCAATGAAAGGTTTGCAATTTTATATAGGTACAGCATGACCCAGGAAATACATGTATTATGCTATCTGCTCTCAGTGCCAAGTTCAATCCCAACAAAATATTGGTAATCTAAATAAATACCCAGCTTCTGAAGTGCTAAGCATGAAGACTTCTGAGGCTTGCCAAGATGTCAAGTTGTACATTTACATTTCTGTCTTTTCTAGTAACTTGTTTATAGCAGCTATGCTTATATACTGGGGGTTTTTCTCATGTTTTCTGCCTTTTGTAGGGTTGCTGACACTGTCTTCAACACTGTCTCCATCTGGTTGTTTTTGATAATCGTTTTCTGTAAACCAAAGAAAAAGTTTATGACTTCTTCAGCTGTAACATCACTAATTGTGCTGTTAGAAATGTAAAGTACATTTTTTCACTGTTTGCTGCCACCTGGTGTTTTGCTCTTTTAGATGAGGGGCGCTGCACCCGGGACATCAAGCACTTGGACATATGCAGATATGTTTTTGCAGAATTAGTGCATTATGCCACAGTTAAAAGTTTTAATGATCAAAATTAATTACCATCGTCTATTTTTAGTTTATATTTAGAAATTCCATATTTCAACTTTGATAACAAAATGCTTTGACTGAATAAAAAAACTGTAACTGAAAATTTCTAAGTCACTTATTGACTTAGAAGTTGTTCCCAAAGCAATGTTTATATTGGAAAAGTAAAGAAATATGCAAACAACCTCCAAGTGGTGGAAAAGGGTTTTTTAATCTACTGTGCATAGATAAAATAACCTGTTTAGTTATTTGCACCTCTTTCCAGCAAATAGATGCTTCTCATGATGACACCCAGATAAGTCTGCTGGCAGCCTTGTCTCCTTCCTCCATGTTTGTGGATATGCCTAAACTGTCTCATTTAAAGGAATCTTCCAGGTGAAAATTATGAGCAAATCACTTCTTCTAAAAGCTATTTCAAGCCATTAGGTTAAAGGGTTAACTTAAATATTAGGGTGATGTTAACAGTGGGTGGACAACGATATTCCCTTGGTTTAAGACGAAGAGCCTAAAGAACTTTCAAAGCACAGTGAATAGCAAGTTTTAGATGGGCCTGCACCAGCACTATGTTGAATACTCTGTTTTATCACAAACAGTCTGATTTTGCAGACTAGCATTGTTGAGGGCAGGGATTCAGCCTCCTACTTTAGATATACACCTGAGAAGGAAGAAAGCAAAACTATGCTGTGTATAAACTTAGGTGTATTTGCACTTGAAAATAAATTTAAAGATTATTTTTCATCAGTAAACCTTTTCCTCTTGTGAAATCAATAGTAGAAAGCTCCATTTCTCTAGATAAGCTAGGTTTGATAGAATGTCAGGATATCAGCTTTTTTTTTTTTTTGTTAAACAACTCTCATATGAAGCTGGTCAAGCCTAAATTTTTGAGTTTGCTGGGCTTTGCTTTCCATGACAATACCTTCTGAATGCCAGACACTACATGAAATGTTCTCATTTGTTGTCCAATTTTAATGCCTGATAAGTTTAGTTCAAGTCTGTCTTCTGTGCTCTTCCATATGGATTGAGTTGAACCCCTACCAAGTTTCCCTTTTTACCCTGAAGTTGCTTAAATGTGTTTAACTGTATGTCAGTATGAAATTTTAACTCTTTTTCAGCACCTGCCAAGAAAAGCATACATGACATTTATATCACTGGGGTTTTTTGTAAAAATACTTTGTAAATTTTCCCTGTCAGTATGTAATCTATATAGTGCATTTTTGCATTGAAGAATTTCAATTCTGAGATGGAGTATGGCATTCTTGTTGCATGCATGTGGAAAGATGGGCAAAATTCTTAAATTATTTTCAATTAGAAGGCTGTGAGTGCAAAATTGCTGCAACTTATGTAAATTGCTTCTTAATGTCAGTGGCATTAAGAATTTATTTCTCCGAAGAAAAACAAAATACACTAAGCTGAAAAGTTTTATTAATAATTTGTTGTTGTTGTTTAAATTGCGACAATGCAGAGGTGCATACATCTGTATGGAATTTCATTATTTTTAGTATCAGCCAACTCTTGTAAAAATGATCACTGCAGGAGATGGTGATTGGAAAGGTGAGGTAGACAGCAAGCAATCACTACTTCTTAAAATTAAATCTGTGAACATTACTGATATTTTGGAATTTAAAAGTAAATTGATCTCAAAACTTGCTTAGGCATTTTTCTGGGAAAAAGTTTATAACCCATCAAAACAACAGATGGTGCACATTATCACCACAGGCTTACTGTCAGTCCTGAAATGAAGTCCTAACGCAGGATTTGTGTTTTACTCAAGAATCACAGTTTGTCATTGGGATTTCCATGTTTTTTGTACACATCCTCTAGTCTACTGCAGGTCTGGGGAGTGGGACTACATGGATTCAACACAGCCACAGACATGCTCTGAACCACTGACAGCTCTGCATGGAAGCCCTTACTGGGCTATTTCTCTTACATGGAAGCTGTGTCTCTTGCACTGAGTTTTAGCTCAACATAAGTTCTCCTAGTGACACATGCCTTCTCTCTTTCATGCCTGATAGAGCCTTTCACAGCAAGTAATAAATGCCAAACATTTCTGAGAAGCTGTTGAAAAGAAGGAATCTGAAATTTCCTGCTAAAATTGTACTGAGATATATTGCATCAGTTATTACATCTGTACATCTGGCTTTTTTAGAATTCTACCTCTTTGAAAGGAAACAATTGGAGGATATGATGGGGGATTAATTAAACCACATGCAGACTAGCATAAGGATTTTAATGATGTAATTCCTTAAATCAGCATTGAAGATCTGTGCCAAAGTGAGAAAAAAATGTTCTGTGTGAAAGCCTTTCATAAACACCATAGAAAAAGAAGTAGGCATACATTTGTGACTGTTTCTATCCTGTTCAGTGATAACTCAAGATACCTTCAAAATCACCTGGAGCAGGCTTTCAGAAAGGGTCAGTAAATCCCCTTGCTGGACAGTGTGAAGGGATGGAAAGCAACAGAACTTGGAGACTTGTTGCAGAAGCTAGGTTACAAATTTAGTGAGAACTGGGGATAAAGGGCTTTAAAGCTAAGAAAAAACATGAACTTTTTGCCAACAGACCAGTAGGTGACCAAAGGCTCCAACTTATATAGCCCAACAGTGTTGCACAGGGCTTTCAGCTGGGACAAACTGTTGTTAGAAGCTGAATTGTTCGTTACCTCGTCATTTGCCAAGGACGCCTTTAGTTTTAATTTTGGGTTGCTCTATGAAGAAATCCATTGTATCTCTATCAGACTCTGTGAGTACTTATTACATCTCCAAGGACATAGATCCCTGGGAGAGAAGTAGTCAAACTAAACAGCATGGATTTATGACCATCTTGTGACTGAGAGCCTTTAGCTTGTCCCTCAGCAATTCAGGAGAACAGAAAGATCAGATTGTTTTGAAAAAGGAAAAAATAGTGTCATTTCAGGAGTTCATTTGTATGATAATGCTTAAGTTCAGGGGTGCAATTGCTTTCTGTCTCCTCCTTTGTGTGATTTGAAGAGGGGGTTCAAACCACCCAGCTGTCCCATGCAGTACTGCCATGTAAAGCAGGTGAGATACACAACGACAGCAGGCAATCATATCTGAGCTGCCAAAAAATTACTGAGAAACCTACTGCTTTGAGCATCTGCTGTGCTAATCTCTGAAGTGATAACTATTAGTGATTATTTAAACTAATATTTAAAAAATTATCTTGACAAGATAGGAAATTTTCTATTTATTATAAGTTAATGTTACTGTAAAACTGTTTTTAAGTAATACTCTAGTATTAATATCCAAAAGTTTGGTGCTTGATGGGATTTTGGCCTATGTTGAGATGTTATGAAATTTAAATCTCTTTTGCATAGTTGTATATATAAAAACAGGAAGGATCAGAATTATTTTAAAATTTTTATTTACTTTAACTTAACTATGCTCCTGAATCATTAAAGTGTCTTTTTTCCTGTTTCTTCTTTTTGGTTTTTTTTTTTTCCTTTCTTTCTTTTTTGGTTTCTTCTTTCTTCTTCTTTCTTTTTTCTTCCTTCTTCCTTTATTCCATTTTTTTTTCATTTTCTCTTGTATTCCTTTTATTTCCTTTGCATTTTCCACCTTTCTGACTTTTTCTCTGGCTCAGCCTCTTGCCTAAAGTCACTATAGCTACTTACACCAAATTGTACCCACCCTGCTCCAAAGTACGGTTTGCCCCCTGCATATTCCATGGCTGTCTTTCACCAAATCACCCCCAATAAGATCACTGGAATGGCTGTGGAATGAGCAGCCACAGTCTTGCTCATTTCTGTAAGCATCTGAATTTCTTCTCCTCTAATTTACAGCTGGACAACAAGTCCACCTGTGAATTGAACCAGGTAGAATATTGGCACTTGGTGCAAAGATGGGTATTTGATGTTTTCCCAGCCATGGACTGAAGACCAGTGCCCCTGGGGGACAAGTACATCACTAATAATTGTTTACACTGTCAGTCTTGCTAGTATAGAATTCAGACTCCATAAATTCACGTTTCTGCTTGGAGTTGTGGTTATTTTAAGTGTGATTTGGGGGGAGAAGAGGGGGAGGGGAATAATGTGTATTTAGCTGAAGAGAGAATATGCAAAACCTCAAGAAAGGAAAGCTGCATTAAAGGGGAAAGAAACAATGTAATATGTAAATATGTCTTTTGTGAGAATTTCCTGTGTTTTATCTAAGAAAGAATTTCAGGCTTGAGTCCAAGACAAATAAAGGAGCACAGAACGAGGGAATGAAGACAGAATTTGTGTAAGAAAAACAGTGACAACAGTTTAATCTTTCTGCCAGTAGATGGAGAGCACAGGAAAGTAGAAGCACTCACATAAAGCAAAAAGGAAAAAACCTTGCATCAGCTTCTTTAAGGGAGTGACAGATGAAAGAAGAAAAAAGCAAGAAGCAGGGTGGGGGGAGGGAACAGATTGTAAACCAGGAGGAAACTGGGAAAAAAAAAATGGATTCTGAAAAGTAAAGAGGAAATGACAATTCCTAAAGTGTCAGTTCAGCTTGATCAAATCAGTTTGTTGGCACTGAATAAATAATTATCTTCTTTTATGCCTTGTACACAGTATTCTTTACTTCTGGAACATGGTTTGAAGACGTGGCATGAATAGTTTGCATTACTGAAATTGAATAAATCCACGTCTGCCTTTTCAAGTACTTTTCCAGACATGCTGTGAATGACATCATGGAAAACCTTTTCTTTTTGTCCTTTACATATACCTCTCTTATAAGGAATTTTCTTCCTCCTGAGCTCTCCTTCTTACAGTCTCTCTCTCACTCTCTTCCATGTCTCACTTCTTCCTTGCTTGCTTTCCCTCTTTTCTTGTCTTTCCTTTTTCTTTTTTCTTTTTCTTTTTTTTCTTTTTTCTTTTTTTTTTTTTTTTTTTTGACTTCAAAGCCAGGGTGGAAGCAAGGAATTTGGTTAGCTCTCTGTTTAATAGTTGAAAGAGCGTGGTTTGGGGTTTTTTAATGCACAAAATTCCTCTCAGTGAGACATGCCACACATTCTGATCTCTCCCCTTCAGGCAGTTACACACTATTAAATATGGGGTTGGAAATGACACGCGTCTGGAAATACAGAAATGAAACAACCTTCCACTTTCTGCACTGCACTGTACAATGAAGGTGTTGTAGATTGTTAATTGAATGGCATGGGCTTCTAGTTAGTGGGGCTTTCTATAAATAGAAACTGTACATTCCAGTGTGTTGCCACTTTTTTATTTTCTTCAGACTAACTGAAGAACCTTTCTATGTTACACAGAGATTAGCAAAGTTTTATTTTGTAAAATACATAGTTTGTGCTCTGAAAGTTTGTTCTATTTACCTTCTCTTACCAAACTGTCTTTATGACATTTTTGTAAGTAAAATCCAGATAACGTGTACTTGATACTCCCTGTATCCTACCACCCAATAAATGGTGAAACATGATTACTGTATTTTAAATAATACTCCACATATTACATAGAAAATAATAGTAAAGTATTGCCATGAAGAATACAGAAAGGTAAGCAGGGTACTGCTTGAGATGGAAAGCTGGGAGATCCTTTGACCTCCCAAAGTTATTCTGCAGTTTTGGATTCCCACTCTGAGAAGACAATATTGTCTGTATGTGAATGGCACTGGACTGGGAAGCTTATTCTCACACAGTAGTTTGATAGGTGACAAAAAACTGCACATGGGAGACATCTAGTGAGGAATTATGTGCCACTGAGTCTGAGGACTGCAATGTGAAACTGAAGTAAGGGTTTAATGTCATAGAAGGGAGTGGAGTAGGTGATGGAATTAATCTCTCAGCAGTGTGTGATCCTGCAGAATGTGCTTTCTTTACAAAGCCATCACTCTTAGTCCAGCATATTTTAACTGCAGTGCTATAGCCCTAAAACCACAGTTTACTAGTATCAATGAGAATATGCAAGATTATGTGGGATTAAATATACAGTTCCTTTGAAATGTGCTGAGTTTCAAAACACCTCAAAAGATTGACTGAGATAGGCATCCTTGGAAAACTAATTGAACTGTCATATAGCAAAATTTTAAATTTAAAATAATTAATATTTAAAATTCCTAATTTTCTGCTATTAAATTCAACAATTCAGTATCTGATTGGAGAATCCACGAGGTGAGAGTTTTAAGGCAGATAGAAAAAAACATGACAGAAAGTGATAGAGCCAATTCCATATCCAGCTTTCAAACCAATAAAACAGAACTGTGTTGGCTCATTGTAGAGGTTTGTTGCACAGTCACATGCAATTTGTCTAATTCTACTTTTGCTGCTTTGCCAATACAAAAGCAATTCAAGAAAGATCTAGTTTTGCTGTTGCCAGCACTGAGTGATGTTTCAACATGCTTTGGGATTTCAGGGTTTTTTAAAACCTCTCTTCTTAGGAAAGCAAAAAAATCCTTAACAGGTTTCTCACGTAGTTTAGCACATCCTGTGGATAATTTCTTGGAAATACAGAAATTACAGGGAAAAAAATCAGAACACATGGATTCTATATAAGGAAAATATATACCTTTTTTTTCCCCTAATTCAAAGAACCTATCTACCTAGAAGTCATCCTGCGCTTCAGGAAGACACGTGATTGTCAAATATTGTGAAAATATTGCCAAGAAATAAAGGAATTTGGGGATTTATATGTTCTCTTCCTTGAACTTTTAATAAGGAAGAATTTATAATTTCTTCCAAGAGCCTAAGGTCTGCCTTGAAAACTTAACAAAATTTTCAGAAGTCTAGTTAACTTTATGCTAAAAATTTCTCTTCTGTAAGCAACATAAATGTTTGGGAGTCAAACTTCCAAAAATTATGTTGCTCTTTTGCTCTTTTTCTTTTCATGTCCTAAAGGTATTTGCACTTTTCTGAAGTATTTGTTCCCTTCATCCATCTGAACATGACACACAGTACTGAATTCAAAACATAGTTTTTTAGTCATGGACTGGATTTTGTGCATATAGAGAATGCAGGTAATTTTTCCAAAGTGCTACCACAGAGAATCTCTGATAATTTTTCCCAGTCCCACATGATATTTATACCTCTTTTTGATATATTTATGCAGAATTTTCTTTCCTTTTTTTGTCCTTTTTTTTTTTTTCTGACAGGTCCTTTGACACACCTATTGGAAAATGTTTAGCTGATAGATGAGATTATTTACCAAAGGAATTTTGAAGACCCAGAACTTTTGAAGAGCAGGACCTTGAGTCACTGAGACAGAACCGATATGTCTTGTAACCTTATTCCGAATTTCACAATCCTTGCTAAACTGCAAGATAAGGGCCAAAGGCAACAAACCAGCAGGAGCCAACTCAGAATGTGCCAAAGTTCATAGAACAGTTGCTTCAGGCTAAAGTTTGTTGACCCTTAATCACTGGGGGTCATCAGTGGTTGTGCTGCAGGGCCCTGCAGAACGTGAGCCCGCTCAGATCTCCTGCCCAGGCTGCCGCTGGGGCGGATGGAAGCTGGGATGGGATACACGAACTCCAGGGCAGTGCTTCAGCCCTGCCTGCCTGCAAACATGCTTTTTTGTGTTACCATCCTTCTGTAACAGGTGGGGTTAATCACAACACAGGCAAAAGATTCCTTCCAGTTAGCATACCTTCTGTGCTTTAGGTACTGCGTTTTGTCTTTGATTGATATTAATGTAAGCACATACGTCGACAGTTTAAGTTTTAAATCATTTTTTGTTAAGTCACAGTGATAACATTGTTGAAAAAAGCCCTTTTCCTGTTAAGTCTCCTTTGACTATTAGTATTGCCTTCAATAACTGCGCTACAATGAGTTTGTTTCATTGCTGCATAATCCTGTGAAGGACTGTAGAGAAACAACTGGCATTTCACACTCTAATCTGGCAACAAATTCAGCATGCAAGCACACACTGAAAAAACACATGATTTGGTCTTGTGGTCTGTAACAAGATACCCAGCAGTAGCTACTAATGAGTAAATGTAGCAATAATGCCATTCATGATATAGTTAAATCTTTTATGCATATTTTTATGAGCTGTACTATATATTTGGACAGTTCACAATTTTTTTACAAATGTAATCTTTATGACAGTGATAGAACATTAGAAAATATCTCATTCCTGCAAGATAAAGGCATTTCAGTATAGTCCATGAGGAACATAAATTGCATTAAAAAGTTATTTGAAAGCTCCAGAATTGTCAGTGATTCTCATCATTTTATATATGAAAGCAATAAAGAGAAAGAAAAAGAGAAAGGGCATATTGACCCCTGGAGCAGCAGTGGGCTGAAGGGGCTGAATATTTTGGAAATGGATGATCCTCTTTAAAAGGAAAGTGGAAATGGGGGAGTGTCATGGTTTGAGATAACGGCAGTTCATGCTTCACTAAAAATTAAAAGATTAAATATTTAATGAAGAAAAAACACCAAAATATTCTACATCCAAAATATTCAATATTTTCTATTGTTCAGGATTATGAGAGCCTAGATGCTTCAGAAAAATACTTATAAGGTAAGATTCACAATTGTGAGAAAAGCCAAAACACAGCAGGCTGGAATCCTTCATGCTTTTCCTCTTGAGGGTCATGCCCACATACATCAGCAAAGCTTTCTCATTGAATGTTCCAAGTGTTTTCAGTACTGTACTCTGGGGTATCCGAAAATGTTTGATATCAGTCAAGATCCCAGTGTTCCCAGAATAATTAGAATGTTATTTATATGACACAAATTATCATTTTCCTTGTACCCCCACATCAGTGTAAATGAGGATTGTTGCTTTATGCTGGTTACATTCCTTCCGGTGTATGGGTAAATCTTCTGCCCTGTCTGTACAGGATCTTGCACAATGAGGTTGTGGTCCCAGTCTGTGGCTTTTCAGTGCTTCAGTAATACAAATAATGTTGTCACTACTTAAAATACATTTGTGAAGTGTAATCATGTCTGATCTCGATGAGAACTAAAGCAAAAACACAGCAAGCTACCAATATCACCATTATTCTTATTTTCAAAATTGCTGCAAGCATGGTGTTTGATTTCAGTAACAGTCCTATTTCAAGATTTCAGTCAAAAGACCACGGTAAGGCAGATCATACTAGGAGAGAGACCAAAAAAAAAATCACAGAATTGTTAATGAGTAAAACATTTTGAAAAATTCTTTCTAATTATCTTGTCTTCAAACAACAGTGGGCTAGGGGTAGCATTTGACATGGGAAGGGACATTTATCAGTCTTTGGGAAAATAATTGCTGGATGCAATGATTGACTGTACTTGACAAAATAAGCCAGTGAACGAGGCATCTACGAGCATGTTTTTGATCCAGCAAAGAAGTCATACTGTGAAAAAGAAACAAATAAGCATGGTCACAGGCTTTGTCAAAGTTCAGATCAGAAGCAGGGAATAAAACAATAACAATGAAGGTATGGATTTACACTGTGTTAGGTGAAATATGAAGGTTTCATGACTATCTCTATAAATGAGAATCAGAACAGTTTTAGACAGCAAATACAATTATTAACTTATATTTAATGTTATGGAAATGGCATAAATATATATAAAAACATCATTTGAGAAACACATGTGATATGTAGCTATGATGGGAAAGTGTGTATGAAGAATTAGGTTAAAAGTTTAAATGCAAGACTTTTTATTGATACATGATGGATTGAGAATGTTTGCAATTTCTTTTAAAAAATGTCTGCATAATTTTTCCTAGTTTGAAAGGGTTTTTTAAAGATTCCCTCTCCAGCAATTAAGCAATGCAAGAGTGGATTTTTTCATTAATCTATGTGAATAAATTATACCTTTATCTTCTTCCACACATCATTGTCATCTTCTAGCAGACAGTCTTTAAGATTTACTTGGAAAAAAACCACAAATTTGCATTTTTTGCTCTCTGGTGATCTATTAGCAAATTATATCCCAAAAACACTATCAATATCACCTTTCAAAATGAGAAATTGACTCAGTTCTTCACACTGGTAAATCACCTTCCTGTGTGAAGCCACATGGAATATGCATAAAACACATGGGAAATTCTTTCTTAATTCCTGTTGAGGTCTGTGTGGTTATCTGAAGTTCCCACAGAAGCTGTATGAGCTATTAAATCTCTCCTTACTGTTTTCACTGAATTCTAATAGCTAGAATCAAAGTGGTAATCACACTGTTACCATGGTTTTGTCCCATGGGTTTTGTATGTGTGAAGTTCCCACTCTTGCAAGCATTGGTGCAGGTCAGCTATAATGTCCAGCACTGGGAGCTCTGGTGTTTACCAATCCCTTCATTTCCACCTCTTCAACAAATACATCTGCTCTGTCAGTTTCTAGATACTCTGGAATTGACTCTCTCTCAGCTAAATAAGATTTTCTCAAATAGTGCAGCTGTCCCTTCACTAAAAGGCAGTACCTGAGGAAATTTCACCTGTTCTGCCTGTCACTCGCCCAAGTCTTGGCCCCATCAGCTGTTCATTAAAACCATACTGATCCCACTGTGCTAGAGAGCTGTGTTCCTCACCTGCAGGAGGAATTCATCCAAATGAGAGAGACATTTCATTGTAGGATTCCTGCTCCACTGCCTATTTCATTTTGGACTAAAGTTATTTTAAAAGATTTTGGTAATTTCATTTATAGGTAATAAGTAAGTTGTTCACATCAAATTTGTATAACACCTAGAAAGTAATTCCATGTAATAAGATCTTAAATTACTTTGAGAAAATTACTTTCAAGTAGAATAATGGAATCATTAAGGCTGATCACCTAAGATTCAACCATGAATCTAACACTGCAAGTTCCCTCACTAAACCATGTCCCCAAACATTGCATCTATATGTCTTTTGAACACCTACAGGAGTGGTAGCTCCACCACTTCCCTGGGCATCCTGTTCAAATGCTTTACCACACTTTCAGTGTGGATATTTTTTTCTTTTCTGCAATCTAAATTTCCCTTGGTGCAACTTGAGGCCATTTCCTCCCAACCCATTGCTTGTTATTTGGGAGAAGAGGCTGATCCTCACCTTGCTACAGCCTCCCCTCAGGTAGTTTTGGTATCAGAAGCTGTGTAATGCTACTAGGCATTTTTAAAATAGGTTCTTTTAACCTGGTTCCTCCAACTAAGCACTACAAAGCCTAATTAATTGTTTTATGACTCCTTTCTATAGCTGGCGTAGTAGGAAATGTACTTTGTCATGTTGGATCTGTGACTCAGGTGACAGAAGTCTTTCTGAGAATGAGGTGGCTCAACAGTTTACTTCCTTCTCACATGAGGTACAACATGACCAAGACATGTCATGACCCTTCTTTGATGGGGTACATTCAACTGGTTCCCAGGCACCAAAATTGGTTCTCAAACTTTATTTCAGTAGCAGGTTGTAAAACTGACGGGGTAAATAAAGCATCCGATGTAAGTGAGATTGAATTGACCGAAGAAACATCAGTTTCTTTAGCATTTGAAGTCAGAAAATACATGGGAAGGTAGTCTTCAGTGATCTAGGAAAGGATTTAGTGCTTGCCAAAGTCAAGGAAGGTTTCCCACTGATTTCTCTTAAGTTTAATTAACAAAATTACTGTGGTTGATCTGTGTTCAGGGTTTTACATGGAATTATGATCAGTGATAACTCCTGGAAAAGTTCATTTATCCACCAGTAATTCAAATTAAATAAATACAGATGGAATTGAGGTCAATTTTGTCACTTCAGAAGTAAATGCTTTTATAGTATATCATATCTTTCATTCCTGGCAAGCACTTGGGAATCAGCCCAAAGTATAGCAAGTGGTTTGATAACTGTGTGTAGGAATGTGGAAAAGATATCTAAGAGTGACTGGCTTTCAAGTCTTGCCAGCAAAGGCGTAAGAAGATTGAGTCATTTGCTACGGAATGCAATTGAAAGTTCAACCTTGCATTACATTAATGGCAAAAGAAAAGTTAATTGTGACACCATATACAAGAGAAAGCTGCAGACTGGAATCATCTCAAGTCCTTAAAACAAATTAGGTTACTTCCTAGGGAACAAGATTGGATCCATCTTTCCATGTCTTTGGAAAGATGAGTCATGATTTCAGAAGTCTCTGTTGTTCCAACAGTTCTCATCTAGAGCAATTTCTTTCTTAGGTTATGAAAAGATTGAGGTTTGTTCATGAATCAGTATATCAGCAATTTCCCTGCTTTGGTTTTTCAGGAAAATAAGAACTAAAATAAAAGCTCACACTTTATTTCATCACCTCTAGGCATCAGAACAGAATGACTATCCCTGGCTAGTCAGGGGTTTCCAAAGGACAAAAGGCAGGCTATACTTTTGTCTGAAGCATTAAACACAAATAGAGATAAGATACAGACCAGAGAAACCCAGGGATGGTATGAAGATTCTCTTCTGTCTAGCATGTAGCATTATTAAACAAATCTACAAGAGGACTCACTAGATACAACTAGCTGAAATACTGATTTATTTTTCTTTCCCTTCATCATAGTGTCCTACACAAAATTTCCTTTCTTTTCTCTATCTGGCTTATTTAAATGGATTTAATAAATTAATTTACATGCCAAATACTTTTGACCTGCAACCTGAACCTCTCCTGAAAACTACTTCTTTGAAATGCATGGTAAATATTTGTCTATAAGATGTAGAGGTCAGAATAGCTGCTCTCTTCTACTTTGTTTCATGCAATTTTTGTGAGACGGAAAGAGGAGAGAGGAGGAGAGGAGAGGAGAGGAGAGGAGAGGAGAGGAGAGGAGAGGAGAGGAGAGGAGAGGAGAGGAGAGGAGAGGAGAGGAGAGGAGAGGAGAGGAGAGGAGAGGAGAGGAGAGGAGAGGAGAGGAGAGGAGAGGAGAGGAGAGGAGAGGAGAGGAGAGGAGAGGAGAGGAGAGGAGAGGAGAGGAGAGGAGAGGAGAGGAGAGGAGAGGAGAGGAGAGGAGAGGAGAGGAGAGGAGAGGAGAGGAGAGGAGAGGAGAGGAGAGGAGAGGAGAGGAGAGGAGAGGAGAGGAGAGGAGAGGAGAGGAGAGGAGAGGAGAGGAGAGGAGAGGAGAGGAGAGGAGAGGAGAGAGCTAACTACATTGTTGAAATCCTTTAAATTTTAGAATATATGACTATGTTAACTTGAAAAAGAAAGGAAGTAATAATTTTCAGCACTTTCAGTACCTTTTAGTCAGTGTTGGTCTGAACAGTATCTAACTGCTTTCAGAGTTTTTTTATTTTTAATGGAAGCCAGAAATCTGTAGCTGCAGCAGCTTTTCTATAACTTCATATGAGCAAACAGAGTTGCTGAAGACAGAGGCTGTCCTGAAGAGCCCCTCCAGTAATGAAATACTAAATCAATCTTTTGTGACGTATTTTCCTTAGTCTCAACTTCCTAATAACTTAACTGTGGAATTTTTAGTATAGGAGAAAAAGAAATATCAGGAAACCTGCTGCAATATATTTGTTTGTATGCCAGGGTTGTTTCTGTGTATATAGGAACTACTTATGGTTTCTCCAGAACTAGATCCTTCTAGTGCCAGGACTGCTCTATTAGGAATATGCAGGTTTCATAACACTCACACCAATCAGGAGAGCAAGTGTTAAAATATATGGTATTTTGTGTGGTGTTTACTAAGCTGAATGTTTGGATTGTGTTGTCCTGTTCAACTGTGGCTTTGAAGCTATGTACACTTGTAAATACTGTCACATTCTCACAAACATAAATTGATCAGACCTCTTGGAAACCCACAGAAATTTCTCATTACTGCTTATGGCAACATCATCTCCTTCTGCTCCTTTATTTGTTTTCTTGATGTCTGTGGAAAATACTTCCAAACTTCAATACTTCTGTGAAAAGACTTCAATTTGTCACATCTGCAGCCACTGTAAGGGTATACTTTGAGCCACTCTCTTTTTCCTGCTTGGATTTCAGCCTTGAATTTATGCATTTCTTTGATGTCTTCACAAGACATTCTTACACTCTGTAGGACTCAGTGCACATAGCAGGAGATTTATCAGCTTCCAAAGGTTCCCAATCCTTTGCATTTTAGGGAACTCCCTGAAATATAACTGATTCCAGTTTTTATAGAATTTTATCTTTTTTTTCAGGCTGAGTCCAGAACTGAACTGCTCATCTGTGTTCAGTGTTGTTTGGCATCATCTTCTCAGCCATTTTGTCCTGCATCTAAAAGGGGCATCCAGATTCCATTAGGAACTCAGAACAAATTTGTTCTGCCACATTCTAAAAAACTCTAAGAGACAAGCTGTTTTGAACTGGATACCTTAGCTAAAGATGCCAGTTTTAATGGCTTGTCAGTTTTGAATTATGTTAGCCCAAACTGCTTTCAACCCATTTCACCCTCTGTTCTTCCAGCTCATTCTTCTAGCTTTCAAATGAGGCTGCTTTGGGAGACACTGTAGAAAATCTTAGGAAAGTTAAGGTATATTATCTGCTCTCTTCTTGTCCATGTAGCCTGTGATTACATCTTGAAAGATAAATCAGGTTGGTCAAGAATGATTTGTTCTTAATAAATTGTTGATTGCCACCCATGTCTTTGGTAAGGGATTCCAAGGTCTGCTCTGTGGTTTTACCCTGGTCTAAGATGGGCTTACAACCTTAGAGTCATTGCTTCTTTGCCTCCTTTGAATACAGGTGTAAGTCTTTCCCAGCCATCAGGAACACCCTGGAGCTGTCATGGTTTTCCACTGATGTAAGTTTCCCTGCAATCATATCAGCCATCTCTTTCAGCATGCCTGGGTAGATTTCCTTTAGTCTCACAGGTTAGAATACATTCAGTTTCTCTAAATAGTCCCTAGCCTGTTGGGTCCTCACATCTGGATGTTCCCCTCTTTTCTAAAGCATGTTGAGATTGTGAGGCTAGGGAGTAAGACTGGACTATGAAAAGTGATCAGAGTGGTGCAAATTTTGACTAGACTAGAAGTACCAAAAAAATGGAGAAATAGTCATTAAAAAGGCAGACTGAAAAATCTTGATCTCATTTATCTGTGGGTTAGCTTATCACAGCTATCACCAAATTGTTTAAAAAACAGGCAAATATAAATAAAACATTCATTTTATGCTGCTGTTTTGAGAGACACAGCAAGTTTTGCAACTTGCTGCATGCACAGCCCATTCCTTCCTGAACTGTGTTCAGGTCTCAAGCACTTAGTTTGAAGGTCTAAAGTACATGGGTGGCTAAGGGTATTGCTTTCTCCCATTCTTTCCAGTGAAAAACAGTCACTCATACAAGAATTGTACAGTGTTGTTGTTTTGTTTGTGGATTGGACAGTTGATTTTCACTAACCCATGTTTCTGCTTTCTTTGCTGCCAAGACACAAGAAAGAAATCAGTTTTTTTAAAAGAGATATCTACACTTCCTGCAGCCAGCCTGCTTTAAATTTACATACAAAACTAAGGGTTAAGATGGGTGGATACAAAATTTTATATTTATTTTACTTATATAATTTTTTCCATAAAATCTTCTTTATAAGAAATACAGCTATTTTGTCATAAATCTACTCCACCAGTCAGCAGACTAAATGCTTTTTAAAAAGCACCTCTTCTTTTTGTGTGATGAAATGGGATTTGAAGCCTTTTTGAGTTTTTTTGCAGTATGGTAGTGATCAGGAATTCTAAATGCTTATGAAAAATTGGTTCTAGAAGAGTTGAGTGTGAACATAAGATTCAGTCAAGAGTGTATTGGCAGAAAATGTTTCATACTTGTAAAGTCTCTCTTAACTGAAATACAGAATAATTCCAACTCTCCTCAGGGAACTGGTATTGGTATGAAAGGCAAAAGTATACTTGGGCTCATGTGTGCTGTTTCCCTCTGGAAAGTTTTGAAAGCTTAGAAGCTGTGAACTATATTTTTGTAATGTGCCACACAAAGTTTGGGAAAGTTGGAAAAATTCAGGAGGAAACTGTACTAGTTAGGCATGATCCTGGGGAAACACAGGAAATGCTCAGCACTTCACAGAACTGGACCCTCTTAGTACTCTCAGGATCTGCAGTGCATCTGTCTGCACGCCTGAGTGAGATTTTCATGGGAATAGCGTGGGAACACAGACATTGATGAGATACTTCTTTGCTCAGAAACCAAAAATAAAATTCAGAACAAAATAAATAAAGCAATCCTGAAAGAACAATTTTAGAACTTCTGGAAAAGGAGTTTAAAAGGGCTCTCTTCATAGTAAATGTAGCAATTAGTAAAAGTTTTGATAGAAATCCTGCATTTTAAGAGATTTTTATTACCTTTTATGCCTATCTGTATGTGCCTACACAGAACTGTGTCTTTAAAAAGGAAATAGACACAACACAGACAGGAAGATTATGAGCCAGGTTGCCCCAACTTGAGGCCTCGCTTACTACAGTTCTGTGTTGTGCTCTGTATCAGTAACCATTTCTTTTTTCCCATGAATTAAAAACATATCATGTATAGAAAACAAAAATGTTTGGAATTTATGTTAGATAAATGAATGGCAGTATTGAATCATCTCCAACTTTTAAGTACCCCATAAAAGAGTTTATAAAATAAGGATTTTTCAGACTAAGCATATCCTTCACCACCTCTAGTTGGCCATTCTTTAGATACAATATTATTATACCTGCTAAATAAAATAAAAATTTCAGTATCATTTTTATACATCACAGTGATATATGGAGCTGTGTCTACTCTAACTCTCACTGATTCTAAAAATCAAAGTCTTACAAACAGTTGAACTAAAATATGGAACTTCCTACTGGAAAACATTTTGATATCAGAATGCAAGCTACAGAAATACAAAGCATGCTAGATCAGTTAGAAGAGAAAAGCTTAGTAATTGTAAGAAAAAGGTGTATATGTTCAAAAATAAGACTAATTAACCTTTTTTTATGTGTTAATCTTACAAAATGCCACACTTTTCTGCATGAGGCATAGAAAAGTCTATCATGACAATCAGAATATTTGCAGAATTGTTCTTTAAGCACTTGAAAACCACCAAACATTCCTTTTAATGGTAAAGCATTATTATCCACATTTTAAAGATGAGAAAAATTAGATGTTTGTAAGATCTTTTTAGTGGCAAAAAAGATTATCAGACTACAATTGATGTGTTAGGGGCAGACCATGACTATCGCCAGTAGTTTTGCTCGAAGCAAAGGAATAACTACTCTGCCATCTTACCCATGCAGTAAGCTCATCCTGACTAACCTGCAGCACATATAGCTGATTATTATGGTGTTGAATGGAGCCCAGAATCCCCTGCAGTCCATTGCAAAGCTCCTCCTTCCTCCCAGGTTTTTAAAGTATGTCAGCAGCATGAGCAAAACGTCCCAGATGTATTTCTCGGTTTCTGCATTTTTATGGCAGCAGAGATCCCAGCTTGGCAGATGGTACGTGAGAATAAAATGGAATTACTGCAGAGATGGAAGACAGGTAGCATGTGTGTTATCTGTGCTGGTGTCTTTCCATGTAGACATGCACTAGGAGAGGTTTGTTCAGGCATTACTCAGTTAAACAAGGTGTTAAAGTCCCTGAAGACATGCAACAGGAGCTGATCACATCACAGACCTGGAGTAGTCATCTCACAGTAGTACTTCCAGCTGAGGAAATTATATGGCAGATGAAACATATATTTCTTTGATTTATTAACTGTATCAGAAGAACCAGGTATTGGCGGCTTTGAGCAGAGGAAATTTGATACTCAGTTTGACCAGAGTTTAGATATTAGAATAGAAATGACTATAATTGGATTTTTTTTTCTCAAAGAAAGGAGAGGGGATTTGGTTTTTAGCATACAATGGCTGTGCTGATGAATATTTTGTTTTCCAAAAGGGATTTTCAAGGGCTTGGGGTATTTTTTAGAGGTTTCACTTTTATATATGGATTAAAAAAACTATTTTGCATCCTTTCCACAGGCTGTTTTTGGAGTCAAAGCTCCCATTTCTTTTCAGAAAAAGAAAGTTTTCATGTTTATTTGTTACATGATTTTGTTTCCTTTTTTTCTGTCTTTGGGTTATTTTCATCAATGTCTACTTTTCACCCAAAAACTGTGGCTTTGATTTACTGATTCTGTTCCCCAAAACCTTGACAAATATTTAAATGTTAACAGACAAATGGTATGCAAAGAGCTAAAGAACTTGTTTAATTTCATCTCTTTTTCTCTTGAATGACCCAGAATTATACTGACTTAGTAAGGTCACTGCATTGGTTTTTGGTTATTTTTTAAGCTCATGCTTGTTACATGTGCATGCTGAAGCACAAACAAGCTGAGATTCCAAGAACATGGACAAATAAGCAAATAAGGTCTGGGTAACGTGTTTTAATTCTTATTCCCCTCCTTTTTACCTCCACCTCTTGCCCAAGATAAAACCATTGTCATCTTGTGTGCTTCTAGTTCTTGTCATTTTTCTTCTCACAGTAAAAGAAAATAGGGTGGTTTCTGTAAATCTACATTTCTCTATCTTTTAGTAAACCAAAAAGAAATATTGTAATTATCACATTCATCAGGGTTGGTGATAACTTACTGAAAAACATTAGTTTGACACTTACTCTCTTATGCTCAGCCCTGCTACCTTGCAAAGTTAGATGTACATTTTTTCTTCAATCAAACACTCCCTTGCTGCTCCCAAACCCATCACTGTTTCTTTCAGGCATGATCCTCCTCTCCTGTCTCTATCATCCCATGATTAGCATCACATTTTTGTGACTCTGCAACTTTCTGAGCAAAGAACTGGGAGGCTCTGCAGAAAGTAAAGGTTTCATCATCATAGAAAAAATCCAACTTTTGTAATAATTTATTCTTTTATGCCTGAAATAAAGCTCAAGATCAAGAGCCTCCTGAAGGATCTGTAGATGCTTTAGATCCTTTCCCAGCTGGTCTAACAAAAGTAATATCACCATGACTGAATACCCATGAGACTGTAAGCATCAAGATTCATTCCAAAACATACATCCCATATTTTAAAAACTAGCTTCTTGGGATTTGCTTTTTTTATTTAGTTAGAGAACTCCAAACAGTTGTAATAGCCTGCTGTAGCTAAAAATGGGAAGAGGCTCTGCAGCGGGGATTATCTGCAGATATTCAAGAGCTCAAACTCACACAGGATGAATCTTAGTAAATCTCAATAGATGCTGCTCTCCCAGTAGGTGTCAGCTGCTGCAATGCTCTCCAACTGATTTTCTTTTGCAGAACTTAAAGCTGAACACAGCGAGGTCTCTTAAATACCAATCCTTCATACATAATGTTCCAGAAACTATTGCAGAGTTATGGCCACTAACCTCAGTGATATCTGAATCCAGGAGAAAAACCTTAGTGGAATACAGAAATGTAGATAACAATCCACCACTGAATTTGGGCTGAGTGTCAGAAAGATTATTAGAATCAGATTGCTCATTTTAGAATCAGATTGCTCACTTACATAGCTGATGATTTCTACAGCTAAGCTTTTTTCAATTAGCTCATGAAGATGCAGCATCGGTGTTATAGATTCTGTCACTTGCAGCCACGAGGTGAGCTCCCTCATTTTCATATCTGAACCCTTCAAAATTAGTAACAGTGAATTGCTTTTCTCAGGATGAAGGGTAAGGGACTCCTTTGTTTTATTTGAGGAGGCTAAGGAAAGACAGGAATTGCAGGATTTCTATTTCCATTTTATTCTGCAAGTAGGTGCTCACAGTTGATTTGTAACTCGGACTCATCATGTAAATGAATGTTTTGTTTACATGAAACATGTTCTAAGGTTGTAAGCATTATATATAAGGGGATGAGTAAAAGCTGAATTCACATGGGATTCCTGTCAGCCACATAGAAATATTCCTCAGACTCCAGGGCTTTAAGACAAAATCACATTTGTAGACATTACATGATGCTGAAGCTAATGTGAAACATGAGACTCTAAATATCTTTTACTGTTGTCTTATAGAGCTGCATGCCTTCTGGTTCAGTTTTGCCAGTGTTGCAGGGTTTATTGATATGTTTGTTATTGTAAAAGGTTTTATAAGATAAATATTTGCCAAAAAAGTTACTTGTGAGCTTGGGAAAAAGCTCTGTGTGTAAATGAATCTTAATAGAACAGCTGGTGATTGATGAAAAGCATGAGTACTCTTGGGGCTGCTCCAGTTCTAGACGTAGTGTGTCACATCTTAGCTTTGGTGTTAACATTCAAGTGATGGGGTTTTTTAGGGAAGAGATACGTATGTTTGGGGGAATGGAAGGAAGCACAGATTTCTGTTATTACCAAAAGCTATATAAATGTTCCTTAACATTGAATTCAAATTTAACTGACCACATCTTCAGGTATTTTATGTCCATCCCAGAAAGTAGAGGGCAGTTTAAATGGTAATCAAATTCCTTATCTCAATAACTCCTGTGAAGTTAAACCTTTGCTTCTATTTCAAGTTGAATCCTCATATATAATGAAGTTGAGGTCTAGCAATTGCTAATTTGAAAAAAAACTTGTTTCTCACAAAATGTGTGGCAGTAACTCTTGGGGTACTCAGGAATCCCCAGATGCTGCTGTGAAGTCTTTAGTATCCCTATAAAAAAAGAAATTAATTCTTTATTATGGCCAAACTCCACTTAATGGTCTGGGCAAGCTGCAGACAGGCTTTTGTCTTATCTGTCATATGAACCAGCTTCATGTGATCCTGGCAAATTTGAGAGCATTGGGAGCTTACCCTGGCCCTGGCAGATTTCAGAGCACTGGGAGCTTACCCTGGTCTATGGGAAGTCTATGATAACACCAGACAGAGCACAAGGCAGTTATCCTGCATCTTTGTTCTGTGTTTCCATCCCAACATTCTGCCAGCTGAATGACAAAGACTGAGGAAATTATCAGACCACCCCAAATGAAGGCTCTTGGCAATTGCCTCATGGAAGGAGAACTGCCAACCATCCAGCACTAATTAAAAGAGGTCTCTGTGCATGACCTGAGTGGCATAAAGAGGCTCAAGCAAACTGAAATATCTAGTCAGAAAACGAAGTATAGAGAGGCTGGAGGACAACACATGCAGGCAAGCATACAGCTTTGCACTTCCACTAGAATGAAATTCATAGTGTTGTCATAAACTTAGCCAGACACATCTGAATGTGACATTAATTTCTTTTTAAAAGTGAAATAATTGATGGAGCTTTATTGTTGGGTGCACTTTAATTGCCTTCTGCTCTACTCTTCAGTAAAATTAAAGACCACAAAGAAAGAACTTGCTAAATTCCCCTTCTAAAGCTAGTCTGTCCTGAAAGTTGATGGTTTTATTTTTTCTCTTTCCTCATCCAGATGGAAAAAAACCCTTAGATTTAAAAACTGTTTTGTAAATAAGTCTGAATGATAAATTAATCCTTATTTCTTCCTCTATTAGTTCTAGTATTTCTTTTCAATGCAAATACTAAAATATTATGCACTTTAAATTAATTAGAATTTTAGAAAGGGTTTTCTACATGTTTACTCTCTTAATTTGATTCATTAGCATTAAGGACTTTAGTTTCAAAATATGAGAATTTACCAGTAGAGGTACTTATTCAGTGTTTTGGTGTAATGGGGATATATTGCTGAAAAAATACTGGAGCAGGTTGCCCAGGGAGGTGGTAGATGCCCCATCCCTGGAAACATTCAAGGTCAGGTTGGACTGTGCTCTGATCAACCTGAGCTAGTTCAAGATGTCCCTGCTCATTGCAGAGGGGTAACCTCTAAATGTTCCTGCTAGCCCAAACAATTTGATAATTCTATAACTCCATAATTCTATCATTCTATAGCATTTTACATACACTTTACAGTCACATTTGCACACGCAGTATATTTTCAGTGACACGGTTGCAATGCAGCAAGGATGCACACAGAAATTTCATGTAACACTTTAAGATTTTCATAATTTAAAAGTCCCATCCTCTAATTTGGAAGAAAAAGCTGAAAATATTTCAGCAGTGTTCTAGTTTTTTTCCTCTTTTTCTCTCCTTTTTTGTTTGTTTTTCTTTCTTGGTGCTGCTAAGAACACATACTATTAGAAACATAGAAAGGATCCTGAGGTTGGGAGATGTTTGTTGAAATCTTTGAAGGGTATGTGTCTGTTTTTTTCTAAAACACATGTGATCTGATCATACAGAAATTGTTAGTCCAGTTCTTCAGTTCTGTGAGGAGAGTGAGAAATAATGTGAAGTTACAGTGAACCCATCTGGTCAAGCAGGAAAATCCGGTTTAATTTCTCCATTGCCAGAAATGTTAAATCACTTCCTGGGAATGCAATTCATTTGGAACATATGGAACTCATTGGAAGGTCTCCAGTGAATTCAAAACTGTACTGAAGATGAGAGCATTTCTCATAAGTAACAATCATGTTTTCCCACTGGGCAGCATGTAAGCAGCATGTGTAGCTGTATTAACAAAAAACTAAACAATAGGAGGACTGTCTGAGATCTTGTTCAACAAGATTTACTCATGGTTTACTTTATTTTAAATTTTCAAGAGACGCTGTGTCCATTTAGGCTTCTTTCTTTCCGAATTTGAGCAGCAAAAGAATGTCCTGATGAAACTTTGAGCTCATTTTACATCTTAATTGAGAAGCACTGCACTCTAGAAAACAGATATTTGAAAGCAATCTACTTCACTCTGCCTTTCAGTTTTCTGGAACTTAAAGTGCTTCTTCATCCTACTAAACAGAAGTAGAGATTTTGTGACTTCCACATCTGCCCTGAGGCTTGATGCTTTTATGTATTTCCTGCAATTAAACCCTAGCAACCTTTAAGACTGCCATTTAACAAATTCACTAAAATGTATATTTCATTGTACATCAACAGGTTTTAATGGCCATCAATTATAAATACTGTATATTTCCAGGAAATAAATTGATGTGACCAATAGCATTATTAACAATATCCAAATCTGGTATGACAAAATGAACCAAAATCTACATGTTGATGTGAATGATGCTGACAGCATTTTAGGAACAGTTCATCCAGGCTAAAGGCACTGCCAGTGACTCACAGTGCAGTTATAAACATGACCAAAGTCCATTCAAGTCTATCATAAAGCCGGCAAAAAATTATCTTCTCTACTTGTCATTATCATATCCCCATGGAGTCCTGAAACTGCTTCCCCTGAGCTGTTCCTCTTGGCTTTGCATTTAGAGCTTCCAGAGGCTGTCCCCATCAAACTGGTCTCTCTTTTCCATGACACAGCTTATGATTTCAGTGCAGGCACTCTTGGTTGCCACATTTTCAGCCACCTCAGTGTTCTCTAAGCTTTTCTTAGAGGAGCCATCATACCTTTTGTAACTAACAAAACTCAGCATTAAAGTGTGACAATAACCTGTTCCCATCTTTCCTTCTTTTGTCCTGACCCTCCCATTTGATTCACACTAATGTCCTCTCTTTCTTTCTTGTGCCACTAAGGGGTTTTTTTTCCTGTTTGCTTGCTTCTTTCTCACCTTCTCCTCTTTAACAAGTTCTATCTTTACAAATTTCCTTCTTGGACTAATGTGAATAGTGGATCTCAGATTTTCTTACTTATCTTAGCCAGTGCAACCACTTAAGTGTGAAAAAGAGAAGATAAATAAATAAATAAATAAATAAATAAATAAATAAATAAATAAATAAATTTTTAGAAGTTATATTAACATTTTATAAAAAACATATGCACTTTTTCTTTCTTTGAACCTAAGACCTTGATTCACTCTGTGATTTTATTGTTTCCTTGGCATGTTAATTTTCCTCAGTCTGTGTTTCCTCAGACTTTGTTGCATTACTCATTCTTCTTCTGAACAAATATATGTTTGTAAAATGTAAGGAAAATCCTTTTCCAGGAAGAGGCTCTTTTTTGTTTGAATAATATTAGTCTGGTTGTGTAATATTTTTGAATGTCAAAATCAACCAATGCACATTTAACCAGAGAGAATACAGATGAAACAGAAAAAGTCACAAAAGGCATATATTAATGTATAGCATCTAAAACATGTTCTAATAGAAATTTTGTTGAAATTTGATCCAGAAATTTCTATGAAGCACTATTGTATATAACAGGACAAATCTAATTAAATTAAAATTGAAAAGCCTGTTTAGAGAAATTTTATAGCAAGTCTGAAGCTGGTTGCTTTATTTCTGTCCATCTCTCCCCTTTTCCTTTTTCTTCGAATCTGCAGCAGGAAAATCTGCTGAATAAAGGCTAGGCTAACATAAGTGAAAAGGAGGTAAAATTGATACTCATTTTACTCATGAGGCAGTTCTACATACATTGTATACCCAATCCAATTTCTCATCCAGCCTTTCTTACCTGTATCCTATATACATGTTTTAAAATTCCTTTTATATGTTTTACATATAAACTTCACTTTACTGTTCATAACCTCTTCTTTTTAGGGAAAATACATTCAGAACATGTTCTATATTAGTCTGAAAGGAAAGTATAACATGAAACAAAATTTGCATCCATTGGAAAAAAAGAAGTCTCGTACCATTTTCCAAGTCCAGAAACAATTACAGCCAATATGAAAACAATTCTATTACTTGTTTCTGAAAATTTACACAAAAAGTGAGAAATTCCTATATTATAGAACAGTACATATTTGAGCCTACAGAAGAGAGATTTGGCATTTCTGTCTAATCTTCAGCCACACGGATTTTGTCTTCCTCCCTCAAAATTATGAAGTAATTTCCCAGAGGAATTTTGGGATTGTGTGTTCTTAGGATGATTATTTCAAAATGTAATCATAGGAACATCTCATTAACTCCATCTCCTCCCTTCTCTCCTAGTT